>NC_064569.1:101340441-101940441 GCF_937001465.1 Orcinus orca
TGTTCCCCGAAAGTTGTGGGCAACCCCCAAATGCAGAGGAGTCAGGCAGTGGGATGCCCTGAAGCTTCCCCAGGAACACAAAAAGGGAAATCATCCAGGATGCTCCAGGGAATGTCTGGGAGCCTTGGGTCTGACGCAGCCCTGCAGGTGTATCGAGATCTCACGCCCTGTCACCTGTCGGGCACCGCGGCTGCCCTCGGGGAGGTCTGGCCCCTCGCGCGATGGACACACACGCTTCCTCGCAGAGCTCACGTGGGTCGTCGACCCCACTTCCCAGGGAACTGACCGAGCCGGAAGTCAGGACCTGTCTGCGGCCAGCTCCCCGGGCGCCGGCCCTCGGAGTTCAGGGGACCAGGCATCACCAGCAGCGTGTGAGGCGGGACCCAGGGGCCGTACGAGGTGTGAGTCCATCCTGAGCGGCTTCTGAGGACTCTCGAGGCACTAGGATGGGCTTGGGCGTGGAGTTCAGGTCACTGTCTGAGGCCGGGCGCGGCGGCAGGTGAGATGTTGAGGTCTCGGCAGGAGCGGTGGGACCCTGACGTGCCTGCAGTGCCAGGGAGGGGACACGGCTGCACACGGCGGGTGCAGGGGTTGAGGAGAGGCGGGGGTCAGGACGACTGGTGACCCCGGCCTGACCCCTCCTGGCCCACACGCAGCAGGCCAGGGCCGCACCCAGGTCGGAAGGGCCAGGACTCGCTGAGGACAAAGGGGGGCCACGTGGCGGCCCCCCAGCATCCGCGTGGAAGCAGTTTGTATGGGTCCCCCAGCAGGGGGGGTAGGGGCCGTGGTCCTGGAGGGGAGCTCAGAGGTGTCCTGGCGGGTGAGATCCGCTGCTGGGTGGCCGACGCCGCGTGGCCGATGAGGGGAGGAGGCGCCTTAGGTCCGGCGGGGCCCGCCGTGCTCCCCTTGCCCCCTTCCCAGCCTCACCAGGGAGCCCGTGCTTCGTCTTTCTCCCAGAGCTTGGCCCGGCCGGCTCTGCGTTCCCCTCGGCTCCACAGGGTGCCCCCTAAGCCTGCCAGGCTCCCTCCCAGGCCTGCGGCCACCCAGGAGCTCCTGCAGCCTTTCTGATGCTCTGCGGTGTCTGGGGTGCCACGCCCCCACTTTGCTGTCCCTCGTGGGAGTCCTTCTGTCTTTCTCTGGGAACGTGGCTCCTTCCATGGCCAAGGTGGCAGGGCCTCCTCCCCCAGGGCAAGGACTTTGGGGAGGCTTTGGTGCGGTTGTCACTCCCCCTGACCGGCGTCCTCCAGGCCTCACTCCCGTCACAGCCGAAGGCCTTCTCTCCTCCACCATCCGGCCGTCTGTCCGCTTTGGGCTCAGGCCAGCACCTGCCCTGGGCCCCGGGAACCGTGGTTCCGTCCCCCTTGTGGAGGAACACACGCTCAGTCCATTTCATGACCCAGGGCTTCGGGGGTCCCCAGCCTCCCTGCCGGGTGTGAGTTCCCACAGATAGGACTATCGCGACGCCAGGTGTGGGGAAGGCCAGGGTTGCCTGGGGACACTTGGGGGGTGCTTGTCCTCTCTGCTCCCAAACGAATGAGCGATCCCGGCAAGCAGAAATGTTCATTACAGACCCTTACCGCTTCCTGCTCTGAAAACCAAAGGAAGGAAACTGGTCGTGAGCCGGGATGAGGTGGCGTGTGCCCTTCTCATCCGAGGCCACGGTCGGCCGCCTTCTGCCCGGTCTCTCCTGTTCCCTGTGGGAGGAGGAGATGGTCAGTCCTGAGGATCTGCTGGGATCTCCCACCCTGAGAGGGCCCACGGGGTCCGTGCTTCCGGCCCCTGCCCAGGCCTTTCCCCTCCTACAGATGATGCCCAGTGGGACCCTGGCCAGGAGGCTGCAGGAATGGCGCAGGGGGAGACCACAGCCTCCTGTCATCTGCGAAGCTCTCCGCTCGGCGGGGAGCAACAGGGCCTCAGCCCAGTCCGTCTCTCCAGGAAGACTCCTTGACCTGCGTGGTCCCTCCCGGTTCTGGATGCCGGCTCTGCGCTGGGTATCGGGCTCGGGGCCACGTCTGCCCCTTGAGGGGATGGGAGGGACAGAGGAGGAGCTGGCCGAACCGTGAGGTCTGGGGCTGAGTCGCCCCCCAGGCAGAGCTGGGAGGCTGCCGTCTGTCTTCTGGAATCTGATCGGATGGTGTTTATGGCGGGTTTTGCCGGAGCCCACACGGTGCTCGGAGGTTGAACTGGGGGCAGAGAGCAGGGCCCTGGGGCCTAGGGGTGAGCTCGGCAGGAGGGCTGGGGAGAGGAAAAGCCTGGAAGGAGCACTGTGGGTGGGAGGACCACCCCCTCTCACCACTGAGGGGGCTGAGATGGGTGGGCCCCAACCAAGCCAGCCCCTCCGTCTGTCTTCCAAGGACCACCCGGGAGGGGCCTGGATGGTCTGTGCCCACGTCGTGCTCCCAAGGGCGAGAGGCTTTTGTGCAGGAGGTTCCAGGATAAACGTGGAGGAACCAGCGGACAGTGGGTCCTCCTCCAGGAGAACCTTGGTACCTGCCACTCACCAGTTCTCTCTCCCTCACAAGCGATGAAAAATACCCCGTCATGACTCTGATCCCCGTCTGTAATCCGTATTGTGTGCTTTAGAATCACTGCTATTCATCATGGCAATAATAGCTGGACATTTTAATAGATTCCGTGTGTAAACACAGACGTAGCTGGTCCGGCACCAGCGCAGCGCGAGCACGGACATTCTTCATCTTCTCGGCAGAAGTGAGCCCAGAAACAAAAGCGGGTTTGACGAAACCCACGATATTTCCATGGGCGCTTTCGGCCAGTTTCATTAGAGGAGGCGTGGCACGCGGATGGCTGTTTACAGTAATTGTGCTACGTGAGTCTCGATTTTCCTTAAAGCAGTTGTCCTTTGAATCATTTTAAATCTGTAAATGGCAAAGGGTTGAAACAGGAGGAAAGGGGTCCAGTGGAGAAAGCCAGTGGGCACTGGACGGGCCACCACAGTGGGGTCGGGTGTTCCTGACACCGCAGAGGTGACAGGCAGCCTACCAAGAGGACCAGGTCAGGGTCAGGGTCAGGGTCAGCAGAGTTCTGACCTGCTTTTCCGTACCTAGGGGTGGCCTTCCCCTTGGCCCTGCACGGGCAGCCGGGTCACGTGATCAGTACATCAGTACTGCCAGCTCCCCCTTCCCTCCGCTCCCCCCCGCCCCCCTGTCCTCCATCCTTTTTGGCTCCATGTGGGATGCCGGGATGCACGGATGAAGCACTCGTGGCCTCCAGATCTCACGCCGGAAGAATCCCTGGAGGGGCCGCTTTGGGGGCTGCAAGGATGGCTATTACTTAACACGTGAGGTCAGGTAGTTGCTGACCAGATGGAAGAGAATGCTTTCTGCAGGACCTCGGTGAGAGGGGGATGCTGGCCAGGTACCCAAGTCCTACAGCTCAGCCTGATGGGGGTGCCTGGGATGCAAGTTTTCCAAATAGTCCCAGATCTCAGCAGTCCTCAGGGAAGCCTGGGGCCCCACCTTCGATGGGGTATGTGTCCCCGTAGGGGGACCCTCAGAGAACAGCGCTGTTGATCAGGACAGCCGTTTTAGAGCGAGCAGACATTGCTACCACCATGCTGTCCATTTCAGCCAGCCTGCCACGCCGCCCAGGGCTGTCCGGGGCCTGCCACCTCCCCCCGGCCCTGTGCCACGGCCGGGAGCGCCCCTGTGGTCCTGCAGGCATGCAGTGCGTTCTCAGCGTGTCAACGTGAGCCTTCATTAAGGATGCGCGAAGTTCAGAGTCATCCCCGGTTTCCAGCAGAGCTGTTTGAGTTGATACTCTTTGTTGAGTCCACGTTTCATGAACTAATTGGGCAGAACGACAGGCAAAGCTGCTGAGAACACGGTTTTGCCCTGTTGGTTTACTACGTCCTTGTAATCTTACACGTGACATTTCATTACCTAGTAATTTATTTTTTCATGAAAGACAAAGGTAAATCTGATGCTGCTTTACTGTGAAAAGGCAGATCGTGTATTTGAGATGGAAGTTAAGTCAGCACGAGCACGGCAGAACTCGCCAGGGCAGTGATGTGCTTCCTAACCCAGCGCGGCTCTGGCTCTGATTCAGAACAACGGGCCCCTGGCATCTGCTCCACCCACCCCAGCCTGCCCCTCACGCCCCAGGGTCTGGACACCCAAACCTCTCTCTGTGGTTGTGTCTTGCGCTCGGCCCTCTCGCTGCGGTCTGGGTGTGACCCACGGTCCCCAGCCCAGCCCCTCCGCCCACAGAGCAGCTCTGATGGCTTCTGGGCGCCGCAGAGGGTGTGAAATACGGCATTTGGCGTAGACATTTGTTAAAGATCAGTCTTGAAAAATGAAATAGAGGGATTTGTGTCTCAATCTAAATCCCTTTAAATGCCAGCTCCCCATTAAACTGAGATGTACCCGGTGATGTAAGTGTCGGGATGGTACCAAGGCCGGCATTGTCATCTCTGCGGTTCTGCCCCTGGGTCCCCTCCTCCCCCAACCAGAGCTTCGTCTCAGGCTCACCTGGACCCGTGGGGGATCGCACCTCCCCACACTGCCCTGCTGTGTCAAGCCCTGTTCTCTGGGCCCCCGGACAGGGCCGCCCCCTGCCCCGCCCCTGCCGCCTGCAGGCTTGGCAGGTGTAATGCACACCTGGGAGGCTGGCCTTGAGGGAGTCACTTTCACCTCTCAGAGCCTCAGTTTCCTCATCTGTGGAAGGGGTAAGCGTGACCCCAGGCTGACGTCACAGGTCCTTGGGGTTTGGGGAAAGGGCAGTAGTGGATGAGAAGCATTTCTAAACCCCAGGGGAGTCTCTGTAGGTGAAAGGTTGGTGAGTTTCCTCCTGTGGCACCTTCCAGAATATGTGCTCATGTTCCCAATGGCTGCATCCGAATGAAGCCACACCCTCGTTCCCTCCTGAAAGCCTTCGGTGCCTTGTAGCAGGGACGCCCAGGCCCCGGGGGTGTCTCTCCACTCTGCGTGTCCGGGCTGCACCTGGCCTTGTGCGGTCATGGCCATGAGGCGTCAGGGTTTCATAGGACAGATGGGCGTGTGATGGGCGAGGAACAGACAAGTGGAGACCTGCATTTTCCCTCTCCCCCATGACCTTTGCCTTCCATGCCACGAGGATGGCATGCTCCCCAGACCTTTGGAGGAGAGAGGAAGAGTCTGGTCCTCGTGCCAAGTCTGTGGAGAAGTGGCCGTGGCTTTCTGGATTACTAGGGTGACAGACTCATCACACTGGCTGAACAGCCTCAGCCCAGCTTCCAATTTCAAAAGATTTTGAAAATAAGGACAACTGGCAATAGCATCATGACTTGGAGAGAAGAGAAGTGTGCACTGAGGTCAGGTAAGACCCTGCTGGGTGCTTTGCCAGAGTGGACGGTAGAAACCTCAGGATGCCCCTGCTTTTTTATCCTCTGAGCCCCTGCTCTAAGACCTCCTGTGATGCACAAAGAGCCCAGGGCCTCCTCCTGGTGCCTGGACCTAACCTTCGGACTAGAGACCCCTGCAGTGGTCAGAAAACAATCAGGCAGAGGTGGAGCCTCCCTGCACCACGGTTCCCCCTTCCCTCTGTGAATACGCGGCTCTAGCAGGACCAGGAAAAGATGCCAGCGCAGAGGTGAGCTCCACTGGAAGGGGCAGAGTTAGCAGGAAGAGCCTCTCACCTGGGGCGGGAGAAGCCAGATGACGGGCTCACCAAGGCCATGTTGTCCCCGCTCAGTCTTCCGTTCTCAAAACTCTGCAGCTCAGACAGAAAACCTGACCTCCCTGGTGGGATCAGACCCCACTGAGAGCTGCCTTTTGGATCCCATGAAGATCGAGGGTCTCTGCACATCACCCCAAACCTCTGGGCCAGCCTGGGTCAGGCGGAGCCTCCCACAGCCCCTGGAACTGAGAGGAAGGGTGCAGACTCCCTCCCCCTGAGCCTGCTGGCTCGTTCCGGGCCGGGATTGGCCTCTGCCTGTTTAAAAGGGAATAAGAAAAGCATCACAGCCAAAATATAAGCAGGAGCCTCTGAAAGGATGGGCACTGTCTATGGAGAGGAGCACTTTCTGCAGACGAAAGGCAGGGTGAGCTCTGGAAATAACCCCTGCGGTAAACGTGAGGCTTCCGGTCAGTGTCTGCTTGTGGGCATCAAAGAGCTAAAAGAGGCTGTGACCTCTGTGACCCCAGAGCAAGAAGCCTGAAGGAAGGGCAGCCTGGGATGAATTGCAGGCAAACGGCCAAAGGTTTGCAGGGCCAAATAGAGACTGAACTCCATGGGACCCAAAACATCAGAGTGGATTGAGATGTGTACAGAAGCTGCAGATAATGGACATGTCACTGCAGAGAATCAACACAGGGATGTGAACCAACCTTAAACCGAGAGGCAGTTCATAGGAGACCCAGAAAATGAAGCCAAAGAGAGAGATGTTGTAAGTACAGAAGACAGAGGACAGAAATCCAACCTGGGAAAGTGGATGCCGCCGCGGGGAGCCACGTGGCGAGAACAAAGAATAACCACGTTAAGGTGAAAAGAGAGAGTTGCCGAGAAGCTGTCCTGAGCCAGGGGAGACCCCCAATTAAAGCAGAATGAGAGCATCTGGGACCCAAGCACCCATGGCAGTATCTGTGAATCGGAAGAGTGAAGGAAAACTCTCTAATCATCCAGGTTGTACTGGAGAAAAAAACTAAGGCAGGAGGACAAGTCCATAGACCTCTGAAGGCGTAGACAAGCCACCTCTGAACCCAGGAGACCCAGAACCAGAGTGAAGGACAGACCATCTCCAGGGATTTGTCAAAAAATGCTTCTACTTGTGAGTTCAGTCCTATTTCTGGTGGTTGTTTTGGACACAGGGAGTAAACAGGATGGCTTTAAATTTGCAAGGATTTAGAAAGTGTACCACCCACATACCTTTCCTGAAAGAGTCAATGAAAGATGCCCTGGAGCCAATCAAAGAAATACGAATGAGTGGCTGATGACCTCGGAAAGGTCATAGGTCATATGTAAGAAGATCAGTGGTGACTAGATACCAATTAACTACATGGGGCTTAGATATAAATTATTCCTGTAACTGTGGTTATGCAGTTGAACACAAAATTGGCGACACTGTTATTTAATGTACTCTGTATGTTGTGAAGACTATTTTTGTATAATCTGATTTGTAACTTCTCGTTAAATTGACAACAGCTGCAGGGGGGCAGCTGCAGACGAAGAAAAGAGTCACTCAATGTCTCTTCATGGAAGGAAAGAACTTACATCACTAGGGAAATGGCTTAATCATTAAAAGTGCATTTGATTAACATAAAGGCCACCACTAATAGAAACAAGAACATGATTTCTCCTAAACTACAGTGGAAGAAAAAGCAAGTGGAACTGTGTGTAAGGAAATGAACCATGAAAGGGGCAGAACCAGAAATCAGTGTGGAACATGCTGATCAAGACAGAAATGAGGCTCAGTGGTGACAATAAATGTAAGTGGGCTAGCCTTCTCTTCTAAAAGGCAGAGACTATCAAATCAGGTTTTTTAAATAGTCAAATATGTGTTGCCTTCTAAGGGCACTGCTACAAACAAACCAAAAAGTTTAAAAGCAAATAATAAACAAAGTTACTAGGCAAGTGAAATGGAAAGGAAATCAGTAGGTAAAGTGATTAAATTGGAATAATATGGTGGCATATATTGATACATTTAAGGTGTGTATATAGTTATTGACACATACTGATCCATGACAGTTCAAACTAGTAGAAGTATCACAGAAACCTTTACGTACTGATTAACATAAGTTTACAGGAAGCAAACCCAAGTACGAATAAACAAAGTGATCAGAAACACAATTTTTAGTTGGAATTTAAACAGCTCTTAAATCTGTGTTAGGTCAAGTAAACACCACTGATAACAACAATAAAAAGAACCAGGGCATAGATCTTTTGAAAAATGAAATTACCAAGGTTGAATTTGCAGCAACATAGTTAACATTATAACATACAAATAGGCTGCTTCTAACTTTCTATTATTTATGAAATTTACAAAAATATCCATAATCCAGGTTACTAACCAACCTAAGAGGAGGCATGTGCCAACTTTCTTTTCCAACCACAATGCGATATGTTTAAAACTATACCCAAAATAATGACCTTAACCCTAGCAACCAGAACCTTCCTGTAATTTGTTGGTTGAAGGATGAAATAGAACATGCAGACCGACCCACGAGTCATATGCAGGTGTGAGGTCAGTCTTTCCAGCTCCACTCCCAGGCAAAACAATTGTGATCTGCTTAACTCAGAACACGTGACCTTGCTCTCTGTGCCTCCGTCTCCACATCTATAAAATGGGCAGAATGCTATTCCCTGCTTCCTAGGGCTGCTGTAAGGTTGATGGAGTTAGAACGTTAACACCATCACGCGGGCCAGCACTTACTGGACAATACAGTGTACGCATCTGACTGACCGTTAAATCTCATTTAAAATGTGACGAGAATAAGAGAGTGCACCTGTGGGTACAGGGAAGGATGGACTCGTCGGTATACTTGTGTCTTAAATAACTTTATTTTTAACTCAGAAAGAACGAAAATGAAGAAACCAAGCTATGGAAAAAGCCACCTTCAAAAAGATTGGAGAAAACCTGTAAAGATGAAAAAGAAATATTAATGATTTTTTTAAAGGCATGGAATTAATCGTTGCATCGCTGGCAAAACTATAAAAATGCATTTTTACTTCTGTCATGTGTAGATTTTTTTTATGTTAGAAAATAGTTCTGAAAGGAAGAAGGGAAAATCAGCCTGCGTTGGGGCCTCAACTTATTCAAGAGTGCATGCATAGCTAGCCCACTGATCACTGCATATGGAAATTTGATTAAAGATATGATTTTCTGGGGAAGGGGGATTACCAAAAATAAAGGCATAGAAAAATGTTAATATTCTCCAGTAAAAGTTCCAGACGGAGATGTTTTAACTGGCATGTTCTTGAAAGCATTCGGTGTACAGGTGTCTCTTCCCCGCCAACTGGGAAATGTGGAAAATTACCCAGTTCATTTTAGGAACTAGTGAAACCCTGATGCTGGAAAGGTCCCCCAAATTAGAAAAATACCCAGAAAGTCATTTTGTTCAATAAAGACTTTTGAGTCTGTGCTGTGGGCTGGGAGCCCTTCCAGGCACAGAAATCCTTCAGCAAAGCACCCCGAGGCCCTCCAGGACCTGGCATTGTTTTCAGGATGCTGCCCCCTGGTGGGAGTAGTGATTGGGACATAGGTCACCCGCACCTGCATAAAATGACAGCGGACTGATTTCTGCAGTCCTTTAAAAGAACCAAAAAAAAGGCCACCACACAGTAGCTTTATGTAAGAAATGTAAATATACTTTAATATTTCAGAATCAGGTAGAACGAAAAGCCCTGTACGGAGATCAAATAAAATGTGTGTTCTGATTCAGAAGATGCAGAAAAAGGCACCAGACAGACCCTGTATTTATTCCTCAGAAAAATATCAAGAGAACGATGGTCACAGACCTCCAGGCTAACCTGGAAGAGAAGGTGGGCTCTCCCTGGAACCCAGTGTTCCCCCCGAAACCAAAGCTGCCCTTGCACTGAAGATGGACCCCGCCCTGTCCATACCTGACTCTCGCGAGGCTAGCCTGCAGCCACCCGGGAACTTGTTACTTTTTGGAAGTTCTGGCAAATGAACTCACACAACTATTTGATATGAGAAAATGCAATCATTATTACTTACAGAAGGTAAATGAACAGGTATTTCCAAAACTCTGGAGAATCACCTGAAATGCCTTGAAAACTAATTAGAGAATTTATTAAATTGGACCAGTTATGAACATAGAAGTTTCTCTACTTGTGTTCAACTGTAAGCTTTCATAGACACAAACAAGCTCTGGTCTAGATCAGAGGTCGGACGACTACCGCCTGCTCGCCAAATCTGGCCCCCCACCTATTTTTTAAATAAAGTTTTATTGGCACACAGCCTTGCTTATTCACTCACATATTGTCTAGGCATGCATTCACACTGCAATGGCAGGGTTGAGTCTTTGCAGAAAGACTTTTATGGCCCGCAAAGCTGAAAATATACACTACCCGGCCCTTGGTAGCGCAAGTTTGCCAACCCCAGACTAGATTAATAAAGGCTTTCAACCCTGAGGGCCAGGGCACGGAGTCAGCAGTAGCTTGAACACAAGTGTCATTTAGGAGGTGAAAACGGGAGGTGAAATTTGTAGGCAGCTTTAAGGAAGAAACATGCCCGCTGGCACAGGAAAGAGAGACTGGACAAAAGCCTGTGTGTTCTCACCTCCAAGCAAGTATGTGTAATGATTTCATTACAATAAATAAGTGAAATAAAAGTAAGAAAGAGAGAGGGGAGAGCTCTGTTAGTAGCAGGAGAAAACATAAAATAACTCGGAATAACTTTGGTAAGAAAAGGCACCTATGAAGATAATGGCAAAACCTCCCCATGGGAGACTTAAGAAGACTTGAATAAATTAATAGAAAGACGTCACATACTTTGATAAGGTGAGGGATTGTCTAGATGTTATGAGGTTGTCTCTTCTTTCAAATTTGATGCTTAGATTTAATACAGTTTCAATCAAATCTCCAGTGAGTTTTTTCTGGAACATTACAAAATGCTTTCACATTTTATATTGGGTGGGACTCGTCCGCGGTGTGTGGGAAGGCTTTGGGACATGCCGCAGTGTCCGCCTCCTGCTGGGGATGGACAAGGGGGTAAAGGGAGCTTGGTGAGCAGCTCAGCCCTGGGCGATGCAGCCAGTGCTTGGTTCTGCCCTTCATCCCCCTCCCGAGTTAACAGCGGACCCTGTCTGGCCAAGTGCCCAGGATACAGTTAAAACCCGAGAAGACGTTGGCTCTTCTGCTGCTCTTTCTGACCCATGAACCAGACCATGTGGTCCTGAGATGAACCTGGGTGTTGGTGAGCACGGACTGGGGGTACAGTGTGGAAGGGGCAGCCCCCAACAGCAGATGCTGGGAAAACCAGCTTCATACTTGGGAGAAATTCAACCTGCATCCTTACCTCACACCATGTTCCAAATTAAATTCCCTAGGGATTACAGACTAAACTATGACACATGAAACCATGAGATGGTTAAGGACAAGTCCAGGTGGACACCTGAGTTCAGGGGGAGGAAGGATGCTGAAACGGTCCATGAGCCTGAAAATAGTAAGAATCGGTGACGATCGCAGACACTCGCCCATGCTGTTCTGAGCACGTGCACAGGTCGACCTGCTCAGGCTGACGGCCACCGTGGGCCATGCTCTGTTACCACCCCATTTTATAGATGAGAACACTGAGGCCTTCTGCAGGCCACCCAGTGACCGAGAGACTCACGCTAGGCCCGCCTTCAAGGGGCAGCCCTGCCTCGCCTTGATATCCCAAACTTCTGAAAGTCCAGCTCACCTTCCGAGAACAGAGGCAGATGGCAAGGTGGGCGTCGGGGGACCCGCCTGGCAGGAGCTGGTTTCTAACCCTGGGGCTGGGGGCAGCAGGCAGACGAAAAGGCACACAGCCCAGGGGTGGAAAGTTCCTGAAACATGAAGTGGGGACAAGGAGTGGCGAGAGATTCTCCGTCGGGGGTCAGCAGCTGAAACACGAATGGGCGCTGCCCCTCGGGACTCGCCGTGGTTGGTGTTCGTTTCTTTACCTTCATGTTGAGGCCTCGTGAAGGGCGCTGGTTGTAAGCATGTGAATTTGCCAGTCTTTCTGGGACGTGCTGGGCAGTGTGTCATCAAGAGAATCCGAAATGCATGTTTCAGACCCTTTGGAAAACAGTCTGGCATTTGCTCAAAAAGTGAGACACGGAGCTACCGTGTGACTCAGGATCCCTCTCCTGGGGGAATTCCCGGGGTGGGATGGGGGCGTCACTGCTGACGAGTGTGGTTTGGGGGGATAGAAATGTTCTACGTTGACTGTGGTGGTGGTTGCACAGCTCTGAATAGAGCAAAACCACTGACTTGACCCTGTAGCTGGGCACGTGGTCTGGGCTGTGAGCTCTCCCTCCGTGAAGCCGCTATTAGCAGGTGGATGTGGATGGATATTTGAACAAGAAAGGGTTTGTCCTCGGCCCGGTCTTGGGACTCCTCTGACTGACAGGGGCCTGGCGGGGCCACCGCCCCCTCTGCCGACGTGTGGCACCGTGAAGAGCCTGCCTGGGCCCAGCAGGTGACCTGCCCAGCCCCTGAAAGTGGACACAGGAGGCAGCGCAGGGAAGGGGTTTGACCCTGAGCTTCCCGGGCACACGGGGCCTCCCTCGCCGCTGTGGACGGCCAGGTGTCGGGGAGAGCGTGTCTGATGACACCTCTGAGGACACACCTCCACCCACCCCACCCCAGCCCCGTCATCGCCAGACATCGCCTGTGAACTTGGGACGGTGGGTCGGCCGCGAGCTGCGGTGGCCGAGGCCGTCATCCTGCGATGCCGGCCGGGCTCTAGCTGCTGGGATTGGCGGAGCGGGTGGATGGGACGTCAGAGGCCGACTCTGCCAGGAGACAAAGCAGACAGGCCCGCACCACCCACACTCCCTTTAGAAAAGCCGCCTGGCCAGCCGGCCGTTCCCAGGGCAGTTGAGCCCGTGGGGAGGTCGAGGGCAGCCCCCTGCAGAGCTGGAGGGGGCCTGGGCTGAGGCTGGCCCGCCGGGGAGACGTGACCCTGGCAGCATCAAGGTCATGAGTGGAGCTGGACTGGACCAAGTGCGACCTGTGAGGGGCACGGGCTGGTCTCAGCCGCTTCCCTCACCCAGGACTCAGGCACCCACCCGCCTTCGGGGCAGATGGAGCTGGAGGCCCCTGTGTGGGGCTGGGGCCCGGGAGCCTGGCTCGGGGCGGATGAATTTTCTGTGCTGCTGCGCATTTGGTGACGGAGAGCCTTGGCCATCTCACAGCTCAGCAGTCAGACATCCAGCACCGCGTGGCCGGGGTCTCGGCCCAGGTCCCACAGGGCAGAAACCCAGGTGTGCGCCGGGCTGCGTCTCACCTGAGGCTCCGGGAAAGAGCCCCGCCCAGGTTCACTCAGTTGATGGCAGAATTCAGGTCCCTGGTGCTATAGGGCTGAGGCCAGTTTCCTCTCGGCTGTCCCTAGAGGTCACCTCACTCCTCGCCAGGCCGTACCCTGACCCTGGGAGCGGGTGGGTTCTAAGGGTGGCCTGTGGCCTCCGTCCCCGGTGTCACCTCGTGGCCGTGTTGCATTTCATTAGCGCGGCTCCCCTGGTGGGGCCCCCCTTACATGCTTGCACTGGCGCCACCTCTGTGTTCTGCTTTCATTTGTAGGAAGTGGAGTAAGAACTTACAGGTACTTAGGAGATGCCGTGAATGCAGAGTCCTTCCAGGTCTGGGGAGTCGTCTGTCTCTGCATCCTTTATCTCATCTTGCCTGCCCATCCTCACGTGGCGTGTGGTTTATTTCCATAATCTCGCTAGCTGCCCTGTGCGGTGTGGGCATGCTGCTCGGCCAGGGGACAGACCCACGGCTGCTCGAGCAGGGCCCTGGGCCATGGAGGGGTGTTTTCCTGAGAGAAGGAGGCCTGGGCTTTGCAGTACCTGATGGATGTCCTCAGTAAACCTCCATATTCTCGGTGAAATCCTATTACCAGCATCATCACTTTATTTAGGACGAGGAGACCAGTATCCCTTTATTTGTTCAGAGGCCGTATAAACCCAGAGGAGCCTAGACAAAGTACCGTCAGGACCCAGTTCTGCAGACATGCGGGCGCCATGCAGAAAAAGATGCAGTGGTCCTGGGTGAGGCTGTCGGACGGCAGCCGTGCTCTGCTCACAGCCTCTACTCCTGTGAAAAGGGGGAAACTGTGCCCCTGGGTGTTCCCGTTTCAGGCTCCCATTTAGTGGATGTGGAAACTGAGGCTGTGGCAGCCAAGCCCCTTTCCTGAGGCCACAGGACAGGAAGAGCCCAGCTGAGATTCAAACCCAGACCTGTCTCAATGGGCTCCTTCCTAAGACCCCAAATCTCACCAGTGACAGACCCCAGGCTGTAGGGAGGGGGCAATGGTGGGGCAGGAAATGCACACTGGGGTGGCCCCAGGGAGGCAGCTGCTGCCAGGGTCCTGGACCACAGCCCTCCGCCCCCTCTGAGACCTGAGTCAGAACGACCCTCCACAGGCCTCCAGGGCCGGGCAGGGAGTTGTCCGGCAGGTACACACGTGCACACACATGTACACATACACGTGCACACACATGTACACATACACACGCACACAATTCCACACACCTGCACACACATCGACATAAATGCACATACACTCACATGCACACATCTCCACACACGTGCACACACTTGCGTCGATGTTCTTTTTCAAATGCCCGTGGAGGCTGCTGTCAGTTTTGTTGAGACCCTTGCATCACTGGGCATTTAATCTACCCTCGGCATCTCTGAGGCCTTTGTAACTCTTTTTTTCAATATGGCTTCTCATCACAGAAAAGCGGGGAATGAGGCCCTTGGAGAGGGTAAAGCCCCTGATGAAGGGTGTGCTGGGCGGTCACTCACCACAGGACCATCCAGTAAACAGGGTCCGGATCATTGCCTTAATGGCTACGTGCTGATCACCCTTCAGAGCCAAGGGTCAGCCCAGCTTGGCCCCTGATCTGCCCCTGTTCGGAATTCGAGGCTCAGGGGCGATTTTGCTTTGGTGGCATGAACTCTCAGTCACCCCTCCTCCTTTTACAGGGGCCTTATAACCGGAGCCACCCCTTGTATCAGGATTGGACCTGGATCCTAGCGTTCCTGACCCCAAACCAGAGGCGCCAGGATGCTTCCTTCCCTCCCGGAGGAGGAAACAACACAGCTTGTCCATAACGAGGCAGCTCAACAGAAATAGAAACTGCGGTCCACGAGGACCAGCCCCCCTCAGAACCCCACCACTGGGACGCAGCCTGGTGCAGACTTTCTAGAAACTTCTCTCAGAAGACAGACTCCAAGAACGAGTCATAAGCCAAAGAAAATAAATAAATGGTTCTAAAGATAGACATGACTTTCCCACATCAGAATCAAGAAACAGGTTTTTTATTAGAGAAGCTAGACCATTTAGCTACACAATAAATCTGTATTATTACAGCTATCAGCTTGCCTAAAGTAAGGACACTCCAGTCTGCTTGTCTATAAAAGCTAAATAGAACAGCACAAACCTTCCCCCAGAGGGCCCCGGCAGCTCTCGCCCATCCTCCGCAGCTCTCTGCCTCGTGGCACAGAAGGGCTGCGCTGTCTGTGCCGTCCCACATCACTTGATGCCCTGGTTAGAGCAGTCTGCTGCCTGGCCCCCGGTCCCTCACGCGCAGGTGCTGCATCCTAGCGGTGACCGAGTGGCGGATGCTTTCATGGTGAGGACAGGTGAGATGCCTGGAGCAGCCCGGCTGCACCCAGAGCTGGTGTCTCATCTTCGGGCTCCCTGCTCAGGTCCATAAGGGCTAAGAAGCAGCTTACGGCAGGTGCGGGCTGCGGGGCTTGTGGTGGTTCTGGCCGTCCCCGGGTTTAGCCTAAGCTCTTGCTCTCAGGTCTTCTCCCTCTCGTTCTGCTGGGACACCCATGTCGGCGCTGAGCCCCTGTCTGACTTGCTGCGCCCTTGTCCCTTTATCCCCTGAGGCTCAGTCACCCTATGGTCTGCGGCAGCAGCCTCGCCCCGCGTGAGCGGGCACTGAATCCGCTCCTGTCCTCCGACCCGCAGGGCCCGCTTTGCGAGGGGGAGATCAGTGAGCACCCAGACGTGCCGACCCTTTACAGTTGGCTCCAGACGGCCCTCCCAGCCTTTGCTGGCTCTCCATCAGCCCAGCGAGGGCTGCGGTCTGTCTCCTCAGGCCCTGGGAGATGAGTGGCTTCGGGGGATCGAAGCCAGGTGGAGACTTTGTTAGCCAGGGACCCCAGGAGGAGAGACCCACTCCGGCCGGAGCTGAGGCTGCCGGACAGATGTGGTCCCCCGAGCCCTCACCAAGGGCTGCGGTGTGAGGATGGAAGGAGGGGGCTCCCGGGGTCAGACCCCGCACGTCCCTGTTGGCTGTGCTGCCCCGGGGCTTCCAGACTCGGACCGTGGCAGGGCCGCGAAAATAGTGGTGCACAGAGGTGCCCATCTGCTCTGCCTGGTGCAGGGCCGGGGTCGCCACTTCACGCTGCTTCCTAAGCACAAGGGGACATATCCTGAGGCCACAGGGCAGGGACGGAACTGCCCCTCCAGCTGAAAGGGCCCTCAGCACCCCACCCAGGCTTCCCCTGTCTGCCTGCCCCACTCCATCCCCTCCCCAGCTTCTCTCCTATGTGGCACCGTCGTGGCCTGGCCCTTCAGAACTGGCCCAGCAAGGTCCCGCCAGGCACTGTTCGCAGCCCTCAGCCCTGCAGATTCCCCAGAGCGTCATGGGCCGGGCATGTTCCATGTCATCAGGGCTGTGCTCCCTGTTTGGGGGCAGTTCACGTGACCTTGCTGTGCTGTGGGCTCCAGGAGACGAGACCCTCCACTCCTTGCCTACTAAGGACCCCTAAGTATCAGGAGGTGGCATAGTTGTCATTCTTCTTGGCGTTAAGCAGCCCCTAGATGGGGGCAGAGGAGTGATGGAGATTGGGTGGGGGGCAGAGGCCCTTAGAAGCAGCCGCAGTGACAAGACACAGGTGCGTCCGGGGCAGCTGGGCTGGTGCTCGAGGGGCGGGGGAGGGACTGGGGCCCTGCTCTCTCACGCTGGGCATCCTCAGACCAGGCCTTGGCCCTCGTGCTGCCCGCCCCCACTTTGTCCCCGGCCCCGCCGTTCGAGGTGCCGCATCTCTCTGTCCCGCCTGCGCGCTAGATGCCAGTGCGCGTTTTCACAGGGCCTTGGGTCTCCAGGTGGCTGGTCGTCTCCTCCCTCACAGCAGGGCAGAGGGGGACGTGTCTGAGCAGCCAGGGCCCCTCTGCGGACGATCGTGTGCCCTCCCTCCTCGGGCGTCTGGGACATCCCAGGCTCAGGAGTCAGTTAACCACACTCCTCGGGTGTGAACTGGCCGGATAAGGTCAGGAAATGGTCCCAGAAACTCAATCACGTGGCTGGGCATGGATGGGATGATGCACAGCCTTTCCAGAAGCTTCTCCCCGGTTGTTTTTACTCTCTCCGTGGTAGCAGCCTTCATGGTCAAGCTCTCTCACGCAGGCCATGGTCATCTCGCTGCCCCGCAGTTTCTACGTCTCCGCTGTCCGTTAGAACCTTTTGTTCGGGGCTTTCAGCCCAGAACATTGTGCTCTTTAAACAGAAGACTCAGCCTGCCCCCAAAGGCAAACGGAAACTTTTAGAGGAAGAGGGAGTATCACTCAGGGGACTCACAGGGCTGGAAGGTTTCCTTTTGTTTTATAAACGATGCTTTATAGTGTCCAAATACCAAGAAAAACCTCCTCGTCACCTCCTTGCCCGGCGGGAAGGACTGCCCTGGACGGGAACTCCGGCCGTGTCCACAGCTCAGTCCTCAGACGAAACACTCCCGGGACTCTCGCCACTAACTGAGAGGCTCTGTCCACTGAGCCCGGTGACCGCAGGGGACACGGGCAGTGCTGGGCCGGCTCCTGTGTCAGTTTGTCCAGCGTGCAAGGCGAGGTGACCCTGAGACCAGCTCTGGCCACCTCGGGGGCGGAGTCCCAGAGAAATAGCCGCAGACCCCGAGGACGCAGCCCATGACCTTGGGGTGTTGGACGGCCATGCGCAGAGCTGGAGCCCGCCGAGTGCCGGCTGCTTTCCAGGCCCGGGGACACCAGGGGGTCACACAGAGGCTGCGACCCCAGGACACTCTGGATCTCCGCACACCAGGAGAGCAGCGGCACTGACCACCGGGATTCAGGAAGCTGGGTGCAGCTCCCAGAAAGCCCCTCGAGGGGGAGAGCAGAGTTGAGGACAGCTCCCTGGCAGCAAACGTGGGGTGTTGGAGCCTCGTCAGTCACCTGGGACCGGCCGCTTTGCCTCCCTGGGCCTCTGTTCCCACTGGGGTAGAAGGTCCTAAAGCCGTGTGGTCAAAGGGTGTCTGGGCGATGTTGCATACGGAGCCATGGTCAGCAGGACGGGCTCAGAGCGGGCGTCACTGCCCAGTTCAGAGGGAAGGGAGGTGACCCCGGCCCTGAAGGAGCCCACGGGGGTTTGGGGAGACTCCCAGTGCAGTGACAGATCTGACCCATGAGAAATGTGTAACCAGGACGAGCAGGTGCCCTCGGGGAGGCCAGCTCTGGCAAAGCTCAGGGCCCTCCAAGGAGCCGGGGCCCACATCGAGTTTCTTGACCAAGCTCAGCTCGGGGTTGGGGTCGCAGGGCTGCTTAGTGGGACTGTCCGGGGGGCAGTGGAGCAGGGAAACCCCTACAGGGGAGCCTTCACCAGGGAGGGGGAGGACGTGGCCACAAGGACGCCACCTGCTGACCTGGGGCAGCGTCCTGGGCCCTCAGATGCACAGATGGGGAAGGACCCCAGGTTGGATGCCCTCTCCAGAGACAGGGATCCAGCAGGGCCCTCATGACACAGCCCCAGCATCCGGCCAGGTGGCTGTCATGGTCCCGCCAGGCCCGGGGTCCTGGTCACTGGCCCTGCGTGTCCCTGAGCAGGTGGGAGGTAAGGGCCACGTGGATGAGACATGACTCACTTCTCATGGGTCATCCCTGGGGCTCAGGATCCCAGGCGGGGTGGGGGGCAGCCTGCAAGAGAGCAGGGGGCTGCTTCCTGGGTGTCCCCGGGGTCTGGCCGATTGTCTTGAGAAGACGCTCCCTGGGGAAGGGCGCCGGAGACCAGTGGGCCACTTCCCAGCACGGGAACGTCCTGCAGCCTGCAGGGACCAGCCCAGCGCTGGTTTTCCAGTGAGCTGTGAGGACCGGCCCAGGGCCCTGAGCGGGGACCCCTGTGAGGCCCGAGGTGGGCCTCGGCCGTGTGCTTCCCCAGCTGGAAACGCTTCTCTGAGGCCAGAAGGGGTCTGCTGGCTTCTGCAAAGCCTGTGTGGCTCTGCTGGAGCTCGTCCTGGCCATTTTGACTACTTTTCTGGGCTGCAAACCCGACTTCCAGGCCTCTTCTCTGGTCCCGAGGCCTGGGGACGAGCTGGCAGCCAGCAATCGTCTGTTGGCTGGGTCGGGACTTGGGTCCCATCCGAGCACAGCCGCTGCGGACATCAGGCTGCCTCCTGTCTGTTCCTGAAGGCCAGGCAGGCGCCGGGGGCAGCCAGCCCCGGAGTCTGACAACAAAGGCCTCAGAGAGTGTCTGAGCTCTGGCCGGGGGCGTCCGGTGACAGCCCACCCTCTCCGGGCAGCTCTGAGCCTGCATCCCTCCCCACTTAGCCTGGGCCTGGTAGGAGAAGGCAGCAGACATCCAGGGCTCGGAAGTTAGCTGGACGGGCTTCTGTGTCCCTCCAGACCCGCTGGGCTCAGGGGTTCTGTCTCTAGGCTGGCCTGACTGGGGGAACTGGCCAGAGCAGACAGGGGCCTGTATCCAGCCCTCCCCCCCGCACCCACCAGGGGCAGGAAGCGCCAGAGGCCAGGGTGCCTGCAAGAAAGTGGAGACCCCCCCGCCAAGGATGGGGGACCTACAGGGGCAAACACCTGTGACTGTAAGAAATGACTAGAACGTGTGTAGTGACTGCATTGCTTCAAGCCGTGAGGGCTTCCTAGCGAAACATCAGCCGTGCTTACTGCCCCCAGACGAAAACCTCCGTGTGTGTGAGGCACCATGAGTGAAAGCTAAGGGTGGACCAAGCTGGGAGACAGGCCTGCAGTAAACGTGCCCGGGACTCTCCCTGGCCTGCGCACGTGGGCGCAGCTGAGATTATACACGCGGTCTTGTTCGGATCAGTAAGAAATACAAGACCTGAGCAGATGAACTGACAAGACGGGCCGGTGCGAGTGGCCGGGGACCGCGTTGGCAAGATTATTCCACTCCTCTGGTCGTCAGGAGAAGTGAAGATGAGCCCTCAACCAGATCCTGCTTCTCTTCTGTCGGATGAAGGCGGACGTGAAGCCTCCGTCATCTCAGCTCGCAGACGACGAGAAGCAGCCCCCCAGGCGGGGCGCGGGGGGCACCGAGACAGCCCGGGTCCCTGGGAGTCCATCCAGTGGGGCCCCGTGAGCACGTGTGCAGCCCAGGAATTGCCGATCGCACAGACCAGGCTGCCGACCTCACAAACAGTGCAAATGTTCACGCGGAACCCAACCCTCATCGTACACGTGGATGTGTTCTAAAGGGTGTGAAGGAAATACACTAAATGTAACCAAATATCTTCTGATATGGAAACGTGGATGGATTTTTATTTTCTTTTTATACTCATGTGTTTCCCCGTTTCTCTACAAATAAGAATTTATACAATTTTGTAGGTAGAAAAAGTAGAATCAGTGCATCCTTTCTTGGTTAACCCCTCAGGTGCTGGTGAGTGACTGTGCTGGACGGTCTCCGTCGTGGACGTGGCTGGACGGGTCGGGGAGGGGGTGGCTGCCACGTGCTATGGTCAGCAGGGCGTTGGGCCTGGACGGACAGGCCTACAAGGTCCGAGTGAGGCGAGGGTCACCACCACTCCTGGACTCCTGGGTCGAGCATGCCATGTGCAAGGAGGCCTTTGCCAAACTCGGGAAGGCTGGGGCTGGACGTGTCCACTGGGGTCCGGGTCAGGGTCCCTGGGCCGAGATCAGGTAGCTGGCCAGATGTGGAGAGAGAGCTACAGCTAGGACCCTGCGGTGGTCGGAACGGTGACCCCCCCTCCAAAGATACCTCGTGCCCTGGCTCTGCTCCCCGTGCCCTCCCGCTTCTGGGATGGGCTTCAGGCAGCGGAGACGGAGTGAGGGCTGAGCCCACGCACGCCCACAACCGCACGTGGAGGTTCTCTCGGGCCCCTGTCACCTCCGGACGTGTGCTCGCGGCCTTGGGGTCCCACAGCAGCCCTGCTTCCACAGCCCCGTGGGGGCGCTAGTCCTGCCGAGAGAGTGGGCGCCTGTCAACCTGGAGCCTCAGGCAGCCTTGAGTCCCTTGGGGCTGGGGGCAGAGAGCTCTGACCCTCCCTGGACACCCTCAGCTCTGGTCCAGCTCTGCCATCAACCTGCTAGGTGTCCTTGGGCCTGAAACACCTAAATCCAGTTAACACCCCCTCACCACTGATGCGTTCGGGGCGCCCGCGTGTGCGGGCTCCACACAGAGCTGGGGAGGAGACAGCACGGTCCGGCGGGGCCTCAGGGAAACCTGAGGTTCTCAGAGCTGCTCCTTGGAACCCTGTGCCGGCCTCGGGGTTCCAGGACCACGGGCGTGGAGGAGGGGGGGCCGAGCTGAGTCCTGCCCGGCAGGTGCCTAGGACCACGGGCTTGGAGGAGGGGGGGGCTGAGCTGAGTCCTGTCCGGCAGGTGCCCAGGACCATGGGCCTGGAGGAGGGGGTGCCGAGCTGAGTCCTGCCCGGCAGGTGCCCAGGACCACGGGCTTGGAGGAGGGGGGGCCGAGCTGAGTCCTGTCCGGCAGGTGCCCTTCCTCATGGCTCCTGGCTGCTGTCTGGGAGCTGCAGGTGGAGAGCAGGGTCCCTGCAGGGGCTCTGAGTGCAGTGCCGAGGCGCTGTCAGAGCTGGGGTGGGATGTGCAGCCCAGCCACCTGGGGAGGGGCCTTGTCTGTCCTGGAGGACGGCAGGCCGGAGGCAGTCAGTCCACATTGCCCCCGAGCCGGCCACCGACGGAAGACAGTGAAGATGTGAGCAGCGCTTGCCCGGCTCACGGCCCCCGGCGGCTAATTGCAGCGCAGGACAGGACGGACGGGCAGCGTGAGGCCCTCGGGGCGGGGCCTGGGGAGTGGCCCGTGTGAGCCGGACAGCCTGCACACAGCCCGGCGGCTGAGGACGCGGGAGGAGCCAGGAGGCCGTGGTGTGGTCCGCGTGACAGGGACAGGGGCCTGCGACGTGGGCGGGGCCTGGTGGGAGTGTGACCGGGGCCGCAGGCAGGTGGCAAAGGGCCGGGGCTCAGGCCAGATGGGGTAGACGCGGGACCAGCCCGGAGGCGGACGAGCAGCTGCAGGGAGAGGGGAGGGGCTTTCTGGGGGAGGTGTCCCCCAGCACATCTGGAGAGGCCCCTCCCAGGCCATCACACCCGCTGCGTCCCATTCCCATGGTATGTGTGGGACCCCCAGGACATCGTCCACTCCCTGCAGAGCTGGGCCTGCTGGGAGTCGGTACAGGGAGGGCAGCCCCATGCGCCTGACCCAGGTCTGGGGTCCTAAAAGGCAGTGGCCACCTGCATACTCTCTGTGGGACCCCAGGCCTCGGGGTCCCTGCCTCAAATTGGGGCCACCCTAGGGGTTGAGGGAGCCAGTGGTCCAGCGGGGACATGGGACAGGAGGCTGCTGGACACGGGTCCCACCACCTGAGGCTGTGATGCTCTGTGGAAACCACACTCCCTGCTTTCCTGTCTCCGTCACTCTATAGGTGATGCCTCCGCTGCCCCAGAGCAGAGGCTGGAACCCTCACATCGCCTCACGGCTGTGAGCCGGCCTGTTGTGTCGCATCTCCTGGGACCCTGGGGTGTTGGGTGTGGGTGCTTCGGGCCTCACCAACCAGCATGAACACCCCAGCTCTGCAGCCTCCCAGGGGCTCTGTAGGGGTGAGACACACGTGTTCCCATCACTCTGCTCCGTGCAGTTCTGCAGTACCTGCTGTGTACAGGGCACAGTGCAAGACACGGTTAGGGAAACAGTTGGATGCAACTCAGACCCGAGGCCCTGGCCAGCACGGGGCGGAGGACACGCAGCTCACACTGGCCGCTGACGGAGCTCCAGTGCCCCCATCATGGCCAAGGGCGGGGTCCCACCCAGAGCCCAGAGGAAGCGGGTGCTCCCGGGCTGCCCTCTGTGACAGGCGTAGGGTTCTTCTCCAGCACTGGGGCCCGAGATCTAGTTTTTGTCCTCGAGGAAGTCTGCTGGCATCTTTGAAGTGTGCTGTCCGGGTGAGGCCAGCCTCGCGGACGATCTCTGGGTTCCCGCCATGCCCGACGGGAACCCTTGGTGTCTGCGGAGGCTGACGGCTCTCTTCTCTGCCCCTCAGGTCTCCTGACAAACGCAGCCCCACAGGGGCCCCAGGAGTGACCTTGGCTCCCTGGAGAGGCCACAATCCTCGGTCGGTCGTGGATGCCACCCACCCTCTGCCACCCGCCCGCCCTCCGCTTCTCTAGCCTGTCAAGGACAGCCTGCTTCCTCGGCCGCCTGAGCAGAGTCTGTCCGGCCTCCCCGAGGAGTCAGTCCTGGGACATACAGCAGGGCTGCGCCACCGGGCGTCCCTGGAACCTGGCCTGGCCACCCTCCCGGCCGCAGACAAGGAGGCGGAGGCAGCTGCAGCCCAGCCAGCCCGAGAGAGGAGGACAGCGCCGGGCCGGGGAGGACTGAGTCTCGGGCGCAGAAGTGGCCTCTCCTTGTGCCCCAGACTGTCCGAATCGCTTTTATTTTCTTATCCTTTCAGTATATTCAATAGACCAAAGAGCAAAATCTATTTTAACGCGGACTCGTACTTACCATCAGAGTCCCTGGGTTCGACTGGGGGGCACGGGGGCAGAGACACGCTGGAGAGGCACAGCCCACGAACGCTGCGGGGCCCCCGAGCAGCCGGAGGATGCGGCCGGAGGACACATGGCCGGCGACGTCCCCGCGTGGACCCCGCGGGTGCGCCCGGCCGGGAGCACAGCTCGCTGTGCACACCTGCTCCTCTGTACTTAGATGGACTTCCTCGTACTAAAATCCCTTTCTGTTTTAACCAGTTAAACACGCCTCTCTGCAGCTCCATTCTGATAGTGGGATAATCCAGGATTCGCCAAGAGCATGTCGGGTCTCCCATGACTGCTGTCTCATCCGATCACCATTTAGCTCCAGAAAGCAAATTAAAGAAAGCGAAAGTAACACTTGTTTGAAAGAGATCATTAAATGTATTTTGCAAAGCCGAAGTTATATATTTAACAGTTTTTATATGTTGTATATTTGTAGAAAATCCTATATAACAATTCATGTGGTAGCCCCGGCCGTCGTGAAGCGTGGGCCGGGGCTGGGGGTTCCCGAAGTCTCTGGGGTGGGCGGGGGCGACCGGCATCCCGGACGTGGGGGCGCCCAGCACCGCCGAGGGGCAGGACTCTGCGGGCAGCGAGCTGAGGACCAGGGGTGTGGCGCAGACATGCCGGCCGGTGCTAGCGGAGAGGCCCGTTGCCTTTTGCTGGGTTTGGGTTGGGTGGTCCCTGCCCCCTGGGGCTCTGTTGTGGGAGTGGCCAGTCCTTTGATCACGCTTCTTCCAACGGATTTTGTTTCCCTTTTTCTTACCCCTCTCCCTTTCTTGCAACTTGAGGGCAGTGTGCGGCCGGCCTCGTCTTCTCAAGCGGACACCCTTATCTTTCTCAGTCTTCATGTCAGAGGGTGGAGACAGCGGGGGATGGGGGAGCCCCCGTCTTCCCACTTCCCTCCTGCAAGGCGGGGTCACCAGGCCCCACGAGTAAGGGACCGGTACGGTTTACCTTCCCCTGTCCACCCTGTGCCAGGTCCCTTTATTTTCCTGAGTTTCAGCTTAAGTATGCTACCTAAGAGTCCAATTAACAGCAGTATTATGCTAGGTCTATGCTACTAAAAAAAAAAGGAAAAAAAAATAAACTATATAGAAGCTGCTCTAGCCACCCATAGACTAAAGACAGGAGAGAAAATCCATTTATTTAAGACCCATTTCAATGTCCACGAGTATATAATTTACCTTCAGTCACCACAAATTTATGGGTACGTGTATCCTGGGGTAAAAGGACTGGCCGAGGTTGGGGTTTGGCATCACAGAGGAGGCGGCCTGCGCAGCGTGCTGTCCCGAGCTGGCCAGCCCCAAGCTCCACGGCCCGGGCTCACCCCAGGGGCAGCGAGGGAGGCCCCAGGAGGGTCGCCCGGCGCAGCGCCAGCAGCCCCACCGCCACCACCCTCGCCTGCTTCTTTGGACAGTGCGTGTAGACACCTTCCGAGGGCAGAGGTTGGGAGATTTGAGATGTTACAGCATTTTTTCCCTTGTTTTACAGTATTCAGTTTTGTGTCGATTCAGCTAAATTATGAAAATAAAGAAAAACTCCTTTGATAAGCATGGCTTTTGTTCGCTGGCCGCGGTGTCCTGGGACAGGGCTGTCGCCGGCGTGGCTGGTGGAGACAGAGCCCAGGGCACAGGTGGTGACAGGGCCTCTTCCCGGGAGGCAGGCCCACCGTGATGGTGCACAGTCAGGAGCCCTCCAGGCTTTCCCGGACCCCCAAGGATACTCCCTGAAGCCCAGCCCCCGGCGCGTAGACAGCATCTGGCCCGTAACTGCTATCCCCTGGGAAGCCGTGTGCGCCTGGCCAAGCCAGTGGGAAGTTGACAGCCACGTCCATTCAGCCCTCCCCCAGGGTCCGTGAGCCAGGCCATTCCCGCACATGCCCCCAGTTCCAGGAGCAGAACCCCACTCAAGGGCTCCAGAAGGAGACCCTCGTCTGAAGGACCTCTTTCCCCGGGAAATCCGCTCAGACCTCCAGAGAGCACTGTTGGGCGTGTTCAGGGTCCATCACCTGCAGGCATGTGTGCATTGGGGGAGGCCTTGCCTGTCTGCTTCCAACTGCTCTTGATAAGATGTCAGCCCTGGGACCTGTGGCCTGGGGGGCGGGCCGCGGGCCTTTCGAGTTCTGTGCTTGATTTAAGGAGACCTCACTGGCCTTTGGAGCTGTTACAGGGAGTAAGGAGAGCCCCGCCCACTGGCACAGAGCCGGGCTTGTCCTGGGAGGTAGGGAAAGGGACAGAGTGCAGGCCTAGCTGCTGCCACAGGAACCCCCAGGTGGGCCCTTCCCCTCTCGAGGGGGCCTGGGTGCCCTTGCCAGAAAGGGCCTTCCCCGGGGGGGATACCTCAGGGAGCGGCTTGGGGGCTTTGCCATGGAGCCCAAACGGGGCAGGGCAGCTTGATGGGGAGAGGGGCCCACCCTCGCCTCCGCCCTCTGTCCACACGGAGAAACGAGCTGGAAGGGGCCGGGGTTCACGTGCAGGAGGTGAAGCAGCCCACCGGAGAGCCGCACGCACAGCCGCTACTCCGGAGACTTCTGGGCAAAACAGGGGGAAAAGCAAAATCATGAAGCTAGGGAAAAGAAAAGAGCTTCTGGGTCACCAGGGCTCGTAAAAGCGGACACGGGTCTCCAACCGGATCCAAGGGTGTGTACCGGTCAGGATGGGCCGGGTGGCGCTGCAGGAGCAAACAGTCCGCCTGCCCAAGCCCAACGTGCCCCTGAGCAGGGCTCTCCCCTCCTGCCCCAAGCCCGTGTGCCTGCTGGGGACGTCTCCGTGATCGGGGGACACGCAAGCGCCCAGAGCCGCCTGCAGAGGCTTCTGCGGGAAGCGGCGTCTGCCTGCACCTCCTCTGCTCCCAGCCACGCCCGACGTCCCAAGTCTGGGGAGAGTCTGGCTCTGCCACGGAAGCCGCGCGTCTGCTGTTCGCTGACCTGAGCTGCTGGCCTGTCTCCTGACCCACCGAATTTGAGAGGCGTCAGTGCTGCCCACCTCCAGGCTGGGGAAGAGACGTGAGGTCCACCTCCCCGTGTGGGGGATGGATGGTCACGCACTCCCTCCACGGCCCGTCCCAGCCCTGCTGTGACCTGAGGCTGAGACGGGTGCGGTCGCTGCCCCCAGGAAGGGGAGGATTCAGCCCGTCCTCCCCGACTGCCGCCGGCTGGCCGCTCCCGCGGCCCCTACAGGACAGCTTTGCCCAAGGGCAGCGTTCCTTCGGCACACGGCCTGGCCCTGGGGGTGGCTGCCCCGCTGTGTGATGGGAAGGGCGGGAATCTGGCATCAGTCCCGTCTGAGCTGCCAGCAAAGCTGAGATAAGCCTATTCTCTGGGCCTCAGTCTCCCCGTTGGCGGAATAGAGGGAATTGGGCCGAGTTCACCAGGTTTCCTGAAGATCAAGGGAGACCGTTCTCGTTCGGCACGAGACTCTCCTGGCGCGCGGGGCGGCGTCCTTAGAGAACGGGAGGCGTGTTTGTTTAGGGGCGGCTCTGTGATTAGTGCCACCGGTGCACTGCTCCATCTCTCAGAACCCGGTCCTGAGGCCACCTTTAACGGCTAGTCTCCATGGCCACCTGTTGGCCTGCATCCTGGCTCTGCCTCTTCGAGGGTGTTAATGTGAACCCAGGCTGCAGGCAATGGCTGTGGGGCAGGTGTAGCTCTGGGTCAGGGTCCCAGCAGGGCTTCCTCGTGGGTCCCACTGTCACCGTTGCTACAGTGACCAGGCGAAGCCTCCGTGGTCAGTTCCGGGACCGGCCAGACAGGATGTGTGTACAAGCCTGTGTAGGTAGTGTGTGCATGTGTGTGTACACGTGCCTGTTTTTTTCACGGTCACCTTCATGTTCTGGGCACTTTCGAAGTCAGGGGTCCGAGGAGGAGCCTCCAGGAGCCCCAGGTCATGCCCAGAGGCGTCGTGTCGGTCCAGAGGGCACCTGGGGTGGGTCGACCCAGTGGACGCTGCAGCCCCGATGTTGCCGAGGCGTCTCCTGCTGATGTCCCACGTGCCACAGTAACTTGTCACGTTGGCCTTTGGGAGGGGACCCCTTTGCCATCCTTGTCCTGAGCTGACCATCGCCCAGAGAGGCTGGCGCCCACAGAAAGTGTGCTTCTCTGGAAACCCCCTCGTGGAACGTGAGGACCGGAAGGTTCCCGACGATTCCCAGGGTGCTGGGCTCAGCGAGGAGCGGTGGTGGCCTCCGCCCGGCCTGCTGATCTGACTGATGGTGGGCACCGTGCCCCCAGCAGAGCCAGTGACAGTGTCCTGCGTGTGTGGAGAGGACCCACTTCAGGGCTGAGAAAGGCTCCCGGCACACTGGCCCTGCTCCCTTAGTGGTCTGGGTCAGCCCAGCCCAGGGAAAGTCCACAGTGGGGTGCAGGAGTGGCCCCTGTCTGCTTCCGCAGAGGGTGGGGCAGGTGAGCCCCGGGGGAAGGGCTACAGAAGGCAGAAGGGGAGTGGGGGAGGAAGTGGGCGTGGGGCTGGGACGGGCGTCTGGGCTGCTCAGCGCAGGCGCAGGACCTCAGGACAGCTGGGGACAGCAGCCGCCCCCGCAGACACGTGCCCGCCTGTGCCCACCCGGACCTGCTGGCCGCCCCCACACACGCTAAGGTGAAGGTTCCCCGGTGCCCACTCCCCGGGTGCTGCTCACGCCCTCCACCCTGCCCCCAGGGGCACTGCCACGTGGACACGGGGCTCAGCTGCTCCCAGACAAGGGGCGGCGCGGAGGCCTGTGCGGGGGCTGCGGTGATGGCTGTGAGTCAGCGCTGCCCCGTGCTCCCCGCTGCGCCCGGTGGGTGAGTGATCAGAGCCCCTGGTCTGTTTCCAGAGGCCTGTGTGTCTTTCTGTCTCTCAGCCGCCCCCCAGGCCTCAAAGGCAGGGCCCGATCGCCCAGCACACAAGCCGCCACCTCTCCACTCTGGCTGGGGTCCCAGCCTGGGCATCGGGTGTCCCTGCTGCACATGGGGGTGGTCTCCCCAGTCTCGTTGTCCTGAAGGACGCGTGTGCCGCCTTTCCGGCTGGCTGTCTAGTTTCCTGGTCATATATATATTTTTCCATTTAGTCGTTGGCATCTTTGGGGCCACACTGCATCTGAGATATCTTCTATTTCTTCCTTCTGTGCCCAGGGTCATGGAATTGCTTTAAAATAATATTAATTTTCCGCTTTTACAGAGGTCACCTCATTTATTCCTTCCACCAGGGCTGCAGGGATGAAATCTGTCTCTTTCCTTAGTGGGGTGGCGGGCAGGAGGCCCTTGCAGCTGGGGCAGCACCCAATGGACCTGCATGTGATGTCGCCCTTCATCCCTGGGGCAATAGGAGCCTGAAAGTCGCCCATCTCGGCCAGCTGCGCCATCCAGTCCCGTCGTGAAGGTGGGAAGTGAGCGTGGGAAGCGGCATAGGTGCCGTCCGAGGACGTGTCCCCACCGTACAGTCCACCG
The DNA here is from genome assembly GCF_937001465.1 of Orcinus orca. Classification (NCBI taxonomy): domain Eukaryota; kingdom Metazoa; phylum Chordata; class Mammalia; order Artiodactyla; family Delphinidae; genus Orcinus; species Orcinus orca. Next base: position 101,369,292 of record NC_064569.1, read on the forward strand.
GCTCTGCAGAGGGTGAGTGTTAAGGAAAAGTTACTCTGACGCGTAGGAAAACGGTCAGGAAGATTTCACGGAGGACTAGGGCAACAGGGGAGGTCAGGCTCCCCTCCCAACGCAGCAGACGGCTGGGGATTTACAGCCAAGGAGCAGAGTGGACGGGAGACCAGGACCGGAGACGCCGGGGGCAGGGGTTCTTGCTGTAGGCACGTCGGCGAAGGTGGGGGTCCCTCTAGACTGACTCAGTAGGACTCTAGCTAAGATGGGGCCCATCGAGAAGGCACACGGGATCCCAAGGCCAGGTCTGGCTGAGCGCAGGACTCCGGGGGCCTGATAAAATTTGGTCAAGGGGAGCGTTTCGGTCATGCGCTGTCGCTAAGCGTAGAAATGGTGCCTTCCACACAAACCTCACAGCTCGACCCTCCCGTCTGAGCCCAGCCTCACTTCTGGGAAGACCGAGGAAGGAAAAGCTCCCGTTGCCAGGGAGACACCGAGACTCATGCTGAGCCCGTGGTCGCCGCCAGGGTTCTGACGCTCCTTGGAGAGGGGAGAGGAGAGTCATTCTCGGAGGCTCCTTTGGGAGCTTGGTCTCACGCTGCCCGGGCTTCGGCAGGGTCAGCCCTCAGTCAGAGGTTGGCCGTAAACCCTGGAACAAAGCCCTCCCCTCCCTGTCCGGGGAGTGCAGCTGCACTGCCCTGAGTGATGGGCTGTGGCCCAGCGGACATGTCCAGGCCCAGGCCCCCGTATTCCAAGGATGGGCCCTGCTGCCTCTGCAGTTCTGGGGTCCCATTGCCGGGGCTCCCCAGGACCTTTCCCGAGGGATAAGGCCTCACCAAGCCGGGCAGACAGGCGGCCTGGACTCCCTCCCGAGAGAGTTGGACGGGCTTTCCATGTCCACGTGCAGAGTCCTGGACCCACGTGCCTGCCCAGTCTCGCCCCAGAAAAGCCACGTCAGCTAACACGCTCAGGCACATGGCCCACTGGGAGACAGTCTGACGGGGCCGAGGCGGGAGGGGCCACGTCGGGGCCGAAAGCCCAGGGCCCGGGGCTCCTGCTGACACAGACAGTGGCGGGAGCCCGTCAGCCCTTTGCAGCCTCCCTTCGGCCCCATGGCTGGAGGCAGGAGGCAGAGCAGCCTCAGGGCTTAGGAGTCGGGAGCGTGAACGCGGGACACAAGTCCCCAGAATCCACATGGTCCGGGAGTAGCTTCCATACGCGGTACGCGTTGGGAGGATGCTGGTGTCCCTACCGGGAAAGTCCCCTGATGCTCAGGGGGCCCGCGACTCACCCTCCCTGAGCAGGTGCCCTGGGTCCTCCAGATGCCTCCAGGGTCTCTGGGCCCCTGCACGCAGGAGGACGAGAGCAACCCCAGGGGACCCAGGGCCAGAGGACGGACGCCGCCCGCGGGGAGAGCTGGTCCCGGCGGCAGGACCGTTAACGTGCGTGGCTGCCAGCTCGATGGGCTCTCCCCCGCCCAGTTTCTCAAGGGCTGTTGTCAGTTCCCGGTGCCGAGCTCCCGTCATGAACTGCGACGATGACAGATCCATTAAGGAGATCGATTCGGTCACGTTATCACTTTAATGCCTGAATCGGAGCCGATCTCACCCCCGAGGCTGGAGGCCGACTGTCGTGAGTCGCCCAGAGAGAATGAGCTTCTGACTTTCGAATAATTAAACAGGTTTCTGCTTGGGGTTCATAAAATTCCCCTTAATAATGACTGTGAGAGCCCCTCAGTCATCGGGGGGGTGAGTTGAGGCCAGAGGCGGCCCATCCCTTTGGGGAAGTAGCCTGTGTAATGGGTGTGGGAGGGTTCATGGGGGGGCAGGGGGGTGTCAGCCAGGCTCAGATGCCCTGAGGCTCCACCACGTGGGGATGGTGTGAGGTCCTGAGCAAGCTTCCAGAGCCCAGCAGTAGGGCCTCTCCTCCCTTTGCTGGTCAGTGCTGTTCTCCAGGCCCTTCCAGTGAGGCTCCAGGGAAATACCTGCTGGGGAAGCAATACAAATGCAAATGTGCCGGAGCAGTGGGTGAAAACTGTGTTCAGACACTAAATTGGGGTGTATGTTAGCAGGGTCCTACTCTGTCAGATTGTCAGGGAAATTTTTGTTTTCAAAATTAGCTTTCCAGTGGTTGTTTGATCCTCGGAGGTGTCTGCGTGTGTCTGTGCGTGTGTGAACGTCTGTGTGTGTGTGTGTGTCTGTGGCAGTGTCCATGATGTGTGTCATTATCCTGGTGTCTGTGTCAGGCCCCATCTGTTGTCCACAGGAGGAGGGGTCCTGGGCCCAGACCCTGAACTTGGCCTGTCTTCGGGGAGGAGGGGTTCCCTGGGGGCTCAGTGACATAATTGTTCTCCTGGCCTGGCACGGTGGGTGGCAGAGACAAGCCCAGCGTCCCTCTGCAGGGACACACCTTCCACTCGGCCACTCAGGGCCCTCCTGAGATGTGTCCCCCAAACATGAGTCCCATGGACCAGAGGCAAAGAGAGGGGCACGCAGGAGCCCGGACCCCAGAAACGTCTGGCAACGGAATCAGCCCCAGAGCACGGACGGCAGCGTCTGACGTGGGCTTCCAGAGAAACTGCGGTTTTTCAAAAAAGGAAAAGAAAATGTGAGAAGGGGGAAAGATGCTGTAGGGAACAGGCACAGGGGAACCAAACGCAGTGGCCATCGCTCCCCAAGGGGCCATCCCTGCTCCCAGACGCTCCCCTGGGTGCCGACTCTGGTGGGCCTGCCCCTTCTCACCAGCATCGCCCGCACTCCCCTCCCCACGACAGGAATCCCTCACTCACCGCTCACCTGCGCTTTCATGGCAGCCCACCCGGCGTGGCTGAGCCCTGGCGCTGGGGGACAGCGGGGAACAGAGAAGAAGAAATGTCGGTCCTGCTGGGTCCAGACTCTGCTGCAGGGTAGGGGGAGGCCCGGGGAAGGCAGCCCCCCACCAAGCAGATGGGTAAATGTCTCCATCAGGGTCAGCGCGGGGAGGGGAGGGGGGCCTGCTGCTCGATGAGGGGGTCAGGGCCCATCACGACGTAAGTTGTCCTCATCTGATTGAGACAAAGCTTGAACCCAGAGTAACCTTCTTTTAGGATTGGTTGAAATTTGAAGTTTGGGTCTCTGCTTTGCTTTCCTTTCCACTCAGGCTTTTTGAGAAGCTGGTCTAGACCTGCACTCTGCTTCTCTGAGGCTCACGGCACGGCCTCCAGACCGGGCCCTGAGTGCTGCCCTATCCGACGGTGACGTGCCAGGCGGCACTGGATGTGACTTCTTTGGGGCACGGACCCTGGTCGCTTCCCCACCCCCGCAGAGCACAGGCAGGACACGTGGCGGACCTTCCATGGCCATACCCCCAGGATCACCACCACGCCCTGTGCTGTACACACCCAGCACGATCTGCCAGAAACAAGATGCGCATTCAAAGCACCGTCTCCTGGGCTCTGTTCAACCCTTTCCTTCTTAATGAAGTGAATGGCAACCTGCCTGCACGAGGAATTCTAAGAGAAGACCATCCTCCCAGCCACCAAGAGACGGGCCCAAGCAGGTCACCAGCTGGGTGGTGGGCCTGTGAGCATCAGGGCGGCCACAGACCCCCCGAGCACCCAGGGCCGAGGACCCACTCCCTGGTGCAGGCATGCAGAGCACAGAGACTAGGTGGGTCAACCTGCATCCTGTGGGTTCAAAGCCACCCGGAGCATCTGGAGAAGAAGCAGGAGAGGCGTGGAGACAGCATCAAGGCCAGGACACGGCCGCAGCCGAGCCTCAGGACACGGAGCCCCCGTGAAGGGGAGCTGCCTACAGCCCCACACGTGTCAGCTTCCGTCCCGCTTCCCCTCACGTGTCTCAGACTGACGCCCGCTTTAAACTCTGCCTTTGCTCTCCTGGTCAGATTCCATTTTTGGCTTTTCAGGGAATAAGATTCTTCCCATCTTGAAACATGGACTCCCCAAGGGTCCTCCTCCCCCGCCCTCTGCCCAGCCCAAGGGTCACGTGCGTCTCCCCAGTGTCCTGGACATAAAGACCCCCGGGAAGGGGCTGCATCTTTTCTTGCATCTCCAGAGCCTGGTGACCGTCAACTCTCACCACACCTGTTAAGTGAATGTTCAAATGTTGGTGGAATAAACTGAGTGTCTGCATACAGGGCCTTGGGGGCTCTCAGTGTGAATGTGAGGGTGGCCTGCTGGGATGCTTCCGAAGGTCCTATTTGAAAGGGGAGGGGACAGTCAGCTGAGGCTCCAAGGGAGGGTACAGCAGTCCCTGGCCAGGCCCTGGGTGAAGGAGAGGTAGCCCTGTGAGCAACGTGGATTGACTCCTCTGTACTTCAGTTTCCCAGCCAGCTTGTGTGTTCTGGAAGGTTCCATGGCACACACATCACAGCCGTTAGCATCAAGAGTGGAGCCGTACGGCAAGCCCTGCCCTGGACACATGCAGATGAACAATCAACCGGGCACACTAGGGGACAGAGAGTGACCCCGGACCATGAGCTGAGCCCTAAAGGAAGGAGACTTTGGGGATGGGACTCATGGGGCCACCATGGTGGATTGTTGCCGTGACAGCCACCGTGGCTCACACCCCCATGTCCCCACACTGATGCTGAGCTTGGTCATGTGACACCTTTCGGCCAATCAAACAACAGCAAATGTGATGCAGGCAAACGTTTAAAAGGCACTGGCTTCTTAGAATTTCCCCACTCTTAATGCTGTCACATCCTATTACCATGTGACCCAGTCTAGGTGATGCCACAGGAGGACGAAATAACACGTGAGGCCAGCCAAGCCCAGCTGACAACCATTGTGAGCCCAGCCGAGATCAGCAGAGGAAACACCCGACAGACCATGTGCTGGACACACGAGGGCCATGGATAAACAAGACTGTGTAAACCAGACAGCAGTGGGTTACTTGGGAAGTTCTGGGGGAGAAAAGTCAACCATTCCGACTTAAAATTCTATGTCTAGCAGAGGTACGCTTTGAAAACGATGGCAAAATAAAGATACTTGAAGAAAAATTAAAACTGAGAGAATGCACTGCTAAAAGACTCTTACTCCAGGAAATACTAAGGGATGAGACAGGAAAGAAAGTACCCCAGGTGGAAGCTTGGAGGTTCAGGAAGGAGCAAGGACTGCGGGAGGTGGGATGCTGGTAATGGTAGGATGGCGAGGTTCAGCAACTCTTCCCAAGAAAACAACCACACAGCCCGAATTCAGTTCCCCAGCACAGCCCTTTGAAAGCACTGAATAAAGGCAGGACGAAATGACGAAGAATTTACTTTTGAAAGAACGCTGCTGATCAGGTAAGAGCTGCATTTTTGTGGCTTTCTTCCTGGGGCTGCTCCCAAAACCCCAGGTTTGGTGATAGAAAACACAGCTTTGGCGCGTGAGGCAGCAGGTGACATAGCTCGGGGCAGCAGGGCAGCAGGGAATGTAAGGAGGACCTTTGTGAGCAAAGGGCACCAATGGGTCCAGATCCAAAGCTGAGCGTCAGGTTTGCCCGAGCCCCTGGCTGACCTGACTAAGCAGCACAGGACCGTGGGGCAGAAACTGGAGACATTATTCGTGATGATGTGTTTAGGAAGGCCGTGACTTTGACCGAGGACATTCCCCAACCTGCACGGTCCAGGCCACCGAGAAAGGAGCGTCTCCGGCTTGAGGTGTCAGAAGAAAGAACACGGGGTGGTCGAGGAAGACAGACACCAGAGACCCAGAAAGTGGGCTAGCCCCCAAACCTGAGAATGAACTCTGCCCAAATCCTCAGGTGAGCACTAGACCACATAGGTGTAGGATGCACACATGGAGTCAGGAGAAAATAAGCACAGCTGGAAACCAGAACAACACAAAACAAAGCCCTGAGCTGAAACCTCAGCTGCTCCACACTTCGGGGAAGACAGGTTTCTCAGTTTCTGAGGGCAGGCAAAGTAATTGCCAACTGTAACAAGAACCGACAACCCTCAGAAAAACAGCAGACATTTCAGAGTGCCCACAACATACTACTTACAACGAGCTTTCCACCAAGATTTATCAGGCATGCAAAGGAGCAGGAATGCGTGGTGTGTACTCAGGAAAGAATTCAGACGTAGAAACCAGTCGGAGCCAGCCCTGCCGTTGGATTTAGCAAGACTTCCAAGTAGCTCTTATAAAGATGTCCAAATAGTTAAAAGACAATGTGGTATTCAGGAGTAAATAGATAGAGAATTTCAGCAAGAAATTAAGACAACAGAAGAGCAGTTCTACAGGAGGAAAGTACAATATCAGGAAATAAATTGAAAAATTGAGCAGATGGGCTCAACAGAAGACTGCAGCCAGCAGAAGAGAAAGCTGGTGAGTCTGAAGAGAGACCAGTAAAAGGACTCAACCTGAAAAACGGACAGGGGCTTCCCTGGTGGCGCAGTGGTTGAGAGTCCGCCTGCCGATGCAGGGGACAAGGGTTTGTGCCCCGGTCTGGGAAGATCCCACATGCCGCGGAGCAGCTGGGCCCGTGAGCCATGGCCACTGAGCCTGCGCGCCCGGAGCCTGTGCTCCGCAACAGGAGAGGACACAACAGTGAGAGGCCTGCGTGCCGCAAAAAAAAAAAAAAAAAGGACAGAAATGATGGAAGAAAGTCATAAAAGCTTCAGAGACCTTTGGGGACAATATGAACCTGCCCAGTATCAGTGGATATTAGGTCCCTGGAATGAGAGAAGAGAAAATGTGGAGTAGAAACAGCATTTGTAGGAACAATGGCCAAGGCTCCCCAAATCTGGTGAAAACATTAACATACAGATCCATCAGATCAACAACCCAAAGTGGGATAAACACAAGAAACTACAACAAGGCACATGGTATTCAAACCTCTGAAAGACAAAGACAAAGAGACATCCTTGAAAACAGTAAGAGAAAATGGTGCATTTCATGGAGGGTACAGTGATGGGACTCATGGCTGATGTCCCAACAGAAACCAGTGAGGCCATCGACAGGGAAGTGGATAAAGGAATTGTGGTACGTATATACAATGGAATACTACTCAGCCATGAAAAAGAATGAAATAATGCCATTTGCGGCATCGTGGATGGACCTAGAGATGATCATACTAAGTGAGGTAAGTCAGACACAGACAAATATCATAGGCTATCGCTTATAGGTGCAATATAAAAAGTGATACAAATGAACTTATTTACAAAACAGAAATAGATCCACAGACATAGAAAACAAACTTATGGTTACCAAAGGGGAAAAGGGGGGAGGAATACATTAGGAGTTTGGGATTAATATATACACACTACTATTTATAAAATAAATAACCTACAAGGACCTACTATATAGCACAGGGAACTATACTCAATATTTTATAATAACCTATAAGGGAAAATAATCTGAAAAACTCCTATATATATATATATATATATATATATATATATATATACAATTGACTCAATTTGCTGTATACGTGAAACTAACACAACATTGTAAATCAACTATACTTCAATTTAAAAAAAAAAAACAAAAAACAGAGACACCAGACACTGCAGAGACAATCTGAAGTGTCCAAGGGAAAAAATGTCTGCCAACTAAAGATTCTATTTCCAGAAAAACTATTCCTCAAAATAGAATGTGACGTCAAGACATTTCCAGTAAAACAAAGCTGAGAAAATTCCCTGCCAGTAGTGGTACTGCAGTGCAAGAAATGCTAAAGTATTCTATAAATAAAAACAAATATGCGTGTGTACACAATCTCATAATTTCTTTAGAATACATATTACTGGGTTTAAAATGTACAGAGGTTTTATTTATCTCTGTATAAAGGCATATAGCCCAAAGATTGTGGTACAAACAGAAAATATGACGAGGTTCCTATTTTTTTTCAGAAATCACTTAATATTAACCTTAAATTGAGTGTGATAACATAATGTAATCCATAGTGAGACCTCCAGAAAATAATGCAGTTTTACCTAGAAAGCTGAAAGTGGAATTGAAGTGGTATGCTAAAAATATGTGATGACCCCAGAGTAGGCAGGAAAGAGGGGCTATAGAAACAAACATGAGATTAGAGCATGGAAAAGAAAGAGCGAGGTGGCCCCAAATTCCAAGCACCTCAACGGTTATATTAAATACAAATAGAAGAAACTCCAATCAAAAGTCAAGAGTTGGCAGATGGGATAAAATAGCAAGAACGAAATATGTGCTTTACCCAGACAAACCCTAACACAAAGACACACACAGTAAAAGAATGGACAACATATACCATGCGGACAATAGGCATGAGAAATTGAGAGGGGATGTGTTGGTAATAGTAGTCGAGATGGACTTTCTGACAAGGAATAGTACCACAAAAATGAACATTTAATAATAACACAGTGTCAATATAGCAGGAAAATGTAGCAATATAGAAGGAAAATAAAAGAATAATAGATGTATATGTGCCTGAAAATAAATGCAAAGTACATGAAACAAAATGGACAGCACTGAAAGGAAAATCAGAGACCATAACCATTAAGAATGAAGATTCCATTACTCTGCCATCAGTAACTGATAAAACAGAGACAAAATCAGTAAGTTCATGGAGGACCCAGACAAGATCAGCCACTACCTAATTACATTTCTAGAATATTCCACCAACCAAGAGTGGACCCCTCGTAGTGCTGGAACCCATGGTAGTGCTGCATGCTTATATTTTCTTAAATTGCTAAACTCTATTCAAAAGTGGCCATACCTATCTGATCAGTCTTTATTAATTTTAGCCATACTATAGAATGAATTTTGCACCCACTCTTTTCAAGACACATGGAAGATGAACCAAGACAGACCAAGTGCTGGACAAAAAGCAAATCTCAAAAAGTTTCAAGGAATGAAAATCATATAATATACGTTCTCTGACCACAACTGAATTAAATTAGAAATCAACCAGAAAATGATATCTGGAAAATTCCCGAATATTTGCAAATACCTTCTAAACAATCCATGAGGCAAGAAGAAAAGAAAAAAAAAAGAAATTTAATTTTTACAGATTTAATTAAATTAACTTAAATATTTTGACTTGAATGAGAAAACACATTATGGTGAAAATCTCTTCAATGTAGCTAGTGCAGTGCTTTAGAAGCTTACATTGGGAGGGAAAACGGTCTGAAGTGATTGACCTAAGCTTCCTCCTTAAGACACTAGAAAAAGGAGCTGAGTAAACTCAATGTAAATAGGAGGAAGGAAATAACACATATAAGAGCAGATATCAGTGAAGTAAGAAGTGAATAAGTAATAAAAGCAATGAAACCAAGAGCTTGATTTTAAAAAAAGCGGCTTTACAGAATTACAATTGAGGTGTAATTAACCACACATATTTAAAGCACACTATTGTCAAACACATCAGAATTCTGCCATGTACACACACCCTTGAAACCATCACCAGTGTCAGTCTGCTCTGGCTGCTGTAACAACATACCACGGACAGAGTGGCTTTGATAAGGGGGTTTTATTTCTCACAGTCCTGGAGGCTGGAAAGCCCAAGATCAAGGTGCTGGTTGATTGGGTTCCTGGGGAAGGCTGTCCTCTAGGGTTACAGGTGGTCACCTGCCCCTCACTGTGAACTCATGGGGTGGGGAGAGGGAAGGAGGGAGTGAGGGAGGGAAAGAGAGAGAGACAGGTAGAGAGAGACAGGGAGACAGGGAAAGAGCACTCTGGTGTCTCTTCCTAAGGGCGCCAATCCCAGAGGACAAGGGCCCCACCCTCATGACCTCATCCAACACTAAATACCTCCCAAAGTACCATCACATTGGAGGTTGGGACTTCAACATAGGAATTTTGAGGGGGCACAATTCAGCTCCTAATACCCACAGTCAAGATAAAGAAGATGCCCACCAGCCCAAAGCAGCCTCTGGTCCCTCCTTGCCTACCCAGTCTGTTTTCTGCTCCATTGATCTGTGCTCTTGTCTTTCTCATTTTCTTCCTCCTGCTCTGGGCTTACTCTCCTCCTGTTCTCTGCCTTATTAACATGAAAGTCTGCATGTCTCATTTTAGGTTTTCTTCTTTTCTAACATAAACATTTAAAGCTGTAAATCTCCCTCCAAGCATTGGTTCTGCTGCATCGCACACACTTGGGTCTGTTGTATTTTCATTATCGTCCTGTTCAAAGTATTTCTCTAATTTGCTTGGTTATTTCTTTTCGATCCATGGATTTTTCAGAAATGTGTTATTTAACTTCTAAATATTTGGGGATTTTCTAGATATTTTAGTGTTACTGATGCCTAAGTTAGTTGCACTGTGGCCAAAGAAAGTATTCTATATGATTGCAACCCTTTTAAATTTATTGAGCCTTGTTTTATGGCCCATTGTATGATCTATCATGGTGAATGTACTATATTAATTCGAATAAATGTGTATCTGATAAATGTTGCATTTGTGTCTTGTAAATATCAACTGTTTATAAATACCACATATCTAAACATATACGTTTTAATTTCAGTTGTCTAGCTCTACCACAAATCTTATTAGAATTTTGATGAGATGTGTACTGAATTTATGGAATAATGTGGGAAAATGGACATTTTTCAGGTATTGAGACTTTACGTGAATGAACATAACAGATCTCTTCATTTATTTAGATCTTCTGATTGTCTTTTACTATCATTGCATTATTTTCTGCTTGACGGATTTTTATGTATTAAGGCTTCATTCTTTTTGTTATTACACTTATTATTTTGAATAATGTGTCTGTTGATAACCACAAAATTGTCTGGCAATAGTGTCAAACTTTTCCTTTTTAATCTTTATATATTTTACTATTTATCTTGTCTTACTCTGCCAAATCAAAGTATCCTTAACTTGTCCCAGATTTTAAAGAGAGTGTGTCCGGAAGCTTTATACTGAAGTATGATGTTTGTGGTCATTTTTCATAGATAACCTACATCAACTTAAGGAAGTACTCTCCTATTCATAGTTTTTTAAGAGCTTTTATCAATAATGGAGTTAAATTTTTTTAAATGCACTTTCTTGCCTCTATTCGAATAATTGTATGTTTTTTAAGTGGTGAATTGTACACCACTTAAATTATAATGCATCCTTTTACTTCTAAGAAAACCCAATTTGATCATGAATAATTTTTAATGGATTACTGCCTTTGAATTGTTAATATTTTTGATGGATTTTTAGATCTATGCTCATGAATTATATTGACCTACACTTTTCTTTTCTTATAGTGTCCTTGACTGGCTTGGGATCAAGATTATACTCATCTCATAAAATAAGTCTTTTCATTTTTTATTGTGTGGAAAATTTTTATGAAATTAGAATGATCTGTTCATTGACTATTTGGTAGAAGTCACCCATAAAACTATCCATACCTCTTTTAAATTTGAAAATATAACATGGGTGGCCTTTATAATACTGATCCAGTAGGTCTATTTAGGCTTGCTATTTCTTTTGGGGTCATTTTTTTGGAAGTTATGCTTTTCCAGGCACTTTTCAAGTTTACTTAAATTTGCACATTTATCAGGACAAATTTGTTTATAGAGTTCTCTCATCTTTTATGTCTTTACTATGAAATGCATCGTGCATTCAATGATGCATGTGAACAGTTCCAACAATAGTAACACACGAAACACACATCCTTCCAGCATCTCTGTGAAGAGTCAGAGCCTCACCAGCCCTGTTGAAGCCCTCACAACTTCACCCTCTACCACCCTCTCCCCAGACTAATCATCTACTTGACTTTGTGAAAATCATCTTCTCACATTTTTAAGAGTTGATAGTCTAAGAATGCATCCTTACGTTCTATCATTGGGTTTACAGTGGGAGTAATAGACACAAAACAAGCTTTATGAGGTCAGAGTACTGTGGCCACCACCTAGGGAAGGCACCCACAGAAAACAAGCTCAAGAGAGTGTGTGGGGAAGCCTGGTTTCAGCATCTTGGAGAGTTTACAGGAGCCTCCTGCAGAATTCCCTGAGCAGGTGATGCGTGAGGCGGGGACCCAAGGGCTCGCCCTGGCTGGGGCCCCTTCAGGGACTGTCGTGCGGACCGGGAGCTGGGCTGCTCTCTCTGCATGTCCTCCTCCAGTTCCTGGGATTACAGCAGCTCCATCTGTGCGGTGGGATGCACACCCTCAGCTGGCCCAGGATCCCGGCATGGAGAGGAGCACACAGCCAAGGTAAGGCACAGAGAAGAACCCCGGCCAGCACCCCAGGTGCACAGAGCTTGGATCAAACAGCTGATGCAGTGGGGGTGAGGCCCCGGGTTAACCTCCACACGCATCGGTGGGGATGCACTCCAATCTGGGCGGGGTAACCTCTGTGTCCTGTGGATGGCTGTCCACAGAGGGGCCTCCACCAGCCTCCTGAGGGTGGTGGTCCTGCCCCCTGCATCACATCTCCAGTGTCCTGAGCCCCCTTGGTGGGCCCCTGCTCTCAGCTGGGTGGGCACAGCCTCCCGAGCTTCTTGAGAAGGAGTTCAAGGGAAGCAGTGTTCTTGGACCCTGCCTATCCATAGCGGTTTTTATTTTATCCTACCTACTTTACTTTGTTGTTGAATATTAAGACATATCGAAGGGTCTGGCTGGGTAAAGAATTTTGGTTGGCAGCCATTTTCCTTCTGACTTGAAGGAAGCACATCACTGTGTTCCGGATTCCTCTGTTGCTACTGAGAAACCCCAAGCCTTGTTGATTCTCCATCCTTTTAGCCAAATTTTTCTACAAGCAGGATTCTAGCATAGTCTCTATTCTGTTGTGCAGTTTCACAATGAGGAGCCTTGGTGTGCCTCTATTTTCATTCCTGTTCTAGGTGTTTACAGGGCTTTTTTAACCCATCAGCCCTTTATTTCTGAGAAATTTTCTTGACTTTTTTTGATGATTGAATCTCTTTATTTATTTTTTTTTAGTTCTCTCTTCTACAACATCTATTATTTGGGTGTTGGACCTTCTGAACTGGTCTTCTAATTTTATTTCTCTGTTTTTCATCCCTTCATCTTTAGCTCTGCTAACTTTTTTGTAAGATTGTCTCACTATGAGATTGTTTCAATTGTATCTTGCAGACTTTCTATAGAGTTTTTCATTTTGATCGCTATGTTTTTAATTTCCAGTCGCTACTTTGTTATTGTTCTCTGAATTTCCTGTTGTGTTATAGATAACATCTTGTTCTTTTTTATGATTGCAATATTTTCCTTATTTCTCTGGGGTATTCAATGACTTTTTGGAAAGTTTCTGCTCTCTGAAAAGCCCTTGTTCCCTCCAAGTGGCACTGCTCTGTCTGTAGCTCTGGCCTCTATCTCCCCCGTTGGAAACTGTCCCTATACTTGACAATCCTGAGCCAATGGCTCACGGTGGAGTGTGTTTACAAGCCTTCTATGGGTCCACTCACTTTGACTTTTGCTATGAGGACATTTGGATGGGTCCTCTTGTGGGAACTCCTCACCTTGGAGACACAAGGTGTCTTTAGGTGTTTTCTTTTTGGTTGGCCCGACTCCCCAGAAAACTACTTGTTTCTCGCCTAAAAGGTGAAGTTTGCCTGCCAGGTTATGTCTTAGTCTTTTGCATATGGTACCCATATCTCAGTTTTGCCAAATGTAGAAAATACATCTCCAGACTCCAGCAGGGGTAGAGGAGGGGATGTGAGGTCGGGGAGAAAAGCTAGAAACACACTCACTCTCCAACAGCAGTTGAAGCTCTTGCTGCCGGGTCCTGGGCATCTTTCTTCCCTCCCTCCCTCCTTCCCTCCTTCCCTCCCTCCCTCCCTCCTTCCCTCCCTCCCTCCCTCCCTCCCTCCTTCCCTCCCTCCCTCCCTCCTTTCCTCACTCCCTCCCTCATTCCTTTTGAATTCTCTAGGATAAATCAGTTTTGTTCTCCATATTCCTGCTTGATGCTTGGAATTCAGATTTCTCAGACTCACTCTATTAGCTATTTTTCATTGGTTTGTTTCTCAGCTTCAAAATTTTTATTCCCCCCCCCATCTTTTTAGAACTTCTGAAAAGATTTTCAGGTGAAAAAAAATTCTCTCTTTTATTAATGGAGTTTTGGGGAACTCGCAAAATCTTAATCTAGAAATTTTCTTATCTTTGGAGATAATATGACCATGATAGATTTATAGTTACAGCCTCTTTTACATCCCTAATATTGGTTTATTTGTCCTCGAAGTGCAATGAACTTTTAGTTTTGGGAAGTTTTTTCTAGACAAATTTCTTGGAGGTTGTCAATTTTAATCATTTTTATTTCCCCACCAAAGTCTAACTTTTAGTTTTGGGGGTATTCACTAGTTTTAGTTTGGTTTCAATTTTATTAATTTCTACTCTTTTCTTTTTATTACCTTCATTCTAATCTTTTGGTATTTACATTATTGTTTTTGTTTTTCTTATTTTTCCTAACTTCTTAAGTTACCTGCCAAGCCCTTTATTTTCAGTCATTCTTCTTCCCAAATGAAAGTATTTAAGGATGTAAACTTTTCTCTAGTTTTGCATCAGCTGTGTCCAACATGTTTGGATGCATAGAATTTTTTTATTTAGAAATAACTGTAGTATAGTTAAGATTACTATTTATTCTTTAAACCCCAACTAATTTTAAAGTTTTTTAATATACAGGTTTTCTAATTGAAAGTTTTATTGAGATAATTGGAGATTCACATGCAGGTATAAGAAATAATATAGAGAGAATCCCATGCACATTTCACCCTGTTTTCCCCGATTCAAACATCACATAAAATTATAGTACGGTATTATAGTGGCACAATTCACTGATCTTATTCAGATTGCCCCGTTTTTACTTGGACTCGTGTGTGTGTGTGTGTGTGTGTGTGTGTGTGTGTCTGTGTGTGTGTGGTGAGGCAGGTGTATGTATGTTTCTGTGCGTGCATTAAGCCCTGTACAATGTTATCCCCATGAACCCAACAGCAGTTACGATACCAAACAGTTCCCACACCCGTCACCCTCTCACCTCCCCACCCCCACCCTCCGGCAAACACTAATCCATCTTCCATTCCTAAAACTTTGTCATTTAAAAATGTTATATAAGGAGAATCGCTCACCGTGTAGCCTTGGGCATTGTGTCTCTGCCCCACATAATTCCCTGAAGCTGCATATGCAGGGGCACAGTTAGTTTACCTCCTTGCTGACTCCTATCCCATGGGGTGGGTGGGCCAGTTTGCTTAACCATTCTAAAGGTATGGGTTTTTAAGTTATTTTCTTGTCATTGATTTGCAATATAGTTATGTTCACAAAGTATATTTTGTTTCGTGGTAAAACTGGTTTTGGTATTGAAACGCATTGAGATTTGACTTATAGTCTAATCCAGGTCAGTTTCCATAAGTCTTCTGCATATACTCAGAAAGTCGACCCTGCAGTTCTGAGGTGTAGACCTCTACAGTCTGTATTTTCATGTGATCTATTTGTTAATTGTGTTGTTTCAATCTTTCATATACTTATAAATAGTTTTGCTTTCTTGATTCCCTTTGAAAGCTCTATTACAATCTTCCAGATTGGTGGTGGATTTGTCTGTTTCTGCTTGCAGTTTTATTAACTTTGGCATGCTAAGATTTGGAGCTATGCTATGTGCATACGTATCTGGACTTTTGAATGTTCCCCTGATGAATCTGGCTTTTCATCGTCTAGTCACCCTCCTTGTCTCCAGTAACTCATACTCCACGTTTAACATTAGCTGCTCCAAGACGCTGTCGTTTCATCTGCTTCCAAGGCTTCGCCCCTTCCTTTGCTTGCAAAGTGTCTCCTTATGTTGTAGGCATGTCTCTTGTGTTTGTCATATGACTGCTTTTCTTAAATCCTTCATTTCCTATACTTAATTATATTGGAATATTTTCACGTGTGTACAGCTTGGTGTTGTGCTGTTTTTTCTGCCTTATCTGAATTTATTTAATTTTTCCCCTCTCTTTTCTTTCTCCTGAAAGCAGGCTGTGGGTGTACCTTTCATGTAGGAAGGGTCAGCTCTACACCCCAAGGCACCAGGAGAAGGAGAGTTTGCCGGAATGTGGAAGGAGTTTCCTGGAATGTGGGTAATGCCGGCCACGTGGAGGGAACAGCGACCTTCTGTCAAAGGACACAGCAGCTCCAAGGGACCTGGGGGAGCACACGGAGGAAGAAAACCCCTGAGTCCATTCTCCTCGCTCTCTTGTTGAGTCTCCCTATTGACCAAATTCAACTTCAAGCCAGTGGACTTGGGAGCTGGACGGGCAAGGTAAGTTAGCAACACTTCTGGCTTCACAAGTATTCTTATTTATCTTGGTAGTCAACTTTATACACTTTAATAGAATCATACTTCAATTATTTGTTTTAGGAGCATTAAACCACGTCTGTTGACCTGTTCTGAGAAGGATAATATCCCTGTTTACCCAACGCCCGGCATACTTCCCCACCCACCTGCTCTTTAGTTCGTTATGTCATTATTTCCACGTGTTATAGTCTATAATGTTTATTGCTCGCTCCATAACCATCATTTCTACCCTTGGTTCGGCCTGAGTATTAAATTTATGAGGTTCCATAATGAGCTCCCTGCCAGTTCACTTGTTACAGCTTTTTTATTAAGCTCGGAGCTGACTGGCTTTCGTCCTCTAGGAAATTCTTCAGGAAGGTGACGGGTGTTCTCACATACAAGAAAAGGTCTGTCTTTTTGTTCTGTACTCAAGTTTACCTGGGTATAAAACTATTGAGTGGCATTTTCTTCCCGTGAACCTTGATAAACATCCCTCTACGCTCTTCCGACCTTGAAGGTTCCGACAGAAAATTCCTGAGATGGACCAACATCTCCCCCTAATATTGGAGTAAGTTTGGGGGCAAGAGGTGGATTCTCACAATATTATTTCTTTATCTTTCAAGTCCAGGAATTTCACCTCCTCTTCTTTAGAGCAAACAGTCATATACATGCAGAAATCTTTTTCTTTTATGGCTGTCACATTCTTTCTTGTATTTGAAAACTTAACCAAATTTTTCATTTTGTTCAAAGTTTCCACGTGCCCCCACCCCCGCCTATGGCTGTCCGTCCTCATGATGCTTCCAATGGGGACTTTCCTGTGACAGCCTTGCTGCCCTCTGGCATTCCCTTCCAAGTCTAGCAATTTATTTTCATCTCTTTTTTTCTGTTTTATCATTGCTTCATGGTTCTCTTGTGTCTAAGCTCCTGGTTCACTACAACTTATTCTAAATGAGGACCTTTAGGTCTGTGAGATATTATTTTTTTCTGGATACTATTTTTTTATTAACGGCTCCCTGGTCAAGTTCTTCTGTTGTATATTTTTAATCTCCTCCTCTACATCATTCCGATTTTTTCCTCTTATGCTTATTTTTATGTCAATGAGAAGGGCTCATTCCTGATCAGGTATTGGTAGAGAGACAATGTGCGGAATGCACTTATGTGCCCCTGGCTGGTACCTCATCTTCTCCCTCTGACTCAGAGTTAAGCTCTGTGCGATACAGGGTGTGTGTGTGCGCGCGCGCATGCAGGTATGCTTGTGGCCTATTGGTCTACACTAAGCTTCCACCCAGGAGGTCGGTGGTTCCAAAGCTGCTTCTCATGGGCAGGATTCCTTTCTTCAATCATGTGTTGGACTAACTGTCTCCTGCAAAGATGGCAGACTGTGCTTTTCCTTGTTCGCCCCAATTGTTTGACCCTTTGTGGTGTCAGGAGTTTTAAGGACGCCTGTAACCAGCCCAGGCACCTCTTTGTCCCATGTCAGGGGGGCAGGTGTCCCGCAGAGAGTGCTTGGGTAAAGGTGTGCGCTGTGTGGCTTCCCCAGGTCTGCAGAAGTGGGAGGGCCTGGCCTGGCTTGCTACGCCTCCCAGAGATTAGATTTTATAGAGTGATGAAAGCAGGAGTTCCCACTTCTACCCCTCCTCCTTGTTTTCCTCTGCATCATGAGAGAAGTCAGCCCACTGTTATGGTGACTCACAGCCAGGTGGTTTTGTGTCTCAGGGGACTGGCCCTGAGCAGAACCTCCCAGAACTCGCCTGAGAGGTGAGAGCTCAGCACTGCTCTGTCCACCGTATCCTCAGCTCCGAGGAAGCAGCCCGATTGCAGGGACCGGAGCCCACTCCCCACTGAGGCTGACGTTTCTGTCAGGTGGCAAAGGCGTGTGGGGACCAGAGCAGATGAGGGGGTGGGGAGGGCCTCCCGGGGGAGGTGAGGGTGTTTTTGCAAAGACCTGAGGGGCTTGGGAAGGAGACCTGGGGGATACGGGGTGAGAAGCGCAGACACGACATGGAGGCCTGCGTGAGGGGGAGCCCTCTGTGCCCCCGAGTACAGCTGGGGATGGAATGGAGGGATGCGGGGATCATGGGATGCGGGGGTCGAGGCCAGGGAGCCACAGAGCCGCATCCCGCGGGCTGGGGACCCCTGGGGCCTCTCACTGCTCCTCCGAATCAGGGCAGGGCTCTCAGCAGAGAAGTAGCAGCTCTGACTTGGGGTCCACAGGCCCACTGGCCGCTATGGGACGTCAGATGTGGGGAGACCAGGGCAGAAGCAGGGCACTGGGTCCAGGGTGGGACGGCACAGCTGAGCGGGGGAGCGGGGGCCGATGCACGTGTGGGGAAGGCCCCGAAGACTGTTCCCCGTTCCCTGAGCCAGGCCCTTGCCCTCACTGACCCGTGACCCGACGCCAGCCCCCACCAGCGTTGAAGGGCCCAGGAAAGGCGAAGGACAGGGAGCTGGTCTCCAAGGCAGGACAGCGTGGATGCATCTGTCTCTGGCGAGGTGCCCACTTACCATGCGGTGGAGGCTGATGTAGAGTCATGAAGTGGGCCACTTGCCTCTGCTTTCTTGTAACCTTGGACATTGCAAAACCCTCCGAGCAACGTTCTTGAAATTTACCTGAACATCAGCCTCAGTGACGCTCCTGCCCCACTGGGTCTCCCTCCTCTCACCCCGGAGCCGTTGCCACTGGACGGGCAGGTGAGCACCCCGACACAAGCTGATGCAGGGCGTTCCGGGCTTCCCTCCTTACCCACGAGATGCCAGAGGGGGCCGGTCTCACCAGAGGAGAGGGAGAGAGGAAGGGATGGAGGGAGGGCCCTGGCCGCTGTGGGCGGTGTGGCCGACTGGACCCTCATCTTGTTTAATCCGAGTAACAGCCTCCCAGGCAGCTCCCTGTTTGCACAGGAGACACAGAGAGAGCTGCCGACCCATGAAGGCCGTGCAGCTGGCTGGGCGCCATGGGTGTCACCCGGTCAGGGGACTGTGGGGAGGTTCCGACAGTCTTCCCCTCCTGGCAAAACTCTACCTGGGCCTCTCTGGGTATATCAGTCAGGAGTCATCAGAGGAATGGAACCAATGGGATACAGAGCAATAAACAGAAGAGGATATTCATTGTAGGAATCAGCTCCCATGGTGATGGAGGCTGAGAGGCCCTGAGAGGAGCCTCTTGCAGGCTGGGGCCCCAGGACGGCCAGTGGCAGCTCCCGCCCTAGTCTGAAGGCCTGAGAAGGGGAGGGTTGGTCCCAGTGTGACTCTCAAAGCCCTGGAAGCAGGAGCTCCGATGTCCCCGATGTCTCTGGGCAGAAGATGGAGGTCTCAGCCCGCAGAGAGAGAGTCTGCCCCTCCTCTCCTTTCTGTGCCATCCCGGCCTCGAGGGCGTGGATGACACCCTCACCCCCAACACACACACACACACACACACACACACACGGGGGAGGGGACCTGCTTTACTCCGTCCACTGGTTCAAATGCCCATCTCGGCCAGAGCCACCCACGCAGTCACACCCAGATTAGCGTTTGGTCAGCTGTCAGGGCCCCCATGGCCGGTTGAGCTGACACATAAAACTAACCGCGACCGCGACAAGGTGGCCGGGGACAGACTTGAGGGGAAGAGAGGGGAAGAGAAAGGTAGAGAAGAAGACGGAAAGGATGGACCATTTTTGGAACCACTGTGGAGACAGTTTCCTATGAATCAGGCTGAGCTTGAAAGGGAGAGACGGTGCAGATGTATCAGTTCCCTAGAGCTGTGTAACAAACACCCCAGCCTGGGCGGCTTGAACATCAGATCTTTACTTCCTCACATCCTGGAGGCTGGAAGTCCAAGGTCAGGGTGTGGGCAGGGCTGGTTCCTCCTGAGGCCTCTCTCCTTGGCTTGTAGACACTGTCTTCTCCCCGTGTCCTCACGTGGTTTTTCCTCTGTGTGTGTCTGCATCCTGGTCTCTTCGTATAAGGACCCCAGTCACGCTGGATCAGGGGCCACCTGTGTAAGCTCATTTTACCATCATCACCTCTTTAAAGGCCTATCTCCACATACAGTCACATTCTGAGGTCCTGGGGGTGGGGACTTCAACACATGAAACTCCGGGGGACACAGTTCAGCCCCATAGCAGGTCAGTGTGAAGGGCAGGCCCAAGTACAGAGACTGCTGCCTTGAGGTGTCTGGGGGACGCAGGAGCCAAGTCCCCTCACTAAACCTTGAGCTAAAATCTGGCTGCAAATCTTCAGACGCTGGACCTTGACCCTGACCTGTGGCTTCACAGTCTAACTCACGGGGCAGGGCTGTCCCTGGAGGCACGAGGCCCCTAGAAGGCAGAGTCGCCCCCCGACAGTGTGGCTGGGACAGAGCAGGACGCGGACCCCGTGGAACCTGGGGTGGAGTCTCCTCGTCCCCTGGCCGTGGCACTGGGGGTGGGCCCTCCAAGGAATGTCAGCTCCATGCATGGGGCTGTCTGTCCATCTGCTCTCTATCGTTTTCCAAAATGAAAATGGTTTTGTCTCTCTGATAATAGCAATCCTAGCAAACCCATCTGGCAGTGATTTCTTCAATCCCCCTCTGCCCACGAAGCAACGCTGTGAAGACCCAAGGCCCAGAGAGGTGGCGATGTTCACCCAGCATCGTTCGGGGACACGCAGTCGCTGGCTGTCCCACTGGCTGCAGAGGCCAAGCTTTCAACACAATTCTACACAATGCCTTACGCTCTCTCTTTCTTGACATTATTGCAAAATAATTTAATTATTCAAACAGTAAATGTTTAGAAATGTAAGCGATCTCTAAAATACAGAAGAGAAAATGAAGACCGACCTAGTCCAGCCCCACCGGGAGCCAGGCTGACCTTTCCAAGGGCAGTGGAGGCTGCGTCCGGCGTGTGAGCCTGGAGACCCCCAGGCAGCCCTGCTCCCCTCGGGGACCCTCGCTGCAGGGGCTCAGCACTGCGTCTCACTGCTCTTTACAGCCTCGAGGGGCAAGCCAGAGGCACTTAACAGCAAAATGAATCCATAGCTCGTGGTGAAAAGGAATTAAACACAAATCTGGGAAAAGCAGGGATTAATCCTGAGACCGCCGTGCTGCATGGAAGACACAGGGCACTGAAAGAACACATGCCTATGCTTCTGTTTTTATAAAGTTCCCAAAAAAGGCAAAACCGCACTTGTGTTTCAGGGCTGTAGACACAGGCAGTGAAACCATAAAGAAAAACAAGGAAGTTATGTCCATGACACTAAGGAGACTGGTTGACTCGAGATCAGGAAGGCGGCCAGCCCAGAGAGGGGAGGGGGCACTTGTGATGGGGGCTTCCCCAGGGCTGTCACAGCTCTGCTCCCCGGGGATGGGGACGGAGGGTGAGTTAGAACGCTGACACACCCTCCACATCGGCTCTGCGACCCTGGGCGAGTTCCTGATCTCCTGGCTGACCATCCCCATTGGTAAAGTGGACTGTGCAGGGTTGTCGTGACAACCAGAGGAGATGCTGGATTCGGAAGTGGATGACTGTGATCTGGTGTGGATTGAACTATGTCCTCCAGAAAGACGCACTGAAGTTCTGACCGCCCCCCCCCCCCCGCCCATGAATGCAGCCTTAGTTGGTCTTTGCAGCTGTGGTCAAGTGAAGACCCGGTCGTGTTGGAGTACGGCGGGCGCTGCATGCGGTGACTGGGGTCCTCATGGGAGACGTGGAGAAACAGACTCAGGGAGAGGCCGTGCATACGGAAGCAGGGATGGATGGTGCAGGCCACAAGCCCAGGGGTGCAAGGCTCCTCCCCTGGAGCCCCTTGAGGAAGCAGGGCCCTGTCCACACCTTGAGACTCTGGCCTCCAGAGCCTCGAGCCGATTCATTCCCGTGGCCACAAGCCACCCAGTGTGTGACCATTTGCCCAGCAGACTTGGAGACTAACACCCCCTCGTCTTTCTGTATTTGCTCTTCGTGGGCAAACCTTTGTCTTGCTGCCTTCTGTAAGCTCATCCCCAGCTCTATCCAGGCTGCACACCACAAACTGGCACTCGCCAGCCACCTCTACAAGGATCAGATCCTGAAACGCTGCACCTGCTGACCTTCAACCCCGCCCCGGAAAGGAGCTCAGGGTGGAGATCAGGAAGGGGGCCCTCTGTGCTCTGGGAAAAACCGTCAGAGCAGGTCTTCAGATAGATATTTTCAGGAGACGATTTTATGAGCCCAATTCTTGCATCTCCTCGTATCTAGAAAAGCACTAAAATCCTTCATGGTGAGGCCTGCTCCTTGTGGCTAGCGGGAACCTTCATGAGACGAGCAGAAACATTCTGCAAAAGCGTGTGCTGGGTTGCAGGTACTCCCCCGTCACCAAAATCGCTTATATACTGACCTCCCCTCCCCTGTTTGGAGCAGTCCCTCAGAGCTACCTGAGATGCTGTCTCCCTGGCTGTAGTCCTCATTTTGCCCCAAATAAAACTTAACTCACAACTCCCACGGTGTGCATTTTTTTTTCGGTCGACGAAGCACCTGGTAGGCACTTAATCAACGTTTGCTGGGTGAATGTGTGAACACTATATGCGCGGTGTTTTATACACTGTTTTCCTCAGTCACCTCGGTAGGACCAAGCCTTGTTGCACGTCCATAAATAGAAACGCGTCCTGTTATTTCAAATGTGGGCCTCGGAGTCCCTCCAGGGACGGCAGCCCCTCTGCAGTCACACTGATCCAGCCCACTTTCTGCTTTGTGTTGTGAGGATTGATGCTGCTGCGAACATATTCATGTAAAACTCCTGCAACTCATTTAATAATTCGTTACCCTAAACGTTAGGAAATCGTTAGGTGAAGGGTAGAAAAGCTCTGTGCGTTTTCACATTTGCTGCACGTGGCAGGATCACACCCTGCAAATCGGAAGCCTTCAGAAGCCCACTGACCGGGGAGAGGGCCGCCCACACCAGGAATTAGCTTCTCTTTAATCTCTGCCAATTTGCTAAACACAAAAAGGTATCAATGGCTTTGTTGTTTGGATTTGCATTCTGTGATGACTATTGAGTTTGAATATCTTTTCACATGTTTATTGGCCATTTATGTAAATAAGTCCTTAACATTCCTGAAGCCTTCAAAAATGTCCGGCTGAATCCTCCGTCAGGGGCTCTAGGACTGGGGCCCTGGGCAGGAGGAGGGCAGGGAGGCGCCCCCCAGCAGGGCCAGTCACCCTGCTTCAGAGGGCGTCCAGCCGCCCCCAAGGATGTCCATGCGGCACTCCACTCCCCCCGTGCGCCCCAAGCAGCCTCCCCCTGGGCTCCGCGGTCCTGTGGATGGATGACAGCAGCTTGGCAAGGCCTCAGCTCAGAGAGATTCGCACGTTAACAGGGAACTCTGCTCCAGGCTAGAGATTTGAAAACCCAACCTGGGCTCTGGGGGTTCAGCTCTTTAAGCGCCTTTAGAAGCTAAATCGACAGTAAACACACGCATGGTGGCCAGTGCTTTCCAGCACGCCTGCCTGGTCTGCTCCACGGTGGAGGGCGGAGTGGACCGGTGAAGGGGTGGTCCCTGGGCAAGGAAGTCATAGTCGCGTCCTGCCCATGGAGGTGCCCAGCGTCAGGGGCACCCGTCCCCCGAGTCCTAGAGGTGAGCCGTGTGTGGGACCAGGGCCCCAGCCAGCTCCCGCCCAGCAGAACCACTCCCCGCTCTGGCCTCTGCAAAGCCTCCCTTGGAAGGACCCCCCCCATCCTAAACTGTCCCCAAGGTCAACTCTGCCCCAGGTAGCTCTCCTAAACTTAATCTGCTACCCTTTGTTCTCCATTCCACCAGCTAAATCATCCTACCTTTCACATTTTATTTTCTGATTAGTTGCATGGAGCTCATTAAATGGGAGATAGAACTTTTCATAAAATATGTAGCCGGGTGTGGGCTTCCCTGGTGGCACAGTGGTTGAGAGTCCGCCTGCCGATGCAGGGGACACGGGTTCGTGCCCCGGTCCGGGAAGATCCCACATGCCGCGGAGCGGCTGGGCCCGTGAGCCATGACCGCTGAGCCTGCGCGTCCGGAGCCTGTGCTCCGCAACGGGAGAGGTCACAGCAGTGAGAGGCCTGCGTGCCGCAAAAAAAAAAAAAAAAAAAAAAAAAAATGTAGCTGGTTCTTGGATGATTAATTCCAAAATTTAAAAAATAATAATCAGGCGATGAAATGCATTGTCTGCTCGTAAAACTCATCTGGTATCTGAGGATGGTGGCTTTACAGTTGCAGGGCCCGGTGCAGGGTCCGGTCTGGCCCTGGAGGTGACCTCACCTGTCCGGTTGAGCCTGAGGCCATCCCGGAGGACCTGCTCCTGGAGAAGACTGCCTGGTGGCCCCTGTGGGTGAGGGGTCGTGACCCTCTGTGGTGGACCCAGCTCTGTGGGGACCTTGCAGGTTTTAAGGGTTCTCCCCGACCTGTCCCATCAATATGTCCTGGGGACCCCCTGTTAGACCATCATTCCCAGCCATAGACCACAGTGAGGGCCAAGGAGGTAGCTTTCCAACCAACAGGGGGTTGATAAGGTAGAGCTCCCCAGACCCCCGACCAGAAACCCCCACTTCCCAGCTCTGCTGGGCCGCGGGTCTGCACGCGCGGCAGCCCTCTGGGCGACATCCACGCAGGGGCCCGGGGCCTGAGACCGTCGGAGGAGATGGGGCCCTATGTGCTGGTTTACCGTAAATTAAGGTCTTAGGAAAGCAACCGGAAAAGAGCATGATGGGAGACACAGGAAGAGGAGGGACAGGCGCAAGGAGGGGGCCGGGCGGGCCTGGGCCTTGCGGCCCCTCCTCCACTGATGACCTCGGTCCACCTGGGCAGTCTGCAGATCAGAAAAGAGCTTTGGTGTCGCTGTGGGATGTCCCCAAGTGGCTAATGGTGCCCTGTTTCCTGATCTCAGGAAATGCACGCTGAAGAACGGAAGGGCAAAGAGGCCCGTGGACGTGGAGGGGAGGTGCAGGCTGGGGCTCATGTCCTAACCTGGGGCGGGGTGGGCGGGGGGATGCCCTGCACTGACTTCTGCTGTCGGGGCAGCTCTTCTATAAACTTGAAATTATTTCAAAGTCAACAATAAACTCTACCTGGCAGGCACACCTGGTGCTGGGCAGGG
Source organism: Orcinus orca (assembly GCF_937001465.1). Taxonomy (NCBI): domain Eukaryota; kingdom Metazoa; phylum Chordata; class Mammalia; order Artiodactyla; family Delphinidae; genus Orcinus; species Orcinus orca. Next base: position 101,394,482 of record NC_064569.1, read on the forward strand.
GTGGGTGTGTGGCATCCTCTTGACTTCCAGGGTTGGGGTTCTCGGGGGGCAGGGCGGAAGCCCCTCGACTCTTCCAACACCCCCTCTCTGACTGAGACCTTCCCTCCTGGCGCTCAGTCTGCAGCCGCCGTCTCCTCCGCCTGGCCCTCCTGCCTCTTATGTACCCCCCTCCCCACAAAGCCGCACACTGGGGCCCTGACCCCCAGGGTGACAATGAAGGTGAAACGGGGTCGTGGGGTCGGGCTCTGGTCCTATAGGGTGGTGTCCGTATAAGAGAGACCAGAGCTCGCTCTTTACCAGGAAAAGGCACAGCGAGAAGCCTGCCGTCTGCAAGCCAGGAGGACCGTCCTCCCCAGACACCAGCCCTGCCGACACCTTGATTTTGGCATCTGGCCTCCAGGACTGAGAAGCAGGTGTCTGAGCTTGAAGCCGCCTGTGCTATGCTGTTTGGTACACGGTGGCCTGCGCTGATCAAGGGACAGAAGCCATGAGCCGCAGACTCCGTCCTGGCCTCACTCTGAACCAGGACGCCCCACGCTGCAGACACAGACGTGAGCGGCCTCTGGGGCTGAGGATCCCCCGAAGGCGTCTGCAGAATCGGGGGTGTGAGCTCACAGCATCTATCATGTTCCCAGGCCTCCCGGCGCAAAGGGGTGAGGCCAGGCCCCCGCGCCTCCTGGCGACTTCCTACTGCCCCACTCAGCCAGGACAGGTGGACACCCCCAGACCAGCTGCCGGGGGCCCGCCCCTGAACCCCAAACCCAGTGTCACCTCCCCCAGACCTGCTCTGCCCTCTGCAGCCCCACTTCCGTGAATGACGCCCGTCCACCCAGGAGCCCAGGCCCGACGCTGAGTCAGCCTGAATTTCCCAGCTGGACGAGTCGTGTGTGTCTGCCTTCCCGAAATGGTTCTCAGGGACGGGCAGGGTCCTGCCTTCTTTCATCTCTCCTGGATTCAGGGGGGTCCCAGGCACTGTGGTCGGGGGAGAAATTTGCAAAGTCACGGGAAGCGTAGCCAGGCAATGGGGTTAGCCCAGGATCTGGGTGGGGGGTTGGGCTTCGGGGAAGGGCTGGGCCAGTTGGCCCACGGGTTTGGGGAAGGTGTTGGTCCGGAAGGACCCCCTCCCAGGGGGGCAGAGTCCAGCTGGAGAGGAAGGGGCTGAGCCAGCAGGAGGGCAGCCTGGGGCAGGGCAGCCCCTCTGCCCACATGTGTGGAGGGCGCAGGGGATCCCCTGCAGGGACGAGCAGTTCCTTTACCAGGAGTCACACATTTGTCCCTAAACAGCAGCTCTCGCCACAAATTCCAGGCTTGCGCTTCCCCCAGCAGATGCGTGGCCGGGGTGTCGAGGCCTCAGTCAACCCATGGGCGCTCACCCATCAGGGTTAGTTCCTGCAGGAGGGAGCGGCCAGCTGGTCACGTGATCTGACCTCTAGATCTGGGGGAGCGGTAGAACCGGGGAAGCCCATCAGGTCAGCGACCCCTGCCCCCAGGACCCCCGGCCCCACGCGGGGCAGCCTCGTCGGCGTCCAGCCAGTGCCCCTCCTGTTGCAGGCTCTCGGGCAGGGCTGTGCCTTCGACCCCTGGCCCCTGAAGCCCGGCCGGGCTCTGCAGGAGCTGGGATTTCAGGAGGCCTCCAGCCCCGGGAGGCAGGGCTGGGCAGCTGGACGCTTGAGCCCAGAAGGGACAGAGGAGCCTGCTAGCCAGTGCTGAGGAAGCTCTGCTGGGCTTGGGGCTTCTGTCCCACTGCGGGGCCGGCAGGAGGAGGGTGGCGCTGGTGGCAGCGCCCGGCCGTCCAGCTTGGTCACCTGTGGCCCGGAGCCGGTCTCAGCTAATTATTTACAAGGACAGGAGACGCGCTCTCGGAAGAAAAGTACCAGATAAGGATTTTCTGTAATTGCACGTTGGCCGGCCTGGCCTCTCCCACAGAGCTGAAGGTGAGCTGCTTAGAGAGAACTCTCCAGGCGCCGGCAGGAGAGCAGAGGGTCCCCACGCGGAGTGTGCCTCCAGGAGGGGTATCCGTCTGCTCTGTCACCCACCTCTGAGGTCCATTTCACAGCCTGAGTGGCTGCTGTAAATTAGCTATGCTTAGTAGCTTCCCAGCTCCAGCGGGCGCCTGACCTGCAGGACGGAGGGGACGGGAGCCGGCAAATGGAGGCTGAGGAGGGCTGCCAGCAGGCCTGGGGGCAAGTGACCCCAAGGCTCAGGCTGGGTCCGGGGAAGCCACAGGCCAGCCCCACCGGGCAGAATGCGGCGCAGGCTGCAAGATGCTCGAGGCCTCCCCGTCTCGGGGGTGGGGGCCTCCCAAAGGCCCCCCTCCTGTAATGTGGGTCCAGGTATGCAGGCGGCCCCAGGAGCCGGGAGCTGGTGGGCGTGGGGTCTCTGTGCTCGGACACAGATGAGGGGACACATCTGGGGCCACTGAGGCAGATGGGGACCTCCCACCCCATCCTCAGAACGCAGGTGCACGCCCCCATGGGGGTCGTGCTGGCCCCCGCCCTGGCCTTTGCCGGCTCAGGTGGGGTCTGTGAGGCGGCCCAGACCACTGCTGGGCGGTCAGGTGGGGTGCAGTGCTTCCTGCAGGGACACTGCTTCTGGAGTTGGTCTGAGGACACAGTGGCGAGCGGCCTTCTTTTTTTATTTTATTTATTTATTTTTTTTTGGTGCGGTACGCAGGCCTCTCACTGTTGTGGCCTCTCCCGTTGCAGAGCACAGGCTCCAGACGTGCAGACTCAGCGGCCATGGCTCACGGGCCCAGCTGCTCCGCGGCATGTGGGATCTTCCGGGACCGGGGCACGAACCCGTGTCCCCTGCATCGGCAGGCGGACTCTCAACCACTGCGCCACCAGGGAAGCCCTGCGAGCGTCCTTCTTAGGACAGCAGGTGGGTGTCCTGCCAACACCTGTGACCACTGCCTGTCCGAGCTGCACAGGTACCTGAGTCGAGCTCAGGCAGAGGCAGCAGCCGTTCAAAGGCCCTGCGGCAGAGACTGGGCACTCGGGAACAGAGGCCTGGGTGTCAGGGGTGGGGACGCTAGGTGGGAAGTGCTGGGAGGGGCGGGCAACAGGTGACTTACCCTCCCCCACGATGTTAGCGTGCAGTTAGGGGGCTCCTGACACCATCCTGGCAGGGGGGTCGTGCTGGGCCTGGGAGGAGGCCAGGTGAAGGAACTAGGCAGCATTTAGGAGAAATGGCAGAGGTCCTGGTGGGCTGGGGGTGGTGGTGGAGGATCTCGAGTGGACCCTGGTTTTCTGCACCCTGAGGCGGGCCAGGCTTCCAGCGGGAGGCCAGAGCTTCACTTGTTATCCCGGAGCCCCGGGTGGTCAGGGTTGGGGTGTGTGTGGGGTGCTGAGCTGCAGTTCCCTGGGATTTGCAGACAGGATGGAACGTACAGCCGTCTCTGTGGATGAGATCGACCTCACGAGGCAGCCTCGTTCCAGACACAGACACGGTGGGGAGGGGCCCGCAGGGTCTCTGAAGACGTGCTTCTCTGATTGCTCTACCTGACACCCTGTGGGTGGGCTCCGTGTCCCCCACTTCCTGGTCCAGGACACCTGGTGAGACCTCCAGCCCCCGAGCGGGCCCTCTGTCCCAAGCCCCCGTGTCACCCTTGCTGGGCGGCAGCCTCGCCCCAGGGTCCTATTCGCGGTCCCTCCCTTGGTCATTTCTCTCTGAAAGGGACGCCTGCATGTGGGTTCTGTGATCCCCACGGGTCCCGGAGACCCCAGGTGACCAGTCTGCCCTCTCCTGGCTTGGGGAGCTCTGGGCAGGTTTTCCAAGGTGGGGAGGCACTGGCGTGTGAAGAGGGGTTCGCCCCTGGGCAGGAAGGGGACAGAGTCCTAGGTGGGTGGGACGTTGTGATCAAAGCGCACTGAAAGCAGGAAACCACAGGATGCGCTACCCCAGGGAGTGACATGGGAGCTGAGGACAGAGGACAGGTGCAGCCCGGACCTCGTGGTCAGCAGCTCAGAGCTGACAGCGGGGGAAGCTAGGATCTGTGACAAGGTTTGTAACAGAGATGGGGTGGGAAAGCTCCGATGTTTCAGAGACGTGGTCCGGCTGCAGGGGTACAGGCTGGAAGGGGCTAGACGGGGCAGGGAGGCCAGAGGGGGCTGGTGAGGGCCAGAGGCTAGCGTCAGGGCTGCCACGACGGGGGTGGGGAGGTCTGCAGACCGTGGTGCTGTTCTATCAGAACTCTGCGTTAATTTTCAAAAGTAGACTTCATTTTTCACACCTGTTTTAGATTTTCAGAAAAGCTGTGAAGGTAGTTCAGAGAGTTCCCATTCCCCCCACCCCCAGGGTCTCATCCACCTTAGTGTACTTGTTACAACGAATAAAGCAGTATCGATATATTAGCTGTATAATTATGAGATGAAGTCCACACATTACTCAAAATGCCTTAGCTTTTAGCTAAATTCCTCGGGGTTTATCCAATGCCCTTTTTCTGCCCAGGACCCTGTCCAGGACCCCACGTGACATGTAGTCGTCCGGTCTCCTTGGGCTTCTCCTCCTGCTGTGACAGTCTCTCCAACTTTCCTTGCCTCTGTGACCTCGACCGTCTGGGAGGCGGGGCAGGTGTTTTGCAGAAGGCCCCTCTGTTGGAACTTGTCTGGTATTTCCCTTGTTGCCGTTACGGTTATTTTGGAAGGAGACGTACCAAGGGTGCGTGCTGTCACCATGATGGATCACCGTGGTGCCGGCCTCGTCACCTGGCTGAGGTGTGCTGTCAGGCTATCTGCTGTATGGTCCTGTTTCCCCCCTCCCTCTGCCCTCCTTGGAGGGAATCCACAGTCCAGGGGCGGGGGTCATGCCCCAGCTTCTAGGGGCAGAGTGTCAACAAACACTATTTGCGATGGCTTTGCACAGATTGGTCTCTTTTCTCCTTTTTATATATCTATTCAATCATTAATTTATATCACTATGAATTCACGGAGATTTATTTCAGACTTCGGGTGTAGTCCTAGACCACTGCTTCATGATGCCCAAATGGTTCCAGCTTTGACCTTGGGGGCTCTCGCAGGTGCCCTGTGTCCCCTGACCTGTTCTCACCATGCGGCCCCTCCCTCCCTCCCTCCCTCCTTCCTTTCTTCCTTCCTCCCTTCCTTCTCTCCTCCTTTAAGGAGTGTCCCCTTTGTTTCTCCTTCACCCTCACTCCCTCTGAGATCTCATGAACTGCTGGCTGGGTGGCTTCCCTTGGCCCCTTTTCCATGGAAGCCCCGAAACCCTCAGTTTTTACCTCCCTGTCCTGTGAGGTTTGCTGAAGCGACACTTACCTTTCCAGTTGTCCCAGCTGTTGAATTCTGTTTTCCCAGCCTCTCCTCCGGGCGGGCACATAGCTTGGGAATCAGCCTGTGCCTTGAGGGGACCTTGTGTGTAGAATTTCGGGCTCGCTTCCCTCCCAGCTCTTGCTTCTAGGATTTTTGGAGTCTCGGGTCCTGGCATCTCAACAGCCCCGAATCCCCGCTTTCTCTCCCCGGCCCAGGGAGACCCGTTTACGGTCTGCTCCACATGCTGGCACGCCAGCTGCCCCGAGGAGGGAGATCGGGGACAAATTCAGGGTCACCCAACGTGTGTCCCTTTTTGGGGGGACTCTTAGCTCCTCAAATTCTGGCTGCCTTGTTCGCTCTTTGATGTCCTTTAACAGCCTTTTTTTTTTTTTTTTTAACTTCATCAAGCTGTTATAGTTGCCCTCGGTGGGAGGGTCGGTCTAATAGAAGCTACTCCAGCACAGCTCGGCGTTCAAGTCAGGCTTCTAGCTTGTTATGTGTCTCGTTTACCGCATCCCCAGAGTCTAGAACAGTACCTGGTAAACAGGAGAAGGCTGGTAAATACTTGTTTAGTGTTTGGTGAGCAAAGAGAGCCCTCGACAGGTGACAATAGTTGAGGCAGGGGACACCGAATGTGCAGGCGACAGCTCTGCTGAGTGCGAGGATGTGAAGGATCACCCGAGGGAGATCCGCAGGTAACTAAAGACATTTCCTGGAGCTTGAGAGAGAGGCTGGAAGAGGCAGCACCGGAGATGCCAGCATCCCCCTACCTGTGTGGACCCCAGACAGAAGACCTCTCTCAGGTAGATCTGAGCAACGTCGTGCCCAGAGAGGGTGGGTAGTGCCGGATATGGAGGAATCATACTTTAGCGGGGGGAGCGGGCGGGCGGGGGGGACCTTCCCTAGGTCCTCCAGTACTTCTGCGAGTACTGTCTCGCCCCTTCCCTGAAGGCCTATGTGAGGCCACCTCTCTTTTCAGCCAGAATGACACCACACTTTGGCTCTGTTATTCACTTCTTGCAAACGTTCCCCTAGAAAGGTATTCTTATGGAAACAAATTCTGGTTTGGGAGATGCGTTTCTCCAGATGATGCCTCAGAGCCTGCGTGTCTCCTATGCAGGGATGGGGTTCCTCCCATTCAGCACATCTGCTCTTCAGCTGGGGTTGTAGCTGGCAGGAACCATCATCTGCAGACCCTGCTCCCAGCCCCGTGAATCAGAATCACGGGGGGCGCTTATGAAATATGGAATCACCTCGTCTGCAACCCAGACTCAGGACCAGAACCTCCGCATTAGGAATGGGGAGGGGGACCGCGTGGGCATCATGTTCTAAAATCTTCCCAGGAGATTCTGAGGCTCAGCTCTGTTGGCTGATGAAGTTGGTGTATTCTGAGAACTGACCATCATGTTGTCATGTTTGTTTATTTTATCCCTTTAAGTTATGTATTGTATCTGTTTAATTCTATTGTACCTAATATCCATTTATCTATTTTATCTATCATCTATCTCTCATTCTTTCTATTAATTACCTCTTTTAATAGAGTTCCTGTCTGAGTACCTGGCTCTGGTCTTCGAGCTCCAGTGCCCCTGGGGCCACTGGGACAGGGACAGACGGGGCCTCCGAGAGTCTCAGGGGAGGGGGGCAGCGACCTTGAGCAGGTTGGCAGGGGGGTCTGGTGGCTTGGTAGTTCTGTGTTCTGGAAGCACACCTACACCAGGGTTGCAAGCCTTGACAAAGGGACGCTTTGCACTGAAGGGAAGCCCTCTTTATAAGGAGAGTATGACCTCTCTAAGCTGAGCTGAGATGCTTGGACACCCCTCTGCCATCTGGGGAGAGATTTGGTCCATCGCTTTCCCCTGGCTGTCGTAACAAAGCACCCAAATCCAGGAGGCTTAAGCAGCGAAACCTCACGGTTTGGAAGTCAGAAGTCGGAGATCAAGGTGTTGGCAGGGCTGGTTTCTTCTGAGCCTGTGAGGGAAAGATCTGTTCCAGCATCTTCTGGGGCTTTGCTGCCATCTCTGGCGTCCTTGGCCTGTAGACGCAGCTCCCGATCTCTGCCTCCATCTTCACAGTCCTTCTCCCTGTGTGTCTGTCTCTGTGCCCACATTCCCCCTTTGTATAAGGTCACCAGTCATATTGGATGAGGGGGTCCACGCTGTCCCTGTGTGACCTCATCTTAACTGAACTAACTGCATCTTCAATGACCCTATTTCCAAATAAGGTCACATTCTTAGGTCAAGGGATTAGACCTTGAACATATGAATTTGGGGGATACAATTCAACCCATGACATTTGAAATCAGGGAAAAACTCTCAGGAGGTATCTGCAGTCCCGAGAGTCTCAGGAAGGACTATCTTTGATTCAGTGGGTCCCCCAGGGATAAAGTGGATGTCCTGGTCAAATTATGCACCAAGGGATGTGGTTTTCCAGGGGGGACTGTGAATTTATGTGTGAGGGGTTCTCGGTGGGACTCGGTGGGGAGGATTGGGTGAACTGGGGTTCTGGGCTCCAGGGGCCAAGCTGGAGGAATCCATTGTCTCTGACGGAGAGAAGCCCCCTCCGCTCTCTCTGACCTCAGGGAGTTGGAGTCTGTCTTCACGGGGCCAAATGAGGAAGACGGCGTGTCTCTCCTCCGTGTCCGGGGTCGGTCAGCGTCCATGGGGCAGGGTTACCAGGGGCAGTAGGCCTGGCCACTGAGCCCACGAGTGGAAGCCTGAGCAGCTGCGTATTAATGGGATAAAACACACTGAACTCTGTGCCTGCCAAGAGCATCCGACCTGTTGTCGCCTTAGACGAGCTCCATGATGTCAGGCAAGTGGTTCTTCTTTCTTCAGGGAACACGGTGACACATTCAGGGGATTCTGATTATGGGTAATTAGCTGTGACGGAGCCGCCTGGAGATGCCAACTTCCTGTGCATCACACAGAAATGCAGACGCAGCCTCCACCCCTGCGCTGGCCTCGCCCACTGTCTGTGGGTCTCTCGGTCCGCAGCAGGGCCCATGGGTCTGTCCATCCACGTTTCAGTCTTTGTGTCTGTCTGCCCTGCAGGTGGAGTCACGTGTCCAAGGGGAAGGGAAGGCCGTGGTCCCTGGAGAGCGCTGTCTGGCCTGATGGGAGGTCCCTGGGGACCCCGATTTGGGCTTCTGTGTCCCCCACCCTTGCTGCCCCTGTGAACCCCCACCTTGCGCTTTGAAGACTACATCAAAGCCCGTGCATCCCTGCCTGGCGGCTGCCACACCACCTCCTTAAACTCCTGGTGGATTGGCGCTGAGCAGGGTCCCGGGATTGGCCTCCTCAGTGGAAGCACAGTGCAGGGTCCCAGCACCGCCCGGCTGGCTGACCATCATTCCAGGGCCATGCGGCCAGTGCCGCCCAGCACTGGGTCCAGAGGAAGCTCCGGACACGGTCAGTGAGGGCAGCATTATGACTGCCCAGGGATGACCGGGGAAAAGGGTGCTCCTTTCATGGCTCTTGCCTAAGAAAAGCCGGTCACTCCAGGCTGGAAGCCGTGCTTTCCCAGGGCTGGTGGGAGGGGGCTTTGTCAGGCCACGCCCACTGCCTGCAAAGATAGGAAGTCACATGGCCTGCTTGCTGAATCCGCACCAACTGGTAGGGGCAGCGGTGGAGCTGGGTGGGGGAGTGCGAGTCCAGAGGCTCCCAGGAGATCCTGGCCCCCTGGGGAGCCGGGCACTACCCCCCGCTCCGTCAGCCCCAGGTCCATGTCCCCAGACCACACCACGTTTTCCACCCACTGCTGTTCAGACACATGGTCTGTCAGGAAAGACCTCTGGCCGACCAGATTCCTGGCCCCGAGTTCTGAATTTGGCCACGAAGCAGGGGCCAGGGGCCGTGGGAGCCAAGCTGAGTGTCACGTGGGCTGTGTGGTGACCAGGCTGTGCCGGACACCTGCCCAATCCCGAGGCTCTGAGGTCTGGCCCTGGGCCTCGGCCAGGCACTCATGTCTACTGCCTTGACCGCTGTGTTAATTTCACTATGTGTGTGGGTTTCCACTCTTGTCACAGAAGAGCTGCAACTGGGACTCAGGGCTTGGGACTCTTCCTTTCTGGTTCCCACCCGAGAATTTCCCAAGGGGCCTTCAACGCAGCTCTTGTCCTCTGTCCTCCTGCCCGAGACCTGCAGCCTTTGGCTGTAGGTGGTCACTGGGCTGTAAGTGTGCGCTCATCCCTCCCCATGGGCAGAACTGTTCACTTACGCTAAGTTCAAGAACACGGAGTCTCCCCTTGTGACAGAGGACAGCTATCGGTCACCTGAGGGGAGGTAGGGCCGGGAAGAGGGACGGGCCTCACAGACACCTGCTCTCCTGCGATGCTTGGGGTGGACACTGGTGTCTGGGGTAGTTTACTCTGCGGAAGTGGTACCCGAGGGCAACGTGTAGATAAGCACTAATACACAGAAGTGGGATACTTCGTCCCCTCGCCCCAGCGGGCTGTCCTGCAGGTACAGAGAGCCCTGGGTGAGGCCACCTGGCGGCCGGCTCTCCCCACCCTCACTCCTCTGTGCAGTCCTACCGGCCATCACACCTGTTCCCCCCCCCCTCAGGTGAGCCCCACCTCCTGCTGGGTGTCAGAGGCACTGCGGCAGGGCGGGGCGTGATGAGCCCTGGGGTGGGTGGGTCAGCTCCCAATGGGGCTGGAATGCAGGATGTGGGGCAGGGCGTGGAAGCGCTTAGCCAGGGCTTGCCTTTATCAGACTTACATTGTGGTGTTCGAAAGGGTTTGTTCTCGTGGGAAGATGTGCTGCAGGGCCCAGAGAGGGAGTAGGGGGTGAGTGGGGCCCAGAGCGGCGCCCAGACAAGAGCCAGCAGGGGCGTGAGGAAGAGAGGGGCTCTGACTGGTTTCGGAGGAAGTGTCCCCAGGGCTTCTGGGAGGATTGGATGCAGGTTAGGGGAAGAGGGGACCAAGAATGATCCCAGGCAGAGGCCACAGCACCAGTAACTGAGCTGGAGAGATGGGAGGAACGCGTCTGGGGTGCCAGGAGGATTGGGGGTCTGTGCCCCCTTGTCTGGAAGGTCGCTGGACATGCTCATGGAGAGGTATTATCAGGGGATAATGTATCATCAGGGATGCAGGTCGGTGTCACCCCTTAGCACTGATGGCCTGGCCCTCCAGGTCACAGGGGACCCCCTGAGCAGGGCAGAAGTGGGGAGTGTGACCATGGAGCCTGCACTGCCCGTGGGACAGGAAGCATCTCTTCCGAGCGTCCCTAATACCATTAGGGAAAGCAACGGGCTCTTTTCACTCCTGCAGGTCCCTGGTAATCGTTTCTTCACAGCTGCCAGCCACAGTCGGTGGCTGTGTTACGTCTGTGTGGAGGACGCTACTTGGGATTCGGGGGAGAGCACCGGGCGGATTAGGGTTCTGGGTCCAGGCTGCCAGCTGGAGAAAAGAGCCATCTCAGTCTGCGTTCGGAGGTCAGAGAACTGTGGGGAGACCGTGGGGAGATCGGCTTGGAATACTTACCGGAGTCTCTGCAGCGGGGGTTGGAGCCCAGGGGCGGCTGCGGGGGACAAAGTGGAGAAGGGCCACCGCCACTGGGAGGGGCCCCCAGTCAGTGCTGGACGTCACCCCGTGGGTGCCCCGGGGATGGAGAGCCGTGGGGAGGGGCCCCGACTTCACAGATGCAGGGAAACTGAGATGGGCAAGTGGGGCCCTGCCTGTGAGGAGAAGCCTTTGATGTAAGGGAGGGAAATGGCTGTGTGACTGGGGTGGAAGAGCCATGGAGCAGAGCTGCAGACCCAGAGCTGCCGGCAGGAGCGGGCTGCCCCCGCCAGAACCGGGGGTCTGCCCACCCCTCCCCTCAAACTGCCAGACTGAAAGGCTGATGCAAGCTCGGCTGTGGGCAGTGCAGCAGCTGCTAAGAGAGGAGAGACCTTACGCCCGACGAGCTGCAGGACCAGGGATGCATCCCGACAGGGCCAAGAGACGCGTGCGACGGGTCCCGTGGTGAAGCGTCGGGAGGAAATCCGACTTAGGAAAGGAGACTTTGTGGCACTGAAGACACTCCTGCAATGTGGGGTTTAACAGGGACCGGGATGCAAGGCTACCATGGTGCCAGGAAGACCCTTGGACACTTGGAAGAGTCAACATGGAAGTCCAGGGAGACAGAAGCATCCTCACGGACCCTGCTGAAGTCGGGAATTGGGGGCCAGCCAGGGGCGACCTGGGCCAAGCCTTGCCCTGGGGGAAGGAGGACTACCCTGCTCTGTGGATCCCAGGCCTCGCAGGACAGCTGAGCAAAGCTAGGACCCAAACCAGGTCTGCGCCCCTCCAGGCCACCCAGCGCCTCTGCACACATGTGTTTCTTTTCATCCTGAATCCCCCCTTTTGGGGCTCTGCCTGTGCTGCCCCGCCTCCCCACTGCTGCCCCCACCCAGGGATGGCCTGGCTGCCCTCAGGAAGGGAAGGGGTCGAGGGCAGGAGGGTTCCTGCCTGGAGCAGGCGGGAGCTGGGCAATACGGGGCAGGGTCTTCCCTCGCCTACCCACCCCTGCTGCCAGCTGGGGGGCGGGCTTCTCCGGCTGCCACCGCCCCCCTCAGCCGTGCCCAGACCTCGCCTTCCCTTGCTCCCTCCGAACCCACCGGCCCAGGGCCAGGTAGGGGCTCCCTGTAGAACCGCCTGGCACGGGCCCAGGAGCCCTGCATTGAGGACCCTGGGGACAGAAGCCCTCACACAAGTGTCCCTGGGCTTTCATCTGCAGCTCGGGTGGCCCCTAGCCCAGAGTCACTCACAGCTCAATGAGGGACACAGCCCTTCACCTGGGCTGACAGCTCAGCATCTCGGCGCCCCAGGAGCTGGGCACTAGGGGCTGACTGTGTCAGGGTGGGCACCCACTGTGCCCTTTGGATGCTTCTGGAGGAATCGAGGAGGCTGGATGGCGTCTCCAAGGTGCTCAGCTGTGGGGCAGCCCAGTGGGACCGAGGGGCCTCCTCTCACCCTGTCCCCTTAGGAGGGTCGGACCAGCCCCCGATCCATGGCTGGTAACCTGGCAACCAGGCAACTGTCCCCATCTGTCCCAGACAGCTCAGCAAAGCCCTGGGCCAGGACAGCCAGGAATAGACTCTGTGCGGGGAGACGGCAGCTTCTCCTCCCCCCAGGGTCGGGACAGTGTGACCACCAGTCAGACCACACTCTTTCTGGACAAACGACCCAACAGATCCCCACTGGGCACCTTCAGAAACCCCGTGGTCTACAGCAAGCTGAGGGGCCCAGACAGACCACTTCCCCTGGGTAACACAGCCTAGACTGAGCACCTAGACAGGCCTGCAGTGTCCCAACACCAGGACCCGGCTGGCCCTCGTCCAGCAGGAAGAGACCGTTCACCAGGGGGGTGAACAGTGCTGGCCCTCGCGTGACAAATGGGCTCACTAACGAGATGGATGGCCGTGGTCCACCGTCTCCACCCAGGCAGGGGCCAAGTGCACTTGAAGCTCCGGACCAGCTGCAGACGGGCCTCCGGGAGGCTGGAGGGGGGCGCTGTCGGGGGACGGGGAGCAGCCTGGGTCCCTGCACGGGGGGCACCAGGCCCTGTGGGGCGGCCGGGAGCTGTGAGGGAGCTCAGGGCAGTGGTTGGGCAGGTGTGGCAGGGGACAAGGCGGGGGCTCGGGGACAAAGAGAAATGCTGCAAGGTCCTCAGCGAGCCAGCGCTTCTGGATTAAAATCCAGCTCGGCTGGACCCGCAACTCCCTCCCGCTTCCCGTTTCCTCCAGCCCCAGCTCGGCCCTGGCCACTTCCCTCTGCTGGATCCCCACTTGGTTGTCCTTAAATCCTCCCCGCGACCAGTCTGGGTGGGAGCCTGTCTGGACACCTGCACCCTGGGGGCCTCCACACGCCACAGTCCTGCCCGGAGAGCAAATGCAGGCGGGAAGGCGAGAGGAGGGGCGGGCTGCCCAGGAGCCCTCTGACACCCTCCTCCAGCGGCATGGGCCCGTCCCGTACTCCGCTCTACCCCCACCCCAAGCCATCTCCTCCTGGAAGCTTCCCTCACCTGCATGTATCAGCTCACGCGGCTCATTCCCTCACCTGGTCCTGTGAGGGCCTCACGGCCATGCCCCAACCCAGGTCAGAAACTCAGCTTCCCAGGAGTTAAAGGCACCTGGAGTGGGTGTCGGTGGGATGCCCAGACCGTGCCTGCGCCTCTGAGGGTCCCGGTGACCAGTGAGGGCCGTCTGCCTTCTGAGCCTGTGTCCTGGAGCCGGGCAGCCCGCAGTCTCGGAGCACAGGACCAGGCTTGCAGCCCCGCCTGGCCAGGGCAGGTGGAGGGGACCAGCAGGGCCTGCTGAGATGCGCCGCGCTCCAGCTCCAGCTTGAGTGGGGGGCCGTGAACTCCTGGGACTCAGTTTCCCCATTCAGAGTCGGAGGAGAGCCCGGCTGGGGGCACGTCTGCCTCAGGGTGCTCCAGGTGCCTTGCCCTTCCCGGAGGGACCCTTGCTGGGACCCAGAATCCCCACCTCCACTCCTGCAGGGCCAGGCCTGCGTCGGTCAGGACCCCAAGCGCGGCCTGGGCTGCAGGGCCACTGGCCCCAAGCCGGCCCCGTCCTCCTCCACCAAGACCCGGGTTTAGGCTTGCTGGGCCCCGCGCTGGAGCCCGTCACAGACCCTTCTGATCACTCTCTAAACCGAGGATAAGCCGGGATTCAGCTCCTCAGGCATGTTAGTAAAGCACGTTTCCAGGGCGGCCTCTTGGAGACCATTAAAAGATTATCTTTTCTTCGAGACGTACATTAACATCCATCTGAGCTCTCGGCCGAAGCTTCAAGCCAGGAAGAGGGGCCTTGTTGAATCAGAGCAGGAAAATAAACCCTCGGGCGCCCTGAATGGGCCGGGGAGTTCTTGGACAGGCCGGCAGGAACCGGATTCTGCAAACCCTTGAGAGCAGCAGGCAGACCCACCTGCCCACTCAAGGGTTTCCTGTTCGCCTTTGCCCCTGCTTTGCCCTGATTTCTGTCTTTTGAGTCTTGGTGGCCTCCGAAAGCTGGGTGAGACTGATCGCCACTGTAACCCCAGGCAGCCCGTTGGCCAGCCAGACTGCCCTCCATCCCAGGTGGGACTGGATGGCCTCACTGGGTATGGAGGCCTTGTGGGCATCTTCCCAGGTCGGGGAGGCCTCTCGCCTGGTGCCTGCACCCGGAGAGTGGAACAGGCTGTGGTGAGAGCGTCTGTGTCGGCAAATGGGGCCGGGGCTTCCCTTAGGGACACGATCAGGCGCATTTAGCTGTGTTGGTTGAATGCGGGGGCTGGGAGGGTTGAGGGCGCAGTTTGCTCCTGCCGCCTGCAGCCCCGGGGCCACCAGGGCAGAGCTGGGAGGTCGGGGTCTGAGGGCCTGTTAGGTAAGCGGCCAAAGTGGGGGGCTGCCATCGACGTGTGGACGGACCCGCTGCTGGGCCGCCTGAGGCCTCGGCCTCTGCTCTCAGCGAGGCTGGGAAGCAGATCTAGCCTCATCTAACCATTGATTCAGTGCTGAGCACCTTCCGAGTCCAGGGGTGGAGAGAAGAACATTCTGGGAGCTGGAATCACACGGGGAGGGCGGTGAGACCCGCTGCGGGGAGGGCCTAGGCCGGCCCCGTGGACATGGCCCGGCCCTGCTTCAGCTGGAGTCTGGAGCCCAGGTGAGCCTGTGTCGGCCGTCTTCCTCCGGGAGCAGAGGGGCGAGGCGATGGCTAGCACAGGTCCCTCTGCAATTGGGAGCCACGATGTGTGGGCAGCAGGGAGCAGCAGGGGTTTGGTTCTGTTCATTCCCGTCCGGGACAGGTTTACTCAGGCCTGGAGGTGGTGGGCACAGCTGTGGTTGTCCCCAGATGGCGAGGCTTCAGGGGTCCGGCTCAGGCCTCACAGAGGTTTGGACAATGGCCGGTCTCAGGTCCGGCCCACGTTCCCCTCACTTTCTCTTCTGCTTTCCAGCTCTCCTCTGGGAATTCGTCATCGCACCACAGGATGAGAGGGACACGATACTGGCTGAGGCTCTCGCGCTCGCTGGAGCACGGGTGGGCGCGAGTTCGTCTCTGCCGGCGGCCTCTCCCCTGGGACCCGTGGGCCCAGGTGACCGGGGAGTCCCAGGCGCTTAGTGAGAAAGCCCAGTACCGGAACCTGAAGCCCCCATGACCTCAGACTCCAAACGCACGATGGCCAGAACTTCCACGGGTCCGGCATGGCGTGGGGTGGGGTCTCTACCCAGCACCAGCCCAGGAACGCTTCCTCAGCTGGGTCTCTAGAGGTGTTCTCGATTTCTCTCCCCCTGCCATGGTTCTAATCTCATCTCTGCCTTTTGAGAAACCTTCTCCAGTCTGACCTTCCTCTCACTGGATGGACTTTACTCCACCTTCTTCATTTCTTACGGCTTCAATGCCAATTTGTAAACGTGTGCATTTCTTGTACACACACGAGAGGGTGAACAGCACACATCCGTACACGTAAGAATTAGAATAAGGCTGCTGTGTGAGGTGAAGGCGGGGCACGCCCCATGCCCCTCCTGGCTTCCAAGCCCCCCTCACCCAGAGGAAGCAGTCTCCTGACTTCAACGGTGCCCATCTCTTAGGTTTGCAGTTATGCCACCTGCAAATACGACCCTAAATGACGAACTCGGACATTTCTCCAGCTTGAACTTTGTAACGTGGAGACACACTGTTTATTTTCTAAAGGGAATGGCTTCTTTCCCTCAACATCCAGTTTTTAGGGCGTTTATTTTCTAAAGGGAATGGCTTCTTTCCCTCAACATCTAGTTTTTAGGGCGTGTAGCTGTAATTCACACACTTTCAGGGCCGTAGGTGACTCTGTCACATTTCAGGAGTCTTCTGCAGTCCTTTCTTAGTACTCCATCCGACTTTTGTTCATCGCGGCAAGGGAGCTCCCAGTCGCATCTTCAAATGTCCTTTGCCATTTTGGCCTTTGTTTCTGCAAGATCATTTGAACCTCCAGCTCCCTGGTCGATCGGTCCGTCTTCCCATTTGCACCACGTTCTGCCTGATGCATTTTGGGGCCATGTTGATGAAAGCATAAGGGTGTAAAATGCTAGAGCTTTCCGGGAATTCCCACTGCCAAGCCTGGTCCTCTCTCTGACCCTGGGATCCTGGAATCCGAACCTGCTGCCCTAACTGCACGTGACTTTGGGAGGTTTCGGGATGGGGGTGAACGCATGGTATATTAGGAGGGACACAAAAATACGCAGACCCTGGAGGATTGATTCGTCAGTCCCACAGGGAGCTACGTTATGTCCCACCTACGACATACCTGCAGCCTGGAGCAGACCTTCCTGATGTCGGGGCAGCAGGGGTGCCTGTCCATGCTGGCTTTCACTGCCTCTTATCCTCCTCAGGCAAAGCCACTCGTTCATGCAAAGACTTTCAATGCAAACGTCTGGTCAAATTTAAGTCTTTTTACCACAAACGCTGACAGTGTTGGTTTTCCCCACGACAGCACCCGTATCGGTTCAGCATCACAAATCCACTACGCTTTCCATAGTTTTCTCTTCCTGCATGCAACACTAACTTGATGTACCGTCAGGTTTTCCTCTTTCAGTTTGTTTCCAAACTATCGGGGACTTTTCCCTTTTGAGATAATTTTGTTATCATATAACTTATGTGGCTTTTATCATATAACTTATGTAAATCATCATATAATTTATGTGACTTGTCGTTTGCTGTTGGTTCTGCAGTTATATGCTCAGCACAGCTCTCACGCTGAAGCTTCTCCTGTGACGTCCTGGAAGGGCCGGGGGAGATAGACAGGCTGCTTGAGTCCTCACCTGTTCCTGAGGCTTGTCTGTGGTCGTGATCCTTGAAGGTCAGTTAGCATAGAAAACCTCTGCTTGCATTTTGTTTCTTTGAGTATCTTAAATCTGATTTTCCATTTTCTTGTGCTGTCAAGGGTCCTGGTGACGATCCCGTCCTTGTCTCAGGTGCACGGTCACCAGGTGTCCTGGTCTGTGCGTATCGTGCACTAAACACAATCTGTACGACACCCCTGGCTTCGTCTCAGAAGCTGCCTTGATTGGATGATAATGAGATCAGCACCCTACTTACCAATAGCTTTCTCTTTGTCCACGTCGCCCCCAGTAGATTTCCTTTCATCCTTAAAGACCGGTATTTACTAGAACATTGCTCAGGAATGCTTTCTGATTGTCCCAGAATCACAACGCACCCTTCCCACAGCGTTCTGTGTTTCAGGAAAGATTCCTTCCATGGGGATGGTTGACACCTGTTCTGTGCCACTGCTTCCCTCCCCAACTTGAGGGGATTCCATTCACACATTTCTTTATTATTATTTTTTTCAATTTTATTTATTTATTTATGGCTGCATTGGGTCTTCGTTGCTGCGTGCAGCCTTTCTCTTGTTGCGGCAAGGGGGGGCTACTCTTCGTTACGGTGCGCACGCGCAGGCCTCTCATTGTGGTGGCCTCTCCCGTTGCGGAGCACGGGCTCTAGGCGCGCGGGCTTCAGTAGTTGCGGTTCGCGGGCTCCAGAGCACAGGCTCGGTAGCTGTGGCGCACGGACCCAGTTGCTCCGCAGCATATGGGATCCTCCCGGACCGGGGCTTGAACCCGTGTCCCCTGCATTGGCAGGCAGACTCCCAACCACTGCACCACCAGGGAAGACCAATTCACACATTTCTTGAACCTTCTTTGCTTCTATTCTGTGACTGTATAACTGTCCTTAGAACCGTTACTTTTTAGTTCACTTCTCCATTTTTCTCCTTTCTTTCTTACACTGACCTGACTGCAGTATCAGTGGGGTCTGTTCACTCTTGTGTACGTACCCCTGGATTCTCCTTTCTGAGGTGACGTTGCTTTTACTTTAACCATTTGTTTCTAAACTCTTTCAGTCCTTTCTACCCCCTGCCTGCTTAGCCAGCTCATTCCTGAGCTTTTCTATTTTTTTTTCCTTACTGCATTCTTTCCCGGGCCAGTCATTTTCTTAATTTCGTTGGGCGTCTCTGTTACATTAGGTTCCAGTCTGCACGTGCTCAGAGGCCAGCCTCCAGCGGGGGCTCCGCACTGGCCACTCCGTCAGCTCACTTTCAGTCTTGATTCTCACGGAGGTGTCTTTTTGTGGATTTTTCACAATCCTTTTCTCTTGCTCATTTGAGGTGAGCTCAAGGTTCCTGTGTTTTAGGGGAGGTGTCCCAGTATAGGGGGGCAGGGTGGGGACCCCAGCCTCACGCTAACAGATTCTTCCCCTGTTATTATTGGAAAAGGGCATCTCACTGGAGGAGGTTTAGGATGGTGCTGAAGGGGTGGGTTTCCAGCCCACTGCCCAGCCCTTCTTGGCTCGGTCATCCCAGTTCTGTAACTCCGGGCCGCCCTTGTGTAAAGCTGGGCTGATAAATGTGAATTTCCCCTGGGGGGAGCACAGGATTGAATGGCTTCATTCCCAAAGCCAAAGACAGTGTCCGGCACATAGAAAGTGCGGCGTCAACACTGTGATCCCTCCTAGAGTCCTCCCGTTTCCTGGACTTGAATCCTGACCGCCCGGGCGCACCCCTTGGAGCCTCGGGGGACACTGTGGTCCCCACATCTCAGTGGGTCCTCACTGCCCACACTGGTGGTTTTCTGCTTGGCTCCCAGTGGGGATCATCTGTGCAACGTCTTGCTTTGCCCACAGACACAGGTGTGTATGGGTGTCTCAGTGCAGGTGGAGACCCCGCCTCAGATTGTCAGATGGGGGTGGCCTCTGCGGGTGGGGGCAGAGGGCAAGGGAGGGGCGGGGTCACCGTGACCCTGTGAGCGGCGATGGCCTGCACCCCAGCGTGTGTGCGGGAGCCCAGCTCCTGGTGCGGCAACGGGGCTCCCCGTGGTCAGTTTGCACTCTGCCTCCAGGCTCTGCCCTCCCACACCCATGGGTCCGAGATGGGCTTCTGACTTTGCTGACCTGCCTCTTGTAGGCTCCTTCCAGGAGGAAGACCGAGGACGTGCCTTTTGGAGTCATGTAGACCCGGGCTCGAATCCCGGCTGGTCGCATGGCTGAGAGTCCAGAGCCCTTGGACAGGCTGCTCCTGTCTGGGTCTGTGTTTCTACCTGTGAAATGGGTTGATACCATCCTTCAGGGGTTCTGTGAGGTGAGATGGGGCCATAGAAGTACTGTGCTTGATGCATACCCTGGCTTCCCCTCCTCCTGGGCAGGAAGCACTCCTTGGAGCAACCCGGGGTCCTGGAGGTGGGGTCCGTGCACAGGACCTGCAGGGCCTCCCTTGCTCCACAGACCTAGCTCTGAGGGTCCCAGAAAGGCAATGGGTTCTGAGTTGTAAGATGTCCTTAGAGAAATACGGGACTGAAACCTCTGCGTAGGAGGAAATGTCCAGCTGGGAATTAGGACCCCAGACTCCTCTTTTTCAGATGGTTTTGCACTGTCTGTCCTGCAGGTGTGGCAGTCCCCTCCCAGTGTGGACGGCGCCACCAGGGGCCATGCAGACCTGTTGGGGACAGCTCTGAGGGCTGCATCTGGGCCTCACCAGGAGGACACTCCCCCAACCCCCCTCACACCAATAATCTCATGTTGATGGACAAAATTAGTCTCCGAATTCTAATGAGACTGTGCTCCCAGAGACAGACAGCTCATCTGAAGATTAAATGAGATAAATTGCCACTTTTGCTGGTCCGTTTAGAAACTCATTTGCATTCTGTCAGCTTCCATTACAAAGGGGCCCTGCAGTTACTGAAGGGAGCATGGGTGGGAGCAGAGGCCCTCTGGCCCAGGCTGGGGGTGGTATGCTGCGGGGGATGGGGGTTCTCTGCAGGGCCCCTGCCACCTCCCGGCTGGCTCTCCTCCCCTCCAGCCTCAGACACCCCCCACCCTCTCCACCCGCCCCTCAAAGCTCTGTGCAGAGTTGGGTGCAGCCTCCTTGCCCCCTGCCTTGCTGTCCTGGAGGGGAAGTCCAGGAGACCAGTCTTCTCACTGAAGGGTTTTCCTCTGTGTAGCTGGGCAGAGGGGCAAAGCCCCCAGCCCGGGCTGTCACTCTTAGGCTCTGTCTATGGTCAGGAGACAAATCACCACAAAGTCTGTGGCCTGTCACAAGGGCAGTTTAGCATTTCTCACAGCCCTGGAGGCTGCCCGGGCTATTCTCTGTTGGTCGGACCTCGTGGAACTCAGTCGTTCCTGGCACTCATTCTACCCGCAGCTGGGCCTTCCTGGAAAGTCCAGGAAGGGTCCCGCCGTGTGCACTGGCCGGGGGTGGGGAGCGCAGGAGGGTGGGGTGGGACCGTCAGAGCCCACGGAGACAGTATGAGCTGAGCTGCGCGCACCAGTCTTTCCACGAGGCATCCCCGGCCGGTGCCTAAAGTCATCTGGCTTAGAATCCACACCTCCTTTCCCAGTAAGCCCCACCCTCCCTGCCGCCCTGAAGCTTGCACCGGGGGTGTAACGCGGGCAAATCACGAAGTCAGTCACCAAAGCCGACAGCTGACACTGGCACTAATTGTAATTAAAAATTAGCATAGAAATGTGCTTTTAGGAGATTGAAATTATTGGTAGGTCCCGACCCATATGTGTCACCCAAGTGATGGAGGACAAATACACCTCACATTAAATAAAGTACATCTAGTGGGCTTTTGAGAGAGAAAAGATGCAAATGCATTGATTTTCCCTTCTCCTTGATTACAGATGTGTCTTCTGCATAGACAAATACCCGCTGGGACTGTCAGCCGTCAGACTCGGCTCCTCTGTCCCCCAAGCCAGAGCCGTCATCAATTTCCATTCAGGTCCGCGACCCCGAATAACAGCTTTGTACGGTAAGCACTTTCTATACTCTGTAAATTGCATTACATATTAGAAATATTATCTCCATGCAGCAAACTGTCGGTTAATGATTAGTTGAGTGGGTAAAACGCATGTCAGGGAGAGGATACAGATTTCACGGAGCAATTACAGCATGGTATAGTGTTTGCATCCCTGGCGGTGCTTACATTGTGGGACACGTCGGGGCTGCTGTCGGCAAAGCAACATGAAGACAGATGTGTCACTAGGGGCACAGGGCAGCCTCGGACCGCAGAGCTTCTCACCCCCCTCACCCAAAATCAGGGGAGGGGCGGGGAGACAGAGGGGTTGGCTTAGATACTGCAGTCCTGGAGGGCCTCTCTGAGGAGGTGATTTTTGGGAAAAGTCCTGAAGGAGAGGCAAGAGCAAGTCACGTGGCTAGATGAGAGAGAAGAGCTCAGGACAAAGGGCACAGACGTACAGAGCGCTGAGGTTTTGGGGAACGTGCTCTTTCGCATGGATGACAAGAAGTCCGGGGTGGCTGGAGGGAGGTGGGGGGAGGGGGCGGTGACAGGTGCAGGCAGGTCCTGGGGCCGCACCGTGATGATGTCCGGTGTCCAGGCGGGACACGCCTAGTCTGACTGGCTTCTATGCAGAGAGTAGACAGGGGTTCCCTGCAGAAATCAGGTGGGCTACAGGGCAGGCTGGAGGAGACAGCTTGAGGAGGGCTGGTTCCGGACGTGCCTTGAGGTCATTCAAATGGGCAGGATTTGGAGGTCAGAGACGGGCTGCAAGAGAAAGAAGAAACAAAGATCATGCCCAGCTCTGGGTCCAGCAACCAGCTGTCAGATGGGATTGGAGGCAGGCCCCATGGGAGCTGGGACAGGGCAAGGAGCCCCTGTGGGGCATGGGGAAGAGTGAGGTGCAGACACCAACGAGTCTCCAGGTAGGGGTGGGTAGGGGCTGTGGACCAGAGCGAGGACAGGTGTGGACCAAGTGATGACTAGGGTCTGTGATAGGGTGTGGAGTAGGGTAGGAATATGGGTCCTGGGTTGCTTTCTGCTCCCACGGTTTCCTCCTCATTCACTGGAGAGATCTTTCCAACTACCTAGCTGTGCAATGTCAGTTCTGAAGGTTTTGACACTGCCAGGCTGACCCTGAGCCCGTGAGGAGTTACCTCTGCTCCATGTGGCAACCCCCTCTCTGGGTTTGTCCTCCTCTGGTCCGCATCCAGCTCTGTGCCCCCCGCCGGCCCTGCTCTGGGGGTCCTGTTCCCCCTGTCGGGCAGGTGTCCTGAGGCGTCGCAGAAGCTGCTTCCCTTGCTGGCCCCGCGCAGCCCTGCCCTCTCCCCCCTCGCGTGCTGTCTCTCCAGGAGCAGTTGACCCTCCTCTGTGCCCTGCAGACCGTCGGCCCTGCCCACTGGGTCCCCAGCCCCAGCGTAGCCAGTGCTTGGCCCAGTCTCGCTGAAGGAAGGAAGATGCTGGGGGATGCAGAGGTTAAGGCCTGCGGACGGGCTGCCTGGGGGCCAAGCCCTGACCTCGCGGCCGGGCACCCCGCAGGGAGGGAGCACAGACGCCAGGATCACCCAGGAGCCCCTTGGGCAGGTCGGGAGTAACTCGGGATTCTTTTTGAAGAGCTGCTGGAGGATGTCCTGGGTTTCGGACTCCCGAGCCAAGTTTCTACACCATCTGCAGCAGTGGTTTCCACCCAGCGAGACCCAGGCTTGCTCGGAGCCGAAACCCAGCGAGACCCAGGCTTGCTCGGAGCCGAAACCCCGCGAGACTGATGGAGAAAGCTTGGGCCTCACGATCAAAGAACGGGCCGGGGCCGGGGCACCCGAGGAAGGTTCGCTGGGGCTCTGTTGACCCTCTTTCCCCCCCACCGCAGACGTTCCTTCCCCAGAAGGGCCCGCTGGCCGCGGCCGCGCTTGCCTGAGGTTTGGGGGCCGGAGGCCAGCATCTGGAGGCGGAAGAGTCTCCCAGCCCAGCGGGTTCAGCCGCTGGTTGGTGGTGGTGGTGTCGCAGTGAATTATTTAATGTGGAATGAAATCCTGTCCTCTGAGTGTCTTTAAGAGCACAGAGGAGTTAGAAGGTACATTCGTTTTGCTTAATACCTGTCTTTGTTTTTCCTGGAAGAGTCCTGCGAGAGCCGGGCCTCTGCTCCACGCGCGGCCTCCCCTCGTCTGCCCCTCCCCAAGCTGGATGCCCCACCCCCCGAGGCCATTTACGCGGCACCTGCCGCCTCTCCACTCTAGCCCATCCTCAGGCAACTCCGTCCTCATCCTGTGGCCAAAACCCACTGGTCCTCGGCCCTCCCCATCCTGGACTTCCCTGCAGACCTCAAAGCTGGGAGGAGGGCCCTGGGAGGCAGCCCCTCTGTCCCCCACCTGCCTCTCCCTGCCCCTGCCCTGGCCACGGCCACGCCCCAATACACCTGGCACCTCCCCCAGGTGAGGGCTCTGCACACAGCCGGGCAAACCCTCTGGCTAGAGCTGTTCTGTCAAAGGGGCGCCCGGTAAGAGTTCGAGGTGAGGGAGCAGGTCCCAGGGCCCCCCGCTGCTTGTCAGGAGTGCAGGGGGCCTGCACAGAGTCCCAGCATTGCCGCCTGGCACCCGGAGGTCAAAGGATGCGACCCCGGCTAGTGACACAGAGCCCTGGGTCGGGTGGCCCTGCCAGGTGGTGATGGCGTCAGTTCAGATGAACGTGAGAGGAAAAGTGACCCCCACTGGAGCCCAGCATGTACCTGACAGCCCCTTCCACCTGTCAAGCGTGGGTCCCTCTGAGGCTCTGCAGAGGCTGGGTCTGCCACGCGAGGTTGGGGAGCTGAGGGCTGAGCAGGGGGATGGGGTGCCTCCTGCCGAGGCCGCCGTGGGTCAGCCAGGCCCAGGGACCAGCCGCGGGAGGCCATCCTTCTACCCCCCACCCTCCCCGCCAGCCCCCAGGCCCCCCAGGCGTGGCCCAGCACAGCAGGTGTACCACCCGTGTGGGAGCCGCAGGGCGGCTGGAACCCAGGCCCAGGGTGTGGTGGAGGGTACGCGTCCTGGCGCTGCACAAGGGAGCCGTGGAGGGGGGGGCCCTGCCCCGCATGACATCAGGACCAAGCTGGATGCGCCCAGGAGACCGGAGCTGTCGGCTGGCCGGGGTGACGGCGATGAAGGCTTTCCATTCCCGAGACGTCCCTGAATAAACCCACTTCCTGACTCGCTGAACTAAGCTACTCCTCCACCAGTAATTCCAGCCTTGCTTTATGCCAGATACCAGGCCAGTGCACAAGTGCAGACCTGAATAAAACGGAGTCTGGACGCTCTGGGACACAGATGCTTGTGTCTGCTGTGGTAGACAGAGGAACAGGTGGTGAAGACCACGTGACAAACGTTTTAACTGGGGAGACAGACAGAGACCATGGCTGGGGCACTCAGGGCCGACTAACTCAGAACACGCTTTGTCGATTACGGCATTCATTTTCCTCTTCTTGTGTCCACAGCACCTGGAGGAAGGCCTGGCACAGAGTAGGTGCCCAATAGCAAGGTATCCCCAGGCCACGAGCTCTGTTCGGGTGGGCTCCTCCCACCCAAGCCCCTCCCCTCCTCACACGTGCCCTTGGCTTTCTTCCAGGCCAGTGGAGATTCTCCTGCCCCATCCCGGGGGGCGGTAATTGACTGTCTGTCGGAGGCAGCGTGTCCAGTTATGGGTCTGAGAGGGGTCGTGGAGGCTTCCCCTTACAGCAACGGGTGGACTCACATACCCTGTCCTTCTAGAAACATAGAAAAGCTGGATATAGAAATTAAACATCCTTGTCAACGCACAGCTAAGCTCTAGAGAGAGTAGAGAAGGTCTCAGGAACAAGACCAAGAGGCTGCAGACAGGAACCCGGGGGTCCCGCGGCTGCTGTGAGGGCTGAAGGGTCGTTGGTCCATCTTGGCCCCCAAGAGGCCTGGCTGGAGTCTTCAAGGATGTGCACCTGGGATGGGGGTAGGCAGCCCTGAACGAAGACCCCTCCCAAAGAAATGAGGAGTGGTCCTCCAAGGCTCTAAAGGCGGTGAAGGATGAGGGGAACAAGGATTAGCCTGAGGGCTCTGTCCTCAGCTGGGTTTGCATTAACTCGACCTGCATAGTTTGCAATCCTAAAAATGACAAGAAAAGAGATTCAGGTACTTCTCCTAGTGGAGCAGATTCTCAGACAAAGCCCCGCTGAGCAGCTCACATCCCGAAGGACAAGACACTCCATGAGTGCTATGGGGATGGGAGACGCAGACCCCCAGCGCCTGGGACAATTGGGGGGTGAAATGCTGACCACAGAGCCCATTTATTTTTGAATGTTTAATCAATAAAAAGGGAGATCAGAAACCTCAGCACAGATCAGAAAACTATTAAGAATGCCAAGAATATCTGAAAAGTAAAAAAAAAAAAGGTAACCTTAAGAAGTAAAAAAAAAAATCATTATTTTTTCAAAGAGAGACAATTGGCAAAAATGGAAGGGAGAACTGAATGAGTTCCCAGAGAGTCAGGAAAGAACTTGAAGGACAAACACCCAAACCCATAAACACCATAGTTTAATTGTAGTTCCAGAAAAAGAGACCAGAGGAAGCTGGGGAGAGGCAGCAGTCACAGAGAGAATGGCTGAGCCTTCTCTAAGATTGATGACAGACATGAATCCTCATATGGAAGACTTATTATGAATACAGGAGTATAACACTAAGAGCTTCACACTGAGAACGACCCTGAAAAGCAACCTGAAAGATGCCCGATCAAAGGTAAGAATTTAAAAGTAGCCGGAGAGAAAAGACCTGCCACCTCCAAAGATCACCGACTGTGCTAATAACAGGACCCTCGGCAGGAACAGCAGAGGCAAGAAAAAATAGTAGAATAATATCTCCGAAGGATGGAAGAAAAATTATGAGTCAATACTTTTACATCTAATGTTCAAGAGAAAAGGAAGCAAACAATGTTTTTCAGACAAAAAATTGGGCTTTACCACCAAAACCCTGGAAAAGGATTTCCCGAAGCAGAGATGCCCCAGCTTGCGCTGTAAAGGGCCAGGTCGTAAGCATCTTAGGCTCATCGGCCACGTGCAGCCTCCGTCACGTGTTGTTGTTAGTACGACCCTTTAAAAATCCATTTTTAGGGGGTGGGTCACACAAAAAAAAATCTAAACAGGCTGTAGGCTGTATCTGGCCCATAGACTGAAGTTTTCTGTTCTAAAACAATGGGCTTTAAACAAAAAGACAATTCAAATTATCGTTGATTTGGGGGGGAAAAAAAGAGAATTTCCAATGACTGAGTAACAGATGATTTTACAAATTCAGGTAGGTTTCAAATTCTTTCCTTTCAACTAAGCTCAGACTCTCACATAACTTATTAAAACGTAAAGTAATTCTAGTAACGGTTTATTTTTAATGATAATCATATGTTGATTTTAATGCTTAAGTCATAATCATTTAAAATAATGTCTGGGGACTTCCCTGGTGGCGCACTGGTTGAGTCCGCCTGCCGATGCAGGGGACACGGGTTCGTGCCCCGGTCTGGGAAGATCCCACGTGCCGCGGAGCGGCTGGGCCCGTGAGCCATGGCCGCTGAGCCTGCGCGTCCGGAGCCTGTGCTCGGCAACGGGAGAGGCCACAACAGTGAGAGGCCCGCGTACCGCAAAAAAAAAGTCTGATGCCAGATCCCTCTTGTGGGCGTGGCATGACCAGGTTACTGTGGAAGGAAACCCAGGGTGAGTTTGCATGCCCTGGGACAGCCGGGACAGCCGTGTCCTTACCGTCCATCACAGTTGACGGGCTGCGCAGGCAGCTGTATCTCACGGATACTCAGGTAGAGGCAGTCCACCTTCAAGGCATCCTCACTCCCGCACCTGCGACTCACACGGGCCTTGGGCTGGACCACAGCTGGGACTGCAGCCTGAAGCCTCCACATTCTCCCAAACACCTGCTT
Organism: Orcinus orca; assembly: GCF_937001465.1. NCBI lineage: Eukaryota > Metazoa > Chordata > Mammalia > Artiodactyla > Delphinidae > Orcinus > Orcinus orca. The sequence continues at coordinate 101,421,381 of NC_064569.1, forward strand.
TTCTCTGGATTTTCGGTATCAGCCGTCTTCGTGGTAGGAGATAGTACATATCCCCTTTGTGTCCAGCCTCAGAGTCACAGAGCCCCAGGTCGGCAGATTTTCCAGGGAAGGGAGCCTGGACCCCTTGTCGACATCACACAGTGAGTCCAGCGTCACGGCGGGGGACACGTGGGTAGCACAGACAGTGTGCTCACTGGCACACGGCTCAATGTCCAACTTCAATGAAATGATGTACATCGAATGAAAACATTCCCTTCATTCTCACCTCATTTATAGGAGCACGTTCTCAGTGCTTAAATTAAAGTTTTAAAATTAAAAGTAGGAATAAAATTGAATGCCACTTCATTCCAGCAATTAGACCATCTAAGGGGGTGTGATTTAAATGTGTGGATGAGATGCACTTAAAACACCTTTTTATGTTTGCTAAGCATTTGTCAAAATGTATACTACGTTCATGTGCTGTTAATCTAGTGTTGCGAAAATAATTGTAACAATAACTCAACCTAGAAGAAATTTTAGCATTTAAAGCCCAGCGGCACCTGGATATTAAAAACTATCAATTTATGTACATATTTATCCATGTTATAATAGGAAATTATGATAGGATGATCAAAAACCCTGAAAGCATAAAATGTTAGGTTACAATTTAATGGAGGACTGGAGTGAGTGTATGAAAGGAAGGTAAAAGTTAAGTGCTTCCGTTTCAACTTAAACCCAGCACTTACTGAAGTCTTTAAAAGATAGGTGCCTGGTATCCATTGCTGTATATTTAGATTCCGTTGCAAAAATGTGAAGTAATAACCTAATAGTTTTAACATCTGAAATACCATGAAAATCACATTTGTGCAACTATTTACAATTTCATCAGATGAGCACCACGTACACAACAGCAGGTCATCCAGAACCTGTTTGCTCTCTGAAACCCTCCAGACCCACTCACCAGCCCCAGACTCTACTCTTGTCCTGAAGGTAACCACAGTCTTGAATTACTTCTTAAAACTGAGTCATTTACCCCCTAAATATCAGCCCTGAGCACTGTCACACAGGGCATATGATTGTGCAGTACGGGTTGTTTTGTGTTAAGCTTCTTTCTCTCACAACTACGTTTGCGGTATGCGCCGGTGTGTGTGCCGTGAATAGATGTGGATTAAGGCGCCACGTACCACATTCAATCATTTTAGTCTCCAATGTTTGTGGTTTCTGTATTTGTGGCCAAGAAATTTTTCTCCGAATCATGAAGCTTTTCTTCCCTATTATGTTCTAGGAGGTTGATTCTTTTGTTTATCAATCCACCTGGATTCAATTTTATGTATGGTGCGATCAAGGGTTCGAGTTCGATTGTTTGTTTTGCCTCACAAATAATTGTTCCAACATCATTTGATTTGATTTTTGTTTTTTTATTTTATTTTTTTATTGAAGTAGAGTTGATTTACAATGTTGTGTTCATTTCTACTGTACAACAAAGTAATTCAGTTATACAGATATATTCTTTTTTAAAATACTCTTTTCCATTATAATTTATCACTGGATATTGAATACAGTTCCCCGTGGTATAGAGTAGGACCTTGTTGTTCATCCATCATATATATAATACTTTGCATCTACGAATCCCAGCCTCCCACTCCATCCCTCTCCCAACCTCCTCCCCCTTGGCAACCACAAGTCTGTTCTCTGTCTGTGAGTCTGTTTCTGTTTCATAGGTAAGTTCACTTGTGTTGTATTTGAGGTTCCACATATGAGTGACGTCATATGGTATTTGTCTTTCTCTTTCTGACTGACTTCACTTAGTGTGATCGTCTCTAGTTGCACTTGTTGAAGGCATCCTCTCCCCACTGCTTCCTGGGAGTCTGTCATGAATCAGTTTCCATGTATGCAGGGTCTACTTTTGGGTCCCATCCAACTTCTATCTGACTATTCTTGCACGAATACCACGCTCTTAATCACTGGAGCTTGTATTCAACAGCAAGTCTTGATAGCCAATGGAGAAGTCCGGCCACTTTGCTCTTTTTCAAGATCGTCTTATTTATTATGGACTCTGAATTTTTGTGTGCATTTTAGAAAAATCTTTCAGCTTCTACAAAACTAAACCTGTTTTCTGTCTGATGCCCTTGTTCTTTGTTCTTATTTTTGTCTGCCACACTTTTTCTGCCTTTTGTGGTTTTAACTGCGCATTTTATATAATCTCCTTTCTTGCGGTACGCGGGCCTCTCACTGTGTGGCCTCTTCCGTCGCGGAGCACAGGCTCCAGACGCGCAGGCTCAGCGGCCATGGCTCACGGGCCCAGCCGCTCCGCGGCCTGTGGGAACTTCCCGGACTGGGGCACGAACCTGTGTCCCCTGCATCGGTAGGTGGACTCTCAACCACTGCGCCACCAGGGAAGCCCAATATAATCTCCTTTCTTAGTGTTATCAGTTGTATTTCTTTTTTAACTTTGTTTTAAACTTATTGCCTAGAGTTTGCAGCTTACATTTACAACCAATCCGAATACACATTCAATTAATACTGTGCCACTAAACAGGTAGTTTAAGTGCCTCATAATCACCAGACAGTCCTAATTCCTCCCTCTTGTCACTTGTATTATCCTGACATTCATTTTATTTGTATATCAGCATAGATAGATGTACGTAAGATACATACATAAGGATACATAATCAAATACATTGGCATTATTATTTTTAACTGTCATTTGTTAGATCAATTAAGAACAAGAAGATAAATGTTTATTTTTCCTTCACTTAGTCCTCTCTAATGCTCTTTCTTTCTTTAAACAGAGTTTCTGAACCACATCATTTCCTGTCTCTCTACAGAACTTGTTTTCACATTTCTCACAAGGCATGTATATTGACACAAACTCCCTCAAACTTTGTTTATCTGAGAAAGGCTTTATTTTTCCTTCACTTCTGAAGGATAATTACTCAGGTTTCAGAATTTTAAGGTTTTTTTTCTCTCTCTCAACGCTTTGAATATTTCATGCCATTCCCTTTTGTTGTTGTTGTTTTTTGTTTGAGGGGAAGTCGTCATTCACAGATGACATGATCATTTATGGAGGATATCCATTGCAGCGTACAAAGCTCTACTAGAACTAATAAATGAGTCTAGCAAGGTTGCAGGACACACGGTAAGTGTAAAAAAATCAGTGATGTCTTGCCATTCCCTTCTTGTTTGCATGGTTTCCAAGGAGAAGTCAGATGTAATTCTCAGTTGAACTGGGAACCAGTGGGTGGCCTGGCCGCCCCATCCCCCATCAGGCTCTGATGAGTTACAGGGCGCTGGACAAGCCCACCCCCCATCTTATGGCTACAGGAGGTGAAAGCACTAATCAAAGTGCCAATCCAAGGTCACGTGCCGGAAGCCCTTCACCTGTGCCTAAGGTAGACGGGTCCCTACAGCGTAGCCTCAGGGAATCCCAGCATCTCCACAAGGAGGGACCAGCATGGAGCCGGTTTACAGATGTGGGCACTGGGCACAGAGACGGGGAGCGAGGTCAGAGCTTTGACTTTGACCCCCTCGCCCCAACCTGGAGAACGCAGAGCGGGTTTGTATACTAGGGTCAGAGATCAATCGTCCCGCCCACCCTGGAGTACATGCGTGCAAAGTCACCTGGAGGATGTGCAGGGCGCCAGGGGCCCCCAGTTTGGAAGCAGGAACACACGTGAGACACGGATGTGTTCATGGTCACATCGTCCACGTGATGAAGCTCCGGCCAAGAATGCAGGTGAGGTGAACGGACTGAACCTGGCAGTCACATCCTTCCTGTGTCCTTGGGGAAGGCAGGTGTCCCTGCCTTGTGGGGACCCCAAGCCTGCTCAGAGGGGAGCCGGCCTCTTCCCTCTCTGGTCTCTTGGGGTCCCCGCATCTTTCTTGCTCCCTGGGCAGGTGGCCTTGGGGGTCTCTGCTGGCGGCCACTCACAGCCTCAGTCCACAGGAACCTGTCCAGAGCAAGAGCCTGGGATCCGTCTGTTCACCACCAAGTCCCATGGCCCTTGTTGCTAATTCCTTAATAAAAGAGCGCTGTTATGAAATCTGACAACATTACTCGAGAGTTTTAAATGCTATACTTTCGGCTTTTCACGGGGAATAGTTAATGACAGGCGGGCTCATTGGAATAGAGATTTCATCTAATATCAGTTTCTGGAAAGTCAGTTGCAGGGTGATTTCTGCCGATTAAATTAACTCTATTTGGAGGTCACCTCCTGTAGCTGGATTGAGAGAGACAGATACACAGTAGCAAAAGCAATCAACGAGATATTAATTCCACTCCGCAAACAAGGATATTACTTTAAAAGAGAAGGTTTTTTTCTTTCTCAGCAACCTCCTGCACCCCCCTGCACCCCCATGCCTTTGTTGAAGGATGTATTGGCCAATTATCAGAACCTGCACATCATTCCAAGAACTTTTCCTAGGGATTATTCAAAACGAGGCAAGGAAGTGAATTCCTTTGCTGCTGCCCGGTTTCCTGTCTCCTCGCTGTGCTTTAAACATGGGCAAGAGAGGCTTGGGATGTGGGATGCCTCAGGCGCCTCCAGGAAAAGCAAAGCCTGGACTGACTGCTCCTCTCTGCTCCTTGCTTCTGAGTTTTATTTATTTTTTCTTTCCTTGTTTCCTGTTTTCAGTGACCTGGGACTTGATTGGTTTGGGGGGTGAGCAAGTGAAGGGTTAGTGGCCCTGCCAGGCGCCCCCCAGGGCAGCACCCGAGGTCACAGGGAGGGTACCTGCTCACCCAGCACTGTGCTCAGGTGCCCTGACCCTGCGTGGTTCCTCGTGAGCCCGGGGTGACTTGGGGCTGGAGGAGGGAACAAGCTGTCCCCAGCATGGTGTATGTGCAGGGACCAGGGAGGGAAGTGTCCATATACATGCCCTGTGAGAAATGTGAAAACAAGTTCTGTAGAGAGACAGGAAATGATATAGCGCAGAAACTGTTTAAAAGAAAGAACATTAGAGAGGAGTAAGTGAAGGTAAAGTAAACACTTATTTTCTTATTCTTAATTGATCTAACGAAGTACCTGCCTTCTGCTCGGGCCCACACGTGTTGGCCCCTTCGTGCGGTCCACTCCCGTGTCCTCGGGAGGCCTGTGGGGTTGGGGGCTCAGAGCCCAGTGTGTGTAGAAGGGTCTCATGGCTGGAAGGAAGCCCTGGGTGGACTGGGGCTGGTGGGGCGGGTTGGCCAAGGTCCAGGGCTCAGCCTGGGAGGCCCCTGAACCCCTGTTCTGCTTCCCACTCATGGCCCCCTCCCCGGCTCCATCCAGTGGGGCACCAGCCAGGTTCTGGGCGTCTGAGCTCTCCATCAGCCCGACGGGGCTTTGCCTGTGGGAGTTTTCCATCTCTGGGGTCCTGGCCGCCTCTATCCCCAAATCACAGCATCCCTCACGTCACCTCTTCCTGCCCAGGAGCCACAAACTCCCAGGGCCCTGTCGGTCCATTCCCCAAATTCCTCCTGCGGACAAAGTAGTGGGAGGAGCTCACTTAGGTTTAATCCCGCAAGGACTAGGTGGTCCATGTGCTCCTTGCGGGCTCAGCTCTGCGGTACTTACGGGGGCAGGCATCACGGGAGGGGGTGGGACCCTTCTCCGAGGCCGGCTGAGCATGCGCAAAGTTGCCTGTTTCAGCTCCTCCCCAAAGGCCATGTTGCTGCCTGTCACAGGGTTACACGGCTCTGAGACCTTCCCACAGAGGAAGGTCATACACATGCACACACACACGCACGCACACACACACACACACAAGGCTACGTGCGGTTTGGGGAACACTTCTGGTGCCTCTTCTGGTCTCAGCCATCCCCATCCCACCCAGCCCTGTTGGTCTGTTTCTGTGCTTCCCGCTCTGCTCCTCTGTCTGTCCCCTCACTCCAGGGCCACGCAGATCGCGGCAGAGGCTTCACGGTTCCTTTGATGTCACCAGAGCTAGCCAGCCCTCCTTCCCATACGTCTTTCCAGGTGCTTCTGCTTGTATATTCCCATATGATGTTTAAACATCCCTGGCTAATCCCGGAGAAAGCAACCCATTAGTATTTTTTGTGTGTGTGATTGTACTGAATTTATAAAGGAACTTTGTGGCACTAAGTTTATTTCCATCTGTGCAGATTTATTTTGTTCTTTCCATGAATGTCTTAAAGTTGCTCTCACACAGGTCTCGCATATTCCCTGTTACATGTAATGATGGGCATTTCATCTCTTTTGCCTCCTTGCAAATGAGCCTCGGCCACCACTGTGCCCCCAGCTGGCTGCTGGGCTTTCTCACGCCATCCGCCCCACTGGGCTTCGGGACCAGATTTCTTCAAGAGGTTCCTCCCTCTTGCATCCTCCTGGTGTCCGGCTGCAGCCCCTCTTAACGGGGAAAACGCTTCTGGACGTGGTCCAGGACTTAGGTACAGCAGACTCGCACCCCCCTGCTCCTGGCTTCGTGCTCTGTGAGCTGAGGTCACAGAACTGTGCTCTCCACACGCGCTTTCCACCTGCCACCTGGTACCCACGTGGGGCTCACGGTGCATCAGGCTTGACATGGGTCCGGTGAGGGGGTCCAGCCAAGAAGCACAGTCACTGAGGTGCTGCAGGAGGCTGGTGTCCTGTGGCCAGCGTTGGCACCAGCGTCACCCACCACTGGAAAGACAAGGGGAGAGGGGCTGGTGCCCTGAGGGCTGGAAGGAGCCTTGGGGGCTCCCCACGGTGATGTCCCAGGGCCCCCGGCACGTGTGTGACCCTTCTCAAGCAAACTCCTCGCACCTCCAGACCAGGGGGCCTCCGTCTTCACCCTCTGATGACAAAGGTCGCGCCTGGGAGCAGCTGCAGACACACAGGCTTCTGCTTCTCCCTCCCCTGTCACAGCAAGTGCTCCCCTGGCCCCCGAGCAGCCCCACAGGTGGGTCTGGCTTTCCCAGGGGAGGTGAGTGGTTGCCAAGGTCACACGGCCTCTGCTGCAGGTGCCCAGTGACGGGGGCCTGGTGCCTTGGCTCCATCTCCAGGGACCGAGCCCCTAGGGGACAGGGGTCCTGATGGTCAGCAAGGGGAAGACCGCTGCCTGCCACCCCCGTGGGTGGAGGAGGGTGTGCCATGGGCGGATTTGCACCCCCGTCTGATCCCCCTCGGGGGGTGATAGTGTGACTGGGAGAAAGTGGTTATTACGTCACTGAACCGGTGAGGTAGGGTGACTGGGAGAAAGTGGTTATTACGTCACTGAACCGGTGAGATAGGGTGACTGGGAGAAAGTGGTTATTACGTCACTGAACCGGTGATGCGCGTGATTCACCCGCTTCCCCGCTGGTACGTCCTGTCGTATGTTCTCAACAGTTTGCCTCCTTCTCAGACGTCAACGCAGCCAGAAAATCCAATTCCAGCCCATTTCCCTTGCAGCCCTCCCCTCGGCAGCCCCCTCCTTCCTGGGAGACTGATGGTGCTGGGGGTCCCATCTGTCACCACCCCACGCTTGTCCCTGCCGGCTGGTGGCTGCACTTTTCCATTCCTCTGGGGCTTTGGAGAGGCCTAAGCGTTTGGCTCCCTTTCCACTGGGTCCTGCTCTGAGCCGTCTTCCCTCCCCTCCAGCCCCCGTTCTGCCCCTGTCCCCACTGTCCCAGCCACCCAGCTCACCCGCCATTTCTGAAGGTGCCCGTAGCAGAGCCCTGGGGAACATCCGTCCACTCCCCAAAGGCACATCACTCAGGTCACTTCCGCTGGAAGGTCAGGTCTGAGCAGGGGTCGGGGAAAGGGCTGGACAGGCTGGGAGCAGGTCACAGGGGTCCTAACAGCTGGGGCTGCTCCTTCCTCCTCTTGTCACCAGCAAAGCCTCTCTGGGCGATGTCACCTCCCTGGTGGCAGAGACACTAAGTAGTGCAATGTCTCATTTGAAGCCATCTGGTTTGGGCAATGCACACTCTCTGGGGCCAATTCTTAGGCTTTGAGATGTGTTTCCCTCTGCTCTCCTCATGAGGTGATGACTGGGTGTTTGGGGACACCCCACGGTGCAATCGGACTTGTGTGGTCTTGCGGCTTCTGGCCATTGAACCCCAAAGGACTGGCCTGGCACGTGTCCTGCTGGCTGTTTGGCAGGTGGTGGCGTCGGTGGACCCTCTCTTACCCACCATCCACGTCACTGTCCTCGCTGACCCCTGTCCCCAGCCCTGGATTCTGGCCTGTGTAGGGTTCGGGCCCTCTGCACCCTCCCAGGGAGGAGAGTACCTGGGCTCTCATAAGACTGGGGGCTTATGAACAACAGAAACTTATTTCCCACAGCTCTGGAGGCTGGAAACCCCAGATCAAGGTGCCAGAATGGTGGGTGTCTGGGAAGAACCCACCTCCTGGTTCACAGCCAGCGTCTTCCTGCTGTGTCCTCAGGTGGTGGACGGGGAGAGAGAGCTCTCTGGGGTCTCTGTAATAAGGACGCTAATCCCTTCCACGGGTGCCCCACACTCCTGACCTCATCACCTCCCAATACCATCACACTGGGGTTAGGATTTCAACATATACCTTTGGGAGGGACTCAAGCATTCAGACCACAGCTCTGCAGTCGACCAAATTTGAATGAACGAACAAACGCAGGAGTGGAAAAGGGAGTGGGTTCTGAAGGGACAAACTCAAATCCGATAGAGACTGAATCTCCGTCCCTCCCTGGAGGCTGCGAGGGGGCAGCTGCCGAGTGTCCCTGCAGAGGGGGGCCTGGCATACGCACACCCAGATTCACCTGTCCAGGTCTCAGTGGCGCCGGGCCAGTTCTTGCCCCTCCAGGATGAGACGGGAGCACTTGCCCTCCACGAGCCGCCTTCCCTCCGAGCTGCAGTGCCACTGAATCAGGGCACTTAGCGCTGCAGGTGATACCAGCCCTACAGGTGCTGCTCTCGGCCTCCAGGCCTTTCAGTCACCTGAACAGAGCCCAGAATCCCTGCCAGCTATACCGCTTCTGTGCACACCAGTTAATTATGCAAAATTAAGGTTTTTTTTCCTTAAATTAAAGTAGATAATCTCTAAATCCATTTTCTCTCCATTTTCTGCATCCTGTCTGTGCAGGAAAGGCTCTGAAAGAAAACGTCTTCTGAATGCTGCCCTGAGCTGAGCGTTCTCCCCCCCCAGGAAGGTGGTCCCTCCACAGAGCTATCACCAGGGTTGGGGTGGCCCTGCCTGACACAGCCCGGTCCCACTGCAGAGATGCTCTGAGTCACATGCCCCCATCTCCAGTGGGACTTCCACAGGGGAGCCCCATCCAGGGTTGCAGGAACTGGGAGTTTAAAGCTGCTTTTAAGACTTGAAGGATGTGAAATTGTAGATTAGAACCACACAAAGTAACAGCATTGGCGGTGACGGTGCTCGACGGCCTGACTCTGACCCTTGGTGGTTTTCTCCCTGCTCTCATCAAACAGTGGTGATGACGGCTGCAGACACGAGTCGCGGGGCAGCCTTGCCTGCTCTCCCAGGAGGCGGAGGTGGGCCCCCTCCTTACCCCACCGGCACGTAAGGAAGCTGCTGCCTGGTCCTGGGCCCCGTGTCCTCACCTGCCACCTGGCCCAGGCCCCGAGTCACTGCTGACTCACATTTAAAATAGGACTTAGGAGTCACTCCTGGGGACACTTAGGGGTTTGTCTAGAAACAATGTGGGGGGGATCGTGGTGCATGTAAGGACGGGGACTGAGGGTGGCCTGGCTCAGTGTTGCCTACCTGGGTCACTGTGCTCCCGGACCGCGGTCACGGTGGTTGGCTGTTGGGCCCAAGCTCATATGGTGGCCCGTCCGCGTTTCCCCACAAATGGTCCTAGGTTCTTGGGAATCCTGTTCTCGGGGCGGGCGGATTTTAGCTGAGACAATAGGATTAAAGAGAAGGTGTGATAGCTAACTAGACCTGGTTGTTGCATTTCTGCAACAAAGTGTGAGTGACACACACCAAACACACGGTAAACACAATAGACACAAGCTTGACGCATCAGAGCTTCTGCCTTTTGGAAACGAACGGAAGCGCTGAGGAAAGCACCCTGCTCTTAGGGTGCTGAGGGACCCCTGTGCACCCGAGGGCCCAGGCTGGGTTCAGCCCTCTGCCAGCGGGGGCCTGCGTCCGGCTGCCCCGAGGGCATCTTGGGCCTGCAGGGCAGGCTCTGGGCGGGATGGGGTTTTGCTGGGGGCAGGTACCACCCCACCGGTACCTGAAAGAGGAGGAAAGGACGGCAGAGGATGCAGGGGCCCAGGCAGGCAGGCCTCCCCACCCCCGCGGTGTCTGCAGGGCTGGGCGGTCATCCTGTGGGACCACAGAGGGGCTGCCTGGGGCTCGGGCCAACAGGACTGGCCCCTCCTAGCTCTGAGTGTGGATCAGTCCATGCTTTCCTAAAATGCAGAGAACCCAACCCCCTGCCTTCTCTTCTACCGCGGGCCCTCAGCAGGTCTTACTGTCTTCAGTCCAGCCCGGCTGTAGCATCCTCCAGCCCCGAGGCCCCTAGCTGTCCGCTCTGCTCAGGTCTGTGCAGTGGCACCTGCGGGCGGCCCTTGGGCAGAGCAGGTGCAGCCCAAGCGGGTCCCCGAGCCTTGGCTGTGCGGAGAAGGGCCCCCCAGGGATGCTTCCTGCCCCGTGGCCCTCTCACCGGGACGGGCAGGCTCCAGGAGGGACCAGCAGTTTCCCTGCGGGTTGAAAGCTGCCCAGCGCATTTGGCTGTCCGCCGTGCACCGTCTTCCTGCCCTCTTGTGTGAGGGTCCTGTGGCCTGGCGTCCCTGGGCCGGCACGGGTGAGCGTTTCCAGGCGATCCTGACCCAGAAAGCCCACGGCGGGAGCCAGAACTGCATTTGAGGCCAGCACAGCCGGTGCTGTAGGCCCAGCACCTGGCAGACGTCCACCTGCAGACTCGGAGCCCCAGGCTGCCTGGGAGGACTCAGCCGTCAGAGGCCCAGGTGCCCAAGGACCCTCGGAGCCCCTCACTGGCTCACTCGTTTGGCACGTCGTCCTGGCACCTCTCTGCCGAGCTGGGCAGCCCCCTCCTGGGCTTCCAGGGTCCAGCGGGGCAGACACAAGGGACTCCAGAGGGGAGCGGGCAGGGAAGCCTGGGGTTCCCACCCTCCCCTAACCCTGTCCACCTCCCACCCTCATTTTGGGGCCACCATCTCAGGGAGCTGCTCAGTGAGGAGATGACTCTGGAGGGCCCCCTCCCATGACTGTTTCTGATCTGGGGCTGTGGAATAGCCCCGGGGGGAGGCCCCCAGGTGGGAGAGTCCGCCCCTCCCTGGGAGCCTCGTCTGATGAGAGCAGGTGGGTCCCTGATGGACTGGGTCCTGCTCTCGTGACTAAACGTCTCTGGGCGCAGGGTGGGGGGACTTCTGGACTCACAACGCTTAGTGGCCCCCCATGCCTGAGGGTCACTTGGGCTGGACGCCGGGAGTGGTCCTGGTCTGCGTCCCTGGGGACTTAGCATAGAGGGTGGGGGACTCACGTCCCTGGCCCTGGACCCCTCGTGTCAGCTGGGCTTGCACCAGCAGGAATGAGAAAGGCCTGACCACTGCGGGCCTTCGTTCTAGTGGAGGACAGGGATGGGAAACTGCAAATACAGGTTCCAGGGAACAAGGGCCTGGAGCAGACGTGCCTCTGGGTGGGGACAGAGGAGGCCCCTCTCACTCAGCGCTCCTCGTCCAGGCCAGGTCTGCCTCTCACGGTCTCCCCCATGTCACTGCAGAAGGCACAGCCTCTGCCAGGCCGGGCCAGCCTGCTGGGTGCCAACTCCAGAGGGATTCACAGCAGCCCCAGGAAAACCGGCCTCTGCCCAGGAAGGGGCTTGGGACCCTGGGGCCAGAACTTCTGCAAACAGGTCAATGGAGCACAGATTCTGTCCCTTCCGCCTAAACCCGAGTGCGTGTAAGGACGGGGCATGTCACATGGGGGCATGTGACACAGAAGGACGGGTCCCCTGGCCCTGAGGAGGCGGCGCGGGAAGAGGGCCTCCAGGACCGTCCGGCCACACCGGCCCTCGCAGGGCAGGAGGCTGACCCTCTGGGACCGCACAGCTCACGAGCGTCTGAAACGCCCACAGTGAGATATGCGGGAGGTGAAACACACACGACTTCAGACCGAGTGTGCAAACAGCGAGCTGTCCCGATGCTCCCCCCGCTGCCATGTTGATGTGACAGTGCACACTGCATTAGCTTAAAATGACATCAGTAACGTCTGCTTCACCTGTTTCTGCTTTAATTTTGCTTAACTTGGCGCCTAGAACATTGAGAATCACAGGAGTGTCTGAACGTGTGGCCCTCACTACAGCTCTGGGGGATAGGGCGGCTCTGAGGGGCCCATGGGGGGCGCAGCAGGGCTTGGGGGATACGGGAGACCCCCCCACTCCCTCCCTTCCTCCAGAACTGGGGGCCAGGCACACACCTGGGCACACTCACTGGGGCAACAGGCCATCAGACGGAGATACAGAGGAAGTGACCTTTGGGAATTCTGGGGGGAGGCTGTCCTCCTCGCCCCCAGGCAGTGTCGGGGTTTGGATTTGAAGGACGACTGGGCAGGTGGATGTCGGGGGACATCCAGGGAGGTTCCCCAGTAGGAACAAGAGAAAAGCAAAACAAAACCCAGGCAAAGCATGGAGATGCAGGGTTGCCATGGTGGGACCGAGTGGGGAGCACCCCCTTAGAATCGGGGACCCTCCCCTGCTGTCGGCCAAATCCATGCCCGCCGACCTCCCCCTACAAGTTTCTGCTGAGCCTGGCTTCCCCCTGCGGGGAAAGCCTCTTCCTGTTGGTGCTGGTATGCTCGCGGATCCCGAGATGGAGGTGTCCTCTCTCCTGTAACAGATTTTTGCATAACGTCTCCCCCCATTCATGTCTGGATTTGTTTTTTTTTTTTTTTGATTTAATTAATTATTCTTTTTTTTGAATTTTATTTTATTTTTATACAGCAGATTCTTGTTAGTTATCTGTTTTATACATATTAGTGTATATATGTCAATCCCAATCTCCCACTCTCTCTCCACCCCCGTGGAGGAGAGATGGGGCTGAGGGATGCAGGGTGGGAGTGGCCTGGGGGGCTCCCGCCCCAGGACAGGGGGACCAGGAGTGGGTACGAAGCCCCAGGGACCTCGTTAGCAAATGAGGTGATCTCACAGCCTTCGGCCCGCCGGCGATTTGTATTTTTATTATTATTTTATCAAGCTTTATAATGAGATAATTGACGAATAAAACTGCAATAGATTCAGCGCGTGCGAAGTGACGCTGTGATCTACCTGCGCGTCGTCGTGAAGGGACCCCCACGATCGAGTTCATGACCCTCTCGTGGTTGCTCCTGTTTGTGGGGGAGAACATTTAAGATCCATGCTGTCAAGTCCGTGCACAGAAACATGAACCATCGTCCCCAGGCTGCACTAGGGCCCAGAACTCGCCTTATAACTGGGAGCTGGTGCCCTGACCCCGCCCCTGCCGAGGCTCCTCTCTGTTCCTCTGAGTCTGCAGGTAGTTTTTTCTCAGTGCAGCGGGTACGAGGGGGACGGGGCAGGAGCTCGGCCTTGGCCCCTTGACGTGCCCCTGGGCGCCAGCCTTCCCGGGGGTGACCAGCCTGTGCTGCCCATCCCCTCGTCTCAGGGACACAGGCTCCCTCGGTCTGGTCGGGGGGGACGGGAGTCGGGACTGGCCCTGAGCCTCTGTGCTCCTGGACTCGCCCACCCCCTCTCTGAGTCACTAGGGGAGGGAGTTTAACAGAGTATTCATTTACTGAAAAGCAGTGGCTGATAAATCTTAAATTGCAGCTTTTCACAAATACACCAATTATCTCCCAGAAAGCGGGAATCAGTGTGCAGAGCTGTGCGTGACAGAATGTCACTCCGCTGATTGAATTTCCTGATGACTCAAATATCCCCAGTTCCGAAATTTTGTCAGAAGATGGAGAGGTTACCATGACTACAGCTCTTCCCCTGAGGTCGGGGTGGGAGGAGCTGGCCCTTGGAGACCCCGAGGGGTTCAGCTGTGTGCCTCCCAGGGGACAGGCCGGGCAGGGGCCACACTGCGTCCAGGTTCACCCTTCCTGGCCCATCCTCCATATGGACGCTGGGTGGCCTCTCCCTACCAGACTCCAGCCACACTGCCCATCCTGGACACGATCTGGGAGGGAGAGGTCGTCTCAGTGACCCCAGGCCTGTGGACCAGCTGTCCTGCAGCCTCGGTGTCCTGAGCCTTCCTTGACGTTTGTGACCCCCACTCACCTCTCCATACAAAGTGTGTCTGATTCCCCAAGAGGTGTTTGCGAGTTGCTGAAGCAGAAGTAGCTCCTTCCTTCCCTGAAAGCCAGGGTGCATTGAACAAAGCTCCATTTACCAAGGGTCTCCTTCCCCCTCCCCTCCCCCTCCCCTCCCCTCCCCCTCCCCTCCCCTCCCCCTCCCCCTCCCCCTACTATCCCTAAGCATCTGCAGGCTTACCAGGCCTGTGGCTCGCATGCCTGGTTTTCCACCCACCAACCACCAGAGCTGGATTACGCGCTGTCCGGGCGCCCAGGGCCTACTCACGCGTGGAGGCTGCCCTCCCAGGAAGGACGAGTCCAGGGCACAGGCTGGGCCCCTCCCCTGTCCTGTCTCCTGGGGTCATTCCTCAGTCTTCAAACCGACCGCTCTGGTGCCTCGTGCCTCCAAGACGCTGAGCCGACGTGCATCTCTTCCACCTTCAAGACCAAACCAGCAAACGAGTGCCTTCCTCTGTGTACACCCCGTCTGCACACCAGCCCCTCCTCTCTCCATACGGCCGAGCCCCTCGCCGCGTTGTCTCTGTCTCTCCCACCCCAGCACCAGCCCAGTCGCTCCCGGGACCTGCTGGGCCACCGTCGCCCGTCACTCTCATCTCCAGCCCCCATGATGCTGGCTTCTTGCGTGCCTACTGGGGCCAGGCAGCCCCCTCCCCAGTCCCCCCAACCAGGCTGGGTGCCGGGTGGGGCAGGACACACAGTGAGCGCGTGGGTCAGGAACTGCAGAGCAGGGGCGGGTGGGTTGGGGCAAAATAGCGCGTTTGATGCGTAAGGATGTGTGCCTGTTCTGCGAATCCTCTCATCTCTGCTCTCGGCCAAGGTAAGCCCGTCTCTGCAAGGATTTCGCTCATCCATGTTGTGGAGCACCTGCAGCACCCCACCCGTGTCTTGGGGCCGGGCACCCTCAGCAACCCTGCAGCCTTGCCTGTCTGGCCTCGTGGGCTAGGTTCTCATCCACTGTTACTAAGGCCTGAGATGCACTGTGAGCTGTCACCAGGCCACAGGGAGAGCGCGGTTATTATCGTGCCACGGGGACATCTTCCTTCCCTCCATGCCCTGGTCCACCTGTCATCCAGATGGCTCCGTGGAGAACACCGCAGTGAAACGCAGCTCATCCGGGGAACGCGGCCTCTGGGCACATTAATGCACTCTGAGGGTGTGTGTGGTCACTGTACCCCAGATGCGCCCGTCTGAGACCCGGGGACATGGCAGGGTGCTCAGGGCTGACCTCTGCTCCCGGCCGGTCAAGCGCTGTCTGTCCGGAGGGGTGGCAGGGGGACGGCAGGGGGATGGCGTGGCTGTCCGTGGGCCACACGTGGTCCCTGCACTAGCCCTTCCCCTGGGCTCGTTGCCCCGGGGAGACTCCGAGGCAAGCGTGGAGGTGGCGGAAGACCTGGGGTCAGAAGACCACAGTCTTTCAGTCTGGACCCCATGTCTGCTTCCCAGGACGGGACTCATGGGATGAAAGGGCCCCTCCGTTTCCACCTGGGAGTCGGCACGGCCCTGTGCACACTCCACCCCGGGGTGGCTGAGCCCGGTCTCATCTGAAGTTTCACCTGGAGGGCGGGCCTGTTTCCAAACTCCCTGCCAACTAGAGGCCTGGGGCTTCTTCTGGCCCTGGACCCCCAGCCGACCCCAGGGGTGAGCCTAGCAGAAGCCCCCGTCCTGTTGTGACCTCGGCTCGGGGGTGACGTCCACGTCTAAAGAGGTCCTGGGGTCCCTCCCACCCTCCAGGGCGGGTTACAGGTGGGTGTGGGTATTGGGAGGTGGGGCTCACTGGGGGCGCAGCCATCCATAAAAACCTGACCAACCGCCAGCCGCCGGAAGCACGTGGGTCCCTGCATCCAAGCCTCCCCAAAGCCCGCGGGAGGGAGGACGCAGCCCATGCTCCTGGGGAGGGGGCGCGGAGCAGCTGAGAAGCACAGGGGGGGCCGGGACCTGGGTGTGCCTCGTGCCCATGGGGGCCCCCATAAGAGGGCAGCGGTGATAGACGTGGCCAGCAGCACCGCCAGGCAGGAGGGGCCCCCGTGCTGGGGGGAGCCTGGGGGCCACTCGGGCGGGGACAGCAGGGTCTGTAGGAGGCACAGGGCAGAGCGGGGGCAGGAGGCTCTGTGTGATGGGGACCCCGGGGGTGACGTGCCGGGGGGGCTGGCAGGGGATGTGGACCGGGTGTGGGGAATGTGGACGGGGGGAGAATTACAGGCAGACGAGCAAAGAGAAGGGACGCTGACGTTCAGGCCCGAAGCTGGGCGGGAGTCGAGCCAGGCAGGGGTGGGGAGACCCAGATGCCCCCCCTCACACCCAAAGGCAGCCCTGTGCCCACGTGGCCTCACCGGCTCCCAGGTCCCCAGGGCTCGGCCCCGAGCGCTGTGGCCAGCAGGGTTTTCTGTGCAGTCTGGTCCATTTGTGCTGGCGAGCAGCGCCCACCCCAGGGTCGGGCCAGCTAACCCACTAAGCCCCTTCTCACTGACTCACTGGGCTGGAGGGAGTGCCCGCAGGTGCAGCACCAGAGGCTCTGACCCCACCACACGCTCTGGAGCCGGTCCCGGGAAGGCGCTGGGGTGTCCACTTCTTCCCAGGGAGTTTCGTGCGCAGGCTGCGGAGGAGGCTGGATCGCATCAGGGGCAGAGCTGAGCGAGCAGGCAGCCACGTCGGGTACTAGCTCATGGCCAGGAGGGCACACTGGCCTCCCTGGGCCCCAGGGCCGTCGTGCTGTGGAGTCTGTGCTGTCCAGGGAGGCCCGAGGCGCGGGTGCGGGCTTGTCCCCACCAGCCGGCTGGGGAGTTGAGTTCTGTGCCCAGTGCAGCAAGGTGACCCTGAGCGGTCTCTCCAGGAAGGTGCCCAGGACTTCAGGAGGGCTACCGGGCGCTGGCCTCCACAAGTATCGGGCAGCAAAGAACACGGGGACCCCAAAGAAAGGAAGGGGGACGAATAGTTAGGGGTCTGAGAAAGTGGCTGGGATGTGGCAGGGGGAAGCCATTGAGAGACACAGAGAGAGAAGCAGGGAGGGAGGGAAGGGAGAGGAAGAGACAGAGAGGGAGACAGAGACAGAGAGAGACAGAGAAGCGAGAACAGCAGCCCCGTGGTGGAGCCAGAGGTGAAGGCGGAGGCAGCTCCTGGGTCGGTGGCTAAACAGGTGAGTGGGTGGAAGGGTGTTTACTGTAACAGGAAAGACAGAAGCAGAGCCGTTTAGGGGCAGAGGTGGAGAGAGAATCTTAGACATGGGACGCTGGAGATGCGGGTGACACTTCCAAAGCAGACACCCTTGCCGGATGCTGGGCTCGGGGAGAGAGGTGGGCTGGGTGAAAAGCCACAGGAGACCGTGAGCGGGGGCAGGGCTGCGGGACCCCCCCTGTGTGAGTCAAGGGGAGGGGGCCCAAGAGCCCCAGGGCGAGGGGAGCAGGGCGGAGGGGCCCCCTGGTCTTGGGGGGTGTCCAGCTAGACCTGCCGCAGGCCGCCCGTCCCCACACTCGCTCCCAGTCTCATAGGCCCAGCCTCGGGCACACCCTGGAGGGAGGGGGCTACTATTCCCTTGGGGTCTCTTGCTCCCAGACGGAGAAAGGGAGGAGGAGAGGACGTTTCTGAGGCCCTGCTGCCACGCATCTACCGTCACGTACCCGCCGCCTCTCATTTCACACTCAAGCATCCCAAGGGGTCCCGCGGGAGTGATGGGAGTGGCAGAGGGAGGTGACGGCCACGTCTCCCCGACTGGGTAGAAGGGCCCTGTGCCGGCCTAAGGGGGGCAGGTGGGCATGAAGTCGGCCATCGGAGTCGGCTGTGGCCACGGGGCCTGCTCAGCTGGTGGGCAGTGAGCGTAGGGCAACGGGGTAGGGACGTCGGGGTCACCAAAGGGGCTTCTTTGAGTTGCAGATGACACACCAGCCGGGCCCAGCACGGCTGTGTCTGCCGTGGGCTGACCACCGGCGCTGGCGCCCACGTGTTCTTGGCGCCTGTGTTCTTGGCTCTCGTGGCCGTGGCTGCAGCTGTTTTGTTCTCTCACTGACGCCTCCCCACCCCAGCCTCGTTCACTGGATTAACTTTGAGAATGGACAGTGGTGACAGCCTGAAAAGAGCAGCTATTGACCCCAACCTCAGGCAAGGGGCCGATTTACCTCCTGGCGGGGGAGGCCCCCCCGACCTTGCTTCCCAGTGAATCAATGGAAACCTCCCCGTCAATAGATCTTAATGTCCTTTCAGCAGAAATCAATGTCTCCTTGCCATTGTTATGGCGGCCGGGACGCCGGAGGGAGAGGGCATCCAGGGCCTCCGTGGGGTGGGCTTCCCCTCAAAGCTTCACAGGCCCCTGACCGAAGACCCCTCTGATGGACCTGGCAGCCCCTGACCACGCATGGCCCCCCAGACCCCCCACCTCCCTTCCCCGGGGGGACTGCACCGGGACAGACCCCAGCCTGCATCACCCCAGCCAGGCAGCGCCCTCCAGCCAGTCGGGCAGGTGTCCTGTGGCTTCTTTGAAACGCAGAGGAGAGGAGCTCGGGAATTAGACCAAGCGCGCAAGGTGCGTGGGGAGGAAAGCAGGACGTGGTCTCTCCTCCGGGACGCATGCCCGGCTGGGCCTGCAGAGCCCTCCCCAGGCCAGTTCCGGCCACCGGAGGGCACCCAGGACCACACGGGCCACTGCTCATGACCTCTTGGCGAGCCGCGAGGCCCACAGCCCTCCTGGGGAGTGTGGGGGGGAGAGGGCAGAACTGCGTGGAGCTTGGCCCCTGTTGTGCATGGAGGGCATGCCGAGCCCCGGGCGCGTACAGCAAAGGGCCCTGGCGTTGCTGGGCGCCTGGGCTCGTCCCCCAAAAGCACCCCTACCACCTTCCCTCCCCAGCTCCTGTCCCAGCCAGGGTCCAGATCTCCTGACCTGACAGCTTCCTTTAGGCATTTCCTAAAGGAAAAGCCCTCCTCCAGCGCCGCCCCTGAAGCCCAAGGCATCCATGTTGCGCAGAGGTTTGCCCAGCAGGAACCAGACCCTCTAGGGCAGGTGGGGACGAGGCTGGCAGCTGTGGGGTCTCACCAAGCGCCCGTCTTCCCATCACGGCTGCGGCAGAGTGGGGGTGGGTCTCCTTGCACCCAGCAGAGCCCGGCCCTGCGGTGGGGGGCACCTGGGCCAGGTCCTGGGTCAGCCCAGAGAGAACCACACCGAGCTCCTCGAAAGGACCCAGCTGTCCGTGGCCAGTCGAGAAATGGGGCTCAGCCCGCGGCAGCTGCCCGCTCCCAACCACGGCCCGGTGGTCCTGCCTGCGCTGCCCGCTCCCCTCGGGGCACCAGGAAGACAAGGGGGCCCTGGCCCAGCCGGGGGGACCCCTGGGTGTCGGGGCTTCCTGCCTCTCACCCCAGGAGACAACGCGCCGTGCGGTCTGGCGGAGGACGGGGTTTCTGTCCTCTGCTCAGGAGGAGCGACTCGCGGCGTCCTCAGGACTGAGCGCCTTGGTGGGTGCGTGTGAGCCTGTGCGCCTGCCCGGGGTTAAGCGCCACCTCCCTCCCTGGGTCTGAACTGAGGGTTAGCAGACATCAGGTGAAGACGAGGGAAAGCGTCTGAGAGAAGCAACGTCTGCAGGAATCTGGGCCCACGGACAGCAAAGGGGAGCTGGCGGGGTCAGACCATTCGAGGCCTCAGCAGTCTTGCTGGGGAGGGTGGACTTGATCCAATGGTGAAGTGGAGCCCGCCAGGGGCTGCGTGGGGTGTGAGATGAGCATATCTTTATGAAAGACCCGTCTGGTGAGGGGGGACTCTGCCAGGCCAGGACTGGGGTGGACACACTAGGGGGAAATCGCAGGGGTTCAGGTGAGACGAGGCCACAGAGGGAGGGAGGTGGATGCCCGTCCTGTTCCGGGGCAGCAGGCCGGCACGTGGGCCATTGACCTGACGAGGGAGGGGAGGTCGTGGGAAGCTCGGCACCGTGTCGGGCACGCAGTGGGGCTCTTGGTGGGGCCGTTCCCTGAAATGCAGAGCAGATCACGACTGCCAGGGGGAAGGGGGGCTGTGGGCACCTGGGGCCTGTAGAGTGTGAGACGCGGAAGGGGCTGTGACCGCCCCTCCAGGTGACTGTACGTGGAGATGGGGCTGCAGGGAAGCAGCTCAGGTAGGAGGTGGTCCTAAGGGTGGGGCCGCATCCAATAGGACACAGGGGAGCCTTTATAAGGAGAGATGTCAGAGCTGTTTCCCTGCAAGGTGAGGACACAGAGGGAAGTCTCGCCCGGAAACTGGCCATTGGGCACCCTGACCTCGGGCCCCCAGCCTCCAGGACTATTACAGAATGAGTGTCTGTTGGGTCAGCCACCAGCCTGTGGCATTTTCTACAGCAGCCGGAAATGACCAAGACAGACACTGTGTGTGGTGGTGGCCACCGACGTGCACACGGGACCCCAGCCCCGGGGCCATGACAGCAGAGGGTGTATATGGACGGGAGCGTTCCGCTGACAGCAGGACCCACCCTGGAAACGGAAGCAGGCAGGATGGCTCCTGGGCCACAGCTCAGCCTGGCGTCTCTGAGTCACTCCCATGCTTTCTCCCCGGAGAGCCTGTGTTGACCCTCAGGGACGGGTCTGGTTTGTGCCGAGACCCTCATGGCATTGGGCGAGGCTTCAGCAGTTCCACGTGGGCACGGCAGGCCCCGACAGCCTGGTCCTGAGTCCCCCAGGGCCCCGTGGCTCTCCCCTTCACTACCCTGCATCCCCCGGCTTCTGCCCCACAGTCTGCACCTCCCCTGATCCTATCCTGGACCCTCTGCAGCGGGAGGAGGCAGCCTCATGGAAAGACCGAAGCCCCCTTCTCGTGGCAGTGACCACAGCCCCGTCAGCCTCTGCAAGTGACTTAGAAACCGCGCCGAGTGTATTAGGCGCGCACTTCTGACAGGGCTGAGTTCTATAAAATCACAGGGTTTTAATACCGTAACACATCATCCAAATTACAGGCTTGGTGGCCGTGGAGTGTATGCACTCCCACGGCAGAGCCCACGGAAGGCACAGAGCCAGCTGGCCGTGACCTCCTTGCAGCCAGCGTCGCTGGACTGGCGTCTTCCCATGCCCCTGCCCCCCCGTGGCCGGACCCAACCCCACACCAGCCCCGCCAGAGCTTCCCCTCCGCTGCCGGCCACGTGGGAGGGGTCCCTTCCAGCTCGGACCGTCTGAAAGAAGAGGCTGTTCTGGCTGAATTGGGGCACAATTTCCCTCCTTGGATACTGCTGGTGGTAGAGACGGGCCAGGCGCAGATTCGACCCAGAAGCAGAAAGGGGGCAGCAGGTGCAGGGGCAGGGGCGTGGTGCCGGCCCAGGGCACTCAGCCTCCTGGGAGCCTTGCAGAGCGCGCCCCCCTGGAGCTCCGCCCAGATGGGAACCGTGGGCCCAGCGTGGCCGGGTGGGCTTTGTGGGGTTGGGGAGGAGAAGGGCGTGAGGCCCAGGTTCACCATTGGGCGTAGCGGGCCTCTGTCTGGTGGCCCTGCAGGCGCTGGACAGACCCGAGTCCTGGAGCGCGTCATCTGTAGGGACCGTGACAGTCACAGAGGCTGCAGTGATCAGGGGGCCATCCATCTCCATGTAACACCAGTTACCTGTGTGATTGCCACGATCGTTGTAAGTTCATGATTCATGGAGATTGGAACGATTATTTTTGTAATAGAAGTTAGGGGATGTTTGGGCAATGGATCAATTTGAAAGAAATTGAAATACAGTTTTTTGTTTTTGTTGCGGTACGCGGGCCTCTCACTGCTGTGGCCTCTCCCGTTGCGGAGCACAGGCTCCGGACGCGCAGGCCCAGTGGCCATGGCTCACGGGCCCAGCCGCTCCGCGGCATGTGGGATCTTCCCGGACCGGGGCACGAACCCGTGTCCCCTGCATCGGCAGGCGGACTCCCAACCACTGCGCCACCAGGGAAGCCCTGAAATACAGTTTTTAAGTGGGTGACTTGGCTGAAGGAAGAATCAAAGCACGTGTGTGCGGGTGTGTGTGAACGGGACGCCCCACCCAAGAGCCTATGAGTAACTGTGGACATGAGACGCTGTATGAATCGGCTTCCAGACCCTAGAGAGAACTGACTGCTATGACATTGGCGGTCAGCCATTGGTCCCCAAAACGCCTCCAAGGACCGAAGGGTTCAAGGACACAGACAAAGGAAAAATGAGCACAGGACAAAAGCCCACCCTGAGTGGGGTTTGGCCACCACCTGACAGTGAGCACTGTGGGGACAGCAGGGAAGCTTCCAGAAGGTTCCCGCACACATGCCTTGGGAGGTGCCTCGGCTCAGATGTATAAGCGTCTGTGCACGTGAGCAGCAGTGCTGAGGACGCGGGGCCCTCTCTGCCTCACCCCACCGACTGCACACCGGGCCCCCCTGCTCCCTGCCCCTCAGCTTTTGCTGTCCCTCCACATGGCCCCCTTGGGCTGACTTCCATCCCCCTGGCTGCACCTCCTCTCCAGGGCGGCTCAGACTGTCCAGCCCCTGCGAGACTGAGTTCCTCCGGGATGCCATGAGGCCCTCTTTCTTCCCATCGCCCATACCCTCTCTGGGTGATGTCACGTGTACCTGCAGCCTCAGGTGTGGAGCGCACACAGATGCTCCCCCCACCCCAGCCTCCAGATTCCACCTGCCCCGAGCTCCACGCCTTCCCAGTCCCACCTCATGGCCGTCCCAAGGCACCCAGCTCAACACACCCAAACCCTGCTCCTGACCCCTCCCCTCTCTCAGGGAATGGCACTGGCGTCACCCTGTAGACCTAGCCAGGAGCCTGGGAGCCACGCCCGCCTCCTCCCAAACGCTCACACGTTCCTTATCAGTTTGGCCAGTTCTGTGTCCACCCATCTCTGAAGTTGGGGGTCGTCCTTCACCAGCTCCTTGCTCTGCCCACTGCAGCCTCCCTAGCCACCTCCCTCATGGGATGCTGGGGACGCCCGGTGAAAGCCAGAAATGCTGTCGCCTCGCCTGTCTGTCCACGTGCCTTTCAACCCAAGTCCTCCTGTCGGGGAGCCTTTTCTGGTCTCACAGACCAGGTCAGATCCCCTGGGATGGAGCCTCTCATAGCTGTGCATCTCTCCTGCACACATCACAACTGCAATTTTCCATCTGTTTGCGTGGTTATTTGAACAATGTCTATTTATCCCACTATATTGTAAACTCCATGAGGATAGATTGTATCAGTGTTTTTACATCATTGATTCCTTATTGCCTGGCATGGAACCTGCCTATAGTAGGCGTCAATCCTTCCTTCCTTCCATGCACCCATCCATCCAGCCAGCCAGCCCTCCTTATCTCTACCCTTCTGTCCATCCATCCACACATACCTCTCTCTCCCTCCATCTCTGCTTCTCCCTCCTTCTCTCCCTCCCTCCATTGCCCATGCATCACGCATCCACCCACCCACCCACCCATCCACCCACATATCCATTACTCTCTCTCTCTCTCATTCCTCTCTCCTTCTCCACGTCATCCGTCATGCATCCGTCATCCACCATCCCTCCAGGTAACACAGGTATTGAGTACTGTGTCCCGGTCACAGGTGTTTCACACACATTAACTCAACTGATACTCCCAACAAACTAAAAAGGGAGGAATAACTCTTGCTATTAACCTTGTGTTACAGAACAAAACACTGAGGCTTGGGAAAGTGAAGAACTTGACCAACCAGTAAACCTCAGAGCCCCAAATCTGGATGAATCATCTCCAGAGCCCACTCCCTCCCCACGAAGCCATATTTGAATTTATCACCTACGTTGACTCATCCTGACTTCCCTCCCCTGAAAGTCATGTCCCCAGAGTCTGTCCGGACCTCTGTTCCTATTTCTCAGACCTGGTGGGGAGGCCTGGCCACGCAGTAGCTGAGCTGCTGTGGTTGGGAACGGCAGGGCATCGTGACCTTGCTGGTTGTTCTCTGCAGGGCTTCTGTGCATCACCCAGCCTTTCTGAGCCCCAGCCCGTGGGACTGTTGTACGTTGAGGATTGTGTATCAAGGGGAGTCAGGGGACCAGTGGGGGTTCTCATGTCGTCTGTCTCCTGGGGCCTACAAGCACATCAGTTGTGGTGTTTGGCGTGAAGCATGGTCCCCTCCTTCAGGGTGTTCAGTCTAATGGGGGAGTAGACTATAAACAGGTGGGAGAATCAGAGCAGCACAGCAGGGGAGTGGGGTGCGGTGGAGGAGAGACCACACCAGCTCCATACATGGGAAAGCACTTGATCTTGAAGAGGTGGGATATTTTCCTGGGTTGTGGGTAGGACTGGGGTTGTGGGTGGGAAAAGGTAAGGAATGTATGTTCTTTGATCACCTGCTTTGTGCCAGGTGTTTAAAACCTACTGTCTCATTTAATCCTTCCAAGAATTCTGCTGGAAATGTTTCACAAATGAGCCAGTGGACCAAGGGTGCACAGCTAGTAGCTGCTGGAGTTGGAATCCAAAACCCCAGTCTCTCCACCACATTACGATGCATGTATCACGGGGTGAAAACGACCCCTGGCCACAAAAGCGGGAAGGCTTAAATACGTTGGCACGAAAGTGCCTGTGTTTTAAAGAAACTTGATTTTGAAATTGGAGGGGGAGAATCATTTGTTGCTGAATTAGATGATTGGCTAATGAATGTGGATGTCAGCTTGAGGGCAACGGGGAGCAGGGGCACATTTTAGGAATGGGGCTGGTGGGAACATGTGTGCTCTAGAAAGGTAACCTGGGGGCGGTGGTGAGGCTGAGGGAGGAAGACCACACCGTCGCGTGGCAACAGATGCGTTTGTCGCCAGGGGATGCATGGAGCCAGGGGACCATGGGGAGAACAAAGCCAAGCAAGGAAGTGTTGATTTAATTATATTAAAATATAGCCACTGCATTAGAAATAAGGGCACACAAAGGCATGGTATGAGTTTTGAAAATCCTCAGCTCCCCAAAAAGAAAAGAAACAGATTCCGATGTGTCTCCTAATCCTTTCCCACCCTGCCCCAGACAGCAGACGTAGTCCCAGGAAAAAGAGTGTCCGTGGCATCCCGAGAATGGAGAGAAGCTACCAAGAAGTGCAGAGCCTTCTGGAGAGAAGTTAAGACAAAAACTATTGAGAATAGAACTGTCACCCATCAGTGTCGGATCCCAGTGGAGGCAGAAGGGCCACTGAGGACTCACTATTTTCCAAGTGTCGGTGCTGAACTAAAGGAGTGATTTCCTTACAGAGACGGAATCAATACCAAGTTGCTGGAGGAGTGAGACCTGGGAGGTTAGTTAGAAATCTCATAGAAGGAAGGTTGCATCTAGGACTCCCATAGATGGGTAGGTTCCCATCTGAGGACCACCCTCCACCTGCCCCTGGTCTACTCGTGTGGGACAAAGAAATATCAACACAAACCCACAGGGACGCAATGGTCCATCTCCCAGAAGGTAAAACAAACAGGCTTCAGGTAAGCCGGGGTCCAGGAAAGTCATCCCACACTACACAAGAACAAAATTGTCAGAGAGACCTGCCCTTTCAGGAAGACCAAGATGCGAAAGAAATGGTCTGGCACCTGCACAAATTTATCAGCAAAGAGGAAGAAGGAGGAGAAAGAGAAAGAAGTTGGCAACATGAGAAAAGAAATAAAATAGAAACACTTATAAAAACCAACTGGAAGAAAGAATAACCTGCACAAGGAAACTTTCTGTGAATTAGTTAAAGGCTTAATTAGGTAGAACCGTTTCCACAGGACAAGAGCCCGAGATGAGATGATTAAAAAATTATAAAGCAATAATGAAGATTTCCGAGCTCCGGAGAAAAATTGAGGCAGAAGCGCCACAATTACCAACCAGAATATTCATTAGAACCACAAGGAACAGAAGAGAGATGAATGGAAATGAAGCTGTGGACGCAGGAGGTTGTCGGGCTATCTGGAGAGAACGAAAAGGCACAGTTAGGTGGGGGATTAAGAGACTGGGGAGAAGACATAACCATTCCTGGAACAGACAAAGGCAAATCCGAAATAACTGATGTGACAAAAATGCCTTTGAAGATGTAACAGAAGAAAAATCTTCCCCTGAAGTGCAGAACTGCTCATCCAGCAGAAATGAACACAGGCTACAGCGTGTTGACCCAGAATGACTGACGGCAGACGCACCCTGGTGGCCTCGTTGCCCCCCGGGGATGAGAGAGAACATTCAGGCATCTCGGGGGAAGAGCGTTAGCTCCAAGGAGAGCGCGAGGCTGCTCTGTCCTTCTCAAGGCACCTTCAGGCAAAGGGCAGTGCGTGCACGTCCACAAGTTCTTGGCAGGAAAAGTAAAACTTCCCTAAACGGTAAAGCCTGCGGCAGATGTTCTAAAACACACATTGGCCCCTGCATCCTGCTTGGAAGAACTACTTTGTGCTGAAGTCTCACGAGCAAGCGGTGGTAGCTGAAGACCCCATAAGGGATGGATGAGCTGAGAGACTGCAGCTCAGGCTCTGGGGTCTCACCCTCTGCAGGGCTGGGCACGTCCCTGGGCCCCTCATGTGCTCGCAAGAGTCTCGTGAGGGTCGGGACGGGGTGCGCACACGTTGGGTGTACTTAGGTCATGACAACATCACAAGACATGAGAGGGACAGGGGTGAGGGTTGGTGGGAAACAGGACGCCATCAGTTTAAAGCCAGGTTTCTTTACATAGGAAGACAAATAGGTGAAAAAATATTTTGTGTACTCAAGATGAATGAAATCCTGCATGACCCAAAGTTCAGGAAGTTATGAGCCGCTCTGGGGGAAGCATTTGGTTGCGTGGTCCAGCCAATTGCCTGTTGGGCCACAAGCAAATGACAAGAACAAGTCGATGGAGGAAGACTTGGTAAAAAGCCCAGTTGTGTTGGTTGTGCACTGATTAAAGCACGTTTAAGTGTAGAGTGAAGATGAAACAACCTTGGCAATGATGGACCTTAAAAAAGTAACGCAAGTAAAAGTAATATAACTACATAAACCGGGGGAGGCGCTGGGAGCGAGGGGAAGGGGTGTGTGTGCTGATTTCCTCATCATTCATGGCAGATCAGGTCAGCAGGGAGCATCTGAAACCCAGATACACACTGACACACTCACGCACACTCAAATATAAAATCTCTCAAGTCTGTCATTGTTTCATGTGTTTTTTTCCTAAGAAAGATGTTTAGAAGCTAACATTTCTGTGGTTAGTTCCATAGATCAGCAATTCCCTCTGTTTTCACTTTGAATTATTTTTTCATGTTAAATATAATTAAAATTAAATTACCTAATTTAAAAAATATGTATAGAACGACCCGCTCCCCCCGCTTCCTCCCTCCTGTTTGTCTCCCACCCACCTGCCTCTATCTGCCTGGGGGACATTTCCCTCATGTGAAGACAGGCTTTTTCCAGTTGATGAGATTTGGGGGAATATTTTGCTTTCCATATTAAAATATTTTTTTCAAGGCATGTACATCATTTTCACAAAAATAATCAAAGCTCGACTGCACAGACTTCCCTGTTGGCGCGCACAGTGGTTAAGAATCCGCCTGCCAATGCAAGGGACACGGGTTCAAGCCCTGGTCCGGGAAGATCCCACGTGCTGCGGAGCAACTAAGCCCGTGAGCCACAACTACTGAGCCTGTGCTCTAGAGCCCGTGAGTCACAACTACTGAGCCCGTGTGCCACAACTACCGAAGCCCGCGTGCCTAGAGCTCGTGCTCCGCAACAAGAGAAGCCACTGCAATGAGAAGCCCGCTCACCGAAACCAAGAGTAGCCCCCGCTCGCCGCAACTAGAGAAAGCCCACATGCAGCAACAAAGACCCAGTGCCGCCAATAAAACCCAAAAAAACAAATCTCGACCCCAGAGAACAAGCAGATGGTTTTTCATAGCTTCATGGACGCCCCAAACTTGGCCTAGTCTACGTCCCAAGACAAACAGGGCTGCAGGGTTGGGCATGGTCCCTGGAGGCTGCCCAAGGCCCAGCTCCCTGGAGAAACGGCTGCTGCAGGTGGGCCAGTCTGGAGCCTGGAAGGAGGGGATGGGCCTATCTTCTCCCTCCATCAGTTGCCCTGCCAGGTCCTTGGCAGGAGTCTGGCCGTGGACCACTCAGAGCCGAGACCCCGGGACAGGAGTCTGCGCTGCTCCTGGAGGGGAGACGGGCGCCAGTGGGTCCTCTGCACAGCGGACACCAGGGCTCTCTGGAAGCAGCAGGAATGCTCCCGGGCTTGGCCAAGGGTGGTGTGATGGCCCGTTCTGGCCCATAGAATCCCAAAGAGACTGCCTCGGGGGTTAAGGCAGAGGCACCCGAGGCCAGGCTGGCCGCACTGTGGATTTTGTGAAAGTCCATGAGTGATCTGAGCCGTGATGGGCTGCACTGCTCCCGGCTGCAGCCCCCATGACGGCCCTGGGGGACCCTGGGGGATGGAGGCATCAGTAGGGCCTGCAGCTCCTCCAGCTCTGGGGGTCCCTGACTTTGGACTGTCTTTCTTGAAAGTAACTGTCTGGCCCGTGTGTGTGTGTGTGTGTGTGCGCGCATGCACGTGCGTGTGTGCGTGTGAGTGTGTGCACGTGTCTGTCTACACTCTTGTGTTTGTGTGTATTTGACACTGGACTGTGTGTATCTGGGGTTTATTGAAACTCTGGCTTTTACTGAGTCACGCTAACTGACCGTTCTCTCTCTCTCCACACACACCTGCTCCAGTCTCAGCTTTACCTCCGTCTGACTTGTCAATCTACCATTTACCAATCAAGGCTAGAAAGTCCTCGGTGACCAGCCGGCTGTGAGGTGGTGACTTTGCTGGCTGTGTTTCTTCCTGCAGGAACTGATGGTTGTGTGATGTTGATTGGATCTGCTATGATTTCATCTTGTGTCTGTCTCCTGTCCTCTAAGGATGGGGGCGTGAGGTCTGCACCCCTCTCCTCCCAGCACTGAGACCACAGCCTTCTCGTCCACGTGCATAGGGGGTGGTTGGACCCCTCCTCATGGGACATGCTGGAGCATGGTGGATGGGAAGAGGGAACAGTTCTAACACCTCCAGAGGAAGACACTGCTACCTGCTTTACAAATGGGTCCAACAATATTAAGATTAGAATCACGAGAAAAACAAAGTTATAAATCACAAAATAAGATAATAAAATGCAATCAATATTGAAATAGTGGCAGTGAATGGGCACTTCTGATGCAGTCTGTGTTTTAAGATACAGGGGGAAAATGCCCTCATAAAATTCTAATAAATCACTTTGGTTTAATCACTAGAATATAAGTGAAATTTATAGTGTCATCTGTGAGGCATTCTTAGTTCCTCATCTCCGACAGTTCAGGAAAAAATGGCATTCTTTCAAGCTTGTTTAATTAACTTATTTTAAAATTAATAGTTTATTAATTTTCTATTTTTAAATATTTCCTTAAAGCATTAATCTACTTTCTCTATTTCTTTTCTCCTAACTTCAGAGGTGATTTTTTGTCTCTATTTTCTTTCATGGACTCAGATAAAGTCTTTTTTCTGGAAGGATCTGCAGATGACCCTCTCCCCCTTTGCCGAGGTCAGTCCTGGCCACTCAGGTCTCCGTTCTAAACCATCAGTGGTGAGAAGAACCGACCTCTGTCTGTCTCTCTGCACCCGGGCTTGTGGGCCCCCAGTGGCTGAGTCCTCCCAGCCTTTTGAGGGAGATGCTGCTAGGAGGCCATTTTATAGACAGTAAGAGGGGGTCCGAAGACAGGCGCTTCCTTAGTGATTGGAAGCCAGCCCCAAACCCAGCAGGTCCAACTTCAAACCTGGAGCCACCAGGAGTTTCTACGTCACCAGGCACAAACAGCCCACTTTACAGAGATGGAAGCAGGAACTCAGACAACCACCATGGCTATTTTCTAGAAGCCACTGGAGAAATAAGTGTCATGCAAAGGTCATCAGAACACGACCTGGACTCTCACTGCAGTTAAATTAAACCCAAAGTGTGAGCCTGGCATGGTCCAGCCCCACTGCCCCCCCGGCTGAAGGGCCTGGGCGACTATGAAGGGACACTTCCTGCTCCCTGAGCCCCCCAGGGTTCTCCGACTCATCCCAGGCCACTTGGCTTGTTCTGGCCAACAGGTTATGAGGCGTAGAGGATGAGGTCCTTTCTGGGCCGGAGTGTTTCAGAGCTGCTTTGCAGAGAAGCGATGGGGAGACCTTGTCTCAGGCTGGGAATGCGGGGCCCAGGTGTGCAGGCAGGAGCCTGGGAGGACTGAGCCTGTGAAAGTGTGGGAGGCGGCACGTGAACCCCTAACCTGTGGCTCAGCAGGGGCAGGCCACAGCAGCAGTCACAGACAAAGCCAGGGTCTCCGCAGGGCAAGTGTCCTCTAGCTCCCTCCATCCTGCTGTGGAATCGAACCCATGAGCTTCGGTACCGGTGCCACGAGGTTACAGCACAAAGCTTCTACGTCATGGTCGAGCAGATAGCTGCCCTGGAGACACTCGTGTGAGCAAGAAATCCCTCTGGTGGCGGACAGACTCAGAGCTGAGTCCGGCGAGGGAGGCCCTCCCCTGGACGGGGCACCTGTGACCTGCGGCTGCACAATAGGAGGTGGCCAAGTGCTGAACCTTGTGTGCTGAGGGACTGGCTGGTTCCTGGGGGAGTCTCCAGACCCTCGGAATTTCCCAGGTGATGGTGGGAGTGTCCTTGTCACTTGTGAGCCTCGTGGATGACACCTGGTTTCGGTGAACAAGGTACTGATGGAGGCCCTGGGACCTTGTCAGGATGGGGGCTGCTCTCCAGGGATACCATCCAGGTGATGAGAAGATTGGAGCTTTAACTCAACCTCCAGGGAGGGTAGGGGAAGGGAGGTGGGGTTCAGGATCAGGCATCTGAGTGAGGGTGGTCTCGCTGGGGTCTGCAGACTGGTGGTAGCACTGGTGGCTGGCCTCAGAAGTGTGTGCAGAATGTTGGTTGGAGCTGGAACACACAGGTGCCCAGATGCCACCTCCGTGGTCACGTTACATTATTTAAGGCTCCATCTTTCTGACAGCCTTGCCCAAGCTTACCTGCTGGCCTGAAGAATCAGGGTGATGTGCTGTGACCCGTGCATGGAGAGGACCACCTGGCTGGGCACTGCAGGGGCCGCTAGGAGCCAAAGGGTGCGCCCCGCCCACACCCAGCAAAGCCCCTGAAGGTCTTGGTCCCCCAACCGCAGGAAATGAAATCTACCCACAATGCAGGTGACCTTGGAGGCAGACTCTTCTCCATTTGAGCTGTTGGATGAGACCATGGTCTGGACAACCCCTGGACAGAAGGCTTGTGAGCCTTGAAATGGAGACCCCATCTCGGCTGTGCCCAGACTCCTGACCTATAGGATCTGTGAGTGTGAGTGTGTGTGTGTGTGCGTGTGCGTGTGTGTGTGGTTTCAAGCTACTAAGTTTGTGGTGATTTTTTTGCAGCAGAAGAGAGCTAATACGACACTTGAGTGTATCAGCCACCAAGGCTCTGGTAGATCTGTGTCTAGAACTGGCAGATCCCATCCTGATGAACAGAACGACACGACCCTATTCTGCCTGGACTCAGATCTCAGTTCCACCATTTTCTGGCTGTGTGATCGTGAACTACGTCATCACCCTCTCTGGGCTGCAGTGTCGTCATCCGTGCAACGGGGTGTATTAGTCAGGGGAACACCAGCTGCTGTGGCAGACAGACCCCCACACCCAGGGGCAGAGCTCAGTAGAGGAGAATTTCCTGTTTATGAGAAGTCCAGAGTTGATGCTTCTGACCGTGGGCTTGTCTGTTCCAAGGGGACAGAGACAAGCCCATGCTGCCGGGAGGCTCCGCCGCACGCAGCACGTGGTCTCCAGGATGAAGGCTTTGTAGCAGGAGGGGGCACGGGAGGTTTGGGTGGCCCAGCGCCTCTGCCCACACCCCATCGTCAGGCCAGCTACCCAACCTCACCGTCCCCAAGGCTGGAGCTCAGGGCGTCCACTGTGAACTCAGCTCACGGAGCAGCTGCAGGCGCTGGAAGCGGAGGCATCTTCCTCCCAGGGTTGTGGCGAGGATCCTGTAGCCTGGAATATGGGAAGCCCCAGGATCAGCTGTCTTCTTCTCCCCGCCCCTCCACCCTGCGTCTCCAGACATGTGTGCCCTCTGGGCCTGGGGAGCCCGCCTGAAGCCCATGCCACCCGGTGGCAGAGTCAGCAGGGGCCCCGGTGAATTGATAAACTCACTCTAACATGCGTGTGGGAGAACAAAGACCTAAAAATAGTGAGACAGTTTGGAAAAGAAGAGGAAAGAGTGGGAGGGTTGTCCCACAAGATCGCACGGCCAGGCTCAATTAATCACCGCAAAGAGCAGGGCAGCGTTTCCAAGGTTCCTGGAGACGCCCCACGGGGTCGGCCAGGTGTCATGAACTCACTTTTCCCCTGCACCTGAGGATGGGCCATTCCCGATGGGATGAATGGTCATTGGAACCGAGTTCTGTCATGTTCTGTGAGAGACTCGGCTAGGGAGGGGAGGGGTGGACGTGTCACTTCTGAACTAATTTTTACAAACAGAATCAGGCCCAGGATGCGGTGGGGGAAGGGATCCTTGTGGGTCCCTAGCGTGGGAAACCGGCTCTTTTCAGGAGAGCAGAACAAAGCCCGGCCCCTTCTTAGACCTGAGACAGATGGACGCCAGTGACAGGCGTGATTCTAAAGCCAACAGGAAGGTCATGTACGTGGATGGTCGGAGGGGGAGGGGGCTGGGCCTGGTGAGGGATTTCTTGAATTTATTTTCCCAAAATGTACTCATCAGTGGAGAATGTGAGAAACCATTGACTCATGTGAACTGACTCAAATACAACAAAATTAAGGGTTTCTATTTAGGAAAGGATAGCATAGACCAAGCTAACAGACAGACAAGCAGGAGAAGCTTCTGAAAAGTCTAAAAATGACCAGGGCGCTTCCCTGCTGGCGCAGTGGTGGGGAGTCCGCCTGCCGATGCAGGGGACGCGGGTTCGTGCCCCGGTCTGGGAAGATCCCACATGCCGCGGAACGGCTGGGCCCGTGAGCCACGGCCGCTGAGCCTGCGTGTCCGGAGCCTGTGCTCCGCAACGGGAGAGGCCACAACAGTGAGAGGCCCGCGTACTGCAAAAAAAAAAAAAAAGAAAGAAAGAAAAAAGAATGACCAGGGATTATATCTCACTTACACTAGAAACTTCTGCAGATTAACAGGAAAAATGACAGAAAACCCAACGGGAAGTGATCAAAAAATGACGAGGACCCAGTTCACAGGCAGGAAGCCGGGTGGCTGCAGGGGGACGCCGGGAGGCTCGTCTCTCCACTGTCAGAGGACCGGTGGCACCGGGTGCCACTGGGGCCGCCGATGGCTGGACAGCAGCACATGGAGGCAAGAACGGGGAGGCTGGGCCCCGGCTCAGCTGCCCCACTGCCCCCTGCCCCGGGCACCTGGGGGAAGCCACCCCGCTCAGCATCCCCTCGCTCCGGCCCGCAGAAGGCTCGCGCAGGACCACAGCGAACGCTGCTGGTGCTCAGAGTGGATTGGACACTCCGTGGTCTGTCCCCGGGGAGCAGGGGGCCATGCAGGAACCCAGTGCATCCATGAGAAGTGGCCACAGACGTGGAGGCCCAGAGGCATCGCCCTGGACAAGAGGAGAAAGAAGTAGAAACCACCACGTGTACGGACCCAGCCGTCCAGGAAACTGCACTTGGCACCTCCCATGTCCTGGACACCTACGCTCGGGGGGTGAAAAATAACATGCGAGGGTCTCCCCAGGATGGCCCCTGGAGACCTGGCCACAAGACGAACGAAGAGGAGCTGGAATCAGAGAAAACACAGTAGATGCAAAAGGGAAGGAGGACAGACGGCGGAGGGGTGGGTGCTGCACAGACACAGACATGCCTCCCGTGAAGGGGGTGCGCCCGGGACACAGGGTGTGGGGCTGCTTCCACGCTCGTCCCTCGTCCAGGCTCAGCCTTCTCAGGAAACACACCTGCCCAGCCTGCTGGACCTACAGGGGTCCCGGTCCCTTCTCACCAGGCAGGATGCTCTCCCTCTTGGTTGGCGGCAGGCCTGCTTCTCCCGTCTCTTCCCAGCTGACTGGACCGTCCACCCCAAGGACGGGGGAGGTGAGCCTCGGCTGCCCCCACTCCCCTCCTTAGGCTGCTACGGGGCATGGCCGACTTTCAGAGGCCTGGAACGAAGGGATGAGTGGGCTGGCAGGTGTGGGCCCGGCTGCTGGGGCGGGGGGCGGGGTCCCCGCTGGGCCGAGGCGGGAGGGTCCGGGGGCAGGCGGGACGCTTAGCCCAGGCTGTTTGCGCCCCGAGGTTGGATGGGACTTGGAGGCAGTCTGAACTGGGCTTGTGGTTCTCTGGGGCCCCTTCTCCTGGCGCAGACCCCCTCCCTTGACATTCCTGGGGCTCAGAAGAGCTGCTCGCAGGGCCGGCTTGCAGACCCCCCAGGATCCCTGCTCCTCTGTGTCAAGGACATTAAAGGTGCTCCTTCCGTGTCTTTCCCCAGAGATGGGAGGTGGTCGGGACAGTGCACCCGGTCCCTTTGTCACCTTAGTGGGAGGGCGCTGGTCCGTCAGAAGGTGTGAGGCCCGAGCTGGGAGAGCCGAGTCCCACCGTGAATCTGACACCACAGGCCCTGCTTCGCCAGTGACACTCCAGATCCATGCCGTCCAAGGGGAACTGGGTACCAGCCAACTGTATAATTTAAAATTTTCTGCTGGTCACACTCAACGAGGAAAAACAGGTGAAATATTTATATTTTAATCATCTCTTTCATTTAATCCAATTATCCAGTTATTATCATTTCAACTCCAATTATCCAATTATTATCATTTCAACTTGTATCCAATTTAAAAACTGATGCACGAGCTAGTCCAGCTTTCCTGCAGTGTCTTTGAAATCCAGGCTGCATTTCACACTTGGAGCTGCACGCGCCTCTATTTGGACTGTCCTGGGCTATGCGGCTGTAGCCCCACGTGCTGCTCCCCCTGCAGAGGTGTGGGCTCAGGGGCCCTGGCCGGGATGCTCTGGGGGTCTCCAGAGAGAGCGGAGCCAGCCAGCAGCCCCGGCAGCCAGCCCCCCTCCAGTTGCCAGCACTGGGCTCTGTTTCTGAGCTTAGGGGTAATTGTCCCCGGAAGACACCTGTGAGGTGTGGGTGCCCCATTAGGAAGCAGGTGGGTTTGTCCTGACACCCAGGAGACCAGCCCCACCCCTAAGAAGCCCCGTGCAGGGTGTGTGGGCTGTCCTGGAAAGGAGGGAAGACTTGCTGAGAACCAATTCACATAAAACATCAACTGCGTTTCATTCCGCTGACATCAAAGCCAGGGATTCCCTTGCATTAAGGAAAGGCTTAATTAAACATTAGAAGACATTAATGTGTTAATTCACCTGATACCAGACTATACCCACTGTGTGCCCCACATGGGGTATGCAGACCCAGATGAGACAGGTGCCTGCCTGCCCTTGGGAAGGTCACATTCTAGTTGGGCTGTGTGTGCAGGGGAATAATTAAAGACTATGTGAGGTGGGAGTTGAGGATAAAGTAGGAGTTTACAAAAGGAATTTTGGGGGATAAGTCTTTCCAGGAAGCAGGATCAACCTGCGACTTCAAGGGCATTGAAAGGACAGAGCATTTTGGATAAGTTGACATGGAGCATACCTGGGGTGGGGGGGGGCGGCGTGCAGGAAGGGCTGGAGGGAGAAGGCGGGGCCCAGGGCTGCAGACCCCGCCCCCGGGGAGTGCCAGACACGCGGGCTGTGGCCGGGATGCTGGCCTGTCCCCTGCGCTGAGCTTCCCTGAAGCGCACAGGAGGCAGCTGTGCACATTTTATGCTCTCGGCACCGGAACGATGGAGAAAGCTCTTCTGCTTCAGCCAGACTCATCAAAATGCAGATTTCCCTGTGACCTCTTTATTGCTTTTAAGCACCTGTTGTCTAAAAATAATCTCAGCCCTCCGCTCCCTGCGGGCCGATTGCCTCGGGTTTGTCTGTTCGGGAATCGGCACCCATCCAAGTGTCCAAGCACCGGCACGTGAAGATGTGTCGCCCTGCCAGGGTCCTCGGGTTGTCAGAGTCCCAGTTCTGTGTCTCACGTGTCACAGAAGCAAATGGAGTTTCCTCCTGCTCCAGGGCCAGCGGGGAAGCCACAGGCTTGGTTCCGCAGGCATCCGGGGGCCCAGTGTCGCCTCACAAGTGCCGGGGTCAGGGGCCTCGGGACCTCTGGGCCTGGCTCAGCCCCAGCCTGACGTGAATTAGCAACAGGGCCGGAGGGGAGCCCGGCGGCTTTCCGCCCACAGCTGAGGAGGGGGATCAGGTGTCGCCTCCCGAGTGGTCCTTCCTGGAAGGTTCCAGAGACGGATGGGCCTCTGCTCAGGGCACGTGGTCTGCGCCATCGCCGGCACATCCCTCGGCCCGTGGAAGTGGATAGCGGGCGGAGGGTGGGGGAAGGTCACCAGTGGTTCCTCCTGGAAATCAGACCTTCTCTCTTGGTTCCAAACCAAATAAGGCCGAGGAGAGAGCAAATACATACAGTAAGTCCCCTACGTACGAACCTTCAAGTCGCAAACTTCCAAAGATGCGAACGTGCTTACCTTCAGCGTCAGGCGTGAGTGACATGGCAGCTGGCCCTCCGTCTCCCATGGCTGTCGATCCTTCAGCTCTACCATCTCCCACCTCCTCTCCCTCCTCCAGGCAGTAACTCTTCTTGCAATGCCAGCCCCTGGATGCCACCTGCTGTACTGGACTGCTGTACTTTTCAAGGGACTGCATGGTAAGATTAAAAATGTGTTTGTTTGCTTTTTATGTATTGTTTGTGTGAAAGTATTACAGACCTATGACGGCACAGCACCATACAGCCAGCTGTATTAGCTGGGTACCTAGGCTAACGCTGTTGGACTTACGAACACATTGGACTTAGGAAGCCTCTCTCAGCACGGAACTCGTTTGTCTGCAGGGGACTTACTGTGTCGTTTTTGGAAACACTCTCTGTGCTGACTGCTTTTAGGTGTCGCCTTGCCTGGACGGAGAGGATGCCCAGATAGCTGATAAACAGGACCCTGGGTGTGTCTGTACGGGTGTAGACTGAGTAAACAGATTGCTGTCCCCAGCGTAGGGGGCCTTATCCATCAGCTGAGGGCCTGCCTAGAAGGAAAGAAGGGGGCAGGAAGGATCCCCCTTTCCCTCTGCACTGCTGAGCTGGGCCCTCTCACCTCTTCTTCCCCTGCCCTGACCTGGAACTTAGCCCACTGGCTGCCCTGGTTCTCAGGCCTTCAGACTCGGCCTCTGATTCCACACTGGCTGCTCTGGCCTCCAGCTTCCAGATTGCAGACTGTGGGCCTTCTCAGCC
Organism: Orcinus orca; assembly: GCF_937001465.1. Lineage (NCBI taxonomy): Eukaryota > Metazoa > Chordata > Mammalia > Artiodactyla > Delphinidae > Orcinus > Orcinus orca. Next base: position 101,458,765 of record NC_064569.1, read on the forward strand.
TCCATAATCACGGAAGCCGATTCCTGTAACAGGAAATCTCTTTCCGTTACTCTGCAGAACACTGACCACTACAACATCCAAATCCAGGGCGCTAGATTTAGCAAATAAAATTGCAGGAGGCTCAGGGAAATGTGAATTTCCTGTACACAATGGGTGTATTTGTAGTGTCAGTATGTCCCATGTAATATTTGGGACCTACTTCTACTAAAATGTACTTTTTGTTTACTTAGAATTCAAATATGGCTGGATGTACTGTATTTTATCCAACAGTCTATCCCCAGTACAGCTAGGATTGCAGTGGGGTGGCATGAGGGAGGTTTCTGGGGGGAACGAGCTGCTCTGTGCCCTGACCGTGGGTAACTACATACATGTGCTCTCACACGTACAGCCGAGGCCCTGTCAAGGGGCCAGTGCGGTTCTCTGTGCCGTCAGGACTGCGTGGGGTGTGGGTACACAGAGAGGCAGACAGAGCGCGGGGCGGGGGTGTCAGAATTTGGAGGGTTTGGACGTGGTTGGGAGTGGAGTTTGGAAGAGCCAGGTGGGGAGGGAACACGCTTTGGTGAGAATTTATTATGTCTGACTGTTTGGACCAGCACGGCCCTCGGCATCTAAGCGCTCAACGATCTGTATTGAAATAGTCACGATTTGAACCCTCAGGAGTATTCAGCTTCCACATTCACCCTCGCAGGAGTCCTTTGTCTAAAGCCTGATCTGATCACATCAGCTTCATGCTCAAAAGTCTTTGCCACCTGATTCCCAATAACCTTGAAATTGGCTTGACGTCTTCGCCAGTCTTTTATCACTACCATGATCTGGCCTCTTCTGAGAGGCCGCTACTCTGCTTCCCAGACATCTATTCCTTCCTTCCTTCCATATGGCCATGCACTCCTCTAAAGGGCTACATTCCCAGCCTACTTTGCAGTTAGGCACAGCCAGGGGACTGGGTTCTGGCCAATGAGGTGGCAGCAGAAATGTAGTATGGGATTCTGGAAAGTCCCTTTCTTCCAGGAAAGCAGATATGATGGTTGGAGCAGCAGCAGCCGTATTGGTCCTTGAGGCAAACATGATAAGGATCCAAAGACAGGAAGACCAAGGCGCCTGAGGCGTTGATGATTCCACATCCACCAGACCTGCCCAGGGCCACCTATTCATGTTCATGAGAGGGAAGTAACCTTCCATATTGTATAAGCCCCCGTTCCTTTATTCCTTCTCCTTTCCTGGAACATAGGGTCAACCCTAAACCTAAATAGTACAGTCACTTTGTAACTTTTCATTCTCATCAGTTACATTTCTTGCCCATCGCTCCTGGGAAAGGCCCTGCACTGTTTCCTTGTGGTCCTTTGCTTTCTTCTGGGCTCACCCTCTCAGGAAACCCTTCTTTCTTTCTCCATCTCACCAGGCTCAGCTCTATCCTACCCCCCCACCCCCAGTAACCCCCCTACATGAAAGCAATGCTGCATTCCTTTGTGCTTCTCAAGGCCACGTCCGTGGGCATCGTACGCTACTGCTCCCACCCGGACAAGTTTCTGCCCTGTTTGTCCCCCATTCTCTCATTCATTCAAACAAATGTAGTCCTTCCGGGGCTGGAGAGATGCCATCAACCATAACACCACTGTCATTTGTACCACTAACCTCACAGGGCTTGAAGCTCCTTGAGGAGACAGGGAAAGCCTGTGCCTGGGGGTACCCCCGCCCCAGGGGTAACTAGGAATGAAAAGGGTCAGACATACCTTGGGCCTGATGCTGGGTTGGGGAGAAAGGTCAGGGCTAAGGGCCTGCGAAGGGGCCGCGACTCCCCTGAAGGTCGTCTCCTCGGCGCACTGCCCAGCCACGGGCTACACGTGCCTCTCAGCCCGGTTGCCAGTGCGTTTTGAGTGACCTTCCAGAGACCAATCGGCTGCCATAATGGAAATGCCCCTTTGTTGGAAGTCATTTCCCTGCAGGTTGCATATAACATTGAATGTGTGTTTGAGATGGAAGAACAGGGTGTTGTTTATCTGCTTCTAATATCCGAGAGGGGTCAACTGCTACCACCGGCTCCATAATTTCAGGCAAAATTTCCATTACAGGACCATGCCCCCTGGATAACGGGGCCAGGGCACACTTACGTCACACGAGTGTCTGGACTTCCTTCCCGGTAGCGGGAGGGAGTCAGTAGCCCCAGGGCCCTGGCTTCTTGCTGCCGCAAATTAAACCGTTCCCGTGGCCAGGAACTGGCATTTTCTTTGGTCCGGATGTGGCCTTTTATTTGTAAACGAGCGTCCCCACCTGGGTCCTCAGTGCACCCATGTCCCAGAGCTGACCCCGGACTGCAGCTGCGAGCTGGCGCCCCATCTGTCCATGTCTCTCCACAGACTCAGGGTCAGTTTGAGGGTAAGTGAGGGCGGGATCGGGGACTCAGAAGTTTGAGCCCTGCTCTGGGGCCCAGGGAGCAGGTTCCCGCACCCACTCTTCATTTAGTCACTTGACAAACGATCGTCGGGCCTCCACAGTGCCCGACTCCTACCTTCCGGACGGCGACCTTCCCCGCTCCGGAGGAAAGGGCTCTGCTCCCGTCCCTGTGACCTCCATGCGCTCATCCAAACACCCAGCTTCCTGTCCTCTTGGTGCCCTTGTCCCCGTCTGGCTTCCACGAGGCGGCTGCCCTCCTGTCCCCCGTCTCCTTCCCCTCCTGAATCTCATCTGGGGGGTTCCCTGGGGAGGCTCTGGGCATCACGCCCACCCTCCTCCACTGGACACCGGGTGGCCTCCTCCCCCATGGTCCTCAGTCCGGGGCTCCAGCCGGGCGGCCTTTCAGATCCAGGTGGCCTTGCGACTTCTCCCGAGCTGTCCAATGGGCGCTCACCCTGGACCTTGCCCCCGCCCCCTAACCTTCCACGTCACGTGGGATTTAGAAGCGCCCACCAGGCCCAGTGACCTCAGCCCCTCTTGTTAGAATTGACACAGCGCACGTCTACACGTGCTGAAAACCCCACGGACGACGCTGTGGTTTTCCTTTCAACCCTTGTACCTACTTTGTAAACAGTTCCTGCGTTTCCTACATAGTCACCCCCCCTCCTGCCCACGTCCATTCTCGTGTCTCAGGTCTCCTTTGGGAATCAAGTCCCTTCCATCTGAAGAAGATCCTTTAGCTTTTCTTTTAGAGCACGTGCCAGCAGTGTTTTTATTTCCCTTTCAGCTGAGAATGCCCTTGTTTCATCTCCAATCCAGAGAGAGAAAGAGAGAGAGATTGGATTCCTGCTCCTGGGATGAGAGCTCCTCTGATCAGTGAGAATTTCCACCCCCTGCTCCCGAGGTCTGCCTCCCAAGGGCACGGAGGGGGCCCCCTGTGCCACCACAGAGGTCCCACACGGGGTGGGGGTCTGGGGAAGGGAACGGAAGGGAGAAAACAGGAAAGAGGTAGTTCGTCTGCCCTCCTCTCCTCGGGCAGGAAGGAGGGTTTGTCTTGGCCACACATTTTTCTATCCGGGGCTCACATCTGTACTGGGCGGCCTTGGAGTCCAGACCGGGTGATGTGGAGAGAAGAGGAATGAGAGCCTCACCGCCGAATTGGTGGCCTTCACATCTGGGTCTCTTTCCCGATGCACCTGTGACTACGTGCGTTCCTGAGTCATCAGGCAGCTTCCCCTGCCTCTCTCCATTCAGCTCAGTGACGGGGTAGAGCGTGCTGGCTTCAGACCCCCACACCAGGACATCCCAAATGCTTAATTCGGATGCCCTCAAATCCAACATCTTCCCCTTCCTGTGACTTATGCTCCCAGGACCTTTAAAGGAAGCAGATTTTCCCGTCCCTACATCACACACATTGGTCTGTATCTTCTATCAGCTTTCCAGCCTCACCTCATGTGCTCCAACGTTCCTCTCCCTGGATTTAACCCTCACGCGGGAAAGTGGGAGTTAGCGTCGCTCTCCTCCAAGGCGGGAGCTGTTCTCCCACCCCCACGTGCTCTGAGTGACCCCCCTGTTTTGCTGGATCCATCCTTGTGGTTCAATCATTCTCAAGCTCCTTACGATTCCACCGGGAGGTTAGAGCACATCTTAGGACCATCGGGCACATGGTGGGCGTTTGGGGGTTTTCCTGTTTCTGGTGACTGTGGACATCCTTACACGTGTGAATACTCACATTTCTGCTGAGTAGATCTCTAGGTGTGGAATCTGGAGTCGCCGCGTGGCCCTAATTTAGCCTCAGTGGCTTAACCTTCTTTTAACATCTTTGTCCCGGTTTGTAATCTCATCAGCCCTGTAGGAAAGGTCTGTTTGCTACTCAGACTTACTCAGCCTTTTCTCTGGTCCTCATTCAGCACCTGCTGGATGTGTCCTGTGGTTGAGAACTTTCCACGTGGTCATGAGCCATTAAGCGCCACTTCTGCCTTATGCCAGGTGCCTATGCACGTCCAGAGCTGGCCGAGCCATCCTCTCTTCCTGGCCTCAGCTGCCCACTCCTCTCTCCAGCCTCTGTGCCTTTGTTACTTTATTTACCTGACTGTATCATATGTCATAACACCTGTGCTGGCCGCTCTTTTATTAGGATTGACTCAGCTGTCTGTGCAGATTTCATGTACATTTTGGAATGATTTTGAATGATTTTGTTGAATTTCATCCCCAGTTAATCCACGTGACATTTTGAACAGGACCCTGTTGAATGTCTTTTATACCCTTTAATAAAATTTTTAAACATCTTCAGAAAGATCTTGTGTGTTCTTTGTTGGACGAACAAAGTCTTTGTTAGACTAGTTTACCTAAAATGTGTGGTTGTTGTTTTGGTAAATTATACTTATGTTTTGGATCAACATTTTAGTTGGGTGTTGCTGGCACTGAGGTCCACAGCTGAGTGATGCTAAGTTGACCTTGCATCTGAGAAACAAACCTGCCAAATCTTTTGAACAGTTTTATGATTTCACCTCTGTTTCTGCTGGGATTTCTATGTGTGTGCTAGTCATCTCTCGATAGTGATGACTTTATTTCACACACGTGTATGTCCATGGCCAGAGTCTCTGATGCCACAAGTTGTGGTGACCTTAATGAGCAAATTTCATCTTCAGTCTGATTTTACTGGAAATCCATTTAAAATTTCTTTTAAGTATGGTATGCACTGTAGGTTTTTATTATATAGTCTTAATCAAGAGAATTCCCTTTAGTTACTAATATTCTGAAAGTTTTTTAAAAACCTAAACAGTGCTTTGGGTTTTGTTTTGTTTTGTTTTACTCTAAACATTTTTCCTGGTAGTCATGTAAATTTTATCTTTCAGTCCATTGGATTGGGAAACTCATGGTTGGATTTTCTAGTCTTGAAACACGATCACATTCAAGGAAAAATCGTGCTTAATCATATTGGATAAATTTTTCCAACACGCATGTGAGTTTGAGTAACAATTCGTTTAGGACTTTTGCATCTATGGTCAAAAATAAAACAGGCCTAAAATTTTATTAGGTCACAACGCAATTGTCCAATTTTGGAATCAAGTTTATACTAAGCACCAAAGTTAGCTCATCAGCTTATTTTCCTGGAAAGGATGAAGATGACCTTGACTGTGAAGTTAACACTGACTGACACTCCAGGCCTGGAGCTTCCCATTGGGGGAAATTTAATGGTCCCCGTCCTAGTCAAGGCTTCCTTCTTCCCTGGTTAAAGTTTTATGAATACACATATACCATGTACCTGCATTCACCAATGGCTGCGTTAGTACTGTCTCTGTTGTAACTAACTCTGCTGTAGTTACTGTTTTTATTATTAATATGGCTTTAAAGGCCAATAGCAGAACCATGATTTTTTTTACCTTAAATGCTCCAGCCATATCACTGAAGAAGGACCTTTGTCATCACCACGATCCTATCACACCACAGGTAGTCCACAGTCAGCTTGCACTGACCTGCAGCCTCTGACTTACAGAGCCTGGCAAGGGACTCACACTTCCCGGTGACTGACCACTGGACGACAGAGCTAAAAATCGTGTGTCACCAGGGGTGCGATCAGGCTTCCTAGGGCCAGTTTCCTGAACATACACACCTGCACACAGGTACATGCACTCACCTGCACACACACACACACATATACACAGGTTCACATACACCTGAACACAGGCACATACACTCACCTATACACAGGTTCATACACACCTGAAAACAGGTACACACACCTGTACACAGATACACACACACACCTGCACACAGATTCATGCTCACCTGCACACATATTCACACACTCACTTGCACACATATTCACACACAAACACACCTGCACAAGGCATCTCCCTTACAGACACACACACACACACACACACACACACACTAACGTCCTGTGTCCACAGAAGCTGTCCAGGGAGACATGGGAATAGGCCTGGGCCCCTCGTGTCCCACAGAGAGCCCCTGACCCCCTGACGCAGAGTGTCCCCGGCCCGACCTTGCAGGTCTCTCTGGCTCTGCACTACTCCCAACCCTCCCTCTGTGGAAGGGGTAGGAGGATGCAGAATTGTAAATAGCCCATCATTTATTGTTCCTTTTTCCTGCCACGACCCTTCATCCCAGCTGGGGTTCTCCAAGCTCCTGCTGAGAGGTGACACTTCAGCTCCCTCCCCCCGGGGACCCTGCCCACCAGGAGCGTTGCTGAGGAGCCGGCTGTGCTGCCTGTCACCTGCCTCCCCCCCACCAAGCAAGCCGGGCTGGGGGTGACACGACCCCAGAGAGGGGCCTCTGCCCTCCTGTCCCCACTCCTCTTCATCCACCAGCTGTCACAAGGGAAGGGCGGGCGGAAGAGATGCTCAGCTCAGACCCACTTCCCGAGATCCAGCCTTGGGACCCTAGAGCTGCTTTGCTTGTTTTAAATATTTCATTTGAAAATAACTCAGCATTTAATTATGTCAGATTAAAGACACACACTTTGCAAATTTATGGCGTCGTTATCAATGCTACAGAAACCACACTCAGAATCAAACCCGCGTTGGCATTCTCCGCCTGGGGATTTATGTACGGACACCGAGAGGTTATTTGAACAGCTCAGCCTGGAAATGGAGCTGGTGGTCTTGGGCACCAGCTGGCGTGGCTGGGGGTGTGTGCCAGGAGCCCAGCATGTGTCCCCTCCTCGCTCCCGGGGCAGGGTCCCCACTGCGGCACCTCCCCTGCTGGTACCTGTGACTCATTCTCGCTGCCTCCCGGGGCAGAGAGGGACTCGGGGGTGGGGGCTCCACGCGCCTTCCCTGCCAGTCCCCCCTTCTCCTCCCCTCCATCCTCTTGTTCTAAATTCAGATTTTATTGTTTAGAGCAGTTTTAGGTTCAGGGCAAAATTGAGTGGAAAGTTCAAATTCCTTGTGTCCCCCTCCCTGCTGTCAGCCCCCCTCCAGATGGGACAGTTTTCACAACCGGAGATCCTGCATTGACACTCCCTCATCGCCCAGAGCTCGTGGCTTACATCGAGGTTCACTCTTGGTGTTGTCGTTCTGTGGGTTTGGACAAACACATAATGACACGTGTCCGCCACTAAAATATCCTACAGGGTAGTTTCACTGCCCTAAACTCTCCCCTTACTCTTCGGTGCTGGTCCAGGAGTGAGCTGGGGGTCCTGGGAGGAGAGGGAGGTCCTCTTTTCTCTGAATCCTCCTCACACCTACCAGGCCCTGGGCCCTCGCCCTCTGTGTTGAGAACGCTGGTCCCACGTCCAGGCACGTGTGGGTTTGGGTCCAGCCCCGCCATCTCCTGTTGCACAAGCTCAAGCCAGCAGCTGACCGACTCTGAGTTCGGGGTCTTCATCTGGAAAGTGGGGCAGGGATGGGAACTGTGGTCCGGATGAGGGGAGATGGGATGGAGCGACTCCTGTGGGAGGGTCCAGGCCCAGGGCCAGGAACACAGCACCTGCTCAGTGCTGTTCACCGAATCTCCCTAACCCTCCCCAAACCGACCGCTGAGTCACGTGCTGCTTCAGTAAACCATTGCTTTTATAAGTTCCTAAAAGTTAAGGTTTTATAAGGTATTGTAAGGGAAGGGATTCTACCTTATGTTTATGGGCAGCCCTCTAGCAAAACGTGTCTGTCATTTGTTTCCCATCTTCCATCATCCGCCCGTCCATCCATCCACCACCCATCCATCATCAGTCCGTCCTTCCTTCCATCAGCTCACCACTCACTCCTCAAGTGCTGGCTATACTGAAGAGAAGCCTGCCTGTCTGGGCAGCCCTCGTACAGATCAGAGGAATCTGCCGTGTATGCAAGGCCTTTCCTTCCCTGTCCAGGCACATGTTCTAACGAGTAAGGGGCTCTCCAGCCTCCTCTAAGACCAAGCTAGGACTCTGTTCAGGATGGCGGTCCTCAGCAGTGGCTTCTCCTGGGATGTATGTGAAGGATGCTGACACCCAGGCCACCAGGACATCCTCATTTAGTTGGTCGCGATGTGGCTGATGTCAGGACTGCCACAGCCCTCAGCATGTCACATAGCCAGCGGGGACGGCCACTGACTCAGGGAGTACGACGGGGACTTGACCCTGGGAACACCCAGCAGCAGGTCCAGCGGGCACCTGAGTGTCCACTCAGCACAGCAAACTCGGCCCCCAGAAATTTGCTTCTTGTTCACAGCCTGCCTAGATTTAAGGACCCGTGTTAGGGAAGCACAGAGGGAAGTGAGTCAATAATTGCTGCGTGAACGAATATATAAGATAGACATACTTTCTACCCGCTTTGCCCTGCCTGAGCCGCGGGGGCTGTTGTCAATGGCACAATCAACGGTGCTGTCAGTCTGCATAAACTGCGGCGCCGGACCGACGTGAGCCAGGCCTGCCGGCCGCTAGACTCGGGAGGCCGTGACTCCGGGAAGTGACCCGTGCCGGCCAGCCTGCCAGCCCCGAGGCCTCATTTCCATGTGCCGATCCCATAGGCAAACAGTTGGATTGTATTCGTTGAGGGTAATTTTTCACACTTCACGGTAGCTGCTCAGCTTACCTCCAGATTCCGGTGACTCTATGAGGAATTTGCACAATAAACAATGGGAAAACTACAATAACCAGTGAAGTCAAACCAAAAATCTCATTCAATCAAGCTCTCTGAGCAGAGCGGGCTAATGGGCCCTGGTCAGGTTCCCCCCTCCGACACTCCCAACTGCAATTTGCTCCCCGTCGAGGCCGTGGACTGTCAGCGTCTCAGCTTTCTTTTACAGACTGCGCCATATTGGATCGGCCTTCCATCCCGCTCATCTGGGGCCTGGTTTCAATGCCATGCATAGTTCTGAGCCTCGAGGCTGCATGCCCTGTGTCCTGGGGGCTCTGATCCGGGGTAGGGGGCTGCAGACCCGGGAGGGAGGCCGTGGGGTGACGCCACAAACCCTGAGTTGTCAGGCTGGCAATGCAGCCGTGGCCATGGCCGTGGGGAGTTTTGAGACAGGAGGAAAGGCTCTGGGGGTCCGGCAGTCTTCTTGGGTGAGGGGTGGCCTCCGTTGGTGGGATGCAGAGAGAAGGAGAGAAAGAAAAGTGCATGTTTTGCTCTCAAAAGCAGAGGCTGAGGGCGCACCTGCTTGTAGAGACCCCCGCTTGCTGGGTGTGGTGGGCTCAATGGCAGCCCCCAAAGATACGCCCACGTCCTAGCCTTGGAGAACGCTGAATGGGATGTCTTTTGGAAAAAGTCTTTGCAAGTGTAACTAAGCACCTCAGGGTGAGCTCACCCTGGATTTAGGGTGGGCCCTACATCCAATGAGATGTGTCTTTGTAAGAGAGGAAAAAGGAAGCTTTTGAGTCTCAGACACGTGGATGCCGGGGGGCCACGTGAAGACAAGCAGAGACTGGGGTGGTGCAGCCACAAGGTAGGGACCCCTGGAGCCACTAGCAGCCATGAGAGAAGCAAGGAAGGGTCCTCGCCCAGAGCCAGGAGGGAGCACGGCCCTGCTGGCATCTTGATTTCAAACTCCGGACCCCTGACCGTGAGACAGTGAACCCCTGAGGGCCCCCAGTTCACAGTCGCTTGTGTGGGATCCAGAGGCGCTCAGACACTAAGCCTGCTTCTTCCCAGGCACTGGCTCTGTCATCCCGGCTCAGCCTGAGCCGTCCCCGTGTCCCTGAGCTAAGCTGGGACCTAGGATCGTCACAGCCCAAGGCCACGTCGGAAGTGGGTTCCTAGGCTCTCGTTTGTAGGGAATTCCACTTATCAAGCCTGGAGAGCTGGGTGGGTCCCGTTTTATCGATGGGATGATGTGTCCCAGGTCACAGGCACCTGGACGGTGTGGAGCCAGCAGTGAGGTGGAGCTGAGGAGCGCTGGAGCTCCCATGAGCACAGGGGCAGCAAGGAGGACATGGAAGCAGAGGAGGCCTTTGGCGGGGGGCAGGCCTGAGCTGTGACTGTCAGGGAAGGACAGGGTGACAGGAGGGAGAGACAAGGCAGCTTTGGGGTGGGAGCAGACTTCTATCCCGGTGGGGACACTCTGAAGGGTGTCCCCATGGAACAGTGGGTCAGGATGGGGGAGGGTGTGGATTGTGGACCTGTACGTTCAAGTTCATTACCAGGCAGAGCCAGACTGAGGGTATCATGGGAAACCTTCAAATAGCTTTTTAAATATGTGTTCAACATTTACTAATTGGGTATGGGAGCAACCATTAATCTAATAATAACCATTATATACTTTTCTCTTTTGTTGGACGTCAAGGACTTTTCTTTTTAATTTCACGTGGCCAAAAGTGCCAATATTTTCCCATTTTTGTGGTTCTTTGATTCCACCGTTTCCATGACTCCGCATGGGCGGTCACCGTCCATCGCAGGAGCACAGACTCACGTACGCCCTGAAAACCAACTCATTGGTATTTAAAAGTTCTCTCTTCTTGTCCAGTTCTCATATCAGCAAACTTTTTTGTCATTTTAGGGACAGTTTATGATCCTTCATTTTCACTTCTGATTTTCTATGTCAAGCAGCTACTTAGAAGGCAAATTGATGGCCCTTATATGGACATAGAGAAGAGCTCTTTCTCTTGGTAAAACCATGAAGCCATGAAAGTTCCTCAAGTGCCCATGGGCTCCCACACTCCCCAGGGCACAGGGCATGGGGTCAGTTCCTACCAAATGAAGGGAATCAAAAGGACAGGGCATTTTGGTCCAAGCTCGTTGCGCTCTGGTGTCCTTTTGCAGTCTCTCCTGTGCACTTGCCTTGAGCTGAGCTGGAATGGAAGGGCTCTGAGACCGTGGGTTGTGAAAGAGAAGCAGCCGGGTCCCTGCATCACCAACCAGAGAAGCCCTGCGCAGGAGTGTAAGCTGGCTTTCCTTGGGGCTGGAGGGCTGGGGTGTGGCCAGTCACCAAATTTCTTGAGAGGAAAGAACAGGTAGTGGTGTCAGTGGTTTTGTACTCCCACCTTAGGGCACTGTCTGCATCCTGCCCCTTGTAAACGTCAGAGTGGAAACCTGAGTGAACTGCCAACTTCTTCAGAATCAATGCTCGTTGGACCTATATGACTTATGGTACCATCTAATCAGGAGTAACAACCAATCCTCACAAGCAGTGCAAATGTAGGAAGAGCTGGACTGGTGGGGTGACTCTACCATCTCAGCAGGTAGCTTCCAACTCTGGGCCCAGAGTGACTGCTCCAGCTCCTGCCATCACATCTGCATTTCAGTTGACTGGAAGGAGGAACAGGGCAAGAAGTGCATGCCCATTATTTTGAATATCCTTGCCCCAAAGTGGTGCACATCCCTTCTGCTCATGTACAATTAGCAAAACTTAGTCACATGGCCACACCTAGCTCACCTCTTACTAGGCAGCCATGTGCCCAGGTAAATTTGGGAGTGTCTACCACGTGAAGGGGAAGTGGGAGGCTGGAGGTTGGTAGAGACCAGGCAGCCACTGCTGTGGGCTCCCTCTCCACCAGCCCTGGCCAGCTGGCTCTGGTTCTGACCAGGCTCATGCTGGTTGCCCTGGAGAGAAACAGGGCAGGGTGAAGACCTGAGTGAATTTGTTTGCACTTCTCAATATGGGCATTATGGTAATTCTATTTGTAGTTTTTCAAGGAACCTCCATACTGTTCTGCATAGTGGCTGAACCAATTCACATTCCCACCAACAGTGCAAGAGGGTTCCCTTTTCTCCACACCCTCTCCAGCATTTATTGTTTCTAGATTTTTTGATGATGGCCATTCTGACCGGTGTGAGATGATATCTCATTGTATTTTTGATTTGCATTTCTCTAATGATTAATGTTGAGCATTCTTTCATGTGTTTGTTGGCAATCTGTGTATCTTCTTTGGAGAAATGTCTATTTAGGTCTTCTACCATACGACCCAGAAATCCCACTACTGGGCATATACCCTGAGAAAACCATAATTCAAAAAGAGTCTTGTACCAAAATGTTCACTGCAGCTCTATTTACAATAGCCCGGAGATGGAAACAACCTAAGTGTCCATCATCGGATGAATGGATAAAGAAGATGTGGCACATATATACAATGGAATGTTACTCAGCCATAAAAAGAAACGAAATTGAGTTATTTGTAGTGAGGTGGATGGACCTAGAGTCTGTCATACAGAGTGAAGTAAGTCAGAAAGAGAAAGACAAATACCGTCTGCTAACACATATATATGGAATCTAAGGGAAAAAAAAAAAGGTCCTGAAGAACCTAGGGGTAAGACGGGAATAAAGACACAGACCTACTGGAGAATGGACTTGAGGATATGGGGAGGGGGAAGGGTGAGCTGTGACAAAGTGAGAGAGTGGCATGGACATATATACACTACCAAACGTAAAATCGATAGCTAGTGGGAAGCAGCCGCATAGCACAGGGATATCGGCTCGGTGCTTTGTGACCACCTTGGGGGGGATAGGGAGGATGGAAGGGAGGGAGATGCAAGAGGGAAGAGATATGGGAACATATGAATATGCATAACTGATTCACTTTGTTATAAAGCAGAAACTAACACACCATTGTAAAGCAATCATACTCCAATAAAGGTGTCCAAAAAAAATGGAACAATATTACTAATAAAATACAGGTATACGTCAAAAAAAAATTGGGGGGCATTACTTCCTGGGAGCCAGCCTGTAACTGGTCGGGGAGACGTGGAGCGGGTTTGACCTGGTCTCGTCCTGCTGCCCCTGAGTCTAACCCAGGCTACATCCATCCCAGGCCACGGGTCCAGGTTTGCGTGACAGACCATGCAGTCACCTTCACTATGTCCCCTCCCTGGTGCTGGAGCAGTGACCGTGAGAGATGCCCACAGATGTCGGTGGCGAGCACGCTGGCCCCGAGGAGGAGCTCAGCCTCGTTTACTAAGTGGCGCCGGGTACCAGTTTCCCCTCTGCTCCGCAGCTCAGAGTGCTTTGTTTTGCAGAGTCTGGGTCTCCCTCCCAGCAGAGCTGCAGACAGGTGTCGTGGTGACCGAGTACTGAAAAAGCTGATGCTATAAAGAACGCTCGTGGCCTCGGCCTCATGCTCTGCAGATTAGCGGAGTGTGTGGATAGGGCCAGCCCCGCCTGCCCCTCCCCAGGGGCCCAGCTGGGAGCAACTCCAGCTCCCAGACAGCTCTGGGCAGGGGGCAGCGGCGGGAGCCCCCCCTCCGCTAACAGTCATCCCACCGGCCACTCTGGCCCGTCCCCAGCCAAGGAAGCTGCCTGCCGGACCCAGCCGCCTGCTCCCACAGCACGTGGGGGCTTCCTAGGCGTGGGGAGAGTTGGCGGATGGACGCAGAGCCACCAGCACCCGGCTGGCCTCTCTCCTACCCCCAGGGAAGCACCACTGGGGGACACTCACTTCTGTTTAAAAACAGAACAACAGAAAAGAAATACAGAAAGGTAAAATTTTTAAAGTGATAGTTTCCCCTTGTCCCAGCTAAAATAAATATTTTAAAGAGTTTTGGGTCTAAGATAATTCGTGGAAAGTGCCTGGGATACATTAAAAATAAACCCTCAGTCCTAAGTATATTTATTGTTTCCTGTTAAGACTACATGAACATCAATGTTCATATGTGTGTGTGAAATATTGCCAACCACACAGGACCACGCTGTTCTGATGCGCGTCATTGGTTTTCACGTCAGCGATGTATCTTTGCTGTTAACAGTGTCGTGTTACCTGTGTGTGTCTGGCTGACAGAGCCAGCCTCCCGAGACGGCGCCTCCCAGTCCTGACCCTCACACAAGGTCAAGGGCACTGACCATTCACAGGGTCAAAGGCCATGGAAGGGGACCAAGGCTTCCCAGTGAGACCCAGGAGGGAGTGCTCCGGAGAGACAGGGCGCTGAGGTCTGCTCCTGTCTCTGCGGGGCCACAGCCTCTGTAGCATTCGGTCCCCATCTATTGGAGATCAGGGCATCCGTCTTCACGCTGCTCTCTGGCCCTGGGCCCCGCCTTGGTCTGCAGCTGCGGAGGGCTCGTGCCTGTCCTGCTGTGTCTCCTTTGCGGTCCATGCTGCCTCTCACGGGCTCATGTCCTAACTGCTGTGTCCCATTCTCTGGGGGTCGTCCTCTCTTTCATCCCGAGGGGCATTTCATGGGGGCAGCAGCAAGGAGAAAGCCTGCAGCCCCCTGCCCCCTTGGGGATGTTGGGAGAGGGACGCAGACGTGGGCGACCCAGATGCGGTGACCACACGCACCCTCTGCACCCAGGCCACTCGGTCAGATGCTGTGAGTCTGTGTGCATGGGGACAGGAGCCTTTGGGGCTGCGTCTCCTGTGGGAGGTAGGACCAGATGGAGGACTCAGCCTCCCTGTGCTCCAGGAGGAAACTGCAGGGGACAAGGGAGCTGATGGATGTCCCTCTCTACTCCAAACACCGTTGAAATCCTCATCTTCAGGTGTAATAGCTGCATGTGAGCTAATCCCGTTTGCGTGGCATTTCCTAACAAAGGACCCCCTGGGACAACGCAGAAGGCGCAGCATTTCCCGGGGACAGAAATCGATGCCATCGATCTGAGGAGACGGCACCACACGCCCCAAGGCCGAGCCTCCCTCCTGTTCTGAGATTCCCTTCCGCTCTGAGTGAGGAAGGACAGGCGGCCCCCACCCTGGAGGTGTGGCATCCCCGCTCTGCGGTGAGTGGTCCACTCTCTGGATGCCAAGGGCATGAGGTGAGCTGGGTTCCAGACACCTGGTCTGGGCCTGTAGGAGAGGAGGCGCTCCCTGAGCTGCCCCCAAGCTGGCCTCTGTGAGCTGGGCCCCGGGCAGTGGGACAGGATGGGAGGGAGCCACACCCAGAGGCCCAGGGAACTCCCACTAGGGGCAGCTTCTGTGTAACTGTCTGTCCTTTGACTGCCATGCTCTGTGGTGGCTGAGGACCCCCGAACCAGTTCTGGGTAGTGAAGCCCATGGAGCCCGTCCATCAGTCCATCCATCCATCCATCCACACATCCACACATCCATGCAGACAAACACTCACCCAATGCCTGCCCTGCTCTGCTAGCCACTTCGCCCTGGGGCAGTAACACGTCTCTGCTGTCTGGAAAGCCCTTCACGTCTCCAAGCTCCACTGACGTAATTTTTACAGATAAGGGGATGGAAGCCGAGAAAGAAGTCTGATCCTCCAACTAGTCAGGAGGGCCTGATTCTGGGTCATTTGGTTTGGAACTCGGGGGGTTTGTCCTGGACCATGAAGCCCCATCAGTCAGTGATGGAGGAAACGTCTGCCATGAGCCTGGGAATGAGGGGGGCTGAGGAGACCCCTCTTGGCCTCACCCACACAGGTCCCAGAAAGGCCGAGAGGGACAGGGTTCTGGACAGGACCAGAGGAGAGCAGGGGCTTCTGGACATTTCAGGACCTGGGAGGGGCCTGGTGGCACATGACATGGGAGTGCTGAGGTCAGGACAGGGAGGGGCCAGGAGGGCCATGTAGGATGCCACGTGTGGCCTGGCTGCAGGGGTCCTCAGGGGCTCGGAAACCCCCCACGGGAGCGACTTTCCAGATGGACTTCCTCCTGTGGACACCCCACGGGCTGTTGTGGACGCCACCCATCAGGTTCTCCTTCTAGAAGTAGCTTCAGAACCTAATTTCCAAGTTGCCTCTGTGCTACAAGAGAATGGGGTCTAATGACCTGGGATGCACACAGACACACAACCCGGGCCCTAAACCCCACAGGAGCGCAGAATGCCGCTGGGAGCCACGGTCCAGACCAATGCAGCCGGTTGGTTTCAGTTAATTCCACTGATTCCAGAGTCTGCGTGGAGCCCCAGCCAGGGGCGGAGTCACCAGTGCACTCGGGTCCCCTACCCCCGAGAAGGGGGCGGGGGAGGGACAGGCTTGAGGGTGAGCTCAGGGCAATGGATCCAAGGTGGATATAAGGAGGGGTGAGGTTTCGGGGCGAGGGTGGCGAACAGTCCAGGCGCCGTGGACCTGGCACAGGGGAGAGAGGACCAGAGCAACGGGGGCGGGAGAAGTGGGGACACATCTCCGGCACAGACAAGGGCGGAGCGGGACGTGGTGGCGGATGCGATCTTGGGAGAGATGGAGCTCAAGGAATGGGCAGCCGTCGTGGTGGGAGGGATGTCCAGGCAGACGCTGAAATGACCGCTTAGAACAAGAAATGTGTGAAGATTAAGGGCCCGGAAGCAGAATGGCGGGAATTGGGCTCAGTGAGAAGTGGGAAGAGCTCACAGGGAGATACGTCCTCCAGTGCCCTAAAGGGCGTCAACTTAGCTTCAAGCCATCTCCTGTTTGTGGGGCAGCCGGGGAACCCCTGTCACCCCCTCCATCCAGGGAAGATGTGGAGGCTGGCGGAGGACAGAGATTTCCCCCTGGAGGAGACAGACGTGCTCTCTGCTCTCCTCGGCAGTGGAATGTAAAATGGGAGATTGTCATTTTCACACTCTTTCCAAGATGAATGTCCCTACCTAAGACTGCCTGGGCTACAGCGAGTGTGGCCGTCTGCCCAGCAATCAGTGACATCTTGAAAGGTCCTCATAACAGAGACATGGAACCTGCAGCACGTGTGGTCCCACATCCCAAGCAGCAGGACCTGAGAGCAAGCAAACGACCAGCTGTGGCGGTGCTTCCCCACCACGTCCGGGCCAGCGTGGCCAGCGGTCACTGTTCTGGGAGAAAAAGAGACAGCACGGCCGCAGGCGTCACACAGACGGGAGAGGGTCCTCCAGCTCAGTGCAGGGGTTTGTAAATCCCAAAGTACCCGCTGCCAGACTCACGCCCCGGCCGCCTCCTGATACAGCCTGCGAGGCGGGCCCATGCGCGTGCACCTGCTCAAGTCAGACAATCAATGGCGTTTGAAAAATTAGCCCCACGGGTCAGGCGAGAGTCTCCTTCAAAGGCCATCACTTCACACTAACTACGTTCAATTTCCTCTAGAGTTATTATATTCATAGACCTGTGGACGCACCTCAGCCAGAACAAATGTGTGGCATCTTCCCCAGCATGAAAGGCAGGAGGGTAAAATCCATCATGGTTTTTGCAGGTGTCCAGCAGCCTGGTCTCCCGAACCCCTGAGGCTGACGGCTGCCTTTGCATCCATTTAAATGCAGACAGCTGAGCTGGTCCAGGACCAGCTGGGAGTAAGAAATACACATCGCCTCTCCAGCCAGGCTTGAGGCAGGCAGAGGGGCTGAATGGGGTCTGGAAGATGCTGCGGGCTTCCTGCCATGTGCTTGGCAGGGCCGGGGCT
Source organism: Orcinus orca (assembly GCF_937001465.1). Lineage (NCBI taxonomy): Eukaryota > Metazoa > Chordata > Mammalia > Artiodactyla > Delphinidae > Orcinus > Orcinus orca. Next base: position 101,476,312 of record NC_064569.1, read on the forward strand.
CCCGAGGGCTCTTCCAGAGCCAACCTGAATGCGGTTGCTGCAGGCAGCTGCCGGGAACCGCTCTGGCCTTCCCAGGACCCTTCATCTGGTCCCTCGTTCAAAAAGGAGTGAGCACCCCTCCTGGACAGGTGACGTGCCCGGGAGGTGCCTGACCCCCACGCAGGGTGCAGCGTCCTTGTACAACGGGGTTTGTAGGACAGCATTCAGATCTGGGGCTGGGGTAGCAGGCAAAGGCAGATCCTCTTGCTGTGACGGGCTCATCTGAAGCCTCTGTCTCTCCACCGGCTCTGCAAACCAGCGGGTGCTCCCCTTCTCAAGGGCCCTGGGGGAGCCAGGCTGGGAGGGGTTGCAGCCACATGGCCGCCCACTGACTCGGCAGCAGGTAGACGAGCAGGGACTGGGCGGCGGCCGGAGGTTCGGAGACCAAGAGTCCGGTGGGCGAAGGGGCCCCTGCGAGCCTGAGGGAAACTTGAATCCTTTCATCTCCACACACGTGGCCGGAAGAGGGGCTTCATCCCTCATGTGTGAACTCAGCCCTGGATACCCCCTCACAGGCACCCCCTCTGAAGCAGGCACCCTGCCCTGCCAGCTGTCTCCCTCTCCCTGGGTGTCCCACACCCGCTGCTTCTGCCAGGCTCTGGGGGTGGGGGCCAGATCCCTGCCAGCGGGGGACGTGAGAGCTAACCCCATCTGCCTCGTAGCTCTCTCTCTGTGTCTTTCCCTCTCTCTGTCTCTCCTCTGTCTCAGTCTGTCTCGGTCTCTGTCTGTCTGTCTGTCTCCCCCTCATTCTATTAGCACAGGGTTGACCAGTCCTCCCTCCGTGACCAAACTGGACCCTCCATGACCCTGCATCGTCCTGTCTGCCCTGCTTCCCAGGGCTCAGCAGTGGGTCCAAAACGGTGACTTGCGACCCATCCTGAGAATGAGAATGAAAATGAATTCAATTTGTGTCCTTTCCTGGTAATGTCTCAGGCATCTCAAATTGTGAGATGCTATCTTCTCATTGGAGGCTTGTACTTTTTTTTCCCAGGCAGTGTTAGAATTCTAATCCTTCATATTCTGAGAAACATGGTAAGATGAAACACAAATCAGTTCGCCTTTAGCAGTGCTCGGTCTTTGTTCCGGTGAACCTGGCTCTTTTTGAGGCAGGTCCGTCCACAGGTGACAAAGGGCACCACTTTCGGTGGGATGGGGACTTCTGGTGACACTGTTTCGGCCCCTGTCCAGCCAGGTGGGCCAGGGCCAATGTCCGCAGCCTCGTGGACCCAGCTCTGGGGACAAGAGCCATTGATGAACACCCGCATTGGGTGTGGGAGGAGCCACAGGGTCCCTCCTCTCCTGGTGGCCCTACGGCCAGGAGCTCACCCCTGCGTATGCCCCCTGCAGCTTCTCAACCTAGTGATGGTCACCCTCTGGGACACCCAGACTCAGGGATGGGCTGCCTGGGGACACAGGCTATGAAGCGTCCTGGGTTTTCTCTCCCAAGTCCCACGCTGCTGCCTGGGGTCATCTCCCCCACCATGCACAGCACAGCTGCTCTCTCGCCCTTGGCTCTACATGGGTTCCAAGACCAGGGTCCTCCTTGCCCTTCTGTTCACTTGTCCGGAGCCCATGGGCAGCGTGTGTCCTGCACAGACCGTTCTGGGGCACCATGGCGATGGCAAGGCACTTCTGGCACTCTCGGGGCCCTGGGTCTGGGCTGACCGGTGACCACTGCCTTTGGGAACCTGCCCCATGGAAAATCTGTAGGAACCTATCTCTCATCTGGACACGTGAGCTGAACGGCCAGGCCTTCATGCTGCCCCTGGAGTCTGGGACAGACACTGACCAGGGAGCACATGGTGGGGGGGGGGAGAATGGGGGGCCAGGCCCCCAGGCCAATGCAGACTGAGGCACTAGCAGAAGAAACGGCAGCGAGGGCAGCGCTAACTTCCGAGGAAAGCAGCTGTCAGTCCTCGCTGCCGTCCCTGTCCTGCAGGGCGGCAGGGATGGCGTCTCTCTCTCAGAAGGTTGACGACCGAGGCTATAATGTCAGCAGCGGGGTCATTCCCACAGGCTGGGGCCAGTGGGCAGGAAAGGCGTAAAGGTGAGCTCCTTCTGTAACGAGGGTCTTGGGGCAGAAAGAGCTGGATGGAGTTGGGCTTACGTTTCCTGAGAAAGACAGTCAGAGCGAGCACGTGTCTCATGCCCCTGCCACGTGGAGGCACCTGGGCCCCTGCCCTGGGTTGTGAAGTGGCCCCTTGCTCCATCTCCCTCTCTGGACCCTCAGCCCGAGAGGCCTGGATGGTGTCTTTGTGGTACCTGCACCAGGCCCAGAACGCCCCGGCCACACCAAATACGGTGTGAAGGGGTGAATTATAACCACATCCTTCCCCAGGCTCTGCTGAAGGGGCCCCGCGGGGCTGACTCCTCGGGCCAGCCCTCTGCTGGGATCTTCCTGTGCTACTCAGTGAGTGCAGATTTATTTGGAAAGAAGGTTTTTGAAAAAAATCAAGTTAGACTGAAGCTGTTAGGGTGTACACTAGCCCAATATGACTGGTGTCCCTATAAAAAGGGGAAATTTAGACCCAGAGACAGACACAAGGGGAGAACGATGTGAAGTCGGGAAGAAGGCCTTCCAAGTGTCAAGAAACCCCTGGTGCTGAAGTGGGAGGGGGCGCTGGACGGACCCTCCCCGCAGCCCGAGGGAGCCAGCTCTGCAGACAGTGGGGTTCTGGACATCCAGCCCCCAGGCCGCGAGAGATGTCTTTGCTGTGGTTAAAGCCCTTCAGTCTGTGGTCCTTTGTTACGACAACCCTAGAACACCGATGTGGATATATTGGGGAGGAAACGAGCATGTATAAATATTGTCTTCCAGTATGAACAAGATAAATCTGTCCTTTCATTTATGTCTTCTTTATTGTTAATTACGTTTTCCAGTTTTTGTTATAGAGATCTGCACATCTCTCCTTAGATTTATTCCTAAGCATGCTATGTTTTTAACAAAATTTTAAATAGAAATTTAAAAATTTTCATTTTCCTTTTGTTTGCTTCAATGTATGGAACTGTAATTGAAATTTGTAATAAATATATCCTATGAAGTTGTTAAATTCACTTATTCTTCTTCTTAAAACTATGAGTACTCTGACAGATTCTTAAATTCTTGGTGATGATGTATTACTCTCAGATATATTGAAGGATTTGATTTCCTAGTATTTTGTTAAGGGTTTTCTACTTCACGTTCGTTAGGAATATCGGTCTCTAATTCTATTTTCTTGTCAAATCTGCGTCAGGTTTTAGTATCAGATTGATGTTGGACTTGTGGGCAAGTGTTTCCATCTTCTTTATTCTTTGAAAGAGTTTCTGTACAACGGGTATTATTTCTTAAATGTATGTTAAAATGCCCTAATAAAGCATGAGTTTCTGGAAATTTTTTTGGTTGGAAGTTCTTTTTTTCAGATTTTTAATTTCTTCTTTTCTTAGTTTTGATAAGTTGTGCTTTTCACATATTTTTTTTCCACCTTAGCTAAGTTGTAAAATTCATTGGCAAAAGTTGTTCATGGCATTTCTTTAATATCCTTTTATTGTGTAGCCAAGTGCTTTCATCCTTGATGGGTAATTTGTGTTTTCTAACATTTTAATTCATTAATCTAGCTAGAAGTTTATCAGTTATACCAATCTTTTCAAATAACCTACTGACTTTGTTCATTTCCTCTATTGTCTGTTTTTTATTTCATCAATTGCTACTGACATTTTTATTATTTTCTTCCTTCTAATTCTTTTGGTTTAATTTGCTTTACCCCATAACTCCTTAAGATAGAATTATATATAATTTAATTCAATATTTCTTCTTTTTAAATCAAAAACTTTTTTCCTGTTAATCTGTCGTTTTTTCATTTCACACTTTTTATTTTTTAAATACAACTTTTAAAGTTTACACTTTAACTTTAAATCTATGAAATTCCCTTTAAGTACTGAGTTAACATCCCCCCAATTTTTATATGTTTGTGTTCATTACTATTCAGTTTAATTTTCTCTAATATTCCTTGTAATTTCCCTCTCTGACCCATGAATTATTTAGAAGTGTCATTCAATTTCCACATATATGGGTGCTTATAAATAACAATCTTGTAATTGATTTTAAATTTAATTCTCTTGTGCTTAGACAATATAATTTGTATGATTTCAGTTCTTTGCACTTCATTGGGATTTATTTTAAGGCTTAATTTACTGTGTGTTTTGATGACGATTCTGTGAACACTTGTAAACAGTGTGGACTCTAGTTTTGGTTGGTAGTATTCCAGAAATGCTCATCAGTTTGAATGGGTGGTACTGTGGTCACATCTTTTATACCTCATTAATTTTATTGTTATTGTTTTTACCTACATGATCTACTGATTACTGAGAGAGGACTGGTAAAACCTCCCACTCCGTTGTGCATCTATTTTCTCTTTTAATTCTGTAGTTTTTTGTTTCAAGTATTTGAACCTCATTTTGTGTGTGTGCACACACGTGAAAGATTGTTATCTTTTGAATGAATTAATCTTCCTTGCATTACATAATGCCCCTCCTTTTATCTGCTACTCTTCCTTGTCTCAGCCCTCTGTGTCTGATATGACTTTAGTCAATAGTGTTTCCATTGTATACCTCCTTTACTTTTTTAAATATTTATTTTTATTGAAATATAGTTGATTTACAATATAATATTAGTTTCAGGTGTACAACATAGTGGTTCAATATTTTTATAGATTATATTCCATTTAAAGTTGTTACAAACTAATGGCTGCATTTCCCTGTGCTGTACAACATATCCTTGTAGCTTATTTAGTTGTCTTTACTTGTAACTCACCTGCTTATTTGCATTTAAATTGCAACTGTTATAAACAGCATGTAACTTAGTGGTGCTTTTCGTCCACTCCAATTGTCCCTGACTTTTAACGGAAGCGTTTAGTTCATTTATAGTTAAAGGAATAGTTGACTGATCTGTTTTAATTTGACTATCTATCTGTTTTCTATTCGTCCCATCTATTCTTTGTTCCTCCTTCCTGCCTTATTTCGGATTGAATATATTTTACTATTCTTTACCTCATTAAGTATGCTTTATATATGATAAGATGCACCAGTCTACAGTGTATAATCTCGTGAATTTTGTCATTACCACCACTGCCACAATCAAGATATATAATGTTTCTGTCAACCCCAAAATCTCCCGTGCCCTTGGCCATCAAGCCGCTCTCCCACCCCAGCCCCCCACGAAGGCTGACCTGCTTTCTACCGATACAGTTCTGATGTCTCTAGAATGTTATATCAATCGAGTCCTACAGTATTGGTGTTTCACCTCTGGCTTCCTTCGTTTAACATAATCAGCCATGTAGATATGCAGCATCGGTCAATATCATTATTTTATTCTGTTTTATTGCTGACTGGTATTCCATAATATAGATACACCACAATGTGTTCATTTATGCACCACTTGGTGGGCATTTGGGTCCTTTGCAGTTTCTAGCTCTTCAGATAAAGCTGATCTGCATGAATATTGGTGCACAGCTCTTGGAGTGGGCATATGTTTCACTTTTCTTCAAGAATACCTAGGATTGGAATTACTGGGTCAGGCAGTAAGTGCACATCGAGCTTTACAAACCCTGCTGAACTATTTTCCAAATGCCTGTCCTGCTTTGCATCCCCACCAGCAGCACATGAAAACTCCCCCTGCTCTGTATCCTCAGCAACACTTGGTATTTTCAGTCTCTTAAATTTTCACCATCCTAGTGGGTGTGAAGAGGTATATCATTATGGTTTTAATTTGCATTCTTCTAAAGGCTAACGATGTTGAGCGTCTTTTCATATGCTTATTAACCACAGGTTTATCCTCTCTGGTAAAGCATCTGTTCAAATATTTCCCCATTTCTTAAATGTTTTACTTGTCATCTTATTATTGAGTTGTGAGAGTTCTGTATATATTCATGATAGAAGCCTTTTATATATGTTTTGCCACTTTTTTCTCCCAGTCCGTGGTTTGCCTTTTCATTTTCTTGCTTTAATTTTGATGAAGTCTCATTTACAATTTTAAAAAATTTACAGTTCACGTGTTTACTACCCTATTAAGAAATCTTTACTTAACAAAAGGCCAGTAAGTGTTTCTATTAAGTATTTTTCCAGAAGAGCCATAGTTTTATCACTTCCATTTAGCTCTATTATCTATTTCAAGTTGCTTTTTCTATATGGAGTAAAAGGTTGAGCTTCATTATTTTTTCATATAGATATGTATTCTCGGCGATTCTTTGTTGAAAATATCAACCTTTCCCAGTGAATTATCTCAGTGTCTCTGTCAAAAAATCAATTAATCGTATTTCTGTAGGTCAGTTTCTGGACTTTCTATTCAGTTTCATTGATCTATGTGTCTATATTTGCCACGTTGACTCTGTTTGCTGCTTTGTAATAAGTCTTGAGAGTAGGTGGTGTAAGTTCTTAAACTTTGTTCTTCTTTTTCAAAATCATTTTAACTCACATAGCTCCTTTGCATGTCTACATAAACTTTAGAGTAAGCTTATTAGTTTCTACAGAAAAAAGGTCATTGGGATATAGATGGAGATTTCATTCAGTAAGTGAATTTATTGAGAACTCATAATTTAACTATAATTTTTATTCCAACTCATGGTCATGATTTATTTCTTCATTTATGTAGTTGTTTATGGTAGGCAGAATTACACCCCCCACCCCCACCCAGATGTCCATGCCTTAATCTCTAGAAACTTTCAGAATGTTAGTGTACATAGCAAAGGGGACTCTGAGATCCTTGAGAAGAGGAGATTATCCTGAATTATCCAGAGGGGTCCTGTCTAATCAGATAAATCTTTAAATTTGGAGAATCTTTCCCAGCTGTGGTCAGAGGGAGATGTGGTCAGTGGAAGAAGAGTCAGGGAGACATAGCTTTGTTGGTTTTGAAGAAGGAGGAAGGGGCCATGAGCCAGTGAAAGCGGAGGGCCTGCAGGCACTGGAAAAGCAAGAAAACAGATTCTCCTCTAGAGCCTCCAGAAAGGAATACAGCCCTGGTGACACCTTGATTTTAAATAATGTAAGCATATTTTAAATATTGTAAATAGCTATTATAAATACATTTTTTAAAATTTCAGCTTTCAATTATTTGTTTCTAGCATTTAGAAATACAATGGCTTTTGTAAATTGACCTTAAATCCAGTAACCTCACTAAATTCACTTACTAGTTAGAATAGCTTTCTTTTGTAGGTTCCTTGAAGTTTTCTACAAAGATGATTGTGCTGCCTGCAAATAAAGACCGTTTTACTTCTTTCACTCCAATCTGTAAGAATTTTATTTCTTTTTCTTGCCTTATTGGATTGGCTAGGACCTGCAGGACCAGTTGTTGAGAGAATGGACATCTTTGTCTTATTCCCAGTCTTAGGGGGGCTTTATTCATTCCTTTGTATTATGTTAGCTGTAGAATTTTTGTGTATGTCTTTTATCAGGTTGAGGAAGATTCCTATTATTCATAGTTTGCTGAGTTTTTATTTATTTGTTTGTTTTATGAATGCCTTTAAAATTTTGGCAAATGTCTCTTCTGTATTCCATTTGTTTGTTTATTTGTTCTCTGATAATATAGTAAATTACATTAATTGAGTTTCTAATATTAAACCAACTTTGAATTCCAGGGGTTAATCTCATTTGGTAATGATGTATTATCCTTTTAATATATTGATGAATTTATTTTGCTAAATATTTTAAAAGATTTTAACATCTTTATAATGGATGTTGGTCTGTAGTTTCCTTTTCTTTTAATGTCTTTGTCTGATTTTGATATCTGAGTCATGTGCCTTAATGCACTTTTCTTCGTGTTTCTTACACTTAGGTTTGTTGGATTTCTTGGATTTGTGAGTTTATAGTTTTTATCAATTTGGAATAATTACTTAAATATTTGTTTTGTCCCCCAAGGCTCCTCGATATTATCTCAGAAAAGTTATTGTTTACTTGTTTTATTTTTTTCAGGATTTTATCCTCTTTGTGCTTCATTTTGGTTTGTTTCTATTAGATCACTAATACTATTTTTGTACAGTGTCTAATCTGCTTTTAATCCCATTTAGTAAACTTTTCTTTTGAGACACTGTTTTCCATCTCTAGAAGTTTTGTTATTTTTGTATATATACGTATATATCTTCCATTTCTCTCCTAATGTACTCATGTTTTTCTCCATCTTCTGAGATGTAAAGAGCACATTCGTAACAGCTATTTTAACACCCTTGTTTGTTGTTCTATTTGCATTAGTTCTGTGCCTGTGTTTATTGTTCAACATTTGGTTAAAAATATGAGGTATGCAAAGAAGCAGAAAAAGTGTTAAATGTTAAAAATTGTGAATTTTAGGTTGTCTTTTGCTGAATTTTGTTGTGTTCCTTAAATGTTGTTGGAATATGTCCTGAGATGCAGTAAAATTATTTGGGATCAGTTGTACCATTTCTTGACATCTTTTAACTCCTTCGGCGTGCATCCAGAGCAATCTCTGGGGCTCTGGGGATGACTCAGCCTCACTGCTGAGTGAGGCCTCTGTGCAACATCCTCTGTATCATGAGATCGTTCAGCTCCTGTGGTGGGAATGTAAACTCTGTCCAGCCTCAGGGAACCCCAGGATCTGCCTGCCTTTCCTGTGAGTCCCTTTCTCATATTGTGTGCAGGTCACTGCTCAGTCAAAGACTCAAGGGGACCCCTCCATAGATTGATCATATTCTTTCTTTCTGTAGATATCTCTTCTCTGGCATTTCATCTCACAGATTCTATCCACCTTGCTATCCCTAAATGCTAAATTCTGTCTCCTAAACTAAGCGTGCCCATCAGTCTCTACTTGGAAATTCTAGTGGTAAGCTGAGGTAATCATAGGACCTGCTTTACTTGTTTTGTTTTGTTTTTTCCTCTCAGGGAATCACTGTCCTGTGTTGTCACTATCCATGTCTGGAAAATTGTTCTTTCACCTGTTTTGTTGGTTTTCTTGTTGTTTAAGATAGGAAATGAAAGCAGTCCCTATTATCCCATCATGGTAGAAAGAAAAAATAAACCTCTTGGCTTTTAATTATAACTGTTTTTTTTTTTTTAATTTATACTTGCTCTAAGGATGACATCCTGAGCTTAGCACAATTTACCTTGGATATGATTACACCACATCATGTACGATGTGAGTCTTATAGGAAGATGCTTCTACGTACTTCTTCAAATACTTTGTGCTATAGTTGCCATGTACTTGTAAGTACTTGTAAGTCCCATATATTTTCATGAAATCTGCTTAAAAAGATCAAAACTATCCTTCAGTGTTTCCCCACAAGTCCTCATGCTCTGTGTATCCTCCTGTGGGTTGGAATTCTCATCTCGCAGTATTTTTCTGTACAAAGAACTTTTTGTATTATCGTTCTTCTGAAAACAAGCTCTCTCCCCTTGTTTACCTGAAAATGCCTTTATTTAATCTTCATTTTGGGGAGATATTTTCACTAGACAGAGACTTCTAGGTTGACATATATCGTTGGTGACATTGTTGTTGAGAAGTCAGTCTCCAGTCCTGTAACAGCTCCTCTGGACACACTGGGTCTTTATTCTCTGGGGTTTTTTAATGTTTTTCATTAGTTTTGATTTTCAGCAATTTTTCTATGATTTGCCTGGGTGTTAATTTTCTTTACATTAATCCTGCTTGGAGTTCTTTGAGCTTTCGGGTCTCTGAGTTGATTTTTTTTTTAACTTGGAATATTTTTCACTATTTTTTCTTTAATAACCTCTTATGCTCCAAATTCTCTCAGCCTCTCTCTAGAATCCAAGAACAGAAAAGTGAGATCACCTGACAGATCACTTTGGGCGTCCTTTTTGTCTCCCCAATTGGCGTGATTTCCGTTAACCTACCACTGATCCTTTCTTTTGCAGAAAGAATAAATTAATCATGATTTCAGATATTATTTTTATAACTATACAACTTACATTCTGTTTGATTTTAGTTTTCATTCACCTCCTTAAGGACCCTGTTCTTTCACCTATTATAGTCACATCTTTGCCTCTAAATTCTTTACCATTTTGCAACAATTTTTAAAAGTGTGCCTTTGCTAATTTCAATAAATTTGTAATCTCTCAATCTGCTTCTATTATCTGTTTCTCTTTATTAAGGGCTTTAAATACAGACTTCCATTTTTGTAGTTTCTATTGTACTGCCGTTACATTGTGTAAAGGAAGAGTGGAGAATCCGTGTGGGGATTTTTCGGGGGGACTGCTTGTTGCTACTGTTTTTTTCTAGAGAATAGGAGAATATACAACCGTCCCTCTTTCTGGTGGTTAAGCAAGCTACGAATTTTGTTGCTTTCTTGGGACCACTGTAACAAATCACCAGAAGTCGAGTGGCTGAAAACAGCACACGTTCATTTTCTATCAGAAGTGGGCTTTGTGACCGCCTGGAGGGGTGGAATAGAGAGGGTGGGAGAGAGGGAGGGAGACGCAAGAGGGAAGAGGTATGGGAACATATGTATATATATAACTGATTCATTCTGTTGTAAAGCAGAAACTAACACACCATTGTAAAGCAATTATACTCCAATAAAGATGTTAAAAAAAAAAAAAAAAGAAGTGGGTGAAATGGGTCTCAAGGAGTTAAAATCAAGGTGTGGGCAGGGCTGCCTCCCTCAGGGGCTCCAGGGGGGAACCTGTTTCCTGGCCTCCCCAGCTTCTAGAGGTGCTGCATCCTTGGTTGTGGCCCCTTCCTCCTTCCTCGGAGCCAGCACTGGCTGATCCTCTCGTGATGCCGTCCCTCTGGGTCTGACTTGTGCCGCTTCCTTCCCGTTTAAGTGCTCCTGTGACCAGACTGGGCCCACCCAGATAAGGTCCTTAACTTAATCACATCTGTTGGGACTAACATATACACACTACTATATATAAAATAGATAACCAACCAGGACCTACTCTATAGCACAGGGAACTCTGCTCAATATTTTGTAATAACCTGTAAGGGAAAATAACCTGAAAAAAATATAGATATTCATATACACATTTATATATTATATCTGTATCTATATGTACACTGGTGACACGGGCAGCTCTGGGTCCAGTTGAGCTGAGTCTCTCATCCGATTCAGTCCTGCTGTGGTTTTGCCAAGTCACACCTCCCTTCTTTGTCAGGATGATGCTGCAGGAGGTTGAGCTGAAGTTCAGAATCCTTGTTTTACCCACGGATTCAATTCTAACAGGGCCAGAAAGTCAACCAACCCAAGAATACACAGATATACGTACTTTTGACCTGCTTCCCTGCCCCTCTTCCACTTTCAATTTCTCTGTGAAACTTGGAAGTAGGTGGGGAGAATCATTTTCAGATTAAAAGACTTTTTTTTTTTTTTTTTTTTTTTTTTGCGGTACGCGGGCCTCCCACTGCTGTGGCCTCTCCCGTTGCGGAGCACAGGCTCCGGACGCGCAGGCTCAGCGGCCATGGCTCACGGGCCCAGCCGCTCCGCGGCATGTGGGATCCTCCCGGACCGGGGCACGAACCCGTGTCCCCTGCATCGGCAGGCGGACTCTCAACCACTGCACCACCAGGGAAGCCCCAAAAGACTTTTTTTTTAAAGTCAAACCTTTATTCATTTTTTTGCTGCACTGGGTCTTCGTTGCTGCGAGCGGGTTTTCTCTAGTTGCGGCTGGCAGGGGCTACTCTTTGTTGTGGTGCACGGGCTCTAGGCACACAGGCTTCAGTAGTTGCAGCACATGGGCTCAGTAGTTGTGGTGCATGGGCTTAGTTGCTCCGCGGCCTGTGGGATCTTCCCATAGCAGGGATCGAACCCCTGTCCCCTGTATTGGCAGGTGGATTCTTAACCACTGCGCTACTAGGGAAGTCCCAAGAGACTTATTTTTGAATACGGTGTTTTCCAGATCCGATTCCTTTCCCTCTCCCCTTGGATGTCTAAGGCTCAGCTTAGTTTCACCTTCTTGTTGAAAACGCTCCGTCTGAACCAGACTGGTCCTCTGTCCGCATGAAGCCAGACCTGGCCCCTCTTCCCTGGGGTGGAAGCTGACATAGACACCTCCTCACCTATGGAGACACATTTTTCTTTGGAATTCAGACTTTCAAGTCCTATGGCCACTCTGTTTTGCTGCCACCGTTGAAAGTTATTGTTCCTTTTGTGTCCCTTTTTCCTTCTTGTTGCAGGCAGAGGCAGGAGTCAACACCGAGAGTTTTCTTTGCTAAATGGCTGCTGTACTTTCCTCTCTGACCCACTGGCCCGGGCATCTGTGGACCAACAGAGATATGTATTCGATTGAAGCAACGTTCCCCGAGAACTACTGGTCGACCAGGCACCACTAGACTGCACAGTTGCATCCACTTCTTCACGTTGGAGCTGAAGGCCTTTCTCTTTCCTCACTACCATCCTCAGAAGATGGACTCATTGGTGAGCTCCTGGGTACAAATGCAGCAGAATAACCAGTGTAACACATCCCCCATGAGCTTCTGTCACTTACTTAGGTCCAAACAGCCTGAGACTTGGGTTCTATCATTTTAACTTGCATTTTTCCTGGTGCCTGACAAAAATTTAATGAAGTTCTAAGGCTCATGCCAGATAAAGAAGACGGGGACCTCTTCACTGATGGAGTTTATGTGCACAGTAGGTACCTAGTAACCGACACTGAACCCAGGGGAAACGACAGACGTGAGTCAATGCTACTTCTAGAAATGGGTACGAAGTTCTCTTTCCCGTCTGCCCTTGACCTGCAACAGGGGCGCTTGGACGCCAACCCCACCCCCTTCCAACATGGGGACCCAAGGTGGATGGCTTTTTATATTGAGGTTTTCTTGTTGTTGTTTTCTGCCTAAAATTATTTTTATCTGATGTGCTCATTTTAAAACAAATTCATGATGATAAAATTCACACATCGTCAGTGTCCCCAGAAAAGAATCACCTGCTCATTTCAGCATGATTTCCTGCAGCTCCTCCCGTCCTCCCTTTGTGTGTGATGGGTGCATGCACAGAAGTGGGCTGGGCCCCTGCCTACGACTTCCATCCCGCCTTCCCTCTTGAGGTGTCCCTGTGAGGATGACACCGGGATTTTGAGGATGCTCTGGTGCCCCTGTTGCTCAGCACGTCTGTTGATGGGATGCGGCCTCGAGCCAGCAGCTGGCTGCCCTGCTAGATGTTTGTCCTGGGCAAATTGCTACCTCTTTAAATGATGGTGTCCTCATTTCTAAAATGGGGCTAAATAACAAGACCTCATTTTAATGCTGAGGGGAAGGTTAAATGACAGTGTGTGTTCATCGTTTACATAGAATGAATATTGAGTAAATGTTCACTGGTTCACTTAGTAAATGCCCCTGGACGCTTCTTGTGCCTGGGCCTGGGAGGACACACTGAACAAAGCCGAGTCCTTATTCACAGGACACTTTCCTTCTGATGAGGGAAAACTCAGGAAACAGGTAACAGCGTTTATCCTTGACGACAAGTGATGTAAAGAAAATGAAACCTCGCTCTGGGGAGACGGCAGTGGCGGGTAGCAGCATAGATTTTACATTTTCCCCAGTTCACCTAAAAACGAGTAATGAGATAGCAAAATTGGTGGAGTATAGAAAACATCACAGAAGGCACTTTTGCCAACTGAGACCCACGGGGCCCAGCCCCCAGCCTGGATGGCACCGCAGGGAGAATTCTGAGCCCTAAGTTGGGTAGCCTGCAAGGTGAGCCTGGTTTGCCCGGCCTGAGGCTGACCCGGGGCCTTTTGACAATCAGACAGCAAAGAGTCCACATCTGCAGGATTCAGGGGCTGCCTGGACTGGATGAGGCCACCGCTGACCCCAGACGACACAGCCTGTGCCTCCGCAGAGTAAAAACTGCAATTGATCAAGGCCCCTTCCAGTAATGGTATGAAAAGAAAACTCAGTGGACAGCAGAGAGGAAGCTGTTTTCTTAAAAATTAGGTAAATCACATGGAAGAGTCCAATCTCGACCCGTAGAGAATAAACACTTTCCAGACCACATCGTCACACGTGGTGGATGTGAGAACGCATCTCCTTACAAAATGTGTTCAGCTAATAAAGGAAAACAAAATGACAGGGTGCAAATATCACCGTTATCTCCCATTGAAGCCATGCATCTAAGTGGTGAGTGTCAGTAATGCTAACGGCAAAAAGAGAAGGACAGCCAGACACCAGGTGCCTCCTTGTGAGAGAAGCAACTGTGGTCTGGCCCAGGTGGTGGTCCCTGAGCCCAAAGACGCTTTAGACTCCCCGGAGATGTGGAGGACAGGGGGACACACAGCTCTGCACCACGAAGGTGCAATCAGCAAAATCCTGATGACGGCAAACCCTACCGAGACGTGGCTTGTACAGCTGATAAATTAAGGAAAAACAGAGACTGGCGGCGAGGGGGGGGGTAAGCTGTCGCTTAAGAGAGACATGAAAGTATCAAGGAAAAGGAAAGACGGGGCTTTCACATCGAGGGATGCACACTTAGTGATAAAACCATAGAGCAAGATGAGGGGGTGATTATTCCAAAAGTCGGGATGCCTGGGGGAACTGGGGTATTTCTCAGAATGGAAACAGCAGAGAAACCCAGGTTTGAGGTAAGTTACGACTTTCAGCTTGTATGTGTTAACTCTGAGGGTCTGGATACTGACATGAGGGTGCCGGACAGGCACCTGGGTACACGTGTGTGCAAGCGTAGCTTGCTGGACTCAGCCTGACCCTACGGAGAACTTCGGAGCCTGGACTGTGCCTCGAAAGTTCCCTGGTTTCAATGGTCCCGGAGGTGGGCGTGGGGCAGCACCCCCAGGCATCTCCAGTCTCCAGTCAGGGAAGGGCCCTCTGCCTGTGGTGGCTGGGCGGGTGCACTGGCCGGTCAGGGGGAGCCGTGTGGACGAAAGCTGTGGTCACGCTCCCAGAGAAGCCCGCCCGCTTGGGGACCCACTCCTGGGACCCCGGCGGGAGGTTAGAACTTTGTTTTAATTTCCTGTGTAGTTTATGAGAGAAATCTATTTTTGAACCCTAATGGAACTTAAGCAACCATAAACTCCTTTTCAGGATAGATATGGCTTCAGAACAGCACTGTGTCCCAGAGCCAACCCTGCTGGCCTCCTTGGAAAGGTTTTGGGAAGACCCGCGAGTGGAGAGCTTCTGCACACAGCCCTCGAGGCTCCAGCCGTCCCGCTCTGCACAGAGATGCCGCTCACCACACGCGTCGGCATCCTCTGTGGGTGCCGTGGTTCCGGCAGAGCTGGCTGAAGCTCCGTGGCCCGGCTATGCCGCCCACCCCCGAGGATGTGCTGCGCTGGCCACCACGAGCTCCAGCCAGAGCCTGGCCTCCCGGGCCCGCTGTGCAGCCTCAACCCTCAGGGCTTCTGTCCCCTGGGGAAGCGCCGCTCCCAGCACCCTGGAGAGAAAGACTCAGGCCCAAGCGCACCTGGGACCCATCTCAGGGAAGAGGCTCTGCGGTTGGGGAGTCTTATAAGAGAACTGGGTTATTTGTGTGTGTGTGCTGGAGGGAGAGACGGACAGACAGACAGACAGACACACACACACACACACACACACACAGAGGGTCCCTGCTAGCAATCTCATCTCTGAAGGGCTGCCCTGTGGAAGAGGAAATACTGTGGAGCCGGGGTCGGGTGGGTAGCAGGGCTCAGGAGGAGAACTTGGGCGGGGCTCCCGAGGAAGTGGGCTTCCTGGGAAAGAGGGAATACCCGTCAGCCCACGGGGAGGGGGAGGGGGGAGGCTTCCTCTCGCCGGCTGGTTGAAGAGGCAGGAGAGAAAAGGTCTGTCCCCAGGAGGAGGTGCAGTGGGTGGCAGCTCTGGACCCTGTGACATGTAGATTGTGGGGCTACAGATGCCCTGGAGCTGGGTGCTTTGCCTGAATCATGCCCAGCTAAAAGGGTTCACTGACCTGCCTGCTGCCTCCAGGACATCAGGCAACTGTCTGAAAGGCACCTCGGCCCAAATTGGCTGGATTTGCTCTTGTTTGGACATTGAACAGATGCAGGCTTGGGCAC
The DNA here is from genome assembly GCF_937001465.1 of Orcinus orca. NCBI lineage: Eukaryota > Metazoa > Chordata > Mammalia > Artiodactyla > Delphinidae > Orcinus > Orcinus orca. Next base: position 101,492,284 of record NC_064569.1, read on the forward strand.
AAGTCCTGCACCCAGGCCTGGAAGGGTCTCTTGCACTCAGGCCCTCCTCCAAGGTCCTGATGCTGGGGGCAGGCGTGCTGACCACCCAGGCTGTGCTATGGAGTGGGGGGACCGTGGAGCCCAGGCTTTGCACAGGTAGGCGTCTCCTTCAGGGCAGAGAGCCTCCCCTGGTGGGAACTGTGAGCGCCTTTGTGGAGTCAGAGTCCCCGGGGGCACAGCATGGAAGCCCCTAGAGGCCTCCCTTCGAACCGATGGCATTTTAGTTTGCAACCAATTCCCCATCACTTTGCTCTCCCAAAGTTCTGGGTCCTACAGAAATAAAAGAACAAAAGCCCATTGAATATCGTTCGTCACAGACCTTGTGACTCAGAAAACGAAACACATTCATTCCCTCTCAATCCTCCTTCCCCAGGTCAGGTTTCACAAAGGAGTTGTTGATGGATTCCGTGAATGGGGTCTGGCGTGCTGGCCTGGCTTTCCTCGCAATAAATATTCATGTGAAGAGGAGAGACAAAGAAAGTGAGGTTCAAATACAGGCCACGCTTGTGCACAGCCCGGGCCCCCCAGAGCCTGCGGAAGTGCCACAAAGGATGCTCGGCGCACTGGCCGCCTTCTGCACACCAGTCAGAGCCAGCTTCTCCTGAGACGTGAGCTTTGCGACCACAGAGGGCCGGGATGAGCTCTGAGATGTTGGGGGAGAGGAGACTCCGAGCTGATGCGTTTTGCTCGCGGGGTGTTGGGCAGGCATGTAGGAAAGTCTGCAGAACGCCAAGCTCATCGGAGGATCTGTGTGCGTGAAACATCTCGGGTGAGCAGGTCCCCTCCCGGAGCCAAGACTGAGCACTGAAGTCGGAGAGGAAGAGACAAGGACCACCTGGTTGAGCTGCACCATATAAATAGCTTGGAAGCCCTCACTTCCATCCTTGCAAGAACAGTGCTGGACAAACTGAACATCAATGACTTCTTGGAGCCTCTGAGAACAGAGCCGGCAGGGAAATCACCACCTGGCATTGGAGAGACAGGTGAACCCAGACCTCTGCTCACCTGGACGATGGCTGCCTGAGCTGCACGCTGGTGTGAACACATCCATGGTCACTTGGACAGGATCTTGGAGGCGACTTGATAGCAGCCTACTCATAATCACCCAGAACTGGGAGCCACCAAGGTGTCCTGCAGTAGCTGATGCGTAAATATATGGTGGTCCCTGAAGACGATAGAATATTATTCAGCCCTGAAAAAAATGAGCTATGAAGCCATGAAAAGACATGGAGGGAACTGAAGTGCACCTCGGTAAGTGAAAGAAGGCAAACTGAAAAGGCTGCAGACTTTTGTGATTCTGACTCTATGACATTCTGGAAAAGGCAAAACGAGAGAGAGAGTAAAAGGGCCAGTGGTTACGGGAGGTTTGAGGCAAGCAGGGAGCAGAGGATATGGGGCTCACAGAGGACGCTCAGGGCAGTGAAGCTACTCTGTAGGGTACCGCAATGGTGAATTCACGTAATCATACATTTGTCTAAACCCATATGCCCTGGATGAATACTGTGGACTGCAGTTAATAATGATGTATCAGTCCTGATTCATTAATTGTTACAAATGGACTGCACAAGTACAGTTAATAATGTGGAACACTATTTCCAGGAAGAGGGGGTGGAGTGGGTGTACGGCACCCTCTGTACTATCTGCTGAGTTTTTCTATAAATCTAACATGCCCTAAAAAGGTAAAATCTGTATAAAATAATACATGAAAGATCCTAGATAAGATCAAAGTGCCTTGGGCTTCCCTGGTGGCGCAGTGGTTGAGAATCTGCCCGCCGATGAAGGGGACACGGGTTCGAGCCCTGGTCTGGGAGGATCCCACATGCCACGGGGCAACTGGGCCCGTGCGCCACAACTACTGAGCCTGCACATCTGGAGCCTGTGCTCCGCAACAGGAGAGGCCGTGACAGTGAGAGGCCCGCGCACCGCGCTGAAGAGTGGCCCCCGCTCGCCGCAACTAGAGAAAGCCCTCGGACGGAAACGAAGACCCAACACAGCCAAAAATAAATAAATAAACATAAATAATTAAAAAAAAAAGAAAGATCAAAGTGCTTTGAACTGTCCTCCTCTCTTCTCTGTACATCCCCAGAATCTTCCTTAAAATGAAACTTGGGTTTTCCCACCCTCTTCTTCTGTAGTTTAAACAATGTAACACACGCATCTTTTGTTTTACCCTTTATGCCAAAGGTAACACACTGCACTTACGATTTTGCAGTTTGCTTTTTCAGTTCCCACTATGTTGTGAGATCTCTTCTCCTTGAGGCACATAGTTTATGCGTTTAAACGGCAGTAAATGTTTTCATTTTGTTACGTTCCAACTTGCTTACCCATTTTGCCGCTGATGGGCGTGTTGGTTGTTTCCACATATTTGCTGTAACTAATGATGCCGCCTGAGCGTTCCTGATTGTTTCCCCCCGGCGCGTGGGTGGGTGGCTTTAGAGGTGGCCCGTGGAGGTGGCACACACAGCTGTAGTGTCACTCATCAATTTCACTCGGCCGCACCGTGGCCCTCCTCCCGTGAGCACGTCCTCACCCATATCTGTGATTGTCTGTTTGTTATTAATCTGAAGTGTCCAAGGTTATCTCGTCATTTTAAATACGAATGAGATTAAATTGTCCCATATGTTTGTTCGGCATTGGAATTCCCTCTTGTCTGAATTGTATATTTATATCTCTCCTTTTATTTCTTATTACTTTTTTTTCTTTTTCCTGATGCTTCGTAAGAGTTGTTTGCGTATTCCAGATAAAAGTCTTTATTGATTTTATTGGCTAAAAAAATCCCCTCCTGCTTTATTATTAATGGTGGCTTTGCTGTATGAAGTTTTCATTTTGATGTCATGAAATACATTATTCATTTCCTCTAGGTTTTGTGCTTTTGTGTCTTATTTAAGGAATAAGAATATGAATAAGAAAATACATTTTCTTCTAGGATTTTAAAGTTTAGCTCTGCATGCCATCTGGAATTCATTTTCGTGTGTGGCTTGGGAGAGAGAGAAAATTTTATCTTCCCATATGGCTACCCAGTTATTCCTGCCTGGTTTATCGAATAGCCCGCCCATTCTTCACTTATTTGTAGGGACATCTTAGTCATAAGCCGAGTGTGTGTGTAAGTGTGCAAATGTTCACAGACCCTGTCTCTATCTCGCTGACGTATTTATTACACCTGCCCCGAGGCACAAGGTTGTTCAATGCTTTCTGTAGTATTTATATCCCTGAAGTGGGCAGACCTAATCTGGCCATGAACATGTCTTTGTTTTGTTTATTTTCTTAAATTCTTCTTTCCTTTCTCTCTTTCTAGAAATATAAGACTTGTTAACAAAAATAATCAATAAACACTCTATAATAAGAATAGAAAAGAGTTTTATTTGAGCCAAACTGAAGACGATAGATTGGAAGCCTGCTTCCCAGATGACTCTGAGAAACTGCTTCAGAGAAGCACGGTCTCCAGCACCGTTTTACATCTTGTCAGAACAAAGAACATTAAACAAGTCAGGGATACATTTCAAAACACACACACACAGGACAGCATGTACACAAGCGAGTCAGCAGGGCCCTGCACCTGGGAAGGGAGTCATCATCAAAGGAGGACCAGCCCTGGCATCCTAGGAAGGGAGGCATTTAATCTTTACTTTTAACTTGGGCATTCTTTACTGTTGGTCAATGTGTCCTCTTACGTAACGATGAAAGCAGATGTACAATGTCTTTTTGATGGGCCACAAACAGACTATTTTAGTTGGCAGCAGATTCAAGTGAACTCGTGTATGAGCCGGGAGGACTTCCTATATCTCCATATGTGAACGTTTTTTATGAGGCTTTCCTAGCTCCTTCAGGCTAGGTCACGAGCTCCCACATCTCTGCAGTTCCACCGTGACAGCACTTTGTGGACACAGCATGTGTGTCCATCTCCGGCCGTACGTTCGGGACTCGGGACACAGCGCCCAAAAGCAGGACGTGGCAGAGGATACTGATAATGATAGCAAATGATGCTCAGAGCAGCGGCCCCTGAAACACTCCTACAAGCCAGACATTGTCTGAAGCGCTTGGTGTGTATTAACTCCATCCTCACAAGAGCCCTCCCTCTATGTATTGTTCTCACTCCTGAGATGAGAAACTCAAGCGAAGGGCTGGCAAGGTGGCCCCACCAGGATCACACCTGGGCTGGACGCCCTGCTCCCGGCTGCTGAACCACGCTCCTGGAGACCCCTACCTATGCAGGTGTGAGTACTGTATGCGCATGCATGTATATGAATGTGTACATGAATATGCATGTATACTTCATGCATATGTATGCGTATGTTTTCTTGGAAAAACTAACACTTCAGCATGGCTAATATATCAAACAGTTCAAAGGTTATGCAAATAAAAGCCAGTCGTTTTGCACCCGAGATGCCCTTCCCCTTCCCAGAGGCCATGCCCGTTAACAGAGTTTTGTGGATTCTCCCAGACATCTCCTTACCTGCCCTGGGCTGTAGGATGTTTCTGTATTACTGTATGTTTATCCATAAATCACCCTCTTTAAAAACACGAATAGGAGTATTATGTACACCCTGTTTTGCATTTTGCTTTTCTCATTTAACAATATAGTTTGGAGATATTCTAATCCAGTCTTTAAAATAGTTCTGTGATATTCCATAAATTATTTACTCATTCCCGTAATGAGAGGTACTTAGATTGGCTCCCAGCACTTGTAATTATTTTAAAAAATGGAACTCTTTGTAATATATCTTTGCTCTTATGTGCATGCACTCGTGTGGAGCTGCATTCTAAATGTGGAGGTGCTGGGACAGACAGAAAGTACATTTTACCATTTTTGAGATGCACCAGAATTATGCCCCAAAGAGACTGCCGAGGTCACCTGGCCACTGAGATGATGCGGGCTTGTCCTGCACTTACCTGTCAATCTAGTGCACCTCACAACTTGGTGGGGCTGACCCTATAAGGAGAATACTCTATCATTGGCCTAGCAATTGGCTTTTCTTTAACTTCACGTGACTTGGACATTTTGTATTATTTTATTGGCTACTTGTGTTTTTTCTTACTGGAAATGACATTCCCGTCCATTTCTTCATCTTTTTACTTGAGGGGAAGAGTCGCTGATCTTCTAAATATTTTAAACTGTTTTCTCAAGAATGTATTTTAAATCATTAACCATTTCTATTTGATAGTTTATGGACTTAATCTGTAATTAAATCCCAAATATTGAATCACTTCTGGTTCCTGGAAAGAACCACATTAGTCATAGTGCATTTTTCTTTTTCTGAATTGTTTGATTCTACTTGTTAATATAGAATGTAGAGTTTCTGCATCTATATTCACAAACTAGATATATTTCTAGCCTTGTGTGTGTATGTAATGTTTTGGGTTCTGCTTGGTTACAAACCTAAAAGACAGAGGTCTCCAAAAATTTAAATAACTTCTGCATTATTTATTCTCTGAAGTTTTGATAGAATTCAATAAAGAATTTTGAAATGTCTTGATGATTTAAGGGGAAGTAGCTAGTAGACAACTTTCTCAGTTTTGTAGATGGTAACTGATCAATTTACCAGTCTCATCCACAGGTAAATTTTGGATTCTCTCTCTATATATAGATAAATAGAGGGATAGATGGTTGGATAGATAGAAAGATAGATAGAGATTATCTTTCTAGATCTATCTATCTAGCATAACCATTTATTTCTTCTAGTCTTTTCTAATTACTTATATACAGCTGAGAAAAAATTATATATATATATAATCTGCCTCATTTTTGGTTGCTTCCTACCCTAATTTCTTTTTCTGTTTCCTCCTTTTCATCCCCCTTTTGCAGTTAAGTTTGATATTTTATATTTTGTAGGGTTTTTGTAAAGGAGCTACTGTGGAAATTATTTACTAGTTCTACTTTTGTCTCTTTAATGCATCATTCATTTCTGTTTTACCTTTATAAAATCATTCTGCTTTCCCTTTCATTATTTTTCTGTTTTTAGTTGAGTGGGTAATTGATTTAATCACCTTTTTAATTCAGAATTTAAAATATTCATGATGAATCATTTTGTTCCGGTGGTGATGTAATGGTATCATGTAGTTTGAATTGCTTCATATTTCATTTTTGTTTTCCTCCAGGTATTCAGCAGTTTCAGGTGCTTTCTGAGAAGGCCTTGAGCATTTTTTGCCTCCAAGTACACCATCATTTTCTATAAATAATTCGCAGGATCTGATAAGCTGTGCTCCCTGTTCGCCACATAGAGTTGGGGGTGCGTAATCATACGGGCTCCTCGTCACCTCCTAAGTCTAAGTCTCATGTACATTTTGTCTACTTGACCTTGGGGATGAGCAAAGTCAGGTGAATGTCCTATTTGAGACAGTTGCCCCTGGAGTCCCAGGCCATGCTCCCTCCTCCACGCGTGGTCACCCAGGCTCCTGTGCTGAGATGGCCCTGCACCCCGACCCCTGCTGTCGCACCTTGGCGTTCCCCAGGACCGTGGGGCTTTGCAAACCTCCAGTTGTGGGGATGGGGCTGGAGGACAACGCCTCACCCTCTGGCTTTGAAGGGACAGCTCGGAGGTGCATTAAGTGGTACCGGGGGATGCTGGAGGGAGGGCCCGCCCATGCTCACAGGTGGCCTCTGCTCAGACGCTCACCTGTAACTGGTTCCCTTGCCCCACTCCCCACTTCCTGGGCTCACCCCCCCCAAACTCCCCTCATTCAAAAACTTGTTTCAGGCCCTGCAATCTGGGGACCCAAAGTGAGACACTCTGACTCCTGTGTACCTGGCTGTTCATTCCCCTTGCTGTGGGTGTTACTTTGTGTTGGTTACAGACGCACGAGACAGACTTCGGTTGTCCTGTGTTCATCGTCTCTGCCATGCGCTCCCGTGGCCTCCTTCAGTGTCTCTGTATCGATCACAAGCTTGTCGGGCGCTCCCGCGGTCATTCCGCATCACTCTTTGCCTGCATTTCTCTGTGCATTTTTGCCCATGAATTTCTCGACTGCTTTACGCTATTGATGCCTTGTACATGATGCCTGTACTGGATTTCAACCTTTAATTTAATCTGAGACTCTTCTTTTAGTGAGTGAATTTATCTCATTTACATTTGCTGCTGTGACACCCGTCTGATTATCGACTTCTTCTGTTGTATTTCTACTTTCATGTTTCCATCGTTTTCCATCTTTTACTGCTTCGTTTGCAGTCTCTCTGTGTGTGTTTTCCGTCTGATAATGTAGAAAGTTAATCCATCTGCTTGTTTATTTTTTTCTGGTAGCTGTCTTTGTAACTTTTAATAGCATTGGGAAAAAAAACCTTATTTCTAGATTTATTAATTTTTGATAGCCTACTAACTCCCCACTTTGTAAAAAGAAAATTAATTCATGGATATGTTTCCCAGATATTGTCACCATCTTCTGATTTTTCTACTTATTTATTTGCATAGGTCTACTAATGGCTACATTTGCACCTGTAGGAATCTAAAATTCAGTTCTATTACCTTTAAGGACTACTTAAAAGTGCTTATAAGTGAAATAAAGCAGAGCAGCGGCTTCCTTTTACCCACTTTCCCACTCTTTTGTCCAAGACGCACACATACACATACGTACACATGTATACATAAGACCTTTATGTGCTGCTTAAGCTCTTTTTATATTTGTGTGGCCTTCCTTTCCATTTGGGTGGGCTCCTCGGTCACCAGCAGGTCCTACTCTCCAACTGCAGGTTCTGCATCTCTGTATGTCGAGGCATCATGGCCGGCTCTGTAATCAACGCCTATCAGCTGTTTTCCCACCCTCCAGTACCCCATTCCCGTCCCTTCCCAGCAGTCCCTTGATTGTTAAAAAATGCTTTACTGGGATGAAATTCACAGACCATATATTTCACCCCATTAAAGCATACAATGATGTGTTATTTAGTGCATTCCCAGTTTTGCAATGATCACCATGCTCTAATTTTTGAAGATTTCCATCAACCCCAAAAGAAATCCCACCAGCAGTCATTTTCCATCTTCCCTTGCCTCAGCCTCTGTCAACCACTGTTCTGTTTTCTGTCTCTATGAAGTTGTCTATTTTGAACATTTAATATAAATGGAATCATACGATATGTGGTCCTTTGCGACTGGCTACTTTCACCTAGAATAATGTTTTCAAGAGTCATCTATAGTGTAGTAAATATCAGTATTACATTTTTTATTGCCAAATAATAGTCAGTGGTACAGATACGACACATCTTATTTATCCAATCATCACTTGACCACCCTGTGGCTTGCATCCCCTTTTCAGCTATTATGAATAACGCTTCAATGCACATTCAAGAAGAAGTCTGGGTGTAGACATAAGTCTCACCTCTCCTGGGTGTATATTAAGGGGTGGAATTACTGGACTACATGTTTTGTGAAAACTGCCAAACTTTTTTCCAAAGTGGCTGCACCATTTCACATTCCCATCAACCACTGGTGAGGTTCTAACTTCTCCACATTCTTGTCAACACTTGTTATTGTCTCTCCTTTTATTTTAATCATCTTCCTGGGTCTAAAATACTGTCTGATTATGGTTTTGTTTTACATTTCACTAATGACTAAAGATTTGGGTATCATTTTATGTGCTTATTGACCATTTGTCTATCTTCTTTGGAGAAATGTCTATTCAAATTCATGCTTATGTCCAGCTTATTTTTATGTGGTTTGAGATAGCAGTTCGACTTTATTATTTTGCATATGAATACCCAATTGACCAGCACTATTTGTTGAAAAGACTACTCATTCTCCATTGAATATTCTTGGCAACCTTGTCAAAACCTATTGACCAAAAACGTAAGGATTTATTCTTTCACTCTCAACTCTCTTTAGTTGTCCTATATTTCTGTCCTTATGCCAACATCTCACTGTCTTGGTTACTGTAGTAAGTTTTAAAATAAGAGAATGTGAGTCCTTCTCAAGAATATTTTGGCTATCCTGAGTCTCTTGCATTTCAATACGAAATTTAAGATCAACTTCTCATACAAAATCCCTTTCACTAGTCATTTTTCCCTTTGAATTATTGTGCTTTTCAACTCCAACATTTATTTGGTTCTTTTTTAAAAAATAATTTATTTCCCTTTATTGATATTCACTATTTGGAGAGATATTGTTCTCATACACTCCTTAAATTATTTAGATATGGTTTTCTTTAGTTCTTTGAAGATGTGTGAACTATCTTAAAATCTTTGTCTAGTAGGTCCAACATCTGGGTTCCTCAGGGACAGTTTCTGTTTACTGCTTTTTTTTTTCTTCTTGGGTATGGCCATACTTTCCTGTTTCTTTGCGAATCTAGTGACTTTTTGTTGAAAGATGGGCATTTTAAGTAATATGATTTGGCAACTCTGGAAATCATATTCCCCCTCCTCCCTAGAGTTTATTGTATTGTTGTTACCTGCTATTTCTGTTGGTGTTCTTTGCTTACTGATTATCCGGGCCAGTTCTCTAAAGTCTGTGTTCTCTTTGATGTGTGGTCACTGACGTCTCTGCCCAGCGAGTGTCCTGGTCAGCTGGTCAGCTGATGATTGGACAGAGCTGCCTTTAAATACAGTGGATGCGTCAGGCTCCCAGCCTTTGCTGAGGGGATCCACTCGTTGTTGGGGTTTCCTTTCAACGCTCGGCCCAGTCCAGCTCTGCCTTAGCCTTCTCCTCCTGTTTGTACTGAGCCTCAAATTCCAGAGGTGGGAGGTGAGGACGTATTTATGTTTTTCCCAGGCAGGTTCATAATCTCGCACTGGTGCCTGTTTCTGCAGATCCACAGTAATAGGGCAGAGCTTCTCTCTTTCTCCAGATCACATTTTTAAGTGTTTCATCAGCCTTTTTCCTGCCCAAACTGGCATTGTGGTCTCAGGCAGCTGTGATGGTGTAAGGTTGTGGGCATAACTGACACCATCCTGGGCCTGTACAGCTCCTCCTGTCCTGCTGCTGACCCTGCCCAGGACTGTACTGTGTAGTGAATCACTTCTCTATCATCAAGAGATTGGCAGTTAATAGATACTACTGAATAATCATTAGGACCAGGTGGCTTCTATGCTCAGCCAGTCCCCAAACAATGATGAAAACCTTCCCTGACATATTCCTGGCACCCATGAGACTAGTTACCCATTCATAACTCTTGACTTAGAAATGCATGTCCTGTTTCCAAGCACCCACCCCCATACCCTAGGTTAACTATAAACTTGTTCCAGTGGCCCCTTGGGGGTGCAGAGAGCAACTGGGAATGCTCCCAGATCATTTTCTGCCTGACCCCAATCCCACCCAGTGAGGAAGTTCCCTGGTAATAAACTGACCCATCGGTTAGGTGGAGCTGCTGCTTCAGTTTCCAGTGTCAAGATGATTCTCAGTTTGGTGTGCACTTTTTGTTCCCTCTGTCCTCCAACAGATGCTAAACAGTTTACACAGATTGTCTTCAACAAGTAACACTGAGTCAGGTCAAATCATGGAAGCCCTGTGGATGGGGTGTTCTGGGGAGCTGGAGATGAGACTGTGACGCATCTCCAGGGACTGGACTGGGCTTCTAGGGAACTACCAGCCTGGCCCACTCTCTTGAGTGGTGCTCAGGGCAACCATGGGGCTGGGAGAAGGGAAATAGGGACACACCGAAGGGCTTTATGCTCTTCCCAGGACTCATCCCTTTATCTTGAGTGAACACTTCTTGTGTTATTGCAAGTCTTTCGTTAAAATATAGATTTCTGAATTAGCTGATTTTGACAGGTGCTGTCAGTGTTCTATCACTTTGATGGAGGAATAGATTTGGGGGGGGGTTACTGTGCCATTCCAGTTGCCCCACCCCAGTGCATTGATTTTGGGGGGGATCTACCCACCCAATCTCCCTCGCTCTTGACAAGAATCTGACCCCACCTCCAGCTTCAGCAAGGCCCTGATTGGATCAAGCTTCTCAGCACATTCACCCTCCTGGGAAGAGTGATTGCTGTGCAGGTGGGCAGGTGGCCTGAGAAGGGGTCTTACCTCAGATGCAGCCACCAGGGGGCACAGCCAGGTGAGCGTGCAGGTGGCAGTGCCACCTTCCCAGCAAGGAGTGTGGTACAGGACTCGGAGGGGACGCAGCTGTAGGCCTGGCTCCTACAGGTCTCTCCATGGCTCCACTGTGATGGAGCTGGGCAGCCCCTATGCCCCCTCCTGCCCACCCCCTCCCCCATAGACTGCACATCTGGCCCACTTCAACCCTCCATCACCGCCCAAGAACACCCTCCCAGCACATCCACCTCCAAGGACCAGCCATCTGCGCTCCCCTCTCTGCTCTGCAGAAATCAATAGTCTGCTGAGATCTGCAACATTTTGTAGCTGTTTCCAGGGTTTGCCCCATTTTGCCAAATATCATGCGTTGGACACTTTCCCACATAACCCAAGGTTGATGGTTGCGGTTTTCTCTGGTTCACTAAAGATAGTTCTTTTCCTTTATGCTTATTCTTTTTGCTCTTTGTAGCTGGCTTTCATTGGCAACTGAATAGAAATTCTCCGTCCCATTGTGTTACAGCACAAGTATACTCTCATCAGTTTTTAAAAAGATGAAGAGGAATTTTTCAAGGAAATAGTGTTCTGGTTTGAGACGAGGAAGGGGCAGGGCGTGGGTCTGGAGGCAGGAGGCTGGGCCCCGCCTTCCTGCCCGGCACTGCCTCCCCGGCTCTCGTGGACTTGGCTTTCAAGTCCGACAAAGTAAGGATAAAAAAGTTTCAATTTTAAAAGAGAAAACAAAATTGAGCCCCCGGTAGCATGCTTGGCATGTGGGTCCCTTGATAAAGTACGCGCATTACTTTGGGCAGCAATAAATGAACGTAGTAAGGCACCATACACGTTGTGGCAGCACAAAGCACACAGGAAATGGTACCGCTGATTGGAGGGGGGACACACAATGGCCAGTGGCCCGAAGCAGCTCCACAACCTGCTGGACGGATCCTGAAGGCCTGGGGTTGATGGTTCTGAGATCAGTCTGTCCAGCTCTCAGGAGGGACCCTCTTGGTGGATGATCTCTGGGTCCAACCTCGCCCTCGGCGGGTCCCTCCTTGCCTGCCACCATGCACACCCGTGGGCTGGGTGGCCATCACCCACTCCTCTGTGCAAGTTTGGGAGCCCAGGCTGTTTGCAATCTCCAATTTAAACAAGAGGCTCTGATCAGGACTGTGGAGGCTTCGGCCCTGGACACCCCTTAGAAGCATGGTAGCACCCATGCACCTGCTTCTCATCAGCCCCAGGGACCAGGACGACCTCAGTTCCTTCCCAGACTTGCTCTCAGAGCTATGCCTTCGCCCCAGGCCTTCCTCATCCTTGTCTCCCGAGGCCATAGGAGCCCCAGGAAGCTCCCCTAGCTGCAGCCTGAGTCATTCCATCATGGCGGACATTTGCTGGATTTTTTCCATCCAATCCTTTTCCCTCTCTTCTTCCTCTGAGCCTAGAGCCAGTCGGCTTCCCCAGCCTTTGGCGTCCCCTGTGCCCTTTCATTTCTGGGCCGACTGGCCCTTCCTTCCTTCGATCCTTCACATCGTATGACTTGCAAGACCGACCAGCACCCACAATGCCCACGACCCATTGCAGCCGCTCCAGCTTCCCCCTCGCCCATTTCGGGTTGCTAATCCCCTCGTCTGACGCCTACCCAGCCGGGCCCAGCACAGAAGGGAAATGTGGGCCTTATTCAAAACTGGGACAGAAGTGCTGGTAGAGATGCTGACACACGAAAGTGGCCCTTCCTCCTGCCGTGTTCCCTTCTGCTGTTCTAGCTGTGCCTTTGGGCTGGGTTCTCCCTCTGGGCAGCCATGGAACCAAACTGCCACGGCCCAGCCAGGGTTTGGGACATCACCCTACCCTTCCCACCGGCTGCTGCCCCACCCACGGTGATGGGCGACCCCAGGGGATTGAGATGAGCTCACCTGCAGGATGCGCCCTGGCACAGGTGTCCAGGGCGGATTTGCTCAGCTACATGCACCCCACCGGAAGGGAGGGAGATGGTGGTGAGGCAGGAGATAGATGGGCCCCAAGCCGAGCAGCTGGAGCTTCTCCCCTGTGTACGGATCCTCCAAAACAGCGGGAGGGACAAGCCGAACCCTGCCCAGATAAGAGATAAAAGAACACACAGTCTTCGTTCTCAAAGTCAGGGAAACCTTCCCGACTACACATGCACAAAAAGGCTCCTCGGAGGTCAAAACAGGAGTGACGTCAACGTACCCACAGGCCTCTTCGCTAGAATCCATCTTGGCTAAGAGATGCGCACACATACACAGAAGGATCCTGAGATAAACCAAATATGGACCCAGAACCAGGCAAATCAGGGTGATTGTCCAAAGGCAACCTGGGAGAAACGCCCCACGTACGTGATTCAAACCACCGTGGGGGCAGGACTCTCCCCTGAGCCCCGCCCACGTGTCTTTCCACACATGCTCTTTGCCCTCCCGACAAACACTTTCCTTGTTTCGCTACTTTCCGCCGTTGTGGGAATTCGTTTCTGCAAAGCTGAAGGGCCAGGGCCTTGTCCCTGGCCACTGGTCCCTTGTGGTCTAGCGGCTAGGATTCAGCGCCCTCACTGCCGCGGCCTGACTTCAGTCTCTGGCTGGGGAAACAAGACCCTGCTTCAAGCCACTGCAGGCCAAGGCCACCCGAGATCGGTGGGGGAGGGCCTTGTCCCGCCAACAGGACCTCCCACTAGTGGGAGGCTAAGGGGGCAGTGGGCAGGGGGCAGGGGTGGGACCTGGGTGCACGGAGGCTCTGAGCTCCCAGGGTGTCCTCCAGCATCTCATGGGGCTTCACTTAGAAGACACAAACTCTGAGATAAATGATTATGAATTTCAAGATGGCAGCAGCAGAGCACTGAGTCCAAACACCCAGAACTCAAGGCCTGGAGGCTGTGGGTGTTTCCTTACGTGCTGAGAGGGTCCTGCAGGTGTGACCAAGTGCAGGGTCTCGATGGTCCTGGATCACCGGGTGCGCCCTAAATGCAGCCACACGCGACCTTCTGAGAGGGAGGCAGGGGGAAATGCGACCTTGGAAGACGAGACCAGGGGGGACAGAGGCAGAGCTGGAGGACACAGCCACATGCCCAGGCCTCCCGGGAGCTTCCAGAGGGACCAGCAGGGCTGACACCTTGGCTTTACCCCCATAAAACTGATTTTGGATTTTCTTCTCCAGAGCTGCAGGGTAATCAGTTTCTATTGTTTTAAGTCAACAAGTCTGGGGTAATTTGTTAGAGCAGCAAATAGAAACTGATGCAATCAGTAGCTTGCCTTAATCAGGGCCCCCGGGTGTCTCCCAGCCCTGTGTTCCTTTCCCTCCCTCCCTCCCTCCCTCCCTTTTTTTTCTTCCTTTATGCTTCATTTCCTACCCAGCCACTAGGTCAACGTCCCGTGTTTGTTTTCTCGTTGCTGTTGTTTCTTTTCCTCGAATCTCTGAACAACAGCTCCAGACCTCAGGTGAGCGTTTCGCGCCATCAGGGCAGGTGACAGATTCACCAAACAGCCCCACGTTTTCAGGGCTTAACACACCAAGCAGGTATTTCTTGCTCCCTGTTCATCTGGCCATTCAGAGAGCCAGGCCCCGTCCACCATGCTGCCCGCCCTCCCGGGGGCTTGAGAGCTCCCTGCACTCAGCCAGGGGAGGGAGAGAGGCAGAGCTGCCCACTCAGGGCCGGGCCTGGGGCGACAGCCACTCTTTGTCCACACTCACTGGTTAAGAACCGAAGGGGAGCTGGGACTTGCAACCCAGCCAGGTCCAGGGGAAGGAGAGGGGCTGAGGACCCGGTGCCTTGGAGGGATTCGACCCTGAGTGACCAGAGCCTGCAGTGGAGCCGCTGTGCTCACGCCCCTGCAGGGGCACCTAGTTTTGTTATTATTGTGGATTTTTATAGCTAACCCTGAAATTAAGCACTTCATTTACAAATGTCTTATTTCAGGATCTGAAATATTAATACAAGTAATAAAAATTCAATACCAGTGAGGGATTTCCAGTTTACGGGGCCATTTCAGCCTGGGACTTCATTCAAGCCTTCCTTTACTGGGAGACTTGGGGACCCTGGTGAATCACTCTGCATCTCTGAATGTCATTTTCTATTAGCCAACTGGGATCAATACCTGCCTGGCTTCTCCCAGGGTGGTGACAAGGTTCACAGCCCAGGACCGACCAGACACCTGCAAGGGATTAGGACCCAGCCCACTCTTTGGTCCCTGCCCCACCTGAGAAAGGAAGTCCCAGCCCAGGTCAGGTCAGGGCCCAGGGTCCCAGCAGAGGCAGGGGCTGGCTTTGTCCACGAGGCAGAAGTGGTGCAGCCCCCGTGGCCCTGGTCCCCAGGTGTCCAGCCAAAGGGCCACCTGCCCTGTGAGCTTCAGGTGCCCAACTGGAGCTGACCAGTGCTGAGTGACCCGTAGACCCCTAGCAACCAGCAGGCAGCTCTGATTCAGATTCAGGGGAGATGGTGATCAATTGTCCCTAAAATGCAAACTGCATTAAAAAAAATCCATACCTCTGGGAGGGCTCTGTAATAAGGCCATATATCACGCCAGGATGCAGCATTCCAGGTGGAGAACAAGTGCCTTATTTGTTGGGCAGAGAGAGGAAGGAAGCGCCCAGCTTGGGGAGGGCCGGCCCCACCCCATCTCCCGGCCCTCAGCCCAGGCAGAGCCCCCGTCCCTAGGAAAGGGGCCTAGCCCCCATCCCCAGAGCCCAGACGGCCTCCCTGGACACCACCTGATTCCAGCATCTCCCCCCCAGCCCCTGTGCTATCTCTCCTGGTAGCCGTTCATTCACTCTCTCACTCACTCACTCGCTCTCTCACTTACTCATTCCCCCCAGATTCTCCAGTGCCTCCTACATATCAGATGCCCTGCTCACTGCTGGGCACACACTGATCAGGCAAACCTGGTCAGTGGGGCATTGACTCAGCGAAAGAAGCACAGCCCATGGGAGGCAGGTCAGGGAAGCCTGCCTGGAGGAGGTGGCAGCTTAGCTGGAGAAGAGTCCCTCCAGGGAAAGCACGGAGGCAGCAGCCAGGCCAGCAGAGACCAGAGCGGGGCCTGCGGTGGCCACGGCCTGGGCATAGATCGGAGGAGGCCACTGGACTGGTGAGTTTCCAATGCTTCCTTCAAGCAGCAGGACCTTTTAGTCGAATCAAACCTCCCAGGAAGCCGGCACACAAAACTGAACAGGGAGGAGATGCTGGGGTGAGGCCACCTTCCCTGCCTGGGCCTCTGGCGCCCTGGGGTCCCGGAACACAGGATTCCCTGCGAGGGGAGTCTCGGTGCCCCCTGCAGGGCCCTCCTGCTGGGCTCCCAGCCTGGAGCGGTGAGTGGTACCATCTGCTGCCCTGAGGTAGGGGTGTGCTCTGCGGGTCTGCATCCCACACCTGCCTGGGAGAGAGGGACCAGCTCCTCCTCTGTCTCCCCGCCATCCAGAGAGTCCCGGGCGGGGCAGGGGAGGTTCCTAGCTGGCCAGCCACAATCGGACGCGCATGCGCGCACACACACACACACGCACGCACGCACGCACACACCAGGCGTCCCAGGTGGGGACCAGCCCGCCCTCTTCCAAACGCCATGCTCCTGGGCCCCCTGGCCCCGGCCTGCATGCCCTGAAACAGGGTCCACACCTAAGAACGAGGACAAGGAAAGGATGCTCACCATGGCCCTGGGGTTTCCCAGTCACAGCTCACCTTCACGTGCTGGAACTGTGACCCCTGGGCAGAGCCTGGCAGGATTGCTATTCTTGCTTTACTCGTGGGGAAACCGAGGCTCAGAGAGGCTAAGGAGCTTGCCCAAGGCCACACAGCAGCACACAGAGCAGAGAAGGACTCAGAGCCCGAGGGTGCCCCAAGTCTGGGGGAAGCAGCACTGCCGCGGTCCTGCACGCGGAAGGGGATTCTGGTTTACTCCTAAGTGGTGCTGACGTTAGACTCGGAGTCAGAGAGACCTCACTGCAGCTTTCCAGGGAAGCCAGGGACCGAGAGCCCCGTGTCAGCTAACTCTGCCCGGGCGCTCTGGTTTGCAGGGTACCTGCCAGTCTGTGCTGCCCTGGCCCGACCCTTTCTGCCGGGAGGAGGGAAGGATGTGCTCACAGCAGGACATGGCCTGCCGGGTTCCCCCCCCCCAACCCCACCCACGCCAGCTGTCCTCAGAGCCACATCCAACCCTCTGAGCACCACATTAGAGGTCAGAGTCACCCTCTGTAGCGTGAGGTCTGAGGGTTTCATCCCAAAGGTTTTATTTTTTCCCCTTTCCTCACAAGGAGCATTTGGAATCAAGAGGCACGTGGCAGCAGCCACAGAGGGACCCATGCCAGCACCGGGGCCCAGCGCCTGCCTTGGTCACGGGGAGGCCGGCTCCACGCCGCGGGGTGCTCTGGGGGCCCTGCTGTCGGGCGCAGCCACCAGACCTGCCCAGGCCCGACTCACAGCCCAGGGGGTGGTCCAGGCGTGAGGGTCCTAACCCCGCATGGCCTGTGAGATGCGGTCTGCCTCACCCGACCGGGGTCTCTCCGCTCCTCTAAGAGAAACAGCCCCACTGCCGTCTCTGCTCTGCCGCTCTGCCCCCAGTGGGGACAGCCGGAACGGTTCAGATTTCTGGGTGGGCACTGGGCCAGGAGACGGGAAAGGCCTGCGGGTTCAAGGCGGCTGGGAGGCAAGCCTGCCGTCCTGAGTCCTGCTGGTGAGTGGGCGGCGTCTCTCTAAATCAGGCTCGGCCGGAACTGGGCGGCTCACACGGGGCTGTGGCCCTGGAGCCGTCGCTTCGACAGGCCTCTCGGCCCTGGACCCCACCTTTTCTCTGAACTCTCCCCGGAGGATGAGTCGTCTAGCCAGACCTCAGCCTCATGGCTGATCTGTCTCGTGCTCCACTTCGGAAGGAAAGGGGACGGAAGCTCAAGTGAGGCCTTTTTAGGCCGGGTTGGAATTCCCGTGATGGAGCCCCCCCTCCCTGGGACCCCTCCCCCTCCCTTCGCCGTCCAGGCCAGGCTGGGCCGCGGGGACCTCGGGGCATGTGGCTGAGACCCGCAGGGCTGGCGCCGGGCGAGGCGTCCGGGCTGGAGTCCAGGAGCAGAGAGACGCCCGTTCCCACGGCTACCTGAGAAGGACAGGCTCTGTGCTGGAGTCCAGGTGGGACAGGACGCCAAACCTTGGGGGCGGCAGGGTGAGGGGTCACGGAGACAGAAATGAGGCCCCTGGAGGAGGAGGTGAAGGGAGGGCCGCCGGTGGTGGGCGCGGGGCTGGCAGCCGGAACGCAGCTGGAGGGGCTGACCCCCACCAGCCTTACGGAGACCCAGCCGGGCCTGTCGGGGCTCGGGGACTCAGAGCCCCACCACCCCGGACGCTGCCGCGCAAGGCTGTCTCTCAGCGGGCTCCCCAGGCCCCGCCCCCAGCCCCCCGCGCCCCTTCCCCCAGGGGATCCCAGGTGAGTTGCGGGTCTGCCCCCGCTCAGCTTCCCTTCCTCCTTGAGTTCACCAAACAAGCCAGGCCTGGCCGCAGACAGGAGGCTCGGGACGCCAGAAATTCTGGAAGTGCAGGATCGGGTCATGGTCCCACGGCCCACCCCGCGGCTGTGAGCGCGCCTCCCTCTTCTCCACTGCGGCTCCCACTCCGGGGCTTACCCCGCAGTCTCCGCGCGCCTCCCCTGCCTGGCCGTGCGGGCTGCGCGCAGGGCCCACCTCAGCCTCCCCGCAGCCCGTGTGGGCGGGACCGTGGCCCAGGTGTGGGAAGAAGGAGCAAGCTGTGCCGGCCTTGAGCGGGGTTCAGTCCTGCCGCATGGAGCCGCCCGCGGAGCTCTGAGCCCTCCGCTCCCGGCGCCCCCATCACAGGCGCGTCCTCAGCCCTTATGATTCCCTCTCTTGTCTCTTCTGCTCTCTCCGGTTAATTAATTAATTGCTTTTCTTCTACTTCTCAGGACCCTCCAAGTGCTTGTTGATGAGTGCTGAGAAGCAGAGAGGGTGACCTGAAGAGAAGAACCCAGTACACACCCCCTCCAGCCCCGCGTGTCCAGGGATCCGGGAGGAGATGGCAGCATGGAAGTGGCCTTGCTGGTCCCAGGGCACTAAGAAGACACCCGTCGTGGCCTGGGCCTCTGAAGGAGGTCGGTCTCATCCCAGGGCAGACCTGGGGGCCCCCAGAGATGGACACTGCACCATGAAGGTGATTCCTGCCGGCTCCCGAGCTCCAGCTCGCCAGACCCCCACTCCCCACCCCTCCCTTGCAGCCAGGAGAGGAGCCTGCGTGGGTGGACTTGTGCCCCCAAAGTACATGCTGAGGTCCTAACTCCCAGATCAGACTGTGAGCTCATTTGGAAACAGGATCTTTGCAGATGTGACAGTTAAGACAGTTTCCACTGGGGCAGGGTGGACCTTAACCCAACGTGACTGGGGTCCTTATAAGAAAGGGGACGGGACACAGACCCACAAGGAAGGAAGACCTTGTGACAACGCAGGGAGGGATTGGAGGGACGTCCTCCACCAGCTGGGAGCTCTGAGGATGGCCAGCAAACAGGGAGTTTGACCTGGAGCAGAGTCCCCTCAGAGCCTAAAGGGACCAGCCCTGACGGCAACCTCCGTCTTGGACCTCCCGCCTCCAGACTGGGAAAGAATGGATGTCTGTAGTGCAGCCATTACATTTGTTGGAACGTTTGAGGGCAGCCGTGGGCAGCCCACCCCAGGCCGTTCCCTCTCCCTGCATCTCACAGTTCTCCCGGAATTGTCCTATTTCACCCCCCACAGGGCCCAGCTTACCCCCCCCCGCCCCCCCGCCTCCCCCCGCCCCCGCTCCCACCCCCCAGGCTGCTCAGAGGGCCTCCGCTGTGCCATCGCTCTGGGAACTTTGCCGGCCCCCTCGCCAGAGGGCAGCGAGGGGCTCGGTGCTGATGGAAACTTCCTTCTCACTTTCAGACATGGCTCCCTTGTGGGCGGCCTCCTCCGTTTCCCACTTCCCTCCTCCGGCCCCATTTTAAATAGAATCCCAAACCATCAGAGCGTGAGGCCGTCAGCCCAACTTGGAAGCAAAGCTCTGCGGAGGGGGTGGGATGCGGATGGAGGCTGTCTCCCAACGGAGAGTGGCCGCCCGGCTGCCCAGCAGCTCCACTGCCCGCCCCATCCCCTTCTTAATGGGCACTGGTGTCCCCAGAGCTGAGAAACTGGGCCAAGGAAGTGCCCTGTAGCTGGAAGATGAGCTGCCTGGGCTCTGAGGGAACAGAACCCGTTTCTGCTTCTCCATCAGCTCCATCGCGGGGCCAGGGCGATGCCTGCCAGCACCTCGGAGGGAGGTTGCGCCTCCAGCCGGCACAGGTCTGGGAAAAAGGGGGACCCAGCTGGCCAACTGCCCACCCAGGAGCCTGGTCCTCCAGACTGGGCAGGAGGGGTGGGACAGGAGGGCTGAGGGCTGCTTCAGAATCCCCGGCTCATGGGTGGGTGGCTTTCCTCTGATTCTGCTTCTTCTGAGAGTCTGGACAGACAAGCCTGGAGATCACATCCTTTTAACTGATAACCAGCTTTCTGGCCAGGGGCTCCAAGCCTGTGTCTGGCAGGTCAGCCTGCCCTTTAAGCGGGATGGTCTCGCCTGGATCTCTGCGGCCACACACGTGACAGGCACCTGCTCTGTGTGCCCGGTGTTGTCCTGAGCACCTCCCACTCATGAGGCAGGTACAGCTGGGAACACGGAGGCGGGTATCCAGCACGTCCCAACCAGAGGGGGCTGGAGCAGGGGCTCCACCCCTAAGCGCACATGACCCAACGCTGAGCGGTTCTGCCCTTGGCACCGTGCCTCACACCCAGGGCCCCCCACCCCTGACCTCCTCCTCCTCCAGAGCTGTGCTTGGCTCTAAGCTCTGGGCCGCGCCAGCTGCCCCTGCCGGCTGGGCCTGGGTGAGATTCGGTGTCGCAGCTCTGCGTCCCTGGGTTGTCTCAGGATGGAATCCTCAGCCCCTTCTCTGTGCAGCCAGAGTGCTGCCCCAGACCAGACCTGCTGCCCTGGGGGGAGGGAGGGATGGAGACTTGGAACAGACGGGATCAGAGATGACAGTGGGAAACAGGGTTCCTGCCCCCTCCCCACATTCCAGGCGTTCAGCTGGCTGGGGAAGCGGGGCCACAGTGGAATGTCCTCCTGCGCTGCAAACCTGCCCCTGGGACACGCAGCCTGGCTTCGTAAGCGGGGCTCGTGCTGTGCTCAGGAGGGCCCCCCATTCGGTTCAAAGCTGTGCTATCATCCTGAAATTCCTAATAATTTTATCTTTGAACTTGTGTTTTGTAAGTGAGACCCAGTGGGACATCGGGGCCTGCGTGGGAGATGTGGAGACCCGAGCAGGGTACGTGCTCACTGCCCAGTGATGCTTTGTTCCTGGAGAGCGTTTGTGATGCCGTGAGCTCAGGCTTCCCGGGACCCACGTGCTGGGTCTCAGCAGGACTAAACGTGTGCGCTGCTCGGGTGAGTTAGGGCTGCACCTGGTGAGCGGGAGGGGGGGGAACTACAGGACCCAAAAGGCTATGCTTTTCACTCAGAGCAGAACTCGCTTCAGACGCAGAAAGAAGGCCAGGGGCCCCTATCAACGGCCACGGGCCCCTGTCACAGCCTTCTTTTCTCCTTGTACTGTGCACAGATCAAGGAGTGAAGTGAAGGTGGTTGAGTGGGCTTTGTGCCTCGTTTCCCCATCTGATGGAACAAGGGCCCCGTGCGTATGTGAGTAGTGAAATCCAAAATGTGTTACCGCAGTGATTTTGCCTGCACAAGGTACAGATGAACAGTGAAACTCATGATAGTAACATTCAGATTTTAGCCCTTCTTTACCTAGAATACCACTGAATAGCAAGTAGAAACAGCACACGAGTGGGGAGAGAGGCCGTAAAAGAAAGAAAAGCTTTATATCTTGATATCTTTAAAGGGACTTTCTTTGTGCTTTTGAACAAGATTCCTGTGTTCTCACCTTGCGCGGAGCCCTGCAAATTTCCCCTCCCATTGAAAAGGAGTCCCCCTAGACTGAGTTCCCCTGCTGAGTTTATGATTAATCTCTCTTTCCAAAACTTTACCCCTTTTCTTGTTCTGCTCCTGTTACCCTCAGGATGGAAGAGTATCAGAGGAAAGGGGGGATTGAAACCAAGCAAGACCCTGCAGGGCCTTCCTGGGTGCAAAAGTCCCTCCGTGTCCCCTCTTTCTTTTTTTTTTTTTTAAATTAATTAATTAATTAATTTAGGGCTGTGTTGCGTCTTCGTTTCTGTGCGAGGGCTTCCTCTAGTTGCGGCAAGCAGGGGCCACTCTTCATCGCGGTGCGCAGGCCTCTCACTATCGCGGCCTCTCTTGTGGAGCACAGGCTCCAGATGCGCAGGCTCAGTAGTTGTGGCTCACGGGCCCAGTTGCTCCGCGGCACGTGGGATCTTCCCAGACCAGGGTTCGAACCCGTGTCCCCTGCATCGGCAGGCGGACTCTCAACCACTGCGCCACCAGGGAAGACCCCCTCTTTCTCGTTTGTAGAAAAAAAGGCTTTAGTCTCCTGGGCCATTCCTGAGTTCCAGAGAACAGGCTCCAGCAGTTCATAATTAGAACTAGAGCCAAGTCCTCCTAGTTCTTCCTGAAGGGATGTAGGTAACAGTCTGATGCGTATCTTTGAGTTGTTCTATAGAAACTAAGACCCCCACCCGGTGCAGGGTGGTGGCTACATGCTGCCCACAAGCACGTAGACCCCAGACTGGTTGGAACCAGAAGGTTGGTGATTGAGATTGCCGAAGCATCACTTCGTCACCTGGCCAATCAGAAGAAGGTCCACAAGCATCCTATGACCCTCTCCCCTAAGAGCGTGTTTAACAGCCCTCGCCTGGAAAACATCCAGGCCCTTTAGGCGTGGAGCTGCCCGTTCTCCTTGCTTGGCACCTGCAAGTACACCCTTACTTTGCTGCAAACCCCTGCTGTCAGTGTCTGGCTTTCTGCCCGGCGGGCACATGCACCCTTGAGTTATGCCACAGCCATGCTTTCCATCCCTGGGGAGCAGCTTGGGGCTGAGGTGAGGATGGGGTGAACTACTTAGTGTATGGGAGGCAACCTACAGCAAAACCTTTCAGATGGCATTTTAGCTGGTGAAGAGGAAGGGGCAAGAGGGGAACGTGTCTTGGGAAGGGTAGGAGCTGGGTGGCGAGTGCGGAGGGTTCTTACTCCTCCAGACCCTCCTGTCCTAAGGAAAGGGTCTGAGCCAGGCATCTTCCTCCTTGTGATTCCATTGCGGGGCTCCCCACCAAGGGGGCAAGGATGGAGGCAGGTAGACCAGTTGGACAGCTGTGGGAACTGTCCCGGGTATAGCTGGAGGCTCCAGACGAGGGCTGTGGTCCTGAGGATGGAGATGAGCTCGTGCAAGGGCTGCTGCGAGTGACTGTTGGAAAGTGTCCCTAACTCCCCTGTCTCCGGAGAGAGGTCACTAGGCTGTGTGTACACTTTATTGCTAAAGACTTTGTCTTTCTTGCTGTGTGAAAAGGGAGAGAAGTGCAAGGTTTCCAGCAGCACAGAAAGCAGAAGGATACCAATATCCCAGCAATGCTGAGCCTGCTTCTCCAACCATAGACAGGCTAACGGGCAGAGATGAGGCACATCGTCGGCCGTCCCCGGCAGGCACTTTGGTGTGTGGATGTCCCCTCACTGGCAAATTAAATAACGCGAGTGACAGCTTCCGGGCTCATCGCCTTGGAGGGGCCCCCCTTCCGAAGGCAGGAATCTAAAGTCTCCAGCTGGGGTGGGAGAGTCAATTTAGAACCCATCAGTCAGGGTTCTGACACAGAACTCTGTGCTCGCTGCTTTGTTAACGAGGAATCACTCTCAGATCCTAAGAGGATGTTTCCCTCAAGAGAAACTTACATGTCTTGGTGAAATTAAGACAACTTTGATAGGGACACAGAGCGGATGCTCAACTGTTTCACCGTTTATGACTTCAGTGGGTGCAACTGTAGGACGGTTCATCATTGCACCCCCTAACTGGCACAGGAGGCGCTCAGCAGAGAAGAGCCATATGTTGGGCACCTCCAGAGCTCAAAACGATGCCCGGAGCCTCAGGATGGAGACCAAGGAGGGGCCCCGGAACTGGCGTGCTGGACCCCAGGACCCTGAGCCTCCAGGACACCACAACGTGTGCCCCGCAGGGGGCCTTGGACCTCAGTGAAGGGGATGCACTTCCGCCCGACACTCCACGTCCCAGCTCGCCGGCTGCCCCTCCTCCAGCCTCACCTGCCCCTGGTCCTGAGCCACCAGCTGGGCTGTGCTCTTGCTTCCTTGGGGCAGGTGTGTCCATGATTTCTCCCCCAGCCGAGCGTGAGTCCTGGTGTGCGTGAGTGAAGGAGGGAGTGAGTGAGGGATTGGGATGAATGAAGTTAGAGCAGCCAGGAGGGCTCGTTCCCATCGCTCACCTCACGGGGAATAGGGAAACACAGGTCAGAGTGCTGGGGGGAGTCCCTGGGTCTGAGGCCGACTCGCCCTGTGACCCCGGCCGCGCTCACTAGTCTGTTTCCAGCTAACTTGTTCACGGACAACGCGCCATAGCAGAGGACACCTGCGCGTCTTTGGGGGTCTTCCTCCTGTGGGCTTTTGGCTTCTTGCATGTGAAAGCTTTTCCCAGCCCTGAAAAGAAGCCTCCAGATTTCGATGCCCTAACTTTGTATGTTTTATTCCCAACATCCAGCATTTGCAAATTGCAGATGACACCAACATGCAAAGTAGAGACATCTTACAGAGTGCAAATAGGAAAAGGTAGGGGACCCAGATCCAACTCTAACTAACTAGTAAAACATGGACAGGGCTTCAGAGGGACCGCCCACAGGACATGCAGGATGGTGCAAGTCTGAGTTCTTATTTCCATCACCTGGTCCAGGACCTGTGCGTGCACCTGCCGCTGACATAAGTCCCTCCTGGGGTCTCGTGAACTTCCGGGTACTCGGCTCCTGGGACCTCGACTCCCTCTGTTACCAGAAGACGCAGGCGCCCTGGTGCTCCAGTCTCTCTAGCTAAAGCCTTGGCTTCTTCTTGGAACCTGTGCTTGCCTTTCTCCCGGTCCTCAGGGGGCTCCCGCTGCGTGTGGAGCTTGGAGAGCACAGTCCCCAGACAGACTCCCGATTGGGACCCCTCCCGAGGCAAAGCTTTGCAGGAGTTTGGGGTGTCCCTGGGAGATGCCGCAGGGCCAGCACTGCGAGAGCAGTGATTGAGGGTCAGGGGACAAGAGTGGCCCGTGAAGGAGTCTCAACCAGGACCACACACAAATTCCAGGGCTGCAGATCTTTGCCGAGTAGGAGCCGCTGCTAGCTCAGGCCCCTCTCCCAAGCCCCTGAGGATGCAGCAGGGAACAGTGGGGAGGGGCTTGAGCCCATCTTTGCGCCTGAAAGTAGCATCCACTTGACCAGAGGGTCAGACAATCACGGAGAGGTTTGTTCTCCGTAGAGAGAAGCTCCCTGTCCATTTGTCGTGGTGGCCATCAGCCAGCGATTTCAAATCTGAAAGTTAAATCACAGCCAGTTGTCACAGTAGTTGTTGCCAAGGCATTAGAGCTGCACGATGGGATTGTTTTAGGAAATGGCTCATTGGGAAATATATTTTCTGCTCAGCTGAGAGTTTTGCTGCAGGGAATACAGCGCATGAATTTGAAACACAAATTCTGGGCATTCGTGTGTAAAGTCTGACCTTTCCCTGCAACACGGTTCACAGGTGCACCTGTAGCTTGGCTTCCCGTGAAGTTTCTGGAGCTCGTCCTCCCGGTGACATTGCTAACTCCAGTGGCAGTGCTCTGTGCCAGCCTCCCACGTCAGCACCTGTCACCTGGATACTTGCTGGAAAATAGAATTACATGCTACGGTGGACACAACAATGTTCCCCCCAAGTGCACGTCCACTGGAAGCTGTGATGTGATAGAGTCTGGAATGGGGGTCTTTGCAGATGAAACTGGTTGTGGGTCTTGAGGTGAGACCATCCTGGGGGATCCAGGTGAGCTGTAAATTCAACAAGCATCCTGATTAGAGACAGAAGAGAAGACAGGCAGGGGAGGCAGCCGTGTGAGGATGGAGGCAGAGACTGGGGGGATGTGGCCACAAGCCAAGGGACCCTGGAGCCCCCAGAAACAGGAAGAGGCACGAAGGATCCTCCCTGGGAGAAAGAACCTCTCTGATCAGCTGATGACAAACAGGTGTGTGATAGTAACAACTTCTACTAACGGCGCCTCCCACCGTGACCCCACCTCCTCCTAGTGTGGGTCAGAGCATTTGCAGTGATGCAGACAGAACTGGGGACCCCGAGAGGAAATCCTCAAGCAGCCAATTGGATATTATATCAGCCACCACATCCAAAAAGAAACTGCTGGGTTTCAACCAAGCCTACAAGAGCCAGAAGAGCAAAGCACCAAATGGCACAGGTGCCGAGGAGCTTTCCCAGCCCTGGTCCCCTCGTGGACGGCAATGTGATGCTCCTGGCCAACAGCTGCTCCCTGCACCCCTGGGTGGCTGCAGAGCCAGCCTCAAGGACAGAGTCTGTGGCCTGCCCGTCCCTTCTGCCAGAGCTCTGACCCCATGGCCATCCTGCCCCTGACCTCTGGGGAGCCTCGGAGCCCTCTGGAGTGTGGGGCGTGGAGCCGGGCTGCTCAGTGTGGGGAAGGGGTTCAGTGCCCACGTGGCAGGACACTCACCAACCCGGGCAGCGAAGGACGTGCACTGACTCTTTGTCTCTGCCCCCCCAACCCCGGATGGACGTGTTCACCTGTGAACTGGTTGTAACTGATAATGGTGCCTCCACCCCAAGCCATCTTAGTCTGGGTGCTGGAAGAAAATAGCACTGACAGGGGAGGGGGCCTTAAAGAGTTCTGAAGGCTGGAAGTCCAAGATGAGGGTCCAGCATGGCTGGTTCTGGTGAGGACCCTCTTCCAGGTGCAGACTTGACTTCCTGTATCTTCAAGTGGCAGGAGAACAGCTGAGCTCCTTGGAGGCTCCTTTATAAGGACACTGATCCCCTTCATGGGGGCCCCACCCGCATGACACAGCACCTCCCAAAGGCCCCGCCTCCTAAGGCCATCACACTGGGCAGTAGAGTTTCCACATATGGATTCTGGGGGGACACAGGCGTTCGGTTCCCCGCCACACACACACACAGTATCAATGTGTTTTGGGGAAGCACGGGGAACTTTGTAAGCTCTTGACTTGTGGACAAAGATTGGCCCAGCCTCCTCCTTTCTCCTTCCCCAGCCTGGCCCATCCCACAGAGCAGCATTTCCAGTCCATAAGAACCTAACGGGGGCCAAGCATGTGAGGACACAGCACTGACTGAGCTCACATGAAGTCAGACGCGTCTGTATTCAGTCTCGTGTAATCGACACCAGAACCCCAGAAGGGAAGCGTATGATTCTCCATTTTAAAGATGAGGAAACTGAGGTCCAGGGAGTCAAGTCCACTCCTCTGGGGGGGGGGGGGGCGGGTGAAGCAGCTTGACACCAAACCCGAACAAGGAAACCCCTCCCAGGAGGCGCAGGTGGCGGGTGGATGTTGGGAGCTGACAGGGTCTGAAGCCTTCGACTGCTTTGCTTGTCTTCTCTGCAGCATCCCCCAGCCTCCAGGAGTTTCCCGAAGCTTGTGAGCTGCGGAGAAGTGCGTTTGGCTGACTGTGATCTGAGATCGTTTCGGCAGCTGGGAAGCTCAAATCGCATTAGACAGTTCCGATTGGGCCCGAACCTCTGCAAATACAAAGTGTCCCCTTGAAGAAGGACCTTGAGGGTCCCCAGCGTGAGGAGAAGCCAGGCTTTCCTGGGGTGCGGGGTGAACCCATCTTCATTAAAGGGTGCCGTGTTCGGAGTAAGGCCCAGAGCTTCCGGTTACTGACAGACACCTTCTCCCATGTTTGCATCTAAGTGATTATCTAGCCAAAGGGGTGGCCCCGATGCCCAGGGCACCTCCAGGGAGGCTCGGCTTTACCTTTGTAATCGATTAAAAATAGATAGCAGCCGGCCAGAGCACAGAGCACGGGCTGCATTTTAAGAAAACACGGTTCCAACCCTCTCTCTGCCACCTCGTTCCCTAAGCGGACTTCGGTACGACTGTAGCTTCCAAAAACGGGGTAATTTCTGGCACATCCTGGAGCTGTGCAGAGCTGACATATTAACCAGGAGCCAGTTTGGGGTCCATGTGAGGCAGGTCTCTTTCTGTCTAGGCAGACATGGCTTGGAGACTTGACCCCAGGACATGCGGCAGGAGTGTCCTTCCCTCCGTCAAACCCTGCAAGGCTCAGCCTCCCAACCCCCTCCCCAAACTGACCCTGCCTTGCCACACCGGCCTGGTCAGATCTGTCCCTGGACTTTGTGCTGAGGCCCCGCCCTCACCTCCCCAGGCTAGGCCCTGGCCCTGGCTTCGGGGAGAGAGAATATTTTGATTCACAAGGTCTGTTCTTTGCTTTTTGGAAAAATGAGAACACAAGATCTGTATGAGAATCTCACAGTGTGCCCCTGGGAAGCAGAGGCTTCCTGTTTCCTCAATGATCTCAATGACCTTGAGAGCTGACTGGGGTCTGCCTGCGATAAATGAGTGTGAGCTCTCTGGCGTCCTCCTCTTGTCTGACTCCAGGCTGGCCGGGTAGGAGGTGGCATTTCCTAAGTCACAACCTGCAAAACTCAGCACTTCATCACTGCCTCTACTGCCCGGTGTTTGTCCTTTTCTTTTCTTGGGTTAAGTTTTCTGATCGTCGCCAGGCTTGGGGATGAAGTGTGAGTGATATTCCCAACTAATCTGGCAGCATTGGGAGGGCCCCAGGCACTAGGTTGGTCCACTGGGGCCATTTTAAAGGATTAAGTACGGAGAAACCCTGTACACACTGCTCATAGACACACGGCCTCTGTGGAGGGAAATGACCTGCTTAGTGAAGCAGCTGCGCTCATTCGCTCACGTCTGTGAGAGATGCTGTGCGTTTCCAGGAGTTTCTTCTGCTTGGCTGCTGAAGTTTTGAACAAAGTATGTTGCACATGTGATGCTAACATTAATGAAAATGAACCGAGCCAGGCAGACCTCCCCTCTGTCCTTGGCCGGGGAAGCACCCTTAGAAGCATGTGTGGGTGGCACATGCAAACGTCAGGGCGGAAGTCTCCAGGCAGGGGCTCCATCGCCAGCCCAGTGGGGAGGGCAAAGCTGCCATGACGGTCTGCCCATCTGTGACACGTGACAGCGCCCGCTGGCGGGACGTTTGGGGACATCAGCAGTAGACACACGGAAGGAAGTGCTGGCCGGTCCGTGGTCATGTTGCTGGGGAACTTCGCACCCTGGGTGACACTGCAGAGACACTGAGCCAGTCGTGGACATGGCAGAAGGAAACCCACAGATGAGGCTTCTGGTCTACCTGCCGACCCTGTAAGGGCGTCTGTGTGGCTTCAGTCACGCGGTGCCTTCACCTGCCCGGGAGGCCCCCCTGAGTGGCCTCCTTCTTGACCCCGAGCGCTCCTGCATCCTGGGCCTCCCTCTCACCTCCCTGTAACTATGGGCCCTGGATACAAGATGTAAGGGTAACAGACCTCCCTGGGAACCAAGACTGGGGGTTGCACATGAGGCATCTAACTGATACATTCTTCAGGTGAGCGGGGTTACTGATGTCCTGTTCTAGTGCCATGAGGACTGGACATACGAAGGACACCTCCCCGCCACACACACTCCTCTGAGTGCCTGTCTACACATCTCCAGACACGTGGGCACATAGATCCAGGTTCCAGAAATGCCAGTCCTGCAGGGTGGGACCACTGTGAGGGGTGGGCGGTGAGGTAGGTCATCACCTGGCTGCTCACATCTTGTCCAAAGAAGGCCTTTGGGTGGAAAACCCTCTTGCTGGAGACCAGTGTGGTTTTGGTTTTGGTTTTGTCTTCTTGTTTTTGTCATATCCCTAACAATTTGTGTTGCGTCCATCCGGGAAAATTTATTGTCTGACCTCATCAGGAAAGTCCTAGGCTTCCACGGGTGGGGACCCGCCTCTCCTGCCGGGCCCCTGTCCAAGGATGCGTCTCCGTCAAATTCTGCTTGATCTCCTCTCAAGGGTGGGGGGATTCCACGCCCGGACCCCATCATGGATGCCCAGGAAGTGGGAGCCATGCAGAGCCACACCGTCCCCAGGAAGAGGCAGTGATGCGTCCCTCGGTCAAGGTCCTTACAGACAGTCTGACCTGCAGGCCTCCACCAATCCCCCCGGTGAAAGCAGACCTGCAAGTCTCTTGAAAACGAACACTTGTTTTCCTGGGAATTATAAGAAAACAACTCTAAGGTATCAGTAGATTCATTTAACGTCTCAAAGCACAGAAAAGACGTTGAATCCCATAGATGCAGGTGTGGGAGATTCAGGTCAGCCAAGTCACCAGGAGGGAGAGGACGTGAAAACTCTAAGAGGGAGAACAAAAATCCCAGCCAGACGCCAGCACCGTCGTTCCCTCTTTCAATGAGAGAAGTGTGCTTTCTTCATGGGACATTGTGTTTTCAGGGAGTCTAGTAATGAAAATTTTAAAAACCCAGTGACGTTGATCCCGGTTTTAGCTAGGAAGCCTATTATGAAAATTGATAGCACCAGCCTAATGCACTCTAAGATATGGGTACCGGAGATGATAAATCTTGAAAATTTGCATGGTATAAAAATGTTTTAGTCGATGGTTTTCTGGTCAGGAAGATTAGCTGACTCTTTGATTGGCCGCTACAGTGCAGAAGAATAAAGATGAATGCTGTCGAAGGCATATGGACCTCAAGGGAAGTATTTGAAATGATGAACGGCTTTCCTGTTCAGTTCACAAGCATTTACTCTAATCACTTAGTACCATTTACTGTTTGGAATCTGCATTGCCCACAGGTGCAGAGGCTGTGCCAGACGTGGAGATGTGGGTCCCACCCCCACCGCCCCCGTCCATCTTCTCCTCCACGGGAGACCCGCAGGGGGAGGGGGTTGGTGGCTGGAGGGAGGGTTTCTGTCTTGGTGATTTTCTGCTGTCGATGCCTGGGAGGCTGCCTCCACTCACCTGCCCCTCCGTGAGTCCCTGCGGAACCTGGATGTCCAGCCCTTCACAGACCAGCTTGGTGTGCGTTGTGTTCTCTTCTCTGGCAGCAGTGGGTCCCTTTCCCTGGAAGGAAACCTGACGTTCCCACTTCCTTGGGTGCTTCTATTTTCTACTCTGGAATAGATGCTGCTTTTCCCCAATCAATGTCATCAGGCCACAAAGGTAACATTTCCTGCGATGACCGATGTCTGGAAATCAAAGGTGAAACTTCAGGATGAGGAGAGAGTCTTACTTTCTCCAGACCACAGGTGGTCCTTGGGTGGGAGTGAGGCGAGGGCATGTGGGCACCTCCGTGCCTTACCTCGTCCTGGCCCTGGCACAGAATCACCGCCGATGCCTGTCCTTCAGAGGCCGCCTGACCAGGACGCACAACGTTCCCCCGTGCTGGCAGCCTCTGGTCTCTCCTCTCCCAGGGAGGCCTTCAGAGGCTGCTTCAATGCCCAGCACCCTTGATACACAAGCCAATGTGGTGCTGTTGGTTTCCACCTGGTCCCCCCTGGAGGGAGCTCCCCCAGAGGACAGGGAAGTGTCTCCACAGCCCCTAGGCTTGTGTGCATGTGTGTGTGTGTGTCACAGCAGCACAGCCGGACCCAGACTACACACCCCCACCCTGGAGAACCTGCCCCTTGCCCAGCCCTGTCAGTATGGCCTCCCCCGGCTGCCGCTGTCTTTTTGTTTTCTTGGACGTCATTTACAACAATCATAATTCCGGAGTGTTTGGTGCTAACTTGTCTGCTCCCTGCATCCCCATCTCTGACGTGACTCTGGATTCCTGGAGGTGAGCTCCGCCCTCTCCTGAGCCGTAGCCCCAGCACCCAGCTTAGGGAGGGGCTTAGAGGTGGGGTGACTGCTAACGAGCATGGGGATTGTTTTTCAGGGTGACAGTAGCCTGGAATTAGATAGTGGTAAGGACAGTCCAACTCTGAATGTGCTAAAAACCACTGAATTGTATACTTTCAATGGTGGATTTTAACCTCTACACATATAATGTCAATTTAAAAAGTGTGTGGACTTGTGGTTCAGAAAAGATGGTGCGGCCCAGATTCTTCCTGTTCTTTTCTGCTGAACAGGAATATAAACTCTGGAAATGGTGCAAGAGATAACCAAGCAGGGACTCTGTTAGCAGGTAAGCTGCAGGCGGGGACCCCAGGGCTCGGAGGGCAGCACAGCGAGTGACTGGGTGTCTCATGCCCCCCAAACAAGAGAAGAAGGGAACCAAGCCCAAGAGATTCCTGACCCCTCACGCTGCAGCGGAAGACTCCTCCCCCGATCCAGGGGAAGCGCCTCTCCGAGAACGCCAGGCAGCCCTACACACTGGTGAGGGGGTTAATCGTGGTTCCTGCACAAGCAGCCCGAGGCCTTCTCCTTGCTAAGCCTGAGATTCCCTTTTCTGCTGAAAACTCCAGAGACCAGTCAGCAAAGCTGGCAGAGGAGACCCAGCTAGAGGAAAAGGCTGTCTTTTGTTCCTTTGTGCCCGAGACCCCTCCCCTGCCCTGAGCCTGGGGACCAGGGGGTCAGGTAGGGCTGCGTCACCACATCCATCCCCCATGAGAAACCCGAGCCTGCCTGGGGAGACTCCTTCAGAGAGGGGTGCGGTGTCTTCACCCTAGACAGGATCGAGGCTTCACTAAGACACACACATCTGGGCGTGGGGTCTCTGTCGAGGGCCTCTGGGGGACTTCATGTGGCACATAAATAGCCCGTCTCCTGTCCTGGAGCCCGGTGCCTGTTGGGCAGTGAGACGTGAGAGCTGCAGACAGAAATCACCATGTCAGCTTTATGGCTACGGAGCCAATGGGAGAAATGGCTTGAGGTCCCGTCCTAACTGTGCTGACAGCGCCGCGCGCACTCCAACCCCACTGCAGGCGTGGCCCCGTGTGGCACTGAGGGAGAGCTGGGTCCCAGCAGCAGGCCACGTATCCGCCATGTCTAAGGAAAGGGCGCGCGTCCCTTGTGGGACTTTTTAATACATCGCTTCACACAGCTGATGGAGGTGGGCCAGCGGAGGCTGCGTGGCCACCAGCTGGGTCCCCCTGCCACGATCCCAGGTGGCGGTCTCCCACCAGAGCCAGGGATCTGGGAGTCCAGGTGGAACCTCCATGTTGACCCCACTTGGTCGGTGGCTGTCCTGGGCCGGGAGGTTGACTCTATCACCATGGAGACCACACTCGTCTCCTCATGTCCTCGGGAAAGAAGGGACTGTTGCCCCATTATGATGACAAAACCAAAGCTTGCGGAGTTGCACCCGCCAGAGCTCAGGATGTCCCGTGCTCCTGGGTGGGAACCACATCCTCCCGGGGCCACAGGTGCCTGTGATAGGTGACAAGTGTGAGTCTCCTGTGTGCAAGGCCCCACTTCCTGCCACTCCCCCCAAAATTCCCAGCAGCCCCTGCCCTGGCAGCCTCCTTCCGGAATTCACCAAGACACCTCCCCTGCTGCACGGGACGGGGGGATGGAGCCCAGACTGGCCCCTGGCCCTTCAGTGCCTTCTTCCCTGGACAGGATGGAGCGCTCGGCGCGAAGGAATGCAGCACCACTAGGAAAGCAGAGCAGAAGCAGAAAGCCAGGCCCTCCGTGAAGCTCTGTGTGTGCGTGTGCACGTGCGTGCTCTCGTGTGTGTGTGCTCGTGTGTGCACACGTATGCACTTGCGTGTGGACGAGGGCACCCGCCAGTGCATCTAGCAAATTCCCCTCCTTTATTCTTGACTAAAATGCACCGATGACTCACAAAAGGACTCCCTCCAGCTGTGCTGACTGTAATCCCCTCAGAGCAGCAGCTGAAGTGCTGAGCCTGTTGGGGGCCTGTCCCAGCCGGTCTGGATGCCACCCCCGCCCCCTGCACTCCAGGGCAGGAACGCAGGCCCGGGGCCCACCCCGGGGCCCCGCAGCAGCATCCTGCTTGGCCGCTGGGAGCCAGCAGCCTTACTGCCCACACCCCCTCCTTGGAGCCCCGCAGGCCAGTCGGCCGGCTTCTGACCCGGAGCCCCGTGTGTCCCTAGCATGCCCGGATCCGGATGTCCCGCTGCCCCATCTGCTCTCCACCCTCCACCCACACCCGTAACGCCCACACCAAGATGCTCGTTCTTGGCCTGGAACATTTAGAAGACTTTTGCAAATGCAAATGCACTGCAGGGGACAACATATCTCATTACAGACTAGCTGAACAACTGGGCTTCTCCCCCACAAAATGTAAATTAAGACTTGACAGCAAATATTTCTTATCTGAAGAAAAAAAAGCTCCTCAGAGAGGATCATATCCATGAGCTGCATGTGGCGAGGTCTGAGAAGACAGCTCAGTTCTGGAAGGTGAGGACAGGTGAGGGAGGGGAGCTCGGTGTCTGTGCCCCAGCCTCCCTGCTGTCCTGGCCACCGTAGGGCTCCCCCCAGGGCTTCCCTACACCTGGGATGCTCTTCCTTGGCCTCAATACATCCGGACTACAACACTCACTCCACCAGCTCTCGACCAGGAACGTGTTCCTCTGGCCCACTCAGATCGTCTGTCTCCTCTTCTAGCTAACTTCAGAACCTGCCCTGAATCGATATCAAGCTCTCTGTGCCCACAGCCAGACCAGGAGCCAGCCAAGCTCCCAGACCCTGCCCTCCTGGTTTGCACTCTGGCTGTAGCCCCCGAAGTGCTTCTGCTGGAGATGCCTCCCACGTGACGAGTGGCTGCCCTGGGCCCTAGTTGGTCTTCCTCTCAGGTAGCTCAGAAAACAGAACTGCACAGAATGTATCCCTAATATCCTCCAAGCTAAACCTCCTGAGCGTCTTTACCAGGTCCCATCTGTGCATGTAGATAACCGTGCCCACTACATCTCAGCCTTCAGACTGAGTATCTGAAACATTTTTTTGAGAGAAAGCATAAAATTGCTTATCTTATTGAGCTAATTGGAAGAAGTCAGACCCTTTTATGAGCCACGATGCTGAGGGTTTCAGCCAAACCTCCCTCTCATCCCCAGATGACCCACGTTCACAAAATTGCCTGGTTGTTGACATTTGTGACATTTCTTCAGAAAATTCAGATTTCATTTTCCTCAGTAAGTCAATTTTCTGTGATTAGAAAAGAGCGAGGTCTATTATTTTAAGCACTTTTCCCCATTTTTCCATGGGAATAGTAGAAAGGACATTTGCTCAAAGCACGTGGACCTTTTTTCTCCATAAACATAATAAAGGGCGGGGGAGGGGACTGGACAGGAAAAGATGAAAAGACCACGTTTCCTGCCATTTCAGCGGG
The DNA here is from genome assembly GCF_937001465.1 of Orcinus orca. Taxonomy (NCBI): domain Eukaryota; kingdom Metazoa; phylum Chordata; class Mammalia; order Artiodactyla; family Delphinidae; genus Orcinus; species Orcinus orca. The sequence goes on from NC_064569.1 coordinate 101,527,509, forward strand.
GATTTCAGTTTTGTTCCAAATCCCGCTGAGAATTAGCCTGGGAGCCGCGGACCCCATGTGCCCCAGCCAGGGGTGACCGGGTGCACCTGCGATTCCCCTGGGAGCATCCAGATGCCACCCAGTGAAGGCAGGTTCTTCTAATTAGCAAAATAACTCAGACAATCGTGGGGGAAAGTCCGCAACGTGACAAATTAGAAGCAAAGGCAGGAGGGCCTGCTGGGCATGCTCGCTGGTGAGGAGACGCAAGCTACTGGAAAGACTGAGTGGAGACATGGTCTATCTCTTTGCTCACCCTACCCCCCACTCCCAGCTTCTCGGGAAAATTCCAAACCAGAAGCAGAGGGCGGAAGTTCAGCTGGAAGTTCTGGAGCAAATACCTCGGACGAGGCTCCCAGCCAGGGAGGTCCCAGGGCGTCAGCCCCGCCCTGCTGTCCTCAGGGGGGAGGGGCGTCTGTGGGCAGCACCCAGGGAGGGGGGTGGAATTCTGAGCCCAGGGGCAGAATGCGATGACAACATATGCGGCCACAGTGAGAGCTCGGAGGCCCTGACTTGGGTCCAGGGGCATGGCTCCCCAGGGCTGAGAGGTTCCTTAGGCCAGGACGGCAGCTTCTGGTGTCTCCGGATGGCTGCTTCCCTCTGGGCATGGGCTCTACACTTCCATCTTGGAGATGCTGCCCTGTAGCCCCAGGGCTGGGTGGCCTTGGCAGCACCAAAGAACCAGGGAGAGAGAGAACGGGGTGCTCTGGCCTTTGGCGAAGTTCCCTTGCACTTGGCAGGGTTGGCGCACCCACCAGTCCCTTTAACCAGGAAGCCAGCCTGTATGTGTGTTTCAGCAGCACCGGTGGCCTGGACCTTCTCCCGCATCCGTCCCTGGCTGGACCCTCAGTCCTGTGCTTTAGGCAGCATCTCTCATCTTGTGCTAAATCACATCGAGGAGTGTGCCACAGAAACTCAGGAGCACCGGGGAGGCCCCCAGGGACCTTGGAGGCAGGCAGGGGTCACATCCTCCTGTATAGATTTCTGTACACGTTCAAGACCAGAATGTGCTGTGTGCCTGCCTGACCCTATGATACTCACACGCGGAGAGCGGGACGCAGGGACGCAGCCCCTCCACCACCCATCCATCTGCAAAGGGCAATGCCCGGCACGTGGCCGCGTGCTGGGCTACAGGGACATGAGGCCAGAGGTCAGTGTGACCCCTGCCCCTGGAAGTAGGTACCTGTGAGGAGCTCAGTGCATGTTTGTCCCTGGAATGAATGCATCCATTCAGCCAGCAGCCAGTCCAAAGCATCTACTGATTTCTACGCGTACCGCTCTGCTCAGGACCTTCTCCTCCACCCAGACTTAGCGTGAGAAGATGGACTGCCATCAGCTGATCATCTGTCAAAGGATCCAGAGGTCACGGTGTCAGCCCGCCACGGTGTGGGTGATGGGAAAAGTCAGTCCCCACCCGGGATCACCCCCGTACAGCGGGACGTCGGCCTCAGGAGACACTTTAGGGAACTGGTCCCCTGGAGCCCGGCAGAGGTAGGGCCTCTCCCTGCGGGAGTGGCCGTGGCACTCTGTCAGCCCAAGGAGGGTCTCAGCATCTCTTAGCATTTGGCCCTTTATCCAGGGGCTTTTCTCGCAGGCCGACACGCCCAAAGGGACAGAAAGGAGCTCATTCCTCGCGCATGTTTGTTGGTTGTTTGCTTTTAGGGCTCAAACTGTTGACGGCTGTTAAGTCCAAGGTCTAGTTTTCTCTATCTGTTAGCTCCCTGTGCAAAGACGTAAAAGAAGATTTGTAAGACTCTTTTGGGGGAAGCATAAATATATATATAAATCACTGAAGGACATAAAAAGCCCTTAAAGGCAGGAAAGAGAGCACAGAGATGCAGGCCACATGGAGTGAACGTGGGACAGAGTGACACCACAGACCCAAGGGAAGGATGCGCAGGTGACGATGTGCTGGATGACGGGTTCCTCAAATAGAAAAAATAAAATTGATCTTTAAGTTTCATCAAAAATGAAATGAAATCCCAAATGGGTTACAGACCTAATTTTTTAAACTAATATTTAAAGACATGTAAAAGAAAATATGGCATTAGATCTTCATGACCTTGAGTCAGAAGAAGATGTGTCAAGACCAAAGGAGCCCAAGTGATAGAGGAAGTGGCTGATTCATTCCATTACACTAAACTATGTCTCTGGGAAATAAGAGGCCGTACAAAGAGGAAAAGGCAAGCCACAGACCTGCAGGAGATACTGCAGCACACGTGGCTGGTACGGTGATGCTCGGAGCACCGAAAACCTTACAAGGAATTAAGATGAAGACAAACAACTGAAAAAAAACACCGGGCAATGAACAGACATTTCACAGGAAGGGAAAAAATACAGGCCAATGACATTTTAAAAATTCTGAACTTAACGGTAATCAGGAAAATAAAAATTCAGGCAATCAAATATGAAATCACACCCTTCGGATTGTCCAAAGTGTAAACAGCAGGGCTGTGAGAACGGGTGAGTGAGGATATCCACAGAGGCGGGAAGCTCACAAGAGCTTCTGCAAGCGGGTGACCCAGAAATCCTCTTCCAAGCTTCTACCCGGGGGGGGGTTGTGACCACGTGCAAAAGGAAAAAGCCAGCGAGAATGCCAATGCAGTGCTGCTTTTAGTGACAAGATCTTTCTTGAATTAATCTAAATACTCATTAGTATGAAGTGGGTATACTATTCGACAGTAAAGTGAGCAAACTATCAATACAGATGAGTTTCCAAAACCATGTTGAGTGAGAAGGTACAGAACGATTTGTACTGCAAAATACCATTGTATAAAGCGTAAGACAAGCAGGATGATGTTACGTACTGTTTAGGGATATGTGGCCACCTAGTGAGTGAAAGGATGGGAACACTGATGGACACCTGACTCAGGAGAGCGGCTGCTTTGGTTAGACATAAAGTCAGCAGCACAACACAGAAACCAGCTCATGTAAAAGCAGATTAAATAAAACAAGAAACTATTTTCTCTTATATAATTATTAAGTCAAAAGGCCAAAAATCCAGGGCTTGCGTGTGGCTTCATGGTGACATGAGAATTATGGGCTTCCATTAGTTTTCTGCCCCACCATCTTTTTTGAATAGCTTTTGGTTTCAAGGTTGCCTCACATTCCAAGATGGCTGCTGGTGTTCCAGCAATCACATCTCTATTCCAGGCCAATAAGCGGGAGGAGGTGGAAGAAGGTGAAAGGATGCAATCCCTGCCTCAAGCTTACCCTGGGGAGGGAAGGGACTGGAATGGTAGAGGTGCAGAAGGAGTTTCACTTACAGCTATAATAATTTGTTTTCAAAAACCGTAATCAGAAACAAATATGGACGATTTAAAAATTTTGTTAAAGGCAATGATTGGTGAAGAATGTTTTTATACTATTTATTCTCTATGGTTTTATTTATGTTTGGCTGGAAGAGTTCACAGGAAGACACGTGATGAAAACAGGAAATGAATTTAATACATTGATTTCTATTAATGATATGAAACGATTCATTGATTTATAACAATAATGAATAGCAACTGATCTAGTAGCATCTCCTTCCTTCTGGAAGGAAGTCAGAGCCTCAAGGAAGCGAGCAGAGTTTCCCCAGTGGAAGCCTGCCCAGCTCCGTGATGTGTGTGATGATTTGTGCAGCCGCCTTCAGAGCCCGCTGTGTCTCCCTTCTTCCTTGTGCTTTCTTGCGGGCCTTTTCCTGTGCTTTCCGCTATCAAGAACGGTTTCTCCTGTCCAGTCCATCTGACCGAACATGACCTCCAGTTACAGCCTGTGCACACACCCCCGGGCAGCCGCACAGATCTTCGATGCTCCACCTGCTTGGGGCCTGCTAACCACAGATATAAATAACCTGACCTTTAAGTACCTGCTTCTGGGTGGCCCTCCCGAGCCCTGGGCCAGGCAGCCTTGATTCCAGCGCTCCTGTGAGCTCTGGTCACCTGCTTGGTCTGTCATCCCCCCACCCCAGAGTCTGTCCCGGCCTGACCCTGGAGCAGGTGCTCATCAGGGTGTGGCTCACACCTGAGCTGATACCTGGCACACACCTCCACCTGGCACACACATCCAGAGAGCCGGATGCAGGGTAGGAGAAACCACCAGGAAAGTGGGTACCGGGTCCCCACGAAGACTGTCAATTGAGGAAGAAACAGATTACCCCAGTTCCGTTTAACTTTCATTTCCTGAACATTTTAATGTGAAGGGTGGTTTACAAAGTGTCTAGCGGCACCGAAACAAGCACACCTCCCCGCCTCGTCCAGAGGTACCTACCGGTTCCAGCATCTATCTCACCTCTTGCTGTTCGCCCATTCTTTGTCTCTTTGTCGACCATATTTTCTCCAGATCTGCCGACCGGCCATTCATTATGCATTTCTGCCAAAAAGGCTCTTGATTACTGACTTCTCAGACCATTTCCAAACATGTTACTTAAAAAGAGCTGCTGGATTCATGAGCGGCCATGGGGAGAGCTCTGTTTCAGGGAAGAGAGGGGATCGGTGGGCCCCGAGGCTCCAGACTCAGTGCCACCAGGTCGTGACCACACAGCCTCTGCCCTGCCCATCCCCCCACGATGCACCTGCTGCCTCTTCCCTCTCGGGGGCCCAGTGCCCGGAAGAGTCAAGGCTGATGGAGGAGGGGAGATGGCATTTCCGGGCCCAGGAATCTTGAGGGAAGGACTGTCCACGTGGGTTGGTCCTGTGCCCACGCACAGCAGACGTCCCATGGGGGATGCAGAGTGACTTCAGCCAGATGTGCCGTGTCCTGTTGGACCGGTTGACCAACCATTCTCGAGGGTCCTACATCACACACAGGGAAGGGAAAGGAGGGGACAGAAAAACCGTGAGCTGACTTGCTGTGGCCCATGCCTCGTGGGACCGCCTCGCCGTAGGTTAGGGATCCCAAAGCCAAGAAGTGAGGAGATTGCCAGCGGGCTGTAAGGAAGCTGACAGTAAACAAGGCAACCTGCTGAATTAAGATGCATAGAGCTTCTTCCAGTTCCCTGATAACCACTGAACGGTAAAATCGCTCGTCTTTCCATGGAAGAAATTAGCATTAAGATAAAACCGCATTTGGAATAACTGACATTTTGATGAATGTGCCATTGGGACTGGATGTGAGGCTTCTGATGGGTCTTATTTGGGGCTGCCTCGGGTTGCGTTTAATTGTTCCTTCTCCGCTTTCAGCTTTAGTTAAGTGAAATAGAAACCTCGGGAATGCTGGAATTTATCTTTCAGGAGGCAGATGCACGGCTTCATGATCAATCGGGCTGACAGCCGCTCTGCCTGTGGGAAGCCGGGGAGCCCAGAGCTGGTGGACGGGCCCCCTCCGCCCTCTGGACTCCGCGCCACCTGCAGGCAAGGGGGCCGCCTCCCGATCGGCCCCTCCTCCCCTGGGGCTCAGCCAGGCACGCCCCCTGGAGATGAGGCTAGGCGTTCACAGCAAGGTGAACACTCAGCTAGACCTCCTCGTGTCCCACTATTAAAGCCCATAGGGGAGCTGGAACCCCACAAGGAGGGCGCGTGAGTTACCAGGACAGGACAGAGCAGCGTCCCTGCCCTCAGGTGCCCCTTAGGCTCAAGCTGGTGGCCTGAGCCGCTCTCCGAGCTTCTTCTCGGGCTGGTTTCCTCTCTTCCTGTGGATTTCTGCTAGCCCATAGCCTGGAGCCGGGGCTCTGCACTCCCACAGATGAACCTCTACATCCTTCTGCCCCCGACCCTCTTTCTGGCTCTGTCCTGCCCTGCTTCCCAGGCTGCCACCGTGTGATCATGTGACCACGCCCCGGGCCACTTCCCCCTGCTCAGTGGGACAGTGTCTACTCCTCACCTGTGTCCCCAGCTGCCAGCACAGAGGCCCGTAGAAGTCGCTTCCTCCGTGCGTGTCGCGTGCCGTGGGATCATCCGTCTCTTGTCTTTTGTCTTTGCCTAAACGTTGAACTATTTCTTGCAAGGAAAAAACCATGTGTACGCACCTGTGTGTCCCCAGCTCTGAGCACAGCGGATGCTTGAAGGAGAGGGTGAGGGAGGCCTCAGCTTGCTGGCCCTGCCGGGAGCGAAGTTCCCCTGAGGGAAGGCTGCCCGCCCTGAAGGGGGAGCGGGGTGCCAGCCCCCCAAGCATCTCAGCTCCTCCCCGACCCAGGAATGAGCGCCCATGGAGAGGAGGTCAGGGAGCAGCAACGGGGACCTGGGACCCGAGTCTGCCGGGATCCTAGTGAAGAATCATTAAAGGTTCGTGGAGGAAGGAAAGGAAGACACGACTATTTACAGAGGTTATTGGTTATTGGTTATTGGTTGGAAAGACATAATAAAACAGAAAATATCAATTCTCCACAGATTAAGATAAAACTCTAATGTAATTCCAAATAGAATTCCAGTGTGTTTCTGTGTGTGAGTGTGTAGTTTGCATAAAATAACCTTAAATTCCTATAACAAGATACATGTCTAAAAGTAACCAAGAAAACTGTGGAAAAGAAGATTGAGGGGACTCTTGTCTGAGAAATAGTAACACTTTTGGAATGAAAACCACGGCAGATGAGTGCATGGGGTGGGCCAGGAACGGAGCCCAGGCCGGGGTTAAAAGGCCGGTGCATTTATACACCGGGAAAGAGGCTTTCATAATTAAGCAAATCAGCTGGGCTTCTAATTCATCTCACATTCAGAAATAAATAGCAAATACAGCACATATTAACATGTGAAAGAATAAATCTTAGAAGAAAGTGAATATATGTGTAACCTCTGGATTAGGCAAACATTTTAATGAATATTGGTAACTAAGAAGCGATTACAGAAAACTTCATAAAGAAACGTGTGACTATGTTTTAACAAATATGTAGCATGAGGAGACGGTGACGCCAAAGAGAAATGATAGGAAAGCAGTGGGAGGGTTCACAGCTGTAATACGCAGAGAGCTGTTACAATTGATTTTTAAAAAGACAAATAAGAGACAATTAGGCAAAGTATATGAACAAACGCTTACTAGAAAGTTCCCAAAGGGCCAAAAATAGTAGGAAAAGTTACACAAAGTCACAAGTAGCCAGAAATTCAAGTTATTTTAATAAGGAGACATCAATTCTCACCTCTCAGCTAGGCCAAAATTGAAAAGGTAACACCTTCTGGTGAGGACGTGAAGGAAAGGACATTTGCATATTACTGCGGGAGATATGAATTATAACTGCTCTTTTGGAAAGTCATCTGGAAAAATATATTTAAATTAAAAATCCACAAAACCATGGAACCAGCCTTCCCATCCTGAGTACTCATCCCCAAGAATTGAGAGCAGCCCTGAGTGCCGCCAGGGGGCGACGCGGACAGTGGGCTGTGTGCAGAGGGTGAGAATCAGAAACACCCTTGTAGGACCCCGATTTGTTAGTTAGAGCATCACCCAAACCACAGGTACGTGATTACAACAAAAGTACCGGAAATGATGCACAATAAAGCCTAGGATGTGTGATGCGATTTCAGTTAGTAAGATGGTGTGTGCGTGTGTGTGTCTATGTGTGTCTGTGTGTGTGTGTCTGTGTGTGTTTGTGTGTCTCTGTGTGTGTTTCTGTGTCTGAGTGTGTGTCTCTGTGTGTGGGGTGTCTGTGTGTGTGTGTGGTGTATATATGGGGTGTGTGTGTGTTTGTGTGTCTGTGTGTGTTTGTGTGTTTGTGTGTCTGTGTGTGTGTGTCTGTGTGTGTGTGGTGTGTGAGTGGTATGTGGTGTGTGTGCATGTGTGTCTCTGTGTGTGGGGTGTCTGTGTGTGTGGGGTGTATATATGGTGTGTGTGTGTGTTTGTGTGTGAGAGTGTGTGTGTGGTATGTGGTGTGTGTGTGTGTGCATGTGCGTCTCTGTGTGTGGGGTGTGTGTGTGGTGTGTATATGGTGTGTGTGATGTGTGTGTGTGTCTGTGTGTGTGTGTTTGTGTGTGTGTTTGTGTGTCTCTGTGTGTGGGGTGTCTGTGTGTGTGGTGTGTATATGGTGTGTGTGATGTGTATGTGTGTGGTGTGTATATGGTGTGTGTGATGTGTGTGTGTGTGGTGTGTATATGGTGTGTGTGGTGTGTGTGTGTGTGTGGTGTGTATATGGTGTGTGTGATATGTGTGTATGTGTGTGTGGCGTGTATGTGGTGTGTGTGTGTGCATGTGCGTCTCTGTGTGGGGGGGTGTCTGTGTGTGTGGTGTGTATATGGTGTGTGTGATGTGTGTGTCTGTGTGTGTGGTGTGTATATGGTGTGTGTGTGTGTGTGCATGTGCGTCTCTGTGTGTGAGGTGTGTGTCTGTGTGTGTGGTGTGTATATGGTGTGTGTGTGTGTGTGTGTATGTGTGTGTGTGTGTGTCTGTGTGCAATGAGAGGTGCCATACACCTCCCGGGGCACCCGGGACCCCATATCAGTGGTGCCTTATTCCCAGTAACGTCCCGCTCCCTCCCCCTCTGCAGGGTGCCCCCAGGCTGAGCCCCATCTCCCTGGCTTTGCTCCCACTCTGTCCCTGAGCCCACAGGACATGTGGCCCTGTTCAGGGCCAGGCCCTGCGCTTGGTGGGGCTGCAGAGCTCACCTCAGAGACACCCTGGAGGAGCCACCGTCTGTACGGAATCAGAAGAGGGTGGGGCTCGGGGGTCGGGGTGGAGGGACCTGAGAGGGACCCCACCCCGTGCCCAGTGCCCACAGCAGCGAGGGCCCTGGTCCCAGGGCTCTGCCCTCTCTGTGCTCCGGACTCCAGAACAAGCACTTCCTCAGCGCTAGTCCCTCCCACCGCTCCGCCCCTTGACGCCCGTTGCCTGACAGCTGCCGCACAGAGCTTCACAACCAATTGTGCAGGTGGGCAATCGGAGGCTCCCGGAAGTCTGCACAGGCTCCTGGGGGCCAGGAGAGGAGCTGACTCTCCTCCCCAAAGCCCAGATCACAGTCTGAGGCCGTCTCACTGGGCCAGGCCCTGGGAGTGCAGGTGACTGACAGGCTGACTGGTTCGGGATCCAGACCCACATGGAGGAGGAGGCGCTGGCCTCGCCCCCAAGACCACCAATAGGAGTGTCTCCATCCAGCCCACCGCGGAGCTCCTCTTGCAGGTGGGGCAGGCGCTAGAGTCCAGGTTGGGGGATGGCAGGCTGACACCAATCCCAGCACCCCCACCACCATCTGGGACACTTGGGTCTCAGCCTGGAGGGCATTTGGAAGGCAGAGGAACTGTGGCCAAGTCGAAGGAGCCCAGTGCAGATCCAGGACAGACGCTGCAGGGGCCGTGCTGTGACACTGCTGTCTCCAGCCTCACTGCGTGAGCCTCAGCCGCCCTCCCGCCAGGACCCCGGGGTGGCATGAGGTTACGGGACTAACAGCGCCCCAAGGAAATGCCGGCATGTTCTGTCCTTCACCTTCCATGGCACCATTTCTCTTTCCCAATATCTCTGTGCAGTTTTATTTTAATGATCTTATTTTTTAAATGAGGAAAAGGAGGCTCAGTTGAGTGGACAGGGGTCTGGCATTAACGTCACCCACCCTCCCCAAAGGGGCTTCCAGGCTGCACCTCAGTTGATGTCGCTGGCTCCCTGCAGAGACCTGTGTGGCTGAAGTGAGGGGACTCGGGCTCTGACAGGGCCTGGACATGGCCGACTGGGCCAGGGCAGTGGGGTGACAAGGCCAGGGCGACGGTGGCCGAGAGTGCCAGGGCAGTACAGGAGCGCAGATGGCATCCAGAGGACAGCCGAGAGCAGGATGTTACATGACTTGGACGGTCCTCCTGACCATTTGTCTGTGATTAGCTGCTGGGTCCGAGCCCAGGAAGCAAGCCCCCTCCCTGGCCCAAGACTGGCTGCATCTGTTCCATCGTCAGGGAGGCAACCAGGGTCTGAGATCTGTGCACAGCCTGGGCCCTGCTTCCCCAGCAGTCAGTTCTGTGGCCCCAGCTCATTTGGGATCTCCACCACAGAATGTCCCCTGGATGCCAGGGGTGGGTCACAGGCATCACCTGGGGTGGGGCAGGGGGATGGCAGAGTGTTGGGCCAGGGTGTGCATGGCATGCAGGGATTCCTGGGCTTGGTCCCGCGCATCCACGTGGCTTTCTGCACCCACTGCTCCTGGCTGGCTCTCACTCTGCAAACACAGCCCCAAGCCCCCGGCACCCTGAGAGGAAGCAGCAGCTCATCCAACGTGTCTGAGGAAGCGGGGGTGAATGTTCTCAGTAAAGAGCACACTGATGCTGTTTGTGGGGTACTCTTCCTGTTCTGCCCAGCAGTTGTCAAGAAGGAAGTTGTGAGAGTTAGAGAAGCTGGTGGGGGTAAAGCACAGGATAACTTCTCAGGAAATATAACTTCATCACCACCACCATCATCACCATCATCACCATCACCACCACCATCATCATCACCATCACCACCACCACCATCATCATCATCACCATCATCATCACCATCATCATCACCATCATCATCATCATCACCATCATCATCATCATCATCATCACCATCACCATCATCACCACCATCACCATCACCATCATCACCACCATCATCATCACCATCATCACCATCATCATCACCATCACCATCATCACCATCATCACCACCATCATCATCATCACCATCATCATCATCACCATCATCATCACCATCATCACCATCATCATCACCATCACCATCATCATCACCATCATCACCATCATCACCATCATCACCATCACCACCATCATCACCATCATCATCACCATCATCACCATCACCATCATCACCATCATCATCATCATCACCATCATCATCACCATCATCATCATCACCATCATCACCATCATCATCACCATCACCATCATCATCACCATCATCACCATCATCACCATCATCACCATCACCACCATCATCACCATCATCATCACCATCATCACCATCACCATCATCACCATCATCACCATCATCATCATCATCACCATCATCATCACCATCATCATCATCACCATCATCATCATCACCATCATCACCATCATCATCACCATCACCATCATCATCACCATCATCACCATCATCACCATCATCACCATCACCACCATCATCACCATCATCATCATAATCATCATCATCATCACCATCATCATCATCATCACCATCATCACCATCACCATCACCATCATCATCATCATCATCATCTTTGTCTTCATCATCACCGTGATCATTGTTACCATTATTTCCTGATGATGCTTACCTAGGGTCTCTCCATAAGTTAGTCACCCATTGAGAACTCAGCCATGGTCTCCCACACCTAACCCTGCATCTGATGGTTCCTCAGACCAGCCCACTTTCCAGGACCCTTCCCCTTCAGTGGGGAGACTCACTCCGTACTCACACCTTCTCTGAAGACTTGCCCTCTGAGGGCTACTGTGGCCCAGACTCATGCAGAGTCCCAGATAAGGGTGTGTGTTATCTCAGGCCCCGATCAAGGGACCGGCTGTCCCACTGCATCCAGACAGCCCCAAGATTAGCATCATCCCAGAGATTAGCATATGTGAGGGTGGCTACACATATGGAATCTCAAGGTAGCACACATTTTTCAACACTCACTGCAGGTAGCCCTTCTAGTGTATTTAGACATTTCTCTTACAAATATAGAAAATCTGTTAACTTGGTGGAATACTTTATTTTGTTTTCCGTGTGTAGAAGCAATGTATGCAAGAGAAATAAGAAACAGACGGGCGTCCCTCGTAAGCCTGAGGCCCACGGATAACCCCACGTGGCATAAGAAGGACACGTTCGGTCTGCGGGGAAGGACTGGGTGGCTGCTGCATGTTGCCCCGTGTTCCACACGTGAAGCCACAGAGGAGCAGGAGAGAGCCAGCCTGTGTCCTGCAGGAGCTTCCCTGCCTGTGGGGTGACTGTCACGGTCCCCAGAAAGTCGGCTTCATACTGGGGGTTAGAGAGGCTTGTACAAAGCACGGGGGCGAGCAGGGGAAACTCACAGGCCACCAGGGAGGCAGGGAGGTCGTTCCAAGACCTGCATGGGCCAGGGGTGGGGAGATGCCGACAGCAGGGGGAGAGGGCGTGGTGGACTGACCACAGGTGCCTCTGCTTCCATCCCTGGCACCTGCCCACACCCAGCAGCCGCTGTTCAGGGTCAGGGTCTTGTCACCCCAATGGCAAGTTCCCCAGTGTCCCCCCCAGAATCGGCCAGGTCTGGCCAAGCTCTTTGAAGCTGAGGAGGTAATTGATGTGCTTCTGTGACCTCACACCCAGCCCACATCACCCGCACCCGGCGGGGGATTTGGGGAGTTGTGGATGGACCACGTGGCCACGCCCCAAGTTCACACCCTACTTTGTGCTACGAGGATTTTCAGCCTCTGTCAATGAGCCCCTTCTGCCTGGACTTTCAGCTTCAGAGAGGGCATCACCGCAGGCAGTGACTGTCCCAATAGTGCGGTCATTGTCTCTCGGTCGCCTCTGCCCCTTGGCCCAGGGACTCCCACCCTCTGGGTCTCAGGGAACTTCTTTTAACAGAAATGCTGAAGTGAAGAGAAAGGTGTGAAGGGAAAGGGGTGTTAAAGGCAGAGTGACAGGAAGGGGGGCTTCTGTGGGAGGGATGCTGAGAAATTCACCAGAGAAGGGGCAGGCTGAGCAGGGCTGGGTCCTGGCAGGGCGCGAGGGCAGAGACCCCGTCCTTGGGAGAGTCCTCACTCCAGCCTGGACACTGCCCCTTCCCTGTGCCCAGCAGCGGCCGGGTCTCCCCAGCACCCCCCCAGTCTCAGCCAGCCCTGCACCCGCTCCTGGCTGGCCAGTCCAGCTGTGCCAAAGCCCATCCTGTGGCCAGAGTCCCTCGGGGCCTCTGCATGGGGCTCCAGCCCCTCTGAGTTCTGTTCTCCCCACACGGGGTCATCCTTTGTAGCCGAGCCCCGGGGGATGACACGCTGTGAGTGCTCTAAGGGCCTTTTCATCTTACAGCCTCTTCTGGAAGGCGTCCCCAGCTCTGAGTGGGGAGGCAGCTGCGCTGGGGGTTAATGGACTGCAGCAGTTTGCTCTGAGACCCTTCATGTGGACCCTCCTCTGCAAATGAGTGTCAGAGGAAGACTTTAAGAACTTGCTCTGTAACTTAGAAGCGCTCCAGATGACACCATTAATCCCTGTTTTCCATGGTTGGCAGAAAGCTCTAAGCACCTCTAATACTTTCTAAATCTGACAGTTTTAATTATTTCCCTGCACCATTATTGATCGGGCAAGTCAACCTGTGACTTTGAAGGCCTTTGTCCATACCCATGGCCAGAACCAAGCACGCCTTGGCCATGGTCCGGGGCCAGGGAGTTGGGTGCTGGGAGGCTGTGGGCCCTTGGAGCAGGACGAACCCCTGTTCTCCGACGGTATCACCTGTGTGCGCCCTGGCAGGCAGCTCTCTGGACGTGGGATGTGCTTGTGCGGATTGCCGGCTGGGACCCGTATTCCTAGTACAAGCATGGGGGCCCTCCTCTGGGGGACGTCACTGCCTGCAACGAGCCCCTCCAACCAAAGCAGGCCATGACCTTGACTCTCCTTGACTTCTCATGTTGGAACAAAAGCGCACCCAAAGAACCAGACTGGACACTCACCAGGGACACAGGCAAAATGGGGAACAATGCCACGAATGTTGGTAAACACACAAGCAGCTGTGCACACGCACACACACACACAGCAAATTACATCATATGCCGCCTGCCGTTTCAGCAAACAAAGGATGTTGTGGCCATCAAGCCCTCAGACACTGAAGCTGCCCCTACGGTGCACCCTGAGGGGATTCAGGGTGGAGAAAAACAAAATGCTGGCCCTGGGGAGTTATGATGCAGATGAAAGGAATGGTTTCAGTGAGCCCAGACTTTTGCATCTCCCCATATGTAGAAAAGCACTAAGGTCATTAACCTGAGAGGTCTGCTTTTTGTGACTAGCAGTAATCGTTTGATGTTTGACCACATTTTTTTTTTCCCCACGGAAACTCCTGTGTGTCCTGGTTCCCCCCTTACCTCTCTGGCAGAGCAGCAGGTGAAGGTCGCCTTGGTGAAGGTCAGCTCTTCCCTGCCCTTTCTGATCCTGGCGGTGGGTCCTCCTTTCTCTGTCTCATTCCTCTCTCTCTGACCTTCTCCCCCACCTTTACCTGTTTTCTGCTTCATCTCACCCTTCTTCTATATTCATACCTCTGCACCAGGTACAATGATTTCCCCTAACTCACATCCATCCTCTTTGTGTTTTTAAAACCATGAGTAAAACCTTAGACGAGACCAATGGTGAAGAGTGACGCCCTCCCATCCTGACACCAGCAGGCGTGGACGCTGACTGTGCCCTTGCAGCCCCACAGACAGGCAGGTGAAGACAGATGGTCGGACCCACATCTCCTGGAAAGTACGTGACTTCAGCCGGCTTGTCTTGTTCTGCTGTCCCGGTTTTACACTTTCGTGCCGTATCTTAGGATCTTTCCTCGTGCGCAGAGATCTGCCCTTTGGTATGCGATGGTAGCATCGCGCTCCGTGAGCAGCAGCTTCCCTGCTGATGGACACTGACGTGCTTCTGTGGTTTTCCTTGTAAACACGCTGTCATAGTGACATTTTGGTCTGCATCTTGGCCCTCGGGGTGCATCTTCCCTGGAGCAAGGAGAATGCACGTTTAAATCGGATGGACGCCGTCAGGCTGACTCTGGGAAGGCTTGGCCTGTGAGCTTTCTCACCGAAAGCGTGGTTCCTAGACCTCGCCACCAGGGCGGGCTGGGCTCTACCCCCTGCAGGCTCCCCTCACCTCAGTTTCCAGCCGAGGCCCATCGTTTCACCTGTTTAGCAAAATCCATCTTTTTCTCCCGTGAATTGCTTATCCATATTCTCGCCCATTTCCCACTACTGCCCTCTTCTGTGTATCTCCTGATATATTGGGAATATTAATGTTTGGTTTTGCATATACTGCAAATATTCTCTCTATCATTTCTCTTCACATCGCTTAACAATGTCATTCCTATCGGATATTTTAATTTTCATGTTGACAAATCTGTCTTGGATTGCAACATCTGAGCTCTATATGTGATTTTGTGTTATTTATCGCTTGTGGTAGTTACCTGTCTTTACTCTTCCCCTGATAGACTGTAATGGTCTCAGAATAATTTATTAAAACTGTGATTTCAGTGCTATTTGTCAGTGCAACCTTTGTCACATGCCAAATTCTCACATATGCTTGGGTCTTTCTCTGGATTTTATTATCCTTTTTTCTATTACATTTCTATTTTTACCCTTGTGCTAATACATTTTATATATATATATATATATATATATATATTTTTTTTTTTTTTTTTTTTTTTCTTTTTTGCGGTAAGCGGGCCTCTCACTGCTGTGGCCTCTCCCATTGTGGAGCACAGGCTCCGGACACGCAGGCTCAGCGGCCATGGCTCACAGGCCCAGCCGCTCTGCGGCATGTGGGATCCTCCCGGACCGGGGCACGAACCCGCGTCCCCTGCATCGGCAGGCGGACTCTCAACCACTGCACCACCAGGGAAGCCCTAATACATTATATTTTGAATTCACTGTTGCGTAGTTTTGCTTGATCTCTGATTGGAAACTTCACTGCATTGTCCTTTACCTATACTGTCGTGGTAAGACTTGCCAACTTTCTACTTCATATATATTTTAAGATTAAATTTCACAAGACGTGAAATTGGGACTTTGATTGGAATTGCGTTAACTTTATACAGTCATTTGGGAAGAATTTGTATCCTGACGGTAGCAAGTCTCCCCAACAAAAGCATAGTTTATCTCCCCTTTCAGACAGGCCTTCTTTTATGACTTTTCAACAATGCTTATAACTTTCTTAAATCTATACGTTGCATTTCACGTACATATATTTTTTCTGGATAGTCTGAGTTTTCCATTGTTAACATGAATGTGGTAGATATACAACATTTTCTACTTAGTTCTTGTAGGCATATAATAAAGCTATTGGCTGGGGTATTTTGGTCTGATACCTGGCCACCTTCAGTACTCTTGAAATAATTCTGGTCGTTCCCATTTCATTCTATCAGGTTTTCCATTTACTCTCATTCCATCTGCAGATAATTATACATCTTAAAGACTTCTTCTTTTTTAATACCTTCAGCTTGTTTTCTTGCATTGAAGACTCTCCCTCCCTGAAACGTGTAAGTAACCATGATTACCAGAGTCTTATTTCTTGTTCGTCCCCTACAGTTTCTTAAGGCGCATGCATTTGATGTCAGTCTGTATTCGAGGTCCTGCAGACACTGAGTGCAGCAAGTCCCTCGGTGCTTAGCTTCTGGGTCATAGAAGAGCATAAAGAGATGCACGTTGTGGGGATAACTGCTCTGAATTTAAAAGCAGCAGCAGTATAAAGAGCAACCGTGATAGAATGTTCCCTACATTCGATGTGGAAACACTACTAATTTTCAGTGTTAATGAGAGCGTTTGCTGCCGGTTTATGGTAGATTCATATAAACAAGTTAAAGAAGATTCTTTGCATTATTAATCTGTTAAACCATTTAAAAAGTAGATGGGTATTCAATCTATGGGATGCATTTTGTGTTTATCAGGAGGGTAACACGCTTTATTTTCTCTATGATCAGTTAATGCACATGAATCAATTTCCTAAACCTGAGATATCCTTGTATTTCAGATTTAAGCCTTTTGGGTTGTAACGTACGATCGTTTTAGTACCTTGTTGAGACAGCTTTCCATCTCTTTTGGAAGTTCTAGGAGGCTTGATCTGTTAAATGTGAGTTTTGGAAAACATACATAGGTGCCGTCTGGACCTGATGCCCGTGAAAGGTGACTCATGGGTGGTTTTAATTTTACTTTTGATAATTTACCTTTGACAGTTACTTTTACTCTCCTTAAGATAATTTTCCTCATGCACATTTTTCTACATACATGCATTTTCTATTTTGCTTTTAAAATTTTGACCTACTCTATAGCACAGGCAACTATACTCAATATTTTGTAATAACCTACAAGGGAAAAGAATCTGAAAAAGTATATATATTCAGTTATATATATATACATATACCTGAATTGCTGTGCTGTACACCTGAAACTAACACAACATTGTAAATCAACTATACTTCAATTTAAAAAGATGAATGTGAAAAAATAGCATTTACATTTACCAGGTTTATGTTACTAACATTTCAAAAAAGGAGCTTGTGGTTTTCCTGATCAAGACTCCTCTTAATTTATTTTTATTTTTACAGCTTTATTGAGATACAGTTGACATACAATAAAGAGCCCTGTTTAAATTGTGTGATTTGAGGAGCTGTAACACATGCCTAAGCCTGTGAGACCATCACCACCGTCAAGAAACCAGCTGCCCCCATTACTCCTCAATGCTCTTTGGAATCCACCATCCCACCATCCCCAGCACCCCTCCTATTTCTCCTCCTCTGGGACTCTAACGTCATACCTTTTCTTTTCTTTTTGGTCTTTTCAGAGTATCCCACAAGTCCCTGAGCTGTGCTTATATTTTTTTCAACACTTTCTTTTCCCTTTCTGTTTTTCAAACTAATCCTCATTATCCCATTTTCAAGCCAGTTTCACTTTCTACTCCCACCTCTACTTTGGTATGGAGTCCATGAAGTGAATGCTTTGTTTTGCTTATTGAAAGTTTTAGCTCTAAAATGGACATTTGATTCTTCTTCAGATCTTCTCATTCTTTGCTGACACTCCATCTCCCATTGTTTTCTAGAGTGTTCACCTTTACTTCTTAGAGCAGGCTGATACTGGCTGCTCTGACATCTCTGACAATCCCAATAGCTGTGTCTTCTTGGGTTTAACTTCTGCTTCTTGTTTTTCCCTTGTTAGCTGAGTTTTTCTGGTACTTTGTATGCTGAGTGATTTTAAATTGTATTCTGGAAATTTTCAGCACTATCCTATGAGACTCTGGGCCTTTTAGAGCCTAAGGTAAATACTGGTTTCTGTTTGTGCTGTATTAACAGAAAATTCAGATTGCGTTTGAGCCTTGAGTTCCAACCTGCCTTCTGTGGGCTATGGTTCCCATAATCAGTCCCATTTTCAAGCTTTTGCAGAGCTATTCAGGTTGGTCCCACAAGCGCACCATCCAGGGACTGGCTCAAGAGCTCAAAGTCTGGGGTTTACTGATTTGGGTCAGATCCGCACATGTCCAAGTTTTATTCACAACTCTATGGGCTCACTTCCTTGATCTCCTTCCCCTCCAACATCTGTCCAACACTTCCGAGCTCCAGACTCCCCTTCCTGGTCTGGCCAGAGGTCCAGGCTATGTTTCCCAGCTCTGCCACACACCTGCCGTGACTACACCTTCATCTGGGTCCAGGTGCCAGGAGGACGGAAGAGGAACAAAGCAGTGGGGATTCGTCCAGTGTGTACTCTGGTCAGAGAGAAGGGCTGCCCTCCCTCAGTGTATCAGGTGCCCAGCTGGCTGCCCTTCTGTCACTGTGCTGCCATGATCACTTCTGTTGTGTTGACTCTGGCTGAGAAGTGAGAGCAGGGAACACTTTGAAAGTAGGGCTTTGTCCCCGACTCTGTCTGCTCCTTGTAAGTCCCCTCCTCACTCCTCACAGCAGCTCCTCTTGGGGTCTTTCTCTTTGTACTTGGCATGCATTTCTAGTTTTGTACTTTTTGCCTCCAGGCCGGGTGACGGTGGAGAGAAATAATGGTGAACTTGCAGGTTCGGTAGAACTTTGATTTCTGGTCTTCTTCCACAATCCATCTGCTACCGTCTACTTTTCAGAGTCCTCTGGGAGCTGCTCCAGGCGTCCTGTCCAGGATTCACAGCGGGATAGGCAGTGTACAGTGTGCTTACCCCATCTTTCCTGGAACCCTGTCCATATAGGTGCAATGTTCATCTTTATTTCTGTTCTTATGAGAATGGTTGATAACCTTTCTCCATGATGAATGGTAATTTGAATTTATTTTCTGTGTTCCTGGCCCCAGCATCTTCCTCACTGGGTTTCATCTTCTTATTTCATTGCTTTAAAAAGCTGTCTGTATACTCAGGATACTTACTCTCTCTGAGATAAGCCATGTATATCTTCCCAGTTGGTTCTACATTGTTTTACTTTGCTTGTGGTACTTTCACCATGCAAAATGTCCTTATTTTTTATATACTCAAGGTAATCCTCCATGTTATAGCCAAACTCATCATATTTTCTTCTATACTATTAGGTTTTTTTTTCTATTTCTCAAGCGTTGGAATTTATCCTCATATACAGTTGTGAGAAATGGATTCAACTCTTCATGTGGTTACCCAGTTACTCGATGCTACTCATCAAGTCCATCCTTCTTCTGGTATTGGAGATGGTGTCCTTACAGCATCCTAACCTTTCAAGTACAATTGTGTCTGTTTCTGGATTTTCTATTCTCTCCCATTAGCCTGTCTATTCCTGCACTGACCCTTTACTCTTACAGTTACAGAGGACTCATGGTGTGTTTTCATATCTGACAGACTAGCCCTCCACCCACAGTGCCTTTATTTTTGGGTTTTCTTGGTTACTTTTTTTTTCCTGATTAACTTTGTAATCAACTTGCCTACCCCTAGAAACAAAAACCCCAAACAAAAACAGAATTTTATGGGACCCTAAGGAAAAACTGACATTCCGGGTAATTGAGATTTTCTATCCTAAAATATTATAGCTTTTTCCTATTTTTTGAGTTTACTTTTGTGGGATTGTTTTACAACTTCCTTCATAAAAAATCATGTTAAATTAATTTATTTAGTTTGCAGCGAGTAACAGGAAAAACAAGACGGCATGGACGCAGGTGGGATATTTCTTGCTCTCATCAAAGAAGTGGAATAAAGCAAGGATGTTCTCCTGTAAGCCTTCCTTTGAATCTCCAGTTTGCCACCCACCAGCTGTTCTACTTTGGGCGAGTTACTTGACCTCTCTGTGCCTCCAGGCCCTCATCTATAGAGTGTAATACTGTTTCCTCATTGTGTGTCAGTCTGTTTCTTCTCACTGAGTCATTAACAGGATCTAATTTGTCAAGTCCATATCACCATCATCAGCCTCTTAAAGTCATATTTTCAAAGCAGATACTCTTTGGAAAGAACGTAGTCAAGAATTTGGTCTTCTTTTCCTTCACAGCATAAAATGTATTCAACCTCCACACTGAAAGTTAAAAATAATTGACAAAATTTTATGTCGGCATTTGATATTCTATTATTTTGAACCTTATTTCTGGCGGAGAAAGTACATGCATTTACATAATTGGATTCTTATCTGAAGAAAACGGAACTTGCTCAAACTTTTGAGGTTTACTTGCCATTAATAAACACTTTTTGTTTCCAGTATTTCAAGCAATGGCTTCACCTAAATATGGCCAAGAAAGATATTTCAACACGTCTCCCCCTGTCATTTCCCTTTTTTTCTAGATGGTATTCTTACACGGGGTCAGGAAAGGAGAAGTAAAAACTAATGGTCGTTTTTATTTAGAATTATTTAGAACTATTAAAATACTTTAACTATAACTTAATGGAAAACCTTTCACGTTTTCATTCAACAAATACTTATCTAGAGCCAGCTGTGCACCTATTCCCCGGCCGCATGCTGGTGGTGGCGGGTTCTCACATAATAAAAGTGAAACACTGGCTCCTAGACGCCTGCATTCCGTTGGTGAAGTCACAGCCGTTTCATAAACACGGTGCCCTGTTCTCTGGCCTGTCCGTCGCCCTCGATCATAATTTCCTTATCCTGCATCTGTCATGTGCTGCCTGAGTGACATCTGGGCCTGGGTCTGACCTTCAGGACCAGCCATGGGCAGGGCAGTCACCCCCTGCTCAGTGCTAACAGCAAACCCACGGGCAAGAAATGAGACAGTCTCGCAGAGGGCTCGGTGGGACAAGGGGAGCTGACGCGTCGGGGAGAAGTCGAGACAGATGGGGAACAGGGAAGCGCAGCCTCGGGGGCGGAGGGACCAGCCCCGGCAAAGGTTCTGACCCCCGCATGGACTGGAGGGATGCCCTCCTGGTGGGCTCCTTGAAGGTGGGGGAGTGGGACCCAGACCCAGGCTGGATCTGGGAGGGCAAGAAAGTCACATGAAACAGCCAGTTCAGGGCTTCCCTGGTGGCGCAGTGGTTGAGAGTCCGCCTGCCGATGCAGGGGACGCGGGTTCGTGCCCCGGTCTGGGAAGATCCCACGTGCCGCGGAGCGACTGGGCCCGTGAGCCATGGCCGCTGAGCCTGCGCGTCCGGAGCCTGTGCTCCGCAACGGGAGAGGCCACGGCAGTGAGAGGCCCACGTACCGCAAAAAAAAAAGCAAAAGAAACAAAAAAAACAGCGAGTTCACCACGTAAACAGCAAGCCTCGTCGCTCAGACCAAGGTGACTCGCAGCCGGGCCAATCGGGGATGCTCCTGGCTCTTCCCGTTCACGTGTGAAGTCAGCACCCACAGACGTGCTGCGGCCGGCACGACCTGGCCCCCGTGCTACGGCTAAGAGGACCAGGACCCCAGCACCACGTGGAACTGCTTACCGAGGGACCGGGCCACGCCTTCGGGTGTCCGGGCTGCCGGGCCCAGCAGAGGCAGGACACTCAGGCTTACAGATGCGCAGGGGGCAGGGGGTCGCCTCAGTCCCCTGCTTTACCCCTCTTGGCCTTCACGCTCTGGCAGAACACGTGGCCGAGATAGACTCCCAGCTCCTCTGCATGGAGGTTTTCTACACCGTTATGTAAATATTTATGTGTTGCACAGATGTCACCAGTATGATGAGTGCCTTTGAATAGCGGCACTTTGTCCAAGTTTCCCCCAAATACTGACAGGTGCATCCAGGCTGCTTCGCGGCACATGAGTGTGGACGCAGCCACCAGCAGCCCCGGTGCCCTGTAGCTTCTCTCCAACCCAGAGGCTACGTGGCAGGGGTGATGGGGGCGCTGCAGCAGAGGCTGGGTCCGGCGGCCAGCTCTGCCCCTTCCCTGGGCATGACCAGACCACAGCCCCAGTGTTCTAGTCGTGGAAATGCACAGCGACAGCCCCGGCCCCTTGGGCTGTGGTGAGAATTAGCTACTCTGCTACAAGGGGAGCACAGTACCCGCCTCACAGTTCCTGAAAGATGGCGGCCACTTCGGGAAGTGCCTGTGCTCTGCTCGGGGTCCCCGTGGGTCGGCCGAGCGTCTGCCGCGGCCCTTAGGAGGCGCTTTCCCTGTTGGCAAAACTCAGAAATGCCACTTCTCCTTGAAGGAAAATGGAAATCAGGCCAGAAGGAACTCTCTGGCCTGTGGAATGGTCTGGGGGGATGAGCCTACCGTAAGGGACAGAATGGAATCTGGAACTCTCTGGGAAAAGAAGGGAAGAGATGAGACCGTTTGCTGAGTGTGGCTAATTCTCCTCGCCCCGGAGTTTCCCGGCCACAGCAGCCAGGGCCAGAACAGATCTGCTCCTCGAAGAGGCTGACCCCAGAGCACAAGTGCGGGCAGCGCCCCAGGGGAGCAGTTTCAGCAAATCAGATCGCTGTTTCCACCCTAGAAGCAACCGTGCCTCTGTGTGTGCATGTGTGCACGTGTGTGTGTGTGTGTGTGTGAGAGAGAGAGAGAGAGAGAGAGAGAGGAAGAGAGGGAGGGAGGAGGCCTGCTGAGGTTTCCTTTTAAGAGGCTCAGATCCCCGCATATAAAGTCCAGCGCCGACCGGCCCGATGGATTTGAAGTTCGCACTGGGCGGTCGGGGCCTGGCCTCACCTCTGCGGGAGTTGGGAGGTCAGTGTGCCCCGCAGGTCCCTGTGCCCAAGCACACCCGGCCCCAGGCTGGGGCGGGGGAGACAGCTGGCCTCACAGACATTTCCTGGGAAGGAAGGTGGTGGTGGCTCTCCGAGTATCCAGGGGCCAAAGCCAGACGCAGCAGGGCGCAGCCTCCCGGCGGTCTGCTGGCCTCTGTTCTATTACTGGCTGCGCTGGAGAGAGGGAACCCCGCTTCTGTGAAGGTGGCCGATGGCTTTGCCTTCTCCCTAGGACCTGGGTCCCTCCAGTCTCAGGCTGAGGGACAGGGCTTCAGGCACAGCCTGGGGAGAACCCAGCAGTGTCCGCCCTGTGGTGGACAAGCCAGGAAGGTGGACTTCCAGGATCTCAGGGGCCTTGGGTGTCCAGGTGGGGTCAAGCCCAGCCTGGCTCCTGGACAGGCCCTTCTCTGGCCACCTTCTGTAATGTGTGAAGTGGGGAAAGAGAGGGGTAGGGATGACCCCCTGCAGACTAACTCCTGGGGACACTGAGTGTGGGCAGAAATGTCCCCGAGTCCCAGAGCCCAGGAAGAGCAAATGAGGTGGGTGGCGTGCTTCTCTTCTCTTGGGGAAGCCACTGGGGACCTCGGTCAGTGTGTCCCTCTGACTGTCCCCCCCTGGTGAGGAGGGCAGGACCTCGGGACAGAGGGTCCCCTCCGGTGCCCTCCGATGGCCCGAGCAACTGTGCTGGGGTCCGGATTCAGGAGAGCGTCAGCATTTCTGGAAGTGAGAAGTCCCCGGGGAATCGGACAGACTGCTGGCAGTGGCCACCTGCTTCGGCAAATGCCGCCTGTGACCTAGACACTTCCTCCGAGGGCGTGGTTCCCTCCAGCGGGTTCACACACGGAGGAGAGGAGAGGCCACTCAGCCTGCAGGGAGGAGCTGCCCTTTCTTCTGCCCCTGCAGAGGACCTGGGACCAGGGCCAGAGGCAGGGACAGGCTGTGAGGCACTGAGAGGCCAGGGCCCGTGGGGAGTGGGACACACCTGACAGAGGTGGTGGGCAAGCCTGGCGGGAGGCCAGGTTCTGCTCCATGTAGCAGAGTCCTGGGGCTGCCGTAAGAAAGCATCACAAACTGGGAGTCTTCACAGAGCAGAAGTTCATTCTCCCACAGTCTGGAGGCCAGAGTCCAAGGTCAAGGTGGAGGCGGGCCGAGCTCTTTGACCCTCTAGGAGAGGATCCTTCCTGTCTCTTCCAGCCTTGCTGGGCCTCAGGCATCCTCCAGTCTCCACCTCCCTCTTCCCAGGCCCCTCCCTCTCCTCTCCCTTATAACGGCTCTGGGCATTGGATCTAGGGCTCGCCCTGAGCCGGGATGACCTCACTTTGAGAGCCTTAATCGGATCACATCTGCAAAAACCCAGACACAGCCATCTGTCCAGGTTCAGGGGGATGTATCTGTGGAGACCCCACTCAGCCCCCATGCGGCAAATGAGCCGTGTGTCTGCATCCCCTCTGCTTCCTGCTCTGGGAATGGCCATAAACAGCGTCCCGGGCCGGCTCGCGTGGGGACGGTCCCCAGCGTCCCGGGCCGGCTCGCGCGGGACGGTCCCCAGCGTCCCGGGCCGGCTCGTGCGGGGACGGTCCCCAGCGTCCCGGGCCGGCTCGTGCGGGACGGTCCCCAGCGTCCCGGGCCGGCTCGTGCGGGACGGTCCCCAGCGTCCCGGGCCGGCTCGTGCGGGACGGTCCCCAGCGTCCCGGGCCGGCTCGTGCGGGACGGTCCCCAGCGAGGGGCTGGTGAGATTCTCTGACTGCGGGTTGTTGCTCCCAGAGGGTTTTGGTTGTGCTTGGGATTTCCTCTGTCAGGAAGAGGATCCCAGCTGGTCCTGGGGGCTGTGCTGCTGCTTCCTTTCCTTGGGACGGTCCCCTCACAGCACTGCCACTGAAGGATGAGGGACCAGTGGGGCCTGGCGTCCGGGGAAGGGGCTTCCAACGAGTGTGCGTGTCCCCCAGATGCTGTTCGTCACAGCTCCTGACACGCTAAGGACAGGCCTCCTGCCCAGCATTCCGGACACTCCCGGGAGAACAGTCTCCCCGGTCTGGGGGCCACCTCCCGGTCCACCCTGCAGGTTAGATAGGAAAGAATTAAGGAAGACATTAAACCCTCAAACTCAGCATCCAGCGTCAGACGCTTTGCATATGTTACACCTTGTTTTCAGAGAATGATGTCGGGAGAGCCAGTGGTTTGCTGTCCGGCGTCTCCCCCGGCGCGCCGGCCCTGAGGCTCCGGCTTCGGAACATTTTTATTGCTTCTTCGCCTCCCGCTGTTCTGGGATTCCAACAATTGCATTACGCAGCGGAGTGTCATTTCTGGGCCACGTGTTCCGTTCTGCAGGTTTGAGCGCTCCCGACTGAGCCCGGGGCGTCCTCAGGAAACCTGCTTGGGGGGAGCAGAGATATGGAAGAGCCTCCCCCCCAGCACAGAGACCTAACCCGGACCAGCCCTCAGTGGGGGGCAGGCGGTCACTTTCCGTGTCCTCCTGGACCCCGAGGAGGTGGCTCTCCCTGGGCTCTCCCCGGAGGCTGCCCGCCGGGAGCCGCCTGTGGAGGACATTCTCCGGGTGATGAGGTTGGGGGTGGTTTGCATTTGTCAGGCCCGGGGGCTCTGACGCTGGGCAGCTCCTCCCCGACTTGGATCATCCCTGATGGAGGTCCTCCCGCCGTCAGACGCTTTGGGGAATGCCTCCTTCGTGACCACTAGGAACATCCCTTAGGACCTTCCCGCAGAGCCAGGGCGGACTCCAAACGCAGGCTGCAGGGAAGGGCCTCTCCTGAGGGGCGTGGGGCAGGCAGGGGCAGCACTGCCTCCGTCTGGAGGTACCCGGGACAGCGGGCTGGGCTGTCGTGGCCATTTGTCACCATTGCCACCACACACACAGGGAGTTTTATGTAAGAGGCAAACTCTCCACAGGGCTTGTCACACCAGCTCAGCTGGGTCCCGGGCTGGGGTCAGGGCAGGCGTGGGTCCTGGTTCCTGGGGCCGCCATACACAGCTCTCCAGCATCCCTGTGGGTGACTGTCCCCTGCCCCAGATGGCGAGCTGGGGTGGGGTCCCGGGCTGGGGTCAGGGCAGGCATGGGTCCTGGCTCCTGGGGCCGCCACACACAGCTCTCCAGCATCCCTGTGGGTGACTGTCCCCTGCCCCAGATGGCGAGCTGGGGTGGGGTCCAAAGCTGGGTGGCCGCTGCACCTCCCCCTTGAGCCCAGAGGAGGCAGGGCTGGAGCGCCTCTGCCCTTTCTCAGGGCTTTTCCCAAAGCGCGAGGAGGGCACGTGTGTCGAAAGCCTGTGGGGTGGGCCTCCCTGGGGGGCTGCCCCCTCTACATGGCCCAGGGTTACTGTGTCCCCTCTTCACGGCCCAGGGGTTACTGTGTCCCCTCTACACGGCCCAGGGGTTAGTGTGACCCCTCTTCACAGCCCAGGGGTTACTGTGTCCCCTCTACACGGCCCAGGGGTTACTGTGACCCCTCTACATGGCCCAGGGGTTACTGTGTCCCCTCTTCATGGCCCAGGGGTTACTGTGTCCCCTCTACACGGCCCAGAGGTTACTGTGACCCCTCTACATGGCCCAGGGGTTACTGTATCCCCTCTTCATGGCCCAGGGGTTAGTGTGACCCCTCTGGAAGCCAGGGCTGTTCTCACTGCCTGACTGCGCATCACAGAAAGGCTCTTTGCCATTTAACCACCAGCTCATTAGCCACGCACACCGCACGGGCGGGCTTGTGTGGGTGTGTGCACGCACATGTTCACACGCGGGCACATATACGCACGTGCACAGGTGCAAACTCAGGCATACGAACATGCACACATGCACACATGCATACACACGTAAACACAGGCATGTGCACACAGGTGCACATACACAAAAATGCACACAGGGGTCAGGAAGGTCCGCCGAAGGCGTGGGGTGTAACAGGGCACAGGGAGCCCGCACCTGCTGTGATCCCAGGCGCCGCACCTGCTTGATCCCAGGCGCCGCACCTGCTGCGATCCCAGGCGCCGTAAAGCAGGGGCCCGGCGCCGGCGCCCAGGGGAGCCTGTAGGGGCGGGGTGGGGTGTGAGGAGGGGTCGAGGGTCGAGGGTGGGAGGAAGAGGGTGAGCCTGCACGCAGGCCACTGCCAGTTCTCAAGAGCCTGCCCCGGGCCCACCTGGTCGGCCGGCGTCCACGCTTCTTCCTGCGTCCCCAACTGCCAAGTGACCCTGGGAAATGTGATTAAGGGGACGTCTCCTGTCTTCCAGGCCTGGCGACCTCACTCCTAGGAAAGGCCAAATCCCTGCAAGGCCTCTCTGGCCGCCTGTTCTGCTCCAGGAGTCTCCCCCCGCCCCCCCCCAGGCAATCTCAGATCTGGATGTGCCCCAGGACCTTTGCGCTGCTGCTATCTCCCCAGGGGTGTCTTCTCCTCCGGTTGTTTGCCAGTCCACTCCGTCCTTCGTCCGCCAGTATTTACCCTCTGGGAAGCCCCTGCCCGCCTGTGCCGCACCCCTCCTGTCTCCCCTCCCTCCTGCCTTATTCTCTTTTGGCCCCGACCACCGCCTACAGAGCTGCCAGCTCTGTGGTTTACTTCGTCCGTGGTCTGTCTCTCCTCTCGAAGGGAAGCCTCCTGGGTGCTGGGCTCGTCCCTTTGTGCTCACTGCTGGGCCCCCTGCCCCAGAACAGGGCTGGTGCACGGTGCGAAGTCTAGGATGTGGGGAAGGCAGGAGAGGGGAGAAGGAGTGACGGAGGAGGTCGGGAGAGGGTGGGCACATGGGCACCAGGACTCCCAGGCTCAGACTCCAGGCCCCGACACCGCCGCTGACAGCGCTGGTACCGGAGCCAACACGCCGCGGGCTTCAGTGCCAACACAGACACAGAGCCCAGCCCAGGACCCAGAGCCCTGGTGCGCCCACTGCCTCTGCCAGCCGGCTGGCTGGGACAAGAGGGGTGGGAAGACTCCCCGGGGGCAAAGGATAACTTCGTAAAGCCGAATCTTATTAAAGAGCAGACAACGTTTAAAGCCAATTTGAAGTCGGTGAGTGCCCCCAGCGCCCCCAGCCCGCACTATGTGTTTTAACAGCCATGACGCTGTACCTTCCAAATCCACTTTACCCCGGTTTGAGCAGCTCCACTCCACGGAAATGGCTTAATAAGATTCTCGGTCCCTCCCCGCCCGGCGGATCCGGGCGGCGTGCTTATTTTCCAGACCCGCCAGACTGTATGAAAACAGACAGCTGTACCTGCACCAACGGGGCATCTGTATTTTGGGCCAAGATTGAACATAAATATCCTATTTTAGGGTGCCTGGCTAGACTTCTCTCCCCAAATTCCAAGTGCCAAATCTCTCTGCGCGCAGTTGATTCTATAGTTAGCAGTTGCCTCTCTCCTGTTATGTTGTGATTTAAAGCCTGAGTTCTCTGCAGAGAGAGGGGCCTGAAAACGCTGCCTTTCTGGGGGGCAGGTCTGCCCCTACGTCTTCCATCACATTGGTTCCTCCCAGGCGGGGCTGCTCGCTGGGGATCGTGACCCGCTAATAAGAGCTGTCATTTCAGGGGGACCCAGAAAGAGCATTTCACACCTGCGTCCCATCGAATCCACGTAGGGATCTTGAGGGGCAGCTCTAGAAACACATGTAAAAACCGCGACTTCAGAGAAGTTAGGTAAATGGCGGAGTGCAAGCCACTGCCCTGTGGGATTCAGACCTTCCTGGCCTTAACCATCCTGGTCCACTGCCTCCCGGAAGGGACAGGGGCTTTGTATCAGGTGTTTGGCTTGAAGTAGCCCGTTTCCTTATTTCTGAATAAGATGATAAATCAATTGACACCACACACACGATATGCTGTGGAATGGAGACAATCGTTCTAGGGAGAGGTCCCCTGTGGAGTCGCCACCGTGGAGGTCACAGCCGGGCTTGCTCATGGCCACGGGCCTGTGTGCAGGTAACCGAGGGCTGTGGGCTCCCAGGCAAAGCTCTCACAGCCCAGCGATCTGCTGGCGATGAGACCAGATGACACACAAGATTCCCAAGCCCCGTCTGCCCAAAGAGGAGGTGGATTTCACCAGCTGGCCCTAGCTGGTTACCCTGTCTTGTTTTTCAGGGACCACCTCAAGTTCCAAGGCCCCAGATGTGTTACAAGGATGGAGACCCGCTCTATTCATAAAACCTCTATTCGTAAAACACCCTGTGGAATCAGATTTCCACGGACATTCAGGACAGAGCTTTAGACACTGTCTGCTGGTTGTTTAATTACGTTTGTTTGATTTTATTCACAAAATAATTAGCCTACTAGACACCTAATTATCCCTAAGGCTTGCGTCACCCAGATGAGCCGCCGCACCTCCGGAGATTAGCAAACATTGTTGCCTCGGTCTCCAGATGCAATAACAGTTTGAAATGAGTTATTTTCTTTTGATAAGGAGGCTGGGGATTCATCTGGGCTCTCCCCGTGGACCACGCATTGTTTGTGCCTGGTTACACTTTTGGTAGCCAGTTTCCTTTGAAAGACAACAATGTTTCCAATTGAAAGTGACTCCGAAAACAATAATAACTCTCAGCTCAAGGTCAAAGCTCCCGGCTAATCCCGAGTAAACAGGGTGAATCTTTTATCTCCGGCTTCTCGGAGATTAGGGCAGCCTCATTCCCTTCCGTTTATTAAAGTTGTGGATCCCAGCGTCTGCAGCAGATACCGGTCAGGAAGGCTAATTACAGAGATGGGCAGATAAATTGGATGGCTCGCAATTTATCTAATCCTGAAGTCAACTTTGCCCCGGGCCTGCCATGTGCGCTGGGAGTGATTTCTCTCTGCAACGTGCTCTGGGGATCCGGGAAACGGAACCTCTGCGAGCCTTCTTTCCTGGCTCGCGACTCCAGAAGCTTCTGTCTGCGGCTGAGAGGACGTGCCTTTTGTATCCGGCTGACTTCAGAGAGGATGTTTCCTATTGCAGCCACATCCTGGGGTCTGACCTTGGTCCAATGACCCGGCCTCCTGGAGGCCCACTTTTAAAACACGTTGTGGGGATTTCATGGGAAAATGCATCTGAAATGTTTTGCAGCCTTCCTGACGCTATCCCAGCCCCCCGGCCGCCCGGGGCGGGGTGGGGGAGGGGTGTGCCCTGCCCCCCCAGGAGATGCCCCTGCCCCTCAGGACACGGGGCCTTCTCGTCCTCTGCTGGGAGCGCGGGCTGGTGTCCAGCCCAACCCCGAGAAGATGGTGTCACCCAGGGGCTGGAAGGTGAGGTCCCCGGGACCAGCAGGCTGGAGCCATGCCCCTCAGGTGCCCTGAGAGGAGTGATGACAGTTTGAGTTCACGGATCTGGAGACTTCGGTGCTTCTCTTTCTCCTGCCGGACACAAAATGCACCCCCCCACCCCGGCCCCCCTGCAAGGTGAGCACGCGGTTGCTTGCACGTTGGGGTGGAGGGGGCCTTTCCCTTGAGAAGATAAATCACTTTGATAGACCTGTCTTTATAATCTGTCAATTGTGTAAAACCCTTTTCAATCTGGGGGGAAAAGCCAGAGCTGCTGAGAAATCAATCAGGAGATGAGGTCCCTTTGGAGGGAGGAATTATCAAGGGGACCAGCTGTTGGCCTTTAGAGACACGGTGGCCTGGACGTGGGGTGGGGGCCCAGGGTGGGGTGGGGGGGACCCTAGTGTCCCCGGCGGCCAGGAAGGGGAGGGCAGGGAGGGGCAGGCTCGGCTCGGACGGCTCCCACCTGAGGTCAGAAGCACCAGCCCCTCGGCGCGAGGCTGACGGGGGAACAGAGGCTCAGCGGGGAGTCTCATCAGGACCCCAGAAAGGCTGGGTCCTCAGCCACCCGGGGGGCATGCTGGGGGCGGTGAACTGGCCACAGAGGAGCTCTGCACCCCTGCCTCAGTGGGGCCTTGCTTCCCTGTTGCACCTCGGGGCAGGTGGATCTGGGGTGAAGGGGTAGTGACGTGAGGCATGAGGATGGTGGTGGGCACACACCTGCTTCTCCCCCTCCTCAGGCGCCCATGGGTGCCGGGTGCCTGGAGCCTGCCTTTCCCTTCCTGACTGTCTGGGGGATGCTTGTGCTACAGTGTCTGGTCTGTGACAGGCTCTCTCCCCCGAGGCCAGCAGGGAGCAGGACTGAGGCTCCCAGCCTGTCCCAGGGCAGGGGCTGTTGTCTGATGCTGGGCTGGGAACCACGACGGGACAGCCTGACAGCTGGGTCAGGGCTCTGGAGACGTCTGGGGAGAATCCGCCAGAATCCTTCAATCCAGAGAGAAGTCAGGGGTCCAAACCTCAGGGCACAGAGAAGCAGGGACCCTCCAAGCCCACCTTGCCGGGGGGGAAACGCTCTGCTGAGCACGGCAGCAGCGGGGGCTCCCGGCAGAGGGGTGCTGGAGGCCAAGCAGATCCACACAGCTGGGCTGGGACTGGAGATCCTGGTGAGGCCCAGGTCCCAAAAGAGGTGTCTGAGCCCTGAGTAGAATCAGTGTCAAAGCTCAGTGGTGCGTGCAGTGAGTGCCATCCGGGAACCAGGGAGGTTTGTACACACAGTGCTGGCCTTGGTGGTGGGCAGGGGCCAGCCCAGGCACTGGCATTGGGCACTGCTACTGGGTACTGAGCACTGGGTACCGGTGCCAGGGATTGAGTACTGAGCACTGAGTACTGGGTGCTGGGAACTGGGTACTGGGTACTGGTACCAGGTATTGAGTACTGAGCACTGAGTACTGGGTACTGGGCACTGGGAACTGGGTACTGAGTACTGGGTACTGGGCTTGGGGCACTGGGTACTGGGTACTGGGTATTGAGCACTGGGCACTGGTACCAGGTATTGAGTACTGAGCACTGAGTACTGGGTACTGGGTACCAGTGCTGAGCACTGGGTACTGGGTACTGAGCACTGGGTACCGGTGCCAGGTATTGAGTACTGAGCACTGAGTACTGGGCACTGGGCACTGGGTACCAGATACCAGGTGCAGGGCAGCAAGACCACCCCTGGGCCCCAGGCACCCCTGCCCTCTCTGCTCTGATGGAGGAGGGGCGGAGGGGCGACATGAGGTGGGCTTGGCCCTCAGAGGCCTGTGGTCCACTGGGCAGAGCACAGCTCATTAGCCTCACAGTGGGGGCAGGGGGGTGCCAGCGATGTGTGCTCAGGACTGGGCGCCACCTTCATTCCCGGGAGGCGGAAAGAGTGGAAAGTCACCCAGACCACCAGCTGTGATGGAGGGTTCTCTTCACCGGGAGCCTTGAGTGGGTCCCCACCCAGACCCTGCCTTGGTGGGCACGTCCCCTTCCCGGGCTGACCTTCTCCTGCCCTGGGTGGAGAAGCAGATGGGAATGCAGCTGTGCCCCGTCCCTGCCCTCTGCCTCCTAACCTCTGCGACCGGCAGGGCCGCCCTGCACCCTGAGGGAAGGCCTCTGCTGCGCCCCGGGTCCGCCTCTGCCCCTCACTGCTGTGTGACGCTGAGCAGGTTGCTTGGCCTCTCTGTGCCTCAGTTTCCCCATCTGTAAACAAGGGTAAAATGCAGCTGCCTGTGAGGGGGGAAGATGACACAGGCAAACACATCAAAATAAGGGGCCCAGCACAGAAGTGTTTTACATGATTACAAAACAAAAGTAAATTACAGTGAAAAACAATTCTAAAAAGTGAAAGATGAAACAAATGAACCCAACTATGTGTTAACTTAGAAGTTAAACCACACGGAAAGGAACTCTTAAATGACTTCCAGACAGTAATCTGATGGGCCATCCTTAGTGGGAAATAACCTCGAAATGAAACTAATTTAAACCTGTCTTCAGTAAAGAGATTGTTAGCGAAAACCTCTGCATTGGCATTCTGGTGTAGCAGACAAAATAACGACACTTAGTTAAGACACATTAAACATGTGACATATAGGACTTCACAGTGACCACGCCCCCCCCCCCAAAAAAGTTGGTCTGTTTAAGGGAAAACTAGAGAATCGACTTATTACTCAGAAAACTGGTGGTGAAGGGGCAGGAATCCAGCACTTACCCTGCTTTTCCTGCGCAAGGTGCCCAGGAGAGTAGAGGGGGAAAATACCATTTCTAGAGGAGAAAGAGAGCTGATGGAATGAGACGAGATGGCAGGATTAGAATAGCAGCATTTTGCAGCCCCTCGTAGAAAATAGGTCCAGGCGATGACCAAGGAGCTCCCAGAGGGAACTTGGAAGAATCTGGTGACACTGGCCAATCTTTTTATGTAAATTGTGTGTGTGTGTGAGTGTGAGTGTTTGTGTGTGTGAGTGGGCGTACATAAACTTAAAAATAATGCTGCCTACTTCTCTTACCTCATCTTCCACCAGCAGCTGTCCTAAGTACCACAGCTTCATCAGAAGTCTTGAAATTAGATCCACTGACCAATCTTATCATGATAACAACGGTTTTACGGGCTGCATGTTCCTGACGTGCTTTGGTAGAAGGCGGAGAGCAGGACAACCTGCTAAGTATCCTCGGGGACAAAGGGAGCCTGGCATCCACCTGTGTGCCCCCCAGGCCACATTCATTTTTGGACAAGTGTGTGCAAGAATGCACCCCCTCCAGCCCTGATCCCTCCTTCCAGGCACACCCTGAGGTTGGATGGAGGAGGGATGCCACGTGTAATTATTCACGACTCTCCTTCCAGAGGCACCACATCCTGGCGACGTCCATTCTGAGCAGCGTGTGAAGATCAAACTCACTAAGAAAAAGTGTCTTGCGAGTTCCCTGGCGGTCCAGTGGTTAGGACTCTGTGCTTCCACTGCTGGGGGCAGGAAGCAGGGGTCCTGCTCCAGGAGCTAAGATCTCACAAGCCGTACAGCATGGCCAATAAATAAATAAATTCTATCTTCCTGGAAAAAAAAAGTGTCTAACACATGGCATAAAGGATAACCCCGAGATGACGAACCATCCGGTTACTATGAGTTTCAGTTGGAGGATTAAGCCACTAGTGATGTACGAATTACTGTTTCACATTTGCTTAAAATATTTCCTGAGCATGAAGTGTCATCGGTTCATTTGTTTGATGTGTAGGTTGGTTTGCAGGCGTGTAAACGTGACCGTGGTGGGCCAGCCCTTTGCTGAACCTTCACGGTCGTGTGGACGTGCTGGGTCCTTTTGAAGGATCCTTACGTGGCTTTAACGCCTCTTTCTTCCTCCCTTTTTATTTGACCGTAAGAACCCTTCTCTCACATGAGTGCTTGGTCACATTTCTAACTTTAGGAAAATCTCCAAGCTCTGGTCCAACAAGATGAAAACAATGAACCATCCCCACCCAGAAAAACAGGGGTGATTATTTCCACCCAAACACGCCAGTGCCAGACATTGTCTCGGTTTATTGTGATGGTTCTGTTTCTGTGCCTGCGGTGAGAATCAGTCTCTAACGGCAGCTGCAGATTTCCTGGAACTCCCGACCTTGGTACCGGCTAACAGTTTGGAGACCCACGCCCACGCCCACGCCCAGTACGGCTCCGACGCACCATTTAGTCCTGGAGATGATTTACTAGAAGTTACTGTGTCACCCCTTCTACAGAGGAGGAAAACGAGGCACAGACCCAGGAGAGGCAGGGCTGGACTCTGGACGAGGCTGTCTGCAGGGTCCTGCTGGGTGAGGCCCCACCGTGCCCTCCTTCCCCTGAGGGCGTGCCGGCCTGAAGAGCAGAGCAGGACACGGCTCCCCTCAGGATGCCGTCCATGCTTCTCCCTCCTGTCCAACCCAGCCCCGCGCAGGGGCCACACTAGCCTGTCCTTCCGTCTGGAACTCCTGGACCAGTGACCTCCCCTCTCGCCACCTCTGCTGTGCCATGTCTCCTGTGCAAGAGTGAGGCCCCGCCGCCTGGCAGGGGACAGAGCTGGCTCACTGTGCCAGGCTCAGCACAGTGCCAGGCGCTGGACCGTGGGGCCATCAGGGGCTGTTTCCCTGGCCTGTTCGGAGAGTCTGCCGGGGGATGTATTCTTCTGAAACTCAGGTTAACTTCCCCTCCTCTGTTGTGCGTGTGCGCAGAGCCTGCATGTCCCTGCTCATTGCCGTCCGCACAGCCTGCGTTTCTGGTTCGTTCATCCGTCAGCCTGACTCTGTCCTTATCTCCTTCTCACCTGCCGCCACCCCCGGCACCCGCATCATCAGGGCCGCGATGGATGGGATGCCTAGAGCCTGTGTGTCTCAGCCGCGCCGGGTGGTGACCGCTCACATGGGCAGCTGTTTGGGGTCATCAATCAGCCCTCTAATGAGGGCAAAAGGCATGCCATCCCCAGCAACTCCTCTGCCGCTTCTCAAGGGCACAGATACCGGGAGGGTTTGGCGGCTCTGGGGAGGAATGGCAGGGCAGGGACACTGGGTGACACAGAGCAGAGTGGCCGCCGGGCGGCTGGGGCCCATCTCTCACCAGACTCTGCCCGGTAGCACAGACAGGAAGACACCGGTGTGGACAGAAAACGGGGGAGCCAGTGACGGCTGGCTGTTCAGGGATGTTGCGAAGCCCTTTGGAAGCAGGGGTCGCCTGGGTCTCATGAGGCTGCCCCCTTCCCAGCCCAGGAGGGCGTCCTGGCACGTCCCCGTGTGTGTGGACAGAGGTGACCGCCTCCTGGGGATGGGCTTGGACCCCAGCCCTGGGGAGGGGAGGGGACAGCACTGGCAGGTCAGTGGTGATGGGACAAGCAGGACCTGCCCATGGCGGGAGGCAGAGGGGAGCCCACACCCCTGGCCCCAGGTCCCAGCGACGGTGCCCGAGGAAGAGCCCCACTGACCGTGAGAGACGTGAGTGAGGCCCGTCCATGCAGGAGTGACCCTCAGGGA
This sequence comes from Orcinus orca, assembly GCF_937001465.1. Taxonomy (NCBI): domain Eukaryota; kingdom Metazoa; phylum Chordata; class Mammalia; order Artiodactyla; family Delphinidae; genus Orcinus; species Orcinus orca. The sequence goes on from NC_064569.1 coordinate 101,562,885, forward strand.
CCCTGGAAGGGAGGTCCTGTTGCTGTCCCCATTTCCGCCGAAGGAACCGGAGGCACAGAGGGGCTGTGATTGGTCCAAGGGGGATACGTGGGGGGTAGCAGGAACGGGGTGGGCGTCAGGCAGTCTGATGCCACTGTGTGTGCAGCAGCTCTGAGGCCAACAGGGACCCACGTGGGGCAGGCAGAGAGCTCCCCAGAACTTCAGAGGGGGCTCAGGCCCAGTCTGAGGGACAGCGTGGCACTGGGTACCAAGCTGTCCTGGGCAACGTGGCCAAGACAGAAGGACCCCTGGGTGAGGCAAGCTGGGAGGTCGGCTGGTGAGCACCGGGGAAGCAGCGGAGTTCTGAGTGAAGACGCCGAGGGGGCTGGAGCTCCCTGGGGAGCTGGGGGCCACACGGGCCGTACCCTCAGCCGCCGAAGCAGCCGTTTCTGTGCTCAGAGGCGTCACCACCGCTGAGCAGCTGCCTCGCTGCCCCGGGGAGCTGGCACGGCTCCGAGCGGGACCGAGTCGGAGGCACGCGGTGCTTATTCAGTCATTTCTGCAAACTGTCTGGGGGTGAGAGGAGGCAGATAAAATCAAGATGTGAACATAATCACATCACCCGCGTGTGCTACGGCTCCAGGGATGGCCTGTCCGGCCTCCGCACCACCCCCGAGTGCACAAACAACAGAACTGAGCTAATTCTGCCGGCTGGTGCGGCAACAGGCTCCTGGTTCTGCTTCGCGCGGCTGTTTGGTTTGATGTTAATCACCAGCTTTTCTCTGTGATTCTGCCTCCAGCTGAGACATACGCAGACCCCATACTTGGCTGTTAGGACCCCCAACCGGGGACTTTCTCCTGCACCCGCCCCATGCCTATCCCCACTCTGAGTGTTTCCGGGAGAAATCCCACTCCTCTGTGCCTGCGACACCCTCCCCACCCAGTCCCAGCCGGTCTACCCAGCTGGTGCTCTGGACCCAAAGCAACCCACTGGGGCAGGAACCCTGGGCCTAATGCGCAAGGGGTGGAGGGAACCGGGGCGGTGTGTGGGGGCAACAGACAAGGCCACGTCCTGATTCCTGCCGCTGAGCCACGGGCTGAGACGTGCGCAGAGCCCTGGAGAGAATCTGGGCAAACAGTGTTGGCTGCCTTGGCGTCTGGACCCGGCTGCTGGAAGTACAGCTGCTGTCATCAGGGAACCAGGCCTCAGCCTTGGCTCTGTCCCTACCTGTGAATCTCAGGTGAGCCCTCACCTCCTGGAGACTGAGCTCTGTCTCCTGTCACACGGCTCATGGGGGCACCTGCCTCTCCAGGTCCTCAGGTGAGGACCTGGGAAGACCCCCAGCACAGCACGTGCTGTGCGACAGCCACTGTGATCACCGCTGTCATCATCGCCATTATCCTCGGTGAGCAAAGTCACGTCGCAGTCCTAGAGCAGGAAGTAGGACCTGAGTGAGTGGGGAGAGGTCCCACCAGATGAGCTACGATGAATCTTCCTCATTTGTGGGCTTCAGACCCCCTTTGCTCAGAAAAACCAATACTGGGGGTGGGTACCTGGAGTCCCCCTCAGGCCTCTGGGGGAGGGTCCCAGCTCGTTCTCTGTGATGGGGGGGCAATGAGGGCAGCAATCACTGGGAGGCCAGGGCCTAAGGGCTGCACGTGCCCAGGAAGCTGCGGGACCCCTGGTACCCGTGGCACATCAGACACGAGGCTGCTTCTGCCTCATTCCCTCAAGTGTCACCCACGGGACACGCAGCGCACAGACCCCCACCAGTAAAGAGAACCGGGGGCAGCATGGTGTTGCAGGGGGAGCTAGGTCGTGGCTCACCTCGCAGGCCCATGGAGACCCGAGGAAAGATCTGCAGGAAGAGATGCCACGAGGGACAGAGGCTCTGTGAGCCACAGGGCGCTGGCAAGGCCCCCGGGAAGGCGGGGCCTGCGGTGCCAACAGCACAGGGTGGGGGCAGTCCTCGTGAGGGACAGTCAGACCCCGTCCTCTCTGCAGCATGGCAGCCGATGGCAGAGCGACACCCTTAAAAGGACGATGTGGGCTCCCTGGGACCTGGGGCACTGTGAACAGCTGGGGCGGGGGTCATGGGGGGCAGGCAGTGAATACAGGGAGGGGGGTCCCCAGCCCCTGTTCTGACCTGGCCCCCTGAGCAGAGTCAGTTGGATTCATATTCTCCCTTTGTTCCTTCTCGGGCGGGGGGGAGGGGTGCGGATCAGACCACAGAGACCACCGGGGTCCCCCCGGGAAGTGGCCTCTTGCGTGCAGCCCCAAAGCCTCCTGCCAGATCGTTAAGTATTAAAGGCAGCGACTCTGAGACGGCGGGAAACTGCCAGTGTGGAGGCAGGACCGCATCATCGAATGGAAAAGGGCTCAGAGACGCTGGAGATGCCTGGGGATGAGCAGGACAGATGGCAGCAAAGGAGACAAAAGCACATCCTACCTCTGGACAGGAGGGATCCTCACCCAGGAGGTCAGGAGATGCAGAAACAAAGACAGACAAGGAACCAGGAAGAACTGGAAAATAAAAATATGGGAGCAGACACAGAAACTATATAAAAGGAAGGAGCCGATATTGAGGAAACACCTCGTTCAGAACAGCAAACAAAAGGTGTCCCGATGGAGCCTGGGGAGTGAAGGTTGTGAGAAAGTCAACCCAAGGTTCAACGCCAGGAAGTCAGAAATGCTAGGAGAGGGAACAGAAAGGCCAGAAGGAGGACACTGGCACACAAATAAAAGATCTCCTAGGGTTGAAGGACCTGAATTTTTAGACTGAAAGTCCAGAGACAAGTTTTCAAATAAGCGAAAAAAAGACCAGTTCCCAGAGCACAGCACAGTGAAATTGCAGAGCGTCAGTGATGGAGAGACATAGTAAAAAATGGTCAGGAAGACAGGAGGACAAGTCACGTGACATTAGGAAGATCCAGAATCAGGATACGGTCAGCGTTCTCGGCAGCAACCCTTCCAAGGGAGGGGCTCAGGGAGAAGCATTGTCCTCCGAGCTCCAAGTGGCAGCGGTTCCCAGCCTGGATTTCTGCAGCTGGGCGAACTACCTGTCAAATCTGAGGGTAGATACGCAAGCTGTAATTATTTTCAATTCCCAGGAAATGACCAGAAGTGCTCCACTGTCTTCAGCGTGTGCTCTCGGAGGGTAGTGGTCCCACAGACTAAGAGCCTGGGGCAGCCTACTGAGTGGGCAGAAGGCTCTGGAAAGGCCGTCCAGGAGGGGAAAGGATGTACCGGAATTCCTGGCACGCTGACCACACAGAAAAGAGGTTTTTATTCCAACGATCTGATAAATGAGTGATAGACACAGAAAGAAGATATTAGCACGAGGGCAACGAAACATTTTACAGGAAATAAAGCCCAGCGTGACAGCTGTGAGTGCTGTTTGCATACCGACAGGGCTGCCAAGGCTGAGCGCCTGTGTCACTGGGGCGGGTGAGACGATTGAAATCCCTTTATGAGAAGGTGGTCGGGTTTGGAGGGGAAGTGATTGAAAATGAAACCATCGTCCTCCATAATAGGAAATCGATACATATATAGTCTAGGAAGGAAAATCTCAAGAAAAAGCGGTGTAAGCATGTTTTTATGGAAGAGATGGAGGTGAACACAAAGAGAAGAAATGACTTGACTGAAATGATGTGCTTCTGAAGGGCAGGAAGGAGTGGAAAGGGTGGGGGAGGGGCGCTGCTGATTTTCACTGAAAGCCCAGAAACGCTATTTGCCTTTTTAATATGCACATGTATTACATTGACGCAAAGAGGATTCGAGGACGGGGCAGCCTAGGACTGAGCAGCAGTGTGTGGTGGTGACAGGGTGCGGGCATGGACTCATTGCTTCTGGCCACGCCACCTGCAGTTTGGAAACTGGGGACACTGAAATAAGGGATGGAGACAGATCACCAGAATCTTCTCCAATCCTTAAAGAAGATAATTTTATCTTCCCATCAAAGGCAGGAAATCATGATACAAACCACCATCCCCCCCATAAAATCTAGGACAACTGCAAGTGGGTTTGCACACATCTGAGCTCCTCTCTTTGTGGGTGAGATGCTCGGAGAGCCAGGTGTGAGTAGATGCTCTCCTAGGAAGGAACCGGTCCTCCCAGCACCCCAGGATTTACCCAAAGTGCAGGACCTGCTACAGTGCTTGGCAGAGCAAACAGGACCCCAGGAACGGGCTCATCTTCTGAGGCATCGGGAGGAATCCGCCTGCAGCCCTGTGCGCCCCCAAGGTGCTTCTCCAGAGAGGGATGTGGACGTCCATGCGCACAGGGTAGGAGCTGGCAGGTGGTGGAGGACAGCCTGCTTCCAGGGTCTGGAGCCCCCAGGCATGGACCACACAGGGCCTGTGAGTGCCTGCCTGGGCCCCTGGCCAGGGCTACCCAAGGTCTTTTCTGAGGATGGGGGTGTCCTGGGCTGCGTGAGGGCGGGCACTCATAGAGATAAGGTTCCTGCCTGCCTCATCGTCGGCAGGGTGGCCTGTGTCCAGCATGCCTGGGTTGGACACCCACCATCCAGGGAGCTGGTTCTGGGAGCCCTAGGGTAGGGGTGCATCTGGCCCCCGACCAACCCGCCCATCGTGGAGGCAGAAGGAGGGCCAGCTGGGCTTCTGGGGCTCAGGTAGCGGACTAGTCCAGGTTCCCGGGACCTCCCCCACATCCTGGGGACCCTTCCGTCTCGGGCGCATGGGGTGCGGTCAACTAGTGTGGAGAGCAGGGAGACCCCACTCCCCAGAGGGCTCCTCCCTCCCTGGTGGAGACCTGGTCCTCTCGTGCAGGGGATGAGTCACGGGGCCTCTTCTCAGTCAGCAGAGGAGGATGCAGGCGGAGCATCATTCTCTGCGGTCACCACGCTGCCGTCACAGACACTCCTAGGTGCTCGGAGCACCCAGCGATGTCACGGGGATGATGCGCTTGAAGCACCAGGGTCAGCCCTGGGCACTCCGCTGGGCACCTCTGCCAGTCTCGGCTGGGCTCCTTCACGCGTCTGGGGTCACTGGTCCAAGAGGCCAGGGGCCCCAGATGGAGCGAGGGGGAACCCGCTGCTTGGGCACAGGGCCACATGCCTCATTCTGTCGGCCCCAGGAAGCCACAGAAGGGGGACAGAATGCACCCAGCAGAGTTCCTGCATCGTATAGGGCAGGGGCACCATTCAGGGGGTGGGAACTCGGGGCCCACGGAGGGGAGAGGGCGGCAAGCAGGATTCGATGGCCTGGCACAGAATGAACGTGGTGACGAGCAAGTTGTGTCGTAAACACACTGCCTTCTGGCCGCCTCCCACCTGCGGGTCGGGCGGGGATGGATGTGGAGTAGGGCGATTCCCTGGGGCTGAGGCCAGACCCTGCCTTGTTCTCTGGGGATGAAGCCTGGGGGGCCAGCTCCACCCTGATGGAGGGCAGGGGTCCCACCTGGGCAGGCCCCCAGGGAGGAGAAATGTCTGGCCATCACCGGCCGTCGCGCTGGCCTTTGGAGCCAGCGCCCAGCCTCTTCTCCGTGTTCTTCGGGGCTCCCTTCTTGAGGATTGCATTGTTACTTACGTATTTTGTGAAGGGTGGAGACTTGATCTGTGTTGCTAAGTAAGAACAGTATTATTCTGGCACAGAAGGAAGTCTTAAATAGAAATATTACCACAAAGAAAATATAAGTTATTCCTCTAATGTATTCAGACTGTCCTCGCCTGGCGTGCAAATCCGTGTAGTTCTTAATAATTTCCTGGCCTCTCTGGCATCCGTACACATGTGCTATTGATTTTTTTTTCTCAGCAAGTGTAAGAAATATACATTGTATTTACTCTTTAAGAAATCCCAACACCCATAGGCTGCTGGTTAACAACAGGCACAGCGCTTAGCAGTCAGAAATCTCAACAGGGTCCGGGGTTCTGTTAATGGAACTTCCCTGCTGTCCCAGCTGAGCTGTGGGCTGGAGGGCGTCCAGGCAGCCTGTCCTGTCTCCATGGACGGAATCACCTGCAGTGAGTGACTGTCGGGAGTGTTCTTGGAAGATGTCAAGGAATGGGGCTGGGCTCCCAGAGACAGATGACTGCTTGTGATTCGGGGAGCATGCAGGACGCCCCGTCGTCATCGCTGAGAGGGCCCTCACACACTTCCTGGCGTCCCACTGGCCGCTTCCAGGAGCCCGTTGGCTCGTCTGGCCCAGGGAAGCCACTACAGCGGCATCCCCGGGCCTCCCCTGAGCCCCAGGAGACAGGAGCCGCGGCACATGGGAAGCTCCCTTCCCCGCCCCCGCAGAGGTTGGATTGGTTTTGCCAGCTTCCTGCTGAGCTCTGGAGATGACCGAGCGCCCAGCTCAGGGAGACGGGCCAGGAGTGCCTGCAAAGCAGTGGGCTTCAGGGCTCCGGGCCACGAAGCCCCTCTTGCCTCCTCGGGGGTCTGGAGCAAGCCCCTGGGTTCTGTTGGCCTGGACTTGGAATCTCAAAGCCCTTCCTCTTTTCAGAGCCATCAGACAATGCAAGGTGCAACAAACTAACTAAAACACACACACTGGAACAAAAGAAAAGAAAACTCAGCCTCTCAAGGCCCTGGTCACCACTCTGCCCATCCCCTTCCTTCCCCCAGCTCCGCGAAGCCAGCCTATCCTTGTCTTATCTCCACTGGACCTGCACCCCACCGCCTAGTGTCTGTCCCCAGCCTCCAGGAATATCCTTCTGCTTTGTGATGGTCACGTGAGCGGCTGACCAAGTGCGGCACCCAGGGAAGCGTCCTCCGTCCCCCTGATTCCTTTGTTGACTGCTGGGCGTGTCACCTCCCTCCACGTTGCCCCCCCCCTCACTGCCTCCGGGGCACCCCCCCCAATCCATCCCCCAAGACCACCCACCAACCCTCCCAGGCTCGGGGCGTCTCCTCCTGTGCCTTTTCCCTCCCCCAGCCTCCCATGCTTTTCCAGAAGCCCAGATGCAGGCTGCACTCCCTCCCCTTCTCCTGGAGCCCCTCTCTCCTCCTCCCTGTTGTATGTTGGTTGGAAGATGCCGGACAGGTGGGAGACAGGCCCTCAACGGCTGGGACCACGGGGCTCACGTGATGGAGTGTGATGGGCATGTGTCTTCTTACCATTAATAGGTCGCCAGATTACTTCCAAAGAAGGTTGTTGCAATTCTCATTTTCACCATCAATGTTAGGAGAACCTGACACCCTGCATCCTCACTGACAATTATTTTAAGTGTTGCTGTCATATAGGTACAACCAGTAATGTAAGTATGAATACAACAAAAATGAGTCTGAGCATCTACTAGAATTTCCTCTTCCTTAAGTTCTGTTTATTTACACCTTTATTAAGTTCGTATTTGTCTATCACGTGTCCAACTCCCGTGTATGACTGCCTTGTCCATTAAGGATATCAACTCTTTATGGTCAAGTATGTTACACATAGATTTCCTGAGCAATCATTTGTACCTTGAATTGTTTATAGAATTGTTTAACACTTTTTAAAGCTTTGTCTAGTCAGATGTATCCACACTCTAAAATGTGGCTCCTTGATTTTCTATTATAAGAACATTGCTTTGTCCACAGCTATACAAACGTAAGTCTAAATCTTCTTCTAAATTGTTTCTATATTTTACTTTTGGAAAGTCGATCTAGCTTGAATTTATTATAATCTGGTATGAGGTAGGGATGTTTTTTATTGATGAGGGGTGGCGTCTGATGTTACTACCAATGAAACGAACTATCCTTTCTCCACGGAACTGAGCTCGCCATTGCCTGAGTCCCCTTAACTGGATGGAGTGCGTTTGGACGCTGTTTTGTTTCATCTTCTGTTTGCTGAGCTGGGCCAGCTCGTAGGGCTGAGACTTCAGCTTCTCCGTGCTGAGCTTTGATGTCAGGCGAGGTGCACGCACCCTCACTGCTAGTGTTTTTCAGAGTATCCTCAGATAAAGAGAGTTCTCCTATGGGAATCTTAGCTATTTGTGCCGTGTCGAAGACAGCTCCAGGTGAGTCCATTTGGGACGACTTTCTATTCATATTTTAACTGAATGATAAAACACGAAGGATGAAATCCCATTTTATTCCGCGTCGAGCAAAAGTGCCTTTTTTCTTTGTCCGTGTCTCTCTCCTGGTCTCATCAGGACAGATTTATATTTTCCTTTACATGAGTCTGGGCCCTTTTTGTTCGGTTATCAGGAGCTCTGTGGGGCTGAGGTTACCATCTGTGAATATAACAGGTTGCTGCTGGGGTAGAAAAGAGCTGTTCATTTTTGTTTATTTACTTTCCATCCAACCACCTAAACATGACACTTTGTTCCAATAATATGTTTATGCTGTGCCGTTACAAACGGGATAAGGAGGAGAAACTGCAAAAGCCAATTGAAAGAGGCTTTTTGAGCGTGTGTCTGTATATCTGGTCCTACCTGTGGTTTTCAACGATGCCAACTTTTTCCAGAGCGTCTGGAATCCCTGAAGTATGTGTGGGGTGTGCAAAATGAGCATACAGATATGCCCTGGCAGTAAACCAATTATCCAGCTCCAAATACCCCGTATATTCAGAAGCCCTTTGCAGTGATCGGCCAGAGCTCATCTGAGTCCAGCTGCAGGAAGGGCCTGGGAGCATGACCGGAAACCCCAGCATGAAACATCCATAACATAACACGCGAGTAGGACGCGCAGTAACAGCAGAATGTGCAACTGATAAAGGGTGTAAATAAACAGGCAATTCAAGGAAGGGGAGATGTGAATAGAGGCTCCAACTGCTTTTATTTCATTCATCATTAGATTACTGGTGTCTTACTATCTCGTACCTATTTGACAGCAACACTTAAAATAATTGTCAGTGAGGATGAAGGGTGTCAGGTTCTCCTAACGTTAAAAGTGGAAATTAGAATTTCAGTGACATTTTTGGGAGCAATCTGACAATCTGTTAATATTAAGAAAACACGGGCTTCCCTGGTGGCGCAGTGGTTGAGAGTCTGCCTGCTGATGCGGGGGACAGGGGTTCGTGCCCCGGTCCGGGAAGATCCCACGTGCCGCGGAGCGGCTGGGCCCATGAGCCATGGCCGCTGAGCCTGCACGTCCGGAGCCTGTGCTCCTCAACGGGAGAGGCCACAACAGTGAGAAGCCCGCGTACCACAAAAAAAATAAAAGAAATAAAAGAAAAATAGAAAAAGAAAACATATTTCCTTTGGTTGGGAACACTTAGAGATGTTGACATCTGGGGGCCGAGCGGGGGGCTGCAGTGTACCTTGTGCCCACTGGACGTGAGTGCAGGGCACCCCTCGCCTGAAGTCTCTCCCTCTCTCTCCAGCATCCTCTGTGCTGCCCCTCCTCTGTCTCCCACCAATGCCTTCCCCTCCGCGGGAGCCCTTGGCTGGCTTTTGCTGTCACCTGACCTCTTGTCCAAGCCTGGCCATCCTGTGTGCTCCCCGCCGCACCAGCCCCAGGCTGGACCTCTGCCCTCCTCCGTGTGCCCCCCATCAGCGTCCGTCCGGAGCCCCATGCGGGGCTCACACAACACACCGATGGTGGATTCCGTCTGGCCACATGGTAGATTAACCCCTGGGCTTACACTGGGGGCCGTGCCCTGTGTTCAGCCATCATTCTGTTATTCCACCCCTGCCTGTCTTGTGTTGACTCCCGGGCAGTGCCAGGACGCATGGGGCTCTGGAACAGGATGGAAGGAGACGCACAGGGGCCAGGACGGCAGAGCAGCTCTGAAGAGAAGGAGGAAACCAGGCAGCATCATTTGGGGGACCTCACTGAGATCTGCACCGTGGGCCCGAGCCGTGAAGGTGAGAGGATGCCCTTGGAGAGCAGGTCCAAGAAGGGGGTGGGGGGCGTCTGTGAGCAGAGGCCTGGGGGCTGCAGCGGGGCATGAGCGAGAGCTTGCAGGGCCGGCCGGGCCTGGGCTGGGCCAAGCCTGGAGCCCCCTCGGGAGGGAGGGAGGGCGCTGCGGCCGCCCTGCACGTCTCTTCTCCTCCTTGCCCTGGAGCAGGTCCTGCATCGCAGGACATGGCTCCTTACCCCATCTCCCTTCCCAGCCGGGTTTTCTCAAGCTGAGCTGCAGGGGGCGGGGCAGAGGGGGGCCTCTGTGAACGCCCTGAGACTGTCCTCGCGGGTGGCTTTGAAGCAGCAGTTTGGAGCCGTGAGCTTGCATTTCCGAAGGCTTAGTCTCGGCTGCCTCCTCTGACTGGCAGGAGTGACCGGAGGGTCTGCACATGGGTCACCGCCTTTGTCTTCTCCGCACGCGTAAAGGTCAGCGTCCGTGTGACCTTGCGCTAACAAAGGCCTCTCCTCCCAAACCCTCTTCCAGACACCTGACACCCTAGTCGCTGCTACTCTGACCTACCGGGCGGGCGTGGGGACACTGGCGCGTCCCCGAGGCAGAGACATGCCTGTCCTGGGGGCCCCGGAAACAGGGGCGCAAATGCCAGTTGCACCTGCGGAGGTGGAAGAAAGACCTTTGCGAGGATGGGCCCAGCCAGCCACCCCGGAGCCAGAGGCAGGGACCCGGCCTGAGAGGGTCAGGCCGGGATGTGGGAGGGCTGCCGTCTGTGACCCGACAGATGCCACCTCCACCCCTGCGCAGCAGAGAAGAGGGAGGGGCTGAGGAATGGGCGGGTCAGACCCTCAGGGCCAAATCCTGGCGGGAGGTTCCAGTGCCTACCTGCCCCTCCCTCCTGGCGGCCTTGGGCCTCCTGTGGGCCTCCTTGGTCCTTCATTTTATCTTTTGGGAAATGAGGGCGCTGACAAGAAAGGACCTCAAGGTGCCTGAGACGCCTGGGATCACCCACCTTTCCTCACTTGCCCTGACAGATGGGGTGGCCTTCTGCGCCCCTCCCCCGACACCCGGGACCGGCAGTGCAGGTGCTGGTACCTGACCCACGACCCACGGCAGCTGGTCCCGCCCTCACGGCTCCATGGCTGCCCGGAGCCTGCCCCTCGTCTGTCAATGCGGGACGGACGCCTGCCGCCCTCCCGCCGGTCTCCCCTGCTCCCCTGATGCTAATCTGCCCTCCGTGTTCCCCTAAATGAGAACATCCTTTACACCCAACCCCGATGGCCGGCCGCCAAGCACCTGGGACAGGACAGTCGTGCTTTCCTTCGTTCTCCACCCCACCCTCCCCAAATCCCACGGGGCGCCCTGCTCAGACCCTTCGTCCTGTGAGCCTTCCTGGATGCGGAAGCCGGGTGCCACGCCTGCCTCAGCGCCCTGATAGGTTTTGGGTGGAAAGGACCTGCACGTTTTAAGCCCACGCTGTGCCACGTGTCCACTGCTGCTGTTATCCATCCCTACACCACGAAAAAGGAAGCCAGCCTCGCAGTTACGCAGTTGCCTGAGCCGGTTGGGTAGAGGCAGGTGGTCCCGCACCAGGTCAGTCCGGTTGGGTAGGGGCAGGTGGCCCCGCACCAGGTCAGTCCAGTTGGGTAGAGGCAGGTGGCCCCGCACCAGGTCAGTCCGGTTGGGTAGGGGCAGGTGGCCCCGCACCAGGTCAGTCCGGTTGGGTGGAGGCAGGTGGCCCCGTAGCAGGTCAGTCCGGTTGGGTAGGGGCAGGTGGCCCCGCACCAGGTCAGTCCGGTTGGGTAGGGGCAGGTGGCCCCGCACCAGGTCAGTCTGGTTGGGTAGAGGCAGGTGGCCCCGCACCAGGTCAGTCCACTCGCAGGCCTGCTCAGCGCTGCGGCTTCGGCAGATCGGGGGCTCCGCGGTGGGAGGGGTGTGGGCATGTGTCTGTCTCTGACCCTGCGGGGCTGGTCCCGGGGTCCCAGTTCCAGGACAGGGACAGAGATCCTGGCGGTACGATCTGCGCTCTGATTCTTTCAGAAGTCCAGGGCATCCGTCCTACCTCTCTCGGCATCAGGGAGGCGGTGAGGACTTGTTTCTTTGGCCCTCGTGGCAGGCAGAGAATTGTCTGGATTAGGAATACCAGCTTGGGGGTGACATGTGACAGACATCTCGGTATCGACCTTGCTCAGAAAGGTACCGAAATAGAAAGTTCAATATTCTCTATTTTAACCGACAGTTAAAAATTCAATAAATCTTCCTCTTGCCAGACACCTGTATGCAATCGCGCTGAATAAATGCCCTCGGATTCCTTGCAGACGAGCCCGGGTGTTCGCGTGTAAAGCTATCAGCCCAGTGGGAAGGGAGCGATTCTTCCAGACTCGAGAGAATGGCCCTTTTGAAAAGTCAACAATATCCCTATGATCCCAGACGATTTTGACAAAACTTGGAAATGAAGCAGAGGTGGGAGGTAAAGGCTCGCTCCATCTCCCCTGGACCCGAGATAGAGACCACGAGACAGTTCCTTCAACAGCGAGAAACCGGATCTGCGACGATTTGTCTCTCTGCACACGTGAAGGCATCGGTGGTAGATTCTAAAGAGGGTGGACAACGGTTAGATCACTGTTGGGACCAAAAGAAAGTGACTAGATAACAGAAAAACAAGAAGTAAAACTAAAGAGAAGAAATAAAACAGCGACAATAAGGCTAACATTTGAGTCATCAGAACGGCGGTGAAGAGTTACTTTTTTCTCTTAAGGAAGAGAGATTCGGGCAGTAAGAGCGAGGCTAACATATGACAGCATATAGTGCAAGACCAGGGAGAGGGAAGAGGTTCAGGAGACGTGAATGAGCACAAAGGATAAACACAAAGTATCCAAAGAGAGCCCACAAATAAGCATGAAGCCAGCGAGGCCACAAAAAATCCGCTCAGAGAAGCAAAAGGGAGACGGGGAATCGCGGAAAGAGATCAGCCTCGCAGCCAGCAGAGGACCTCACAGGGCCGACGAGCTGTCACCAGACCAGTGGCTCCCACCTTGCAGTCCCTCATCCACGTGCGAGGCCGGAGCCGTGTCCACGGCTGGGGGCCTGGACCCCACTCCGTACAGCACACGCAGCTCTGCCCCACGGCCCGTTCACACGCAGAATGACGTCGTCAGTTAAAGAGAGTGAATTCGAGCTGCCCGCACCAATTCCGATGGGACTCGTACCATAACACGGGGAAACTCAAGAAGGAAAGGGCACGTTGCAAAAGGACACACATGCTGCACTGTGAACGTGAAATTCTAACACAATCCGACGTGTGCCATGGACAGAAAGATGTATTTGGGGGGAGAATAAAATGCGCGGGGAACGTATACACCTGCTCAGGACGCCCGCTGCCAGGGCCAGAGGGGGGGCAGGTGTCCTCCAAGGAGAGGGGGCTTCTGCTGTACGGGGCTCTTCTGGGGCCAGCCCCCCACCCCACAAGGGAGCAGGACTCATTCACACACCCGCAGAGCTAACAGTCCTGGGCTGAGAGCCACTCACATTCTTGTGAATTATTTGAAAATGAGATTCGGGGAGGCCCTGTGATCGTGGGAGGTTTACAGGTTAAGTTTCACGACTTTGGATCAAAAAATAGGCCACCCGAGTAGGCCCCACTGGAGTCCCTGGTGTCCCCAGGGCATGTGACACGCCACCACCTGCCCCGTCCCCCCGGAGCCTCTCCGCCAGGGTAGGCCACCTGGGGTCAAGTGTGCAGGAGGCCACCCTAGCAGCTGTTATCTTGGTGGCTTTACTTTCTAAAACCAAAGGCTTCCTTTTTCTGATGTGTGTTTCATTTATGAGAAATATTATTAAGACTGTGAAAGTTAAATCACTTACATTTGGGAAATTACTTTTATCTAACAGACTAAAATTTCATGGAATGAAGTACAGAATAAAATACCCGTGCGACACGTAATACAGTACAGGGGTATCTGAAGCGCAGTGCTTAAGAAAATGTTTACGTAAAAATATGACGCAAATGAACTTATCTACGAAACAGAAACAGACTCACAGACTTAGAGAACAGACTTGTGGTTGCCAGGGGGGAGGGGGTTGGGGGAGGGATGGAGCGGAGTTTGGGATCATCAGATGCAAACTATTATATAGAGAACGGGTAAACAGCAAGGTCCTACTGTAGAGCACAGGGGATTACATTCAATATCTTGTGATAAAGCAGAATGGAAAAGAATATGTATATGTATAACGGAATCACTTTGGTGTACAGCCGTAATTAACACAACATTGTAAATCAACTCTACTCCAATAAAATAGGTTAAAAAGAAAAGACAAGTCTGCACAGCATTTGAGACACCCTGGGGAGACTGGGAGTGAGGAGGGCCCGGGGGACCGGGCTGCCGGGAGGGCTGGGCACACCGGGGGTCTTCTCACCCACGGGGGCTGTGTGAGGGCACCCACAGTCCAGGTGCACCAGCGACCTGGAGACTGTCCGGGGCCCTACGCCTCAGCAGGTGCTCCACAGATGGTGTAAGATGCTGCAGGAGGGGAGTAATCACAAGAAACAATAGCTAGAGGGCATTGTCCCCACGGTGCTGCCCTGCTCTGCACTCCCCAGGGAGAGAAGTGACAGGCCAGGCTGCGATCCAGAAGGGAAGGACCTGCCGGGCCTTGAAGGGCCTGGCCTCCTGCTTCCCCTGAGCCCAGGGGACAGAGGATGGCCTTGGGACCACGGAAGCCACAGAGAGGCTTGGAGTGGGGAGCAGGGTGCCAGGCAGATGGAGTTTTCTTCCCAGAAGAGGGAAGGGGCCGGGATGGGGGCTGCGGGGTGCCGAGGGGCCGGTCCTGGGAAGGGGTGCGCGACCACTGGGCTGGACACTTGGAGCTGAGACCTTGGGGACTGTGGCCAGTGGGGTGAACCTCCAGGGGACTGGGGATCGGGAGAGAGTCAGAGCGGCACGAGGGCCTCTGAAGTTGGGCCCCCAAAGGTGAAAGGACAGAGGCCCTTCCCAAGGTACCCTGGGCTGTACCAGCGCCCGCAGACCACCTGTGACCACGGAGCTGAGAGGTGGCCCATCCCAGGACCTCGTAAGACGACCAGATTCGAGATCCGCTCACCACGCGTGGCCGAGGGCTGGCCCAGAGGAATGAAGCCAATACCTTCGGGGACCCCTGGCTCTGCGGCCCCCTCCCAGCTTCTGCTGCCACCTGCAGGGGCCAAACCCTTCACCTGGCTCTCCCCAAGTCTCATGCAGAAGGAGTCGGTTCTCTGGACCCCCTAAGGGAACCTCCCTCAGGACCCTGGCGGACACGCCAGGACCAGCCGGCAGTGGCCTTTCTGTGTCTCCCCCCATCTCCGACCCCCAGCCCTACAGCGATGATGACAGTTGTTGCTGTGGCCCTGTGAGGGGAGCACAGCCTCAGGACTGGGGTGCAGAGACATCGGGGGAGCTGGTTTGTCTGCAGGACGTTCTCGGCATTTTCCTATTATCGGGATTTCTTCCTTCTGAAGTTTATTTCTTCGGTCTTACAATTTCTGGCTGTTCGTATTTATCAGTGGAATTTCAGAGGTTGCTTTAAAGCAGCCAGACGTGTCCTGGTTACGTCGTGGCTGCGGGGTCCCCGCTTTCCCCAGCGCCTGGCTGGGTGGCAGGGCCCTAGGGGTTTGGGTCCTGGTTCTGAACAGCACTGGGACTTGGAAGTCACTCGTCCTCTTGGGTTCCTGATCTGAGGATCCAGTGACCACACGGTGCCCCTGGCAGACAGGGTGGCCCAGGGGTGGCCACGGACGGTGTGGCTGTGATGGTGACAAGCAGTTGACAGCTGTTGCAGGAGAGGTTTGGGGACCCTCTCTTACTGTGAGGGCACATGAGGCAGCTGGGTCCGTCCAGGGCCACTCCCGGGCCTCCACGCTCAGTGCTTTATCCCAAAGGCCCCGTAGCGCTTACCAGGCCAGAGGTGGATTTGACCTGGCAGCCACGCCCCCGTGGAGCTGGGCCCCCGCTGCGGGCCGGCTTGTCCAGCCCTATGGACCCCGGGTCGCCCACTGGAGGCCCCTTCGGAGTTACAATTTTTATCCCACCGACTGGGATGCTGGCCTCTGCCTGTGTCACTCGGGACCACGGCGGGGCCCAGACTGCTCTCCAGGCTTTGGTACAATCTGGGGTTCTTTACCACAACCCCCAAGAGTCCCACTTTTCTTCACCCTGCTCTTCCATAACCCCAGCTTCCATGATAGCCGTCTTTACCGAGGCCCCCGCCCTCTCACCACACCCACTGTCCACTCTCCAGACCGGACGGAAGGACAGCTGAGCCTGGGAGAGCTTCTGGACCTGAATTCCAGGAAGATGCCTTTTTCTGTGGTGCCCGTGCACACACACACTTACACACACTCACACACACAGAAGGTATCTTCTTTAAAGGGGGCTGCAGGCCAAAGGTGGCGGCCCTGGCATTTGAGGGCAGAGAGCTGCACGGGCATCTAGGGTTTCTCTCCAAGCCCCACCTAGACCATCAGCGTCACCACTGTTTACTTGGCTGGCGCCGCCACAGCCCAGAGCGCGGCCATCGGACCCTCTTCTTGCAGAAGACGCTGCATTCCGGGAGCTGCGTCTCGCGCAGAAAGAGGCGGCAGTCGGTCGCCGGAAGCTGCCTTTGCTCTGACTGGCACAGCGAGGGTGACACGAGCCACGTTTGCTCTGTGGAGGGAAACGGCTTCCAGAACTTGCTCTCTGGGACCCAGGCGGTCACAGGCTGGGGCCCATCGCTGCAGCCCGGAGGCTCTTGGCAGGCGCAGGGAGGCTAATTAGCAGAACGCAGCCACATCCCAGCCTCCGGCTCGGCTCGCAGACAGATGTGTTTGTTTATTTATTTTGCTGGTCCTGGCTTTGGCTCTCACATGCAGAGCTTGGCTGTTGGATTCTTTTCTTTAAAAAAAATCAATTCTAGTCTCTTCTTGGATTTTAAGCAATTTGAAATTTAATTTTAATATTTGTCATTCATTTGTCATTGACTCAGCTGTTTGCTCAACAAGGACCCTGGCCAGGTGCTGGCCGCTGTCGGGTGTCAGGGCTTTGGAGCTTCAGCTGGGGCTGAGGGGGCGGCAGCAAGACGGGCACCGATGCCAGCACCCCCAGGGCTTCTGGGACCGGCCGGGAACACCTGAGATATGGGAATGGGGGTTCTACAAAGTCTGAGACACTCACAGGGAACCTGTGGACCCGTAAGGGCTAGGAGCAAGGGGCCTGCCGAGCACAGTGGAGATTAGAGCCGCAAGTTGGAAGGAAAAGGTGCTTTTCACCCGTTCACTCATTTGCTTGTCGTCCCTCCATTATTCTACAAACCTTCCTGGAGGAACAACTAAGTACCAAGCACCCTTCCAAGTTCCAAGCTCGGGGCAGATGGAATCCCTGTCTGAGGAGGTCCCGTCCTGGTGCAGGACAGAGGCCCCGAGCAAATGGGGCCGATACACCGCAGCTGGGGCGGGGGCAGTGATGAAGGAAGTAAAGCGCGTTAGGGAGGAGGGTGCCCTGGGCCCCCATGAGAAAGCATCCGACTGGAGCCTGAACAAAGTGAGAGTGAAGATCTCGGGCATCTGGGCAGAGCCGGGAGTGGGCAGAGAAGCCCAGCGGGCAACTGCGAGGTCTGTGGCTCCCGAGGACTTGGGGGGGGGCGGTGAAGGGACAAGGGGAGGCTGGGGCCTTCCAGTATGTGCCCTGACAGGCTCCCCACCAGGATCAAACCAGATTAGGGAAACTCCATCTTTCTGATGCTATGCAAACATGGGGAAGGACAGCATTGCATAGCTTGCTGGGCTAAAGGACGGGCAAGTGGGAGCTGCTGGCACCCCCCGGCCTGGCTCTGCTGCCCTGAGAATGGACAGGCTGATGCCCCCTGGAGCAGAACCCTGAGAAAGAAACAGGATGCTCAGGGGAGGACACCTACAAAGAGGCCAAAGGGCAGCGCCTCTGAGCGGCCGCCCGTGCAGCCCACCTGGGCAGAGACTCACAAGGGCCGGGGGCACAGCACGTCCTCACACATCGCCCCTCAGTCGGTGGGCTCCCTGGGGAGGTTTGGTAGGGTGGGAAGGGAGCAGACTCTGTGCTGAGCTTTGGGAAAAGAGTTCTGGGGCCAGTGGTGGACCCTGGCTTTCTGTGTGCAGTCCTGGGAGCTGGTGGGACCCCCAGCCTTCAGTGGGACACACCTGCATGCTTGCTCCTCTCCTTATAAGCCTGTTCCCAGGAATGAGTCAGAGGCTCAGGACGATAAGGACCGGTGACATCTAAGACTTTAATGTTTCTACCTTGAAATTACACCAGAATCTATACTGAACACTTGTTGATTTCTATTAATCTGCAGGTAGGGGGCCTCTCCCAAGAGCAGTTCACACAAAGTAAGGGCTTTGTTCTTCTCAGATACCAAGAAGGTCATGGGAGAAACAGTCCAGAATGTGTGGCATCTCCGACACACCATCGGGATGCAGACTTGTGTCTGCTCAGCTGTTCCTGGGATGTCTCTTGCACGCAAAATGGCAGCGCACCTCTGGCATTGCATCCTCCTTCCAGGTGCAGAAAGGAAAGGACACAGGGGAGAGCTGACCAGTCGACTTCCACTGCAAGGTCCTCCCTGGGGATTCAGAGACCCCACTCCACCCCCCTGGCCAGGATCGGGTCCTGCGGCCCCCAGCCATGAGAGAAATGGGGTTTTTCACTTCTTTTCTTTATTTTGCTTGTGTGTTTGGAGCAAAATGTGTAAAAAGAAGACCATGAATATTAGGTGGACGTGCTGTGTTCACAACAGCCTCTGTGAGGGAGGTACTCCTGTCCGCCCCACGAAGACCTTGCAGCTTGGGGGGTCACAGATCTTCCCCAGATGACTCAACACTTCGGTGGATTCGAGCCCAAGCGGGTTGTCCCAGCGGCATCCTCCTGCGTCCTCTGCCGCTGGCCTTCCTACGCGGCTCCAGCCCTGGGCCCTCCCGCCTACTGTGTCACTGTTCACCGTGGAGCCCCGGACCAGACTTGCGGTACTTGAGTCGACACCTCCCCACGGGCACAAACCCCTCATTTCACGTTAACCTGCCGCTGCCCTCTTGATTGTTTTAGCGTTTATGTAATGGTCTTGAATTTTTTCATGATAAAGGGGACAGATAGTTCATGGGAGCAAAACGCAGCTGGCGGTAAGGGCTTATTATGTAATTACGGATGCTTTCATATGCGCATTTTTCTCCGCGGTTGGTAGCAACTAAATACATAATTACTGAATATTTAAGAAGGATATTATCTACAGAGTCTTCTGTCTGCTGAAAAGCAGGAAATCTTTGCTCATGGAACGTGGCTAAATCCCCTTGACGGTGGAGCTGCCTGAGGGTGAGAGCTGCCTCCTCTGAGACGGTGGGGAGGGGATCTCGGGGACCTGGAAGGGGGTGGGGGGCAAAGCCCACGTCACCGAATATGCTTTTCAGGAGTAAATGCACCTCCTGATTCTGCAACTTGAATGGGAATGACGTAAACAGAGTGAGTCTGGTATGGGGGCGGGGGTGCGGCAGGGATGGAGGAGAGGGACGCCCTGGCAGGAGGTCCTGGAGCAAAGGAGAGTCGGGAAGGAAGGAACACTCATCGGGCGGGGACGACGGGTGAGATGAGAAAAATACCAGGACTCGGTTGGACTCTGCAGATGCCTGTGTGACCACCCGAAGGGTGGGGAGAGAGACCCAGTCGGAGAGAGATGGAGAGAGAGAGGACACTCCGAATCACACAAGCACGTGCACACAGACAACAGGCGAACACGCACACGTGCACACACGCGACAAGGCTTTAGGATTTCAGGAACAAATAGAGACAGACTAGGAAAGGCCACTGCTGTCCTTCCCTCTCCCTGGGGAACAGTCTTCATGTCTTCCAGCACCCACCCCCCGGAATCCCCAGAGGACAGCCAGGACCCCTCGACTCTGGGGCACCCTTTGCTTCCCTCCCTGATACCCCACAACTTACCTTCATGGCTCTTCAAACTGATGCCCCTGTGCCTTCCAGATGAGTAGGTGTGGCTGCCTGGTGCTAAGGCAGGTAGGGTGGGTGCTATAGCCCACGACGCTGCCTGCACACCTGGGCGGTGATCACCATCAAGGCCCCCGAGGACCGGTGGGCAGGAACAGGACAGCCTGGGAGGGACGGGGTGGTGGGACTGTCACCCTCATAATGGCCGAGTGGCCCAGGCCCGTCTCCTGCCTCCCCGGGTGGTGTCATCCCAGATTCCAGGGCTCTGCCCAGACGCGGGGTTCACCCTGACTTCTGCGTGTGCAGGAAAAGGGCCCAGGAAGGCAAGGGCTGGAGGAGAGGCCGAGGGGCCTGCCCGAGTCCCCTTCCAAATGGGTCTGGTCTTTCCTCTGTGGGTCCCAGGGTGTCCCAGGCCGCAGGTCCTACAAGCCCTCTGCCCGCTGCCCATTTGTGGGTTTACTGGGCTCAGGTACCTGCTGTATGCTCCTGGCAAAGGTGCAGGGGGAACACGGGGTGAGCTGCCCGAGACCCTTAGGGCTCAGCAGGAACCGTGAACAGGTGCACAGAGCCGGCACTGCTGTGGGGATGGCAGTCCGTGAAGAAGCCCCAGCGCACGGTGATGTGACGGCGGCCGGGTTTGCTGTCGTCTAGATGCCGTGGAGCCTACGGTGAGGGCAAACTCCTCCGTCCCAGCAAGTCGGTCTGCGTCTGACTTGGGACGAAGTTAAACCTGATGTAGTTTCTGAGCCCCTCTCTCTCTCTTCTGTCTGGATGTCCTCCCTCTCTCTTGGACTCCTGCGAACTAATGTCCGATTTGACCTGAGGGGATACATGGGGCTGAGCTGCTTTTCCACCCGCTGCCAGTCTCCAATCCTCCACTGGACGTCCAGGGAGGGCAACGTCCCCTCCCAGGTCCCCAGCAGCCCTGTCACTTGGAAAGCCAAGCCCCCCCGCCTGAGCACCCTGATCCTCGGGGGACAGAGTGAAGGAGGGAAGACCTGTCGCCTCCTGTCTGCGCCCGCCCCGTCGAGGAAGGACAGGCCTTCCGTCTCGGTGACCTCTGCTGGTTGCTGCATTTTAGGTGTGGGCTCCCTGAGGCTGCGTGTCCTCCAGAAAGTTCTCAGCACCCACGGGTTCCCCACTCCCTCCTGGCTGTGACCCTGGGGCCACTGGAGACCTGGAAGCTCTTCAGGTGGCCACACTCGGCCACGGGGACAGTGTGGCCTCCCTGGGCCTGAGGCGCTGACCCTCCCCAGCCCGTCACCCCCGGCCCCGAGGACTCCTGGGTCCAGGCTGCCATCTGGCTTCCTGCAGTCAGAGCCCATCTCTTTGCCCAGGGGCTGTGGCTCTGGGCATAAGGCCTCTGGCCTTTCTGGGGACCATGGGCACCTGACCTCTGAGAAGCCCTGTCATCTGCCCAGAACACAAGCTCAGTGTGACCAGCGGCCGTGTGAGGGTGTGGGCTCGAGCCCTGCCCGGGCCGGGGGCACGGCCGCCCGCAGGATTTGTTGAATCAGTGGATGCCCACTCAGGGTGAGTTGAATGAACGCATGAATAGATGAAAAAATGGAGGGAAATGAATGGATTTCGGATTCAGGCATAATCGCATCAGGACTGCTTTTCCCTTGAGGGGAGAAAAGGCGGCCCTTCCCCGAGTCCCTGGCCGCTGAGTAGCTGCTGTCACATCTTCGTCTTGACGTTTCTGGGGCCAGGAGTTATCCATGCACGCTGAATGTCAAGGTCAGTATTTTTAGACGCAAATTCTTTAATTTTTGGAAACCCTCTAAACAGGTTTCAGTGACGGGTACATATTTGATAAATACAAATAAACTTAAGACCAATAAAAATAGCTCCTCAAAAACTCTCTGTTCTATTTTCCATTTCCTGGAAGCCCACACACATATTCTGAGAGAGGGAGGGGGCTCTGGCGCTGCCGTCGGGAGCAGGACGCTGGCCACAGGCCAGTGGTCCCCCCACCACCCGCCGGGGATGCCCCAGGGACCGAGGCTGGAGAAGAGGTCGCGTTGAGTCCAGCGACATGGTTCCCCCACCCCCGGGGCCAGGGCAGAAGCCAGAGCTGTTCCTCCAGGTCCCCCCACAGACAGCAGCTGGCTGTTCACACCCGCTGCCCGTGGCCGCCTGGTCCTTTCTGCATGGCTCGTTCACACTCTGGCTTCCTGTCCACAAGGCCTCCCCTACCACCTGTTCCCCCTAAAGATGGGCTCCCGGGTCCCACTCCCCCAGCCAGATGTTCCTCCGCACCCCCATCAGCACCTCTCCCCAGCCCCTCCAGCCTCCCGTCCCTATGGCCTGACATGGACTCCTCCAGGAAGTCCTCCCAGATACACTCAATCCAAAGTGGCCTCTCTCCCCAGCCTCTCAGGCTGCTCCGGACCCTCCCTGGCACAGTTACCATCATCGGCCTATGACAACCAGCTGCCCCTGGCATGCAAAATGGGCTCAGTGAAGACTGATGGAGACCGTGAACGGATGAGTAAATATGTCAAGTTATTATTCCTGGAGCAGCTCTGAATTACGTGGGGGTGGATGTCTTGGTCAGTTCAAGCCCCCATAACAAAATACCACAAGCAAGGTGGCTTATAGAGAACGTTTCTCACCATTCTGGAGGCTGGACATCCAAGGTCTAGGCGCCAGTGGACTCAGCGTCTGGTTCATTGATGGCCTCTCCTCCCTGCGTCCTCATGCGGGGGAAGGGGAGAGGGAGTTCTCTGGGGTCTTTACTGAGGGCACTGATCCCATTCATGGGGGCTCCACCCTCATGACCAGATCACCTCCCCAAAGCCCCATTTCCTAAGGCCATCACATTGGGGGTTAGGTTTCAACATATTCATTTTGGGGGGACACAAACATTCAGCCTGTGGCAATGGCCCGTGGTAGATGAACAATACATACATTTTTTAATTGAACGGGAGTGAAGTCCAGTCATCTTTATCCTGAGCGTCCAGGCATAGGTTTAGCAGGTTAAATATGGAAATACCTAACGCACAAAGCCTTCTATGGTCCTGGCAGAACCACCTCTGTCCAGAACTGGGCGTCCTCCTGTGGTGGCCTTTGGTGTGGGAACGGGTGGACAGTGTGGGGCTGTGGTGCACACACGTGGACCCCCTGGCGTACGTAGATGAAGCCTGTTCTGAGGGACACGTCTATGTGGTCACGACCGTCCATGTGGTGGACAGGAGTCCACGTAGAAATTTCTGGGCACCCAGGGTGGATTTTCCATGGCTTCCTGGGTTTTGGCCACCTCCCTGAAAACCTCATAACCTTTTTAATCACTGCATCTCCAGCTTTTGGACATCCTCCGTCTTCCTGGAAGGCTCAGGGGAATCAGTGTGAGCCCTGCCTTGTCTCACTATCTCCAAAACCTCCTGCAGCCCCTGCCTGGGGGCCTCCTGGTGCCTCCTGTGCAGCGTGGGCGGGGAAGGGGGAGGGGCTGCTTCCACCCTTCTGTGTTGTTCCCTTCAGCCCCGTTTGATTCTGTTTAAGACAGGTTCCCCCTCGTTCCTCAGTGACGTCCTGAGCTGGGTGGAGCATCGTTTTGGAAACAGTCGAGTGTCTCTAGATACGCACATCTGTGTCCATGTCTCCAAGTCCTCGGACTCCTCCTTCCCGGCCTCGCTGTTTTGCACTGTTGTGCCGGCCCTGCCTCCTCTTGTCCCCTAAACTCTGCACACGTGCCTGTCGGCTCAGCAGACCTTAGTCAGCACTTCCCTGTGTATCTAACTCAGCCCGAAGCCATCTCGCCCTGGGACCTGGCTCAGCTCAAGGTTCTGGACGTGTAAACCTCACTGGTTTATTGGGGTTTAAGACGTTCAAGGCATGAGAATTGGCGATGCCACCCGGTCTCCTGCTCTAGCAGATGACTCCTGCCCTGCCTCTTCCCCGGGCGGGTGGGTGCTGTGCTTTATTCCCATGACCCCCATCTGGGGCAACTCCTTGACACACCCACCGGCCACATCGGCAGCCAGGAGCCGTGTCACAGGACCCCACGCGGGTGCGGCCCCAGGAGTGTTCTCAGAGCCCCAGGCCACTGGAGAGCACATGGTGGTGAGGACACACCTGGTGGCTGGGGGCTCCGTGCCAGGAAGATCACGTGGCTGTGGGTGAGTCTCCAGGAAACCCTGGTCACAAGACAGATTGGAAAGCTTGGCTGTGGAGACCCGACCAAGACGCACACGCGGCAGGGCGCGTGCGTGTAGGTTCACACAGGAGCATCCGTCGCCCCCCAGGTTCACACAGGAGCATCCGTCGCCCCCAGGTTCACACAGGAGCATCCGTCGCCCCCCAGGTTCACACAGGAGCATCCGTCGCCCCCAGGTTCACACAGGAGCATCCGTCGCCCCCCAGGTTCACACAGGAGCATCCGTCGCCCCCCAGGTTCACACAGGAGCATCCGTCGCCCCCCAGCTGTCGGGCACTGTTCTGGGCCCTGGGGACTGAGCAATGGGCACCAGCCACAGACACTGTTCTTTTCCTGTGGGTCGCAGTCCAGGGAGGAGACAGATGGTGACTCCCGAGCACACACGGGTCGAGTGCCTGAGGAATGAAGCCAGTGAGGAGGAGAGCAAGCGTCAGCGCTCGTACCGGGCAGGATTCTAACTCCGGCAGTGAGAGACCCGCCAGACCAGGGCGTCCAGGGAAGGACCCGAGGAAGCCAGGGGATGACTCGTGAGCACAGCTGGGAAAAGCTCTTGGCTACAGGGAGCGAGTGCAGGGGTCCTGTCCACATATGCACACACACAGGGAGCAAGCGTGTGCACACATGCAGACACACACGGAACACAGGTTCACATGTGTCAGCCAGGTTCTCCAGAGACACAGAACCAGTAAGATACAGGTATACAGATATATAAATACATATGATAGATAGATAGACAGATAGACAGAAAGACAAAAAGACAGAAAGACAGATAGACAGAAAGACAGATAGATAGGGGACAATTACAAGGAGATGGCTCACACGATTAAGGGGCTGGGAATTGCCACGATCGGCCATCTGCCAGCAGGACCCCCAGGACCACCCACGTGCTGAGTCTGAGACCAGAGGCCTGAGACCCAAGGGCTGAAGATGTAAGTTCCAGTCTGAGGACCTCTGTCCCAGCTCAGCACGAGGCAGGGAGCGTCCCGTGCTGACCTCACAGGACTGGACGAAGGCCCTGCATTCGGGCAGGGCCTCTGCTGTACTCGGTCCACCAAGCGCTACTCTTACCCAGGACGTCCTCACAGACACACCCAGAAATAACGTTTAACCAGATATCCGGGCACCTCGTGGCCCCGTCAGGTTGACACATAAAATTAACCATCACAGTGAACACACACACACGCTCACACTCACATGTTCACACCATACACACATGAGATGAAGCATGGACTGGGGGCCAAGTCCTGATCTGGCCTCGGTCTGGACAGCAGCCTCGTCACCCCCGCTGTGCTGGGCGGGGATGAGGACCCTTCTCTCTGGTGACACAGGAGCCAGGAAGTCTTTATTTAGTATATAAACACTATCTCACTTGACCTTTTTAAAAATGAAACATTTCAAACCTAGAGAAAAGTCAATAATATACCGAATGGCCATTTCCTATCACTCAGATTTAGCCATTTTTGAAATATTTGCTTTAAATATTTTCCTAAGAAATAAAACCTTACCATGTGGTGGAATCCCTGCCCCAAATCCCTGACTGCCTCTGTGACACTTGCCTGGAGCTGGGAGACCCCCAGGGACCAAGATTATCCCAAAGTAAGCGTGTGGTCTCATCTCCCCAATTCCCGGTGTCAAATTTTAATATATATTCTCGTGTCCCTAAGCCAGGTGGAGTTATGTTTTTCGTGTTTTACAAACCGGATAAATGGTTTCATTTTGTACCTTACATTGTACACTTTGCGTTTTATTCTTTTTTAAAAAATTCAATACGCATTTGAGATTTATCACAATTGTTATATACATATTCATGGTTCATTCATTTTAACTTCTGTATAGCTTTCCGTTTGAGGAATAAACCACATTCAGACGGGTCTGTTTGCTTTACGGCAATTACGATTCTGCGGGAGCATCCTCTGGCCTGTTACTCCATCCACGTGTGGAGATGCTGTCCGCATCTTTTGGGGAGGCTCGCTCCTATGGCCGCTTCTGCCTGGGGGCCCCCTGTTTCCCTATCTCAGCCAGGTCTCGGTACTGGAGATGTGCCTTCCGCTAATCCCGGGCTATGGTAAGGCGTATCTTTATAGTTTTAAGTCCCTTGATTAACAAAGAATGTTTTCTGTGCTTGATCTTCAAGTTCCCTTTCTTGAAAGGATCTACCCTTATCCTTCGCTCAGGTATCTGTTGAGACGGCTGGCTTTTGCTTAATAATTTATAGGTGTCCTCTGAAGGTTTTGAATAAATTTTATTGTTTATTATATGTGTTGCAAACATCTCTCCATCTGTGGCCTGTATTTTCACTAGTATGTTGTGTGGTGCAAGGGTTTTATTTATAAGGTGGTCATTTTTATCCCTTTTTATTTCTCAGATTGTCTATAAGAAAACTTCCCATGTTCTTAGGTCATGAATACAGTCTCTGATTTCTTCCACAATTTGTAAGGCTTCACTTTTCACACTGAGGCAGTTCATCCCCGTGTCTGCTGGGTGGAAGCCCAGAGCAGCTGTTGGCTGGATCGGATCTCAGGGGCCACGCAGGCTGAGTCAGGGCCACACAGGCTCTGACAAGCTGCGTCCGGTCTCTGGCTTCCACCGAGTGCCAGGCCCCTGCTTTGCGGGGAGGAGTGTCAAAGAAGGTGGCGCCGTGTATTTTAAACACCCACAAGGACTTGTTTTTAATTGTTATCTTCTCCTCTATTTCTCTTCCTATGCTCCAGCAGTTTTGCGATGTGGCTGGGCTCCGTCTCTGGCTTGAGGGTGTAGCAGGTCCTTTCTTGCACTTGTCATAAACACAGGCCCCGCTCGGGGGAGCAGAGCTGGTGTCAACCCTGGTCTCGGTTTCCAGGGTGTGGAGGTAGGGGGGTGACACTGAAGCAGAGGATGAATGTGCCTGTGAGTCCTGAGGGCGGGGGACGAGACACAGAGTTGCTGGGTCAGCGTGCATACACCTTATGAAAGACTAACCCTTAAAAATGTTATTTTAATTTGATATTTAAAGTGTACAGGAAAATTCAGAAAACAATTTAGCAGCATCTGCGTGTCCACATCGAGAATGAGCCCGTGAATGAGCTAATATTTTGCACATTTGCCTTCAAGCTATAGTATTTCAGCTTCAGCTAACCCCCCACCCCGTGTCCCCCTCTCTTTTCTGGAGTGACGATGGCTGTGGGGGGGGGGGTTCTCTCATTCCCCAAATTTTTCCATGTGCTTTACATCGTGTGTAAGTGTCTAGAAATATCTACAGCTATGTTTGCATTTAAAGATTTACCTAAGCTGCCTGTTACCCTATTTAACCCTCTGCTACTTTTCTTTCGTTGTCGTCATGCCACATTACCATGTTGCATGTTCTCCGTGTGCATACACGTATGTCCTGCATGTTCATTTTAAGTTCTGTTCATTGCCTATCGCCTGAATACCCTGATTCATTCTTCTGTTTCCCAGTGAAGGATGTTAGATTGCTTCCCCTTTCATCATGACGAATAATCCCTTCGCGTACCTCCCACATCCAGTTACCTTCCAAGAGTTTTTCGGTGGCTCCTGTGACCCAGGGCGCTGTGGCTGTTTAGTTCGTGGTCAACCAATTATTACTGCACGTGGCATCTCTTGGTAAACGGTGACTGGCTATTCTTGTTTCTTTCTCTACGAATTGCCTGTTCGTACATTTTCATTGAATGTGTAGTCTTTTTCTTACTAATTTTTAGGAATTCCTTTCTATATTCATATTCTAGTCTCTTTTAGATTTTAGGCTTTGCAGATATTTTCTCCCAGCCAGGAGTTTATATTTTCACCCCGTTCATGGTATCTTTTGCCCTGCAGGAGTTGTAAATATAATCAAATTCATCAAATATTTCCTTTGTGGTTGACGCTTACTGTGCCTTGTCGAAGAAACCCTTCCCTATTGCATCATCATAAAAACGGTCTCCTAGATTTTTTTTCTAAAATTATAATTATGTCTCTTTGCCCACTTAGATCTTTAATCTACCTGAATTTTGTATCTGTGTACTGTGTCCTTACTTGAAACAAATATGGTAACATTGTTCTCCTCTCTGTGCTGCACCTGAGCCGGCCTCATGTTCACTGTATCCTTTACACACTCACAGGCACAAATCACATACCACACATGATCATACCACACACTCAAAGGGAAAACCACGTTTCTCAGAACAGCCGACAGTTGCCCACCTGTCCACTCCCATCGCCGAGCCCTGAGTACCAGCTTCCTCCCCTGCGAGGGGTCCCATTTCTGCCCCCTGGTCTATCTCCCACCACTCATCAATCAGAAGAAACCTAGAGCAGCCCTACTGTCTGCTGTGTCCTTTCAGCCCATTCTCGTGCTCCCTTTGCCCTCACGTTTCCAAGTTAATTGTAGCTTCTGCTTTCCCAAATTCATGAAAACCCCTACTTGAATGTTTGCTACCATTTTGGTGTACTTACAGATTCATTTTAAGAAGAAATGCAGTGTGTTTGGTGTTGATTCATCCAATCCATGGACTATTTATTTCACTTTATTTTCTAACAGTTTTCGCAAACTTCTATGCTCTTTTTTGGGGTCTAAATCTCTCTGTCACAAGATTTTCTTCTTGTGATAAATGATATATTTTTAAAGTTATATGTTCTATTTTTTGGCTTGTTTATAGAGACATCATTGATTTCTGTCTATTAATCTATATCTTGCACACTTGAGAATTTGCTCATTATTTATTCAGCAAATACTGAGTACTGCCACTTGTCAGGCACTGTTAAAAGTGCTGGCGAGGCAGCAGGGAACAAAATGGGCATAGATTCATGGTGCTCACATCCTAGTGGAAGGACTCAGCAAAAGACGTTAATAAATGAGTCAACATGCTACGTTAATTTTGGTCATTTTTCCATAGATGTTTCTGGACCCTCTAAGCAGGTAACTGGGATGCCTTCAATGATTCTCTGTCTTCTACAGGTGGTTTATTCCACTTATCTTACGGTGCCGGCTAGTATTTCTAGTACCATTTAGGGCAAATCTGGCTTTTGTTGATATCCTTTATTTATACTTAATTTAAAAATATATTTCTAACACTTCACCTGAAGTTGAATATTCACCCACTGGGAGGTAAAGGAAGTCTCTTCCAAAGTGAGCGGACCAAGAGTCCCCTTTCCTTTCCTGTTATCATGACAGAAGGATAAATTTATTCCAGTACTTTCCTGCATGGACGGGGGAGATCACGTGACTACACATTTCATCCCTTAAAGAAGAAGCGGAGCAGTGGCTGGGGGCACTGAAAGATTACAGATGTGAAGCACACGACCCAGGCCAAGCCCAGGGGAAATGCCATATACATGTTCACTTTGTTATTATGAAAACGGGAGGTGTATATAAAGGTTTTCTAATATTAAACAATCTCTGCATTCCTGGTGTTAAGCTTTCTTGAATATCATAGTACTTTTATACATCCCTACGTTTGGTTTGTTTATATCTTATTAATGAATTTTGATTTATGTTCATAAATAAACTTTTTTCCCATATTAAATTGACATCTCATTTTGATATCAAGGATAGAGTAGCCTCATAAAAAGAGTTGATAATATTTCTTTTTTTGTAATTTCTTGAAAATTTGATGTAAAGCGGGAATATTCTGATCCTTGAGAGGAAACTTGAGAAGGTTTTTTTGGGGGGGGGGGTTGGGAGGCAGAAATGCCAGTTAATTTTAAATCATATTTTACATCTGTTTAATGATGATAAATCTATGTGCTTAATGTCTGTTTGAAATGGTTTTGGTACGCCACATTTTAAATTATCCACTCAGATTAGGTTTTTAAATTATCCACTCAGATTAGGTTTTTAAATTATTGAGTTAAAGTTTTTCATAGTATTATCTTATTTTTAAAACTCTATTTTATTCGCACGGCTGGACTTGCTTTCCCTTTCAGTAATGTTTGTTTGTCACCCGCTCCCTCCTCTCATCAATCTCGCCAGAGCAGCGTCTATTCTGTTGTCTAGATAAAGTAGCTTTTGGTATTCTTGACCCTCTCTGTTTCTTTGTTTCCCGTTTCATCAGTTTAAGCACGTAATTATTTTTTGTTTTAGTTTCTCTGGGTTTATTTTGTTATTCTCAAATGTTTTAGTAAATCCCTATTTTTTATTTTTTTACTTTATATATATATATATATATAAAACATATATAATATAATATATATGTAATATAATATAATATATATATAAAAGGTTTTTCCTCTAAATGAAGGCTTTCTGCGAACTACAACCCCTGGAACAACCCCAGCCCACACCTGCTTTTGCAGACCAGGTTTCACTGGTACACAGACACACCTGTCCACTCAGGTGTGGTCCATGCTGCCTTCTGTCCACAAGAGCAGAGACCAGACCAGAATGTCGGGAATAGGTCCCGTCTGACCCCTAGCAGAAAGCTCACTGCTTTGTCTGCACACCACAGTCTTGATGTAGAGCATTTATGTTGTTATCCTATTTAAAATTCCTCTAGAAATAGGTTTTTATAGTTCCATGTTTATGGGACTCTTTTTCAATTATGACTAATTTTGAGGTGTGATGTTTGGAGAAAGTATTCTGTAAATATTGACTCGTTAGTAATTGTTGAAATTTATCTAATGTCCCATGAACACTAATGTATTCTTGATGTTTTAGGTGTACAATTTCTAGATAGTTATTATATCAAGCTTACTAATTATGTTGTCAAAAGCCTCCCCTACTAATTTTTGGTTTCTGCAGCATCTCTGCTACTGAGAGTTGTGTGAAGTCTCTCACTGTGATCATGTATTTGTCCATTTCTCCTCGAGATTTGAAGAATAATTCCTTTTCTTACGATGTAGTGACCTTTTTCACTCTCCATAATGTGTTTTGGTTAATGTGTATCCATCTGATATAATTGGCTATGCCAGCCTTGTTTTTGTTGGTCTTTGGTACTTTCTATATCTTG
Organism: Orcinus orca; assembly: GCF_937001465.1. NCBI lineage: Eukaryota > Metazoa > Chordata > Mammalia > Artiodactyla > Delphinidae > Orcinus > Orcinus orca. Next base: position 101,593,656 of record NC_064569.1, read on the forward strand.
CCTTCCAGCTTTCTAAGTCATGCTCTTTTTGATACGTCTCTTGTCAACAGCACTTGTTTTGTATCTATGTCTATCTATCTATCATCTATCTATCAACAATCTATATCTATTTATCTATCTATCATCTATCAATAATCTATCATCTATCTGTCATCTACCTATTTATCTATCATCTATCATCTTTCTATCATCTAGCTAACTAGCTATCATCTATCTATCTATCTATCTATCAGTCATTCTATCTATCTTTCTAGCTATCAATCATCTAGCTAACTGGCTATCATCTATCAACTATCTATCTACCATCTATCTATCTATCTATCTTCCTACCTATATCTATCTGTCCATCTGTCGAGGGAGATTTTCTCTAGTACGTGCATTTACTTGCATGTATTTTCATCGATGACACAGTACCTTATTCAGTTAGATCACCTGCTGAGGGTTTTGTATTAACTACCTTCTCATTCATCACTTTCTTCTTCCCTTTCACTTGATGGATTTGATCTTTTTATTGGTTTAGATACAATGCATTGTTTCTATTCTTTAAACAGTTATATCTAAATTGGGTAATATCTATACTAAAACTAACACAGTATACATTTACTGAGTATCTTTAACTTCCTCTAAAACAATACAAACTGTACAAAACATCAACTCTCACAGTCTCCTTCCCATTTCACAAGATCTTCTTGTAGAGGTCCCATGGAGACCCAGTAAATAGTCCCCACTGCTGCCATGCAAGAGCTGAACCAACTACAAAGTAAGACAAAATCAAGGAATATTATGAGAAAGCTTGGGGGACTCCCTGGGGAAATGATGATGGATTTGGATTTGGAGAAGGTTAAAGGACTGAGGCGAGGGGTGGGTGGGTATCAGAGGAGGAACGAGAGACAGGGGTTGAGAGGTAGCCAAGGGAAGAAGCCTCCCTCTTCTCTTTATGAAGCCCCTCCTCCCTTTAGTAAGTGTCTATTAAGAACCATCAGGTTCAATCTCACCCCTTGGGCACTCAGGACAGGATGGAGAGCAGAAGCCCCCGCCCTCTTTTCTGGAAGCTTGTGTTACAAGGATGCTGTGTGGTCACAGGGCAGGGCACTGCACGCCTTCTGATGGACGCTGCAGCTCTTCAGACAGAAGTGTCTGAACACGGGGCTGCCTCAAGTTCTGCTCAACCTGCACCCCTTAGCCCGTGGGGCCCGTCTCCGGGATCCCCCACCCCAGGACCAGGGATGGTACCCGCCTTTCAGTCTCATCACCTGAGCACAGGGCGTTGGTGCTTGGGGCTGCTACCAGCGTGAGCTCTCCTGACTGAGAGACGGAACATATGCGCATGGTCCAGGAACCAGATTTTTGTTGATTGGATTTCATGGATGACAAGGCGTCATCAATCAGGGCGACAACATGTAAATTGAACCTCTCCTTAAGCAAAGGTAGGAAGAGAGAGTTACCCCATTAGCTGAGCTCTGCTCAGAAAGAGGGCCAGGCTTGTTCATTCTGTATCGGACGCTAAGTGTGTCTGCGGACCGTCTCCCTCCCTTCCCCTGCCCCTCTCCTGATGCAGCTTCAGCCACAGATTTGGATAAAATATCAACCATTGTGGGTGTGACACTGGGTGATTCCTGCCTTCCCATCCGCACACCACAGACGTGGAGTGGAGCTCGACCTACTCTATGTGCCCAGCCAGGACCTCAGGGTCCCCAGCGCCGCCTGCCCCTGGTGCGGAGGAGGTGACACCATGGGATGCGCTCGCTAGTGCGTGAGGCCGTCCCCAAGACAAATGACTCTAGGACACTTTTCTTTTATGACCCTTCAAATTGTTTTTAAAAACCAATGGCCGTCCTCACCCCTCTTCTCACTGCCTTCTCCTCACTGACGTGAGGGATGGGCAGGTATCAGAGGAAAGGGAGACAGGGGTTGAGAAGCGGCCAAGGGAAGAGACCCTCCTTCTTCTCTTTATTAAGTTCCTCCTCCTTTTAGTAAGTGTCTAAAAGGAGGAGGGGGACGAAGGTGCAGCCTGTTGGAACCACACTGGGGTCAGAGTGAAGGCCCAGAGGGCGGCATCCAGGGGCTCTCTGGGGGCGGTGTGCTCCTGGAACCTACCCTGGGAGCCAGGCTGGGCCCCCCTGCCCCCCCGGAATGCTGCCCTATCACTCGCCCCGAGGAAGCATCTGACTCAGCCCTAGACCAGGAGCTTCCTTCAAGGTGGTTTTGGGCTTGGGATGAGTATTACTGCTCCAGCAGTGGAAACTGAAGGTATAAACCTAGGAACTGTCCATTGCACCCTGTTGTGAGACAGAAGGACACTGGTTGAGGGATGAAGGAGGGATGCAGCGGGTGGAAGGACAGGGTGGCCAGCGCCTGGATCCAGCTGTTCCTGCACCCTCCTGTGTTTCTGATCTTCCCCAGCTGCCTTGGGCCTGTGACTGGTTATGACCTCTGATTCCAAACAGTCTCAGTTGGCACTTAACCGCCTTTGGTGCACAGAGCAGACATTTCTCTAGACTGCTCAGAAGCCCTTTTTGAAGTTTCAGTCACGCAACCTGGAAATAAGAGAGACGCCGCTTAAGAGCCACGCCTGCCGGCTTCCTCGACTCCACAGCTGTGGCCCTTTTCTGTGGCTGGGGACCTGGGCCACACATCATGAGTAATGGGGAATTGTCCTCCATCACTACCTGCTGTGGGACCTTCCCACTGGGGGCAGGGCACGGCCAGGGCTGGCTGTCTGAGTGCTCTCGCGGGGTCTCACACAAAAGCCAAAGAAGGAGAATCCAGAGACCACGGGCTCCTCTCTGAGTCTAGCCGTCTGCTGGCCACCACATGCCTGCCACATCTTGCCTGTTTCAGGCCAACCACGAGGTGTCCGGAGGTTCGGCGGTGACCTAGATTTGGGGTGGGGGACCCTTCTCACCTCTGGAGCCTGTGCTCCATGGAGAGGGACCCTGGCTCTACCCTCTTCTGCTTGAACCTCCCCTTGGTGCCGCTGGGGGCGCTGCTGACCCGGCTGATTGGAGTGAAGCCCTGGGCTCACGTAATCCAGCCCCTCTGCTCTGTCTCCACTTCTGTGCCCAGTGGCTCGTGCTTTGCTGTGCTCCTCGGGAAAGAGCAAGCTTGGGGGTGGGAGCCACCCGCTCAGGTCTGCAGTGCCCCCCATGGTCTTGGTCTGGGCAGCAGGCAGGGAGACGATCTATGGATGGACTAAGGGGCTGTGTTCCCGAAAGTCAGCTTTATTGTAGAAGTGACGGTAATTTGATCTGCAGCCAGCAAATTCCTTTTCCATCTTCTGGTCAGTTGCAAACTCAGTCGAAGAGAAGAGGCTGGCCCTTCCGGACCTGCCGTCCAGCTCCACACTGGTGTGTGAGGGTCACGGGAAAGCTGGAACGATCAGCAGTGATCTTCATTCCCTAATTCGGGAGTTCCTTCTCTGAGATATCCATTCCTATCCACAGCTAACTGAACCTGTCTCACTGCCTGGACCAGCCCTGCCTCCCTGCCCTGTTGGCAGGAGGGCCTGGCCCGGGGGGTTAAGTCTGCAGCAAGGAAGCACAGAGCTCAGATCTCCTCCAGCTGGAAATGCCTCCCATTGTAGCTCAGCAGGATGACTTTGCTCACTCGATGAAGCATTTCCAGCCCACAGGCCTCAGTCCCTGTGAGCAGGGGCTGTGGACCCCGATGGGGCAGGTCTGTGAGAGCCCCAGGCATGGACAAACGGGGGTCGATATCAGGGTCAGGCAGCACCCCTGCACAACCCCTGAGCTGTTCGGTCTGGAGAGACTCTTCCCCACCGGGGTGGGAGCGGGTGCTGAGCTCCTGGCGTCTCCTTTGGTGGGACGCCCCCTGAGTCCTTCGGGGACTAGAGGGGTGGCTTACTCTGCCCAGGAGCTGCCAGAGGAAGTGCATTTCCTCACTGTTGCATTGAATTGCACCGAGCGGTGAATGATTGCTGAGTCTACCGTTTGAAGGAGAGTTTCTCATTATGGAAGAACCTTTACTGAGCACACAAAACACTTGGACCTGACTCAAACTGTGGGTTTCTCGGAGCCTCAGAGAAACAAGCCCTGGGCACGTCATCCTCTCCCAGGAGAGTCTCTCATCAACTCTGCCCACTGTGGGATGTGAGTCTCCTTCCGCCGCCCCCTGTGCAGTTTGGGGTTCGAGCACCAGACCTTTTCAAGAGATACATTCTCTTTGGGAAGACGATTCAAGGCAGCATCGTCTAACTTGGCGTAAGGAGTGAACATTGAAAGCCCGGAAGTACTCAACACAGAAGCGGATTGAGAGCAGGGTGGTGGAGTCAAGCACACGTCTCTGGTTGGCCCTCCCACAAAGCTGCCCCAACCCCGCGAGGTGTGAGGACGGGGCTCCTAGGGGTCTGGTCCAGGGCACTGAGGGCCATAAGATGCTCAAGGCCGTGTTCTTTGGACGAGTGATGTTGACAGAAGTTCCTCTCTGGCTTAGAAGTTGGATCAGGTGATCACCCAACATCTCCACCATACACCTGTGAGGACGTCTCCAAGGATGAATGTTTATGTCCCTCTGTGTGAGGTTTCAAAAGGGAATTCCAGTCCCTCTCTTTGTCTTATTTTATATTGTTCCAGATGTCAGGAGGGGAGAAGGGTGAGGCTTCTGAGCCCACCTCAGAGAAAACAACATCTGCCCCCAGGGTCTGTGTGGTCGCTAAGTGTGCCGTCTGTCAGGTTCGGCCCAGAGCTTCACACAGGAATTACGAGGTATGTGGAAATGCCTCTCGTTTCCAGGCATCCTCGATTGGAGACCCTGGTAAGGTTTTCTGCTTTTATTTTTTAATTAATTTTTATTGGAGTAGAGTTGCTTTACAACGTAGTGTTAGTTTCTGCTGCACAGCAAAGTGAATCAGCTATACGTACACATATATCCCCCTTTTTTGGATTTCCTTCTCATTTAGGTCACCACAGAGCACTGAGTAGAGTTCCCTGTGCTATACAGTCCGTTCTCATCAGTTACTGTTTTATACATAGTAGCGTATACTGTTTTTAAAAACATTTTAGCTTTTCTGAGATCAGGCCATGATCTTAAAACCGACAGGAACATCTGAAGGGGTTGTTCTCCTCTGCCGCCACACCCAGCCAAAACTGCATCTAGATTTTGCCTTTTACGTTAAGACTCTCAGAATTGAGCGAGCAATGTTATTCTTATGTTGAAAAACACAATGAGCAATGAATTAAAGGGCTGAGACGTTTTCCTAAAATCGTACTTAGGCGCAAATGATTAATAACCTTCGATGTTTTCTAAAGTGCTGAACATAGTAGGACCAGAGGAGAAATGGCACCTGAGCTGAGAAAAGACATTGTGAAGAAAGTGGGTAGAAGTCACGTCATCGGATGATTTACCTGCACAATTTACTGAAAGTTTCCTGACAGCCTGTGAACACAGCTCTGTGAAAGATGGGAGTGACCTTGAGAAAGTTCTGGAAAGACTTTAGACCGTGTTTTGATTGTATTCAGGGGATCCGCTGACCATCACTAATAATATTTGTTCGACTCCCTGCAGCCAGGTTTACTGCCAGAGTTTCAGGGTGTATGACATGGTGGAGACAGCCCAAGTTTTTTAAGGCACAGGTGTCAAATTGAGACGTGTGACCTAACCGTGGTGGCTGCCTCTGAGGTCTGGAAAGGACACTGTCTTCCACAAAATGAAGATGCCCAGGGAGAGAGAGACCCACTGCACCACTTCCTGGGCACAGAGCATATCCCTGGGAGGGTCTGTTCCCAACAACACTACCTCTGGAATAAAAGAACTCAGCTGGCCTGTTGTGTGAGTTGGAATAGTGCAGAAATGGTCACAGAAGGAGTATCTGAAATTGTTGGAAACTTAATTGTTTCAGACAGAACAAACAATTGAACTGATGGCACTCTTCCCTCACGCCTTGCAGTGCTCGGGGAAGGCAGACTCTCCTTTTTTTGCACACAGCACAGCAGGTGAAAAGTCTCTGCGATGGACATTAAACTCAGCTAATGTCCTCTTTGCAGGAGTCAAGTTTCATTCCATCTCTCCCAAGTTTTTGTGTTTCCCCATCATATGTGCAGAAGAAAAAAAATGCCAATAAGAGAATTTCCAAGAGATACAACTAGGTAAAAAGCATATGTGGTGGGACCGTCTTTATTCAGAGTAGGAATCAAGCAGTGAGGACCCTCCAGGGCCTGGTGGGGACGCCAGGGGAGGACGCCCTTTGCAGTGGACTTGCTTCCAGGTATTTGGATGCCTCTTGCCCGCTAAACTTAAATGATGTGTGGTGATTTTAATTACATTGGCATGAAATGGGATGGAAGGGGAACAGGGCAGCACCATGGGGAAGGGACAGCTTCACCCCCCTGTGTTTCCTGGGACAGAGTTGACAACTGAGCAGCTCGGAGGATGACACGGTTTATGTTTTTAGAAGGGTTCCTTCTTTGATTTGCTCCATCGCCTGTGGTGAGGGGGCCTTCACTCTCTCCCCTCTCCCACCCTCCAGCACTGGCCCTGCGGAACCAGCCACACGTCCCCTTTAGCCTTGCCTCCTGCTCTAAGATAGATCCGAGGAGGTCACTCCTTTACTATGTAAACCTCAGACTTTGGGTTTGCATATGTACACGTGTGTCAGCTCAGGGATAGTTTTCTATGAAACACTGATTACATTCTGAACACAGTGTCCTAGATCACTTTCATCTTTACTGGCTGTATCAGAAACACATGTCAGTGTCAATGACGACCCTGCACCATTGTGTTTTTTTTGTTTTTTGTGTTTTTTTTGCGGTACACGGGCCTCTCACTGCTGTGGCCTCTCCCGTTGCGGAGCACAGGCTCCGGACGCGCAGGCTCAGCGGCCATGGCTCACGGGCCCAGCCGCTCCGCGGCATGTGAGATCCTCCCGGACCGGGGCACGAACCCGCATCCCCTGCATCGGCAGGCGGACTCCCAACCACTGCGCCACCAGGGAAGCCCTCCATTGCTTGTAATACCCACGTGGGACTGGATTATGTGGGAGCGTCATCAATCATGTGGCCACTCCACTACTGCTGCCTATTTCATTGTTTCCTAATTTTTCACCGTGAAAACATACACTTGTAAACACATCTCTACGCTTATCTGATTATCTCCTTGGGATAAATGGCTGAGCGAGCACCGGGTCCTGCCTCGCCAAAGGTGCTCAGGTGAGCTTGCCGGGCTCACGCTCCAGCAGCAGCGGGAGGAACGAGGAGGGTGGCTTGCACACACGCAGCTCGGGGACCATGTCTGGTAACGATCGACGGTCTTCCGTAGGAGACCAGTAGCTTTTGCATGTGGCTTTGACATGGACTTTATGTGTCTATTTTCACTTGTATTTCTCCTTTTGTGAATTGCTGGTTCCTTTTCTTAAGGATAGTCACATTTAGCCCTTTGGAGACAAAGGTAGTTCATACTGAACACTTTTATCTGGATGGTAGCAGCAAACACATAGTAGAAACTCAATAAATGTTTGCTAAATCCATCCACTGCTCTATCTTTCATTTGAAAGTTGAGTTTTGCTCTAAGGTGTCAAGTGTGTGGCTTAATAATGATTTCTATTAATTAGCCTCTTCACTTTCTGAACTCAAGAGCAGGGGCCAGTTTGGATATGGCTCCTGTCCTAAGGGAGGCCAACTAGCATTGACCTTGGGATTCAGTAAGACGGAGGGAGGAGAGCAGTGATCTCCCTTCTCATTAAATCGCTCCAGCGCAGAGTCAGGCTCAATAACCATTAGGAGGTAACGATTGTGAGCTCAATGATTTCAATGGCTTTGGATCAATGCCTCCAGAAAAAAGAAAATCTTCAGTGCATTTTCTTTTGCAAGGTTCCCCCCCACACCCCGAAGTAATTGATTGGAGACATATGAATAGAAGTAACATAAAATAAAAAGAAAGGGAGAATTTGATGATTTGTCTTATTTAATTTTAAATTTTATTCAAGGGCATGGCAATACTAGATTCTGGGACTTCACATGCACATTCTCTGCGTTAAAGGAAGGTCGAATGAAAGACTACTGTAGAAAATTCTAAGAATTTTATCATTAATTCCTTGAATTTATCAACGGAGCATTCTCTGCTTCCGGGAAGTGAACTGAAGTCTTGAGCCTGTGTTGAGGCAGCAGCTGTGAAAGGACCCTGGATGCAGAAGCACCCGCTGTGTGGAGTCTGCTGTTTCCCGGCGGTCCCCTGGACAATGTCCGAACCCCACTGAAAGGATGCCTGGGACCTGCGTCTGCCCTTTTCTGAATCTTGGACACTTTCTCCTGACACAGCTTTGACGTTAAAGAAGGTTTGGAAGAAGCATCTGAGAAGGAAACCTGGGGGAGTGTGGGAGCGGGGCTGGGTCCTCGGGCTGGGGGATTCTTGGTGGAAGAGTTCCCTGCATCCCATACGTTTTGTCTATTCCTCCTGTGATTCTTGCCTGGGGAACCACACACACCAAGAACAATAACTAATGGAGAAAACTAATGTTTTCTAAGTGATAGAGTAAATGTCTGATAAATTCTCCTCGCGTCTGAATCTGGTGCCAGAGCAAGAGGCTGAGCTCGGATCTGGGAGGACCCGCGGCTTCCTCCTGCTGCCCAGGGTCCACTTTGCACGTGGGTGCGGGGACCAGGCCTCCACGCAGGAGACAAGGTCACAGATCCACCAGTTCTGATGCTCTGCCCCCAGCACAGTAAGTCACAGCCAATGAGTCCCAGGCTTGGATCAAGAGATGTGCAAATCTTCCGCTGCAAGAAGCCTGGGGAGTATTGGGGACCCCTCCCAGCTTCCTGGCTGGAGAGATGAGAGGCTGTTCCCTAAAGACAGAGGCAAAAATGCGAGGAGGTCTGAAGCCACATACCCCTCCCCTGGGAGTGAACAGCACCAAGTGCACAGAACAGTGGGGAGGGGCTGGGGTGTGGCTCCAAGAAGCCAACTGCCCAGATTCCCGACCTCCTGGCCACACTACACGCTCCTGAACCGGTCTCTGCCTCAGTTTCCCCTTAAGGGAGTCAAGACGATAAAGCCACCTAGTTCACGGTGTGGTGGTAGCGGCATTTAGGTGGATCCCATAACCCCGGGCCTGCCCCGGGGGAGACCCTAGGTTTTGCAGGTTAAGGCTGAAATAATGCCATTTTGGAGGGAATGGAAAGCACACCGGGTGCTGAATAGACACGATCACACATGCAGCAGACAACTCTGAACATCGCCACAAAATACAAATGAAACGGGAAAGCAGAAGATGGAGCTGGAGGAGACGGTGGACACCGTCCTCCCCGAGGGGGAGCCCGGACAGGCGCCTGCAGCCGGGGCTCGGAGGACAAGGCGGAGGAGCTGAAGATAACGCACCTTTTCTTTTTTCTTTTTCTTTTTTTTTGCGGTACGCGGGCCTCTCACTGCTGTGGCCTCTCCCGTCGCGGAGCACAGGCTCCGGACGCGCAGACTCAGCGGCCATGGCTCACGGGCTCAGCCGCTCCGCGGCACGCGTGATCTTCCCAGACCGGGACACGAACCCGCGTCCCGTGCATCGGCAGGCAGACTCTCAACCACTGCGCCACCAGGGAAGCCCCAATAATGCACTTTTATGTATAACATGTAGAAAACCAAAAACAGGAAATTAATAAACAAAGATAAAGAGCAGATGAAACAAAGATATAAGAGCAGATGTCATTAGAAACATGACACACAACAGCTATGCCCAGAATAGAAGTGCTTCAAACCCCCTAGTTGATAAATACGGATTCAGATAGATTCAAAGTGAATCACTATTTAGAAAACATAAAATTAGGCAAAGTAAACAGGTTAGAAATAAAAAGATGGACAGTTATAACTTGCACATTTATGAGAGGTGTGAAAGCGTCAGTATTATCTTGCATTAAACAAAATGACCAGGGCTGTGGCTAATAAAAAGTTCTCCAGATTGAGGACATTATGTAAGAGTTTTCTATGCTGCGATCAACATATTGTCCAATCCCCCATCCCAGCCCCCAAAACTCAAGCTCTATTTTAAACACTTGTGGAAATGGTCAAGAAAGATGCTAACATGTTGTTATCATAAAAATTGATGTTGGATCATATAGACTGAAACCGAAGATGATGTTAAGGACATTGGGGTCTTAGGGTGGAAGCTTCCCAACTGCAGAGCCAGTGACAGGGCCAGGGAGTGCCCAGCTCTGGAGGGACGTTTGGGAGCGCCCCTGGACTCTATCCACGGATTCCAGCAGCATCTTCCCTGTTATGGCAATAAAAATGTCCCCACCTTTGCCAAAGGTGCCCTGGGGACAAAATTGTCGCAGTTGAGAACCACTGCGGTGACGTCACGGATAGACCAGCTCGAGGTCCTAAAGAGAGGAGTTTCCCGCAAGCACCCGGCAGGTGCTCGGTAAGTATTTGTCAAATAACAGAACGAATTGGTGCCAATTCTTTTCCAGTGTTAAAAAACGTTTAAGAAAATATCACCAATAAAACGTCAGTAAATTGTAAAAACAGAAATGACACAAACAACATTCATTTACCAGGATACAATAAAATTTAAATCACAGGCTAGAGCCATTGGAGATAAAGGAAACATTATAATAATAATATTTTTAAAATAATGAAAAAACAATGGTATATATCCAAACTATAGCCGAGGTGGCCCAAGCTGTATTTAGAGGTTAATTACTTTTTTTTCACATAAAGGACAGGAAGAAAAGAAAGGAACTAAATATTCAACATAAGAAAATTGGAAAATGGAAAAAAACACCCTTAATTTCTAAGGGCATTAGAAAAAATTAATTCTCTCTGAGAAAGAAATTAAACATATTTCCTGCAAATTCAAGCCAATTCAAGGCAAAACGAAAGGACTAAGAAAGGAAAAATAACACAGCAATTTTAAATTTAAGATGAGACAGTTCTAAGTATCCTAGAAAATGGTGGTCTGTCGCGGACTGACCAGTTTCACAGGTTCACCCCATCTCTGTCTTGGTTTATCTCTTCCCTCCACATTTTCTCTGAACACACACACACACACACACACACACACACGCACACACACACGCACACGCACACACGCACACGCACACGCACACGCACACACACACACACACACACACACACGCACACGCACGCACACACACACACACACACACGCACACACACACACACACACGCACACGCACACGCACACGCACACACACACACACACACACACGCACACACACACACACACACCCCAATACATACAAAATAACCCAAATCAGATACTCTGGCCAGGCTACTAAGAAGGAGGAACTGAAGGATGAAATCATGACATTTCTCCCTCAAAAATGTTAGGATGTTAGAGAAAAAAAAATATTGTTTAATTTTCAAGCGATGAGTTGTCTCCGTATATTTGTTTGAAAGCATAGATTAGGGCGGAAAGCATAGAAAAGCATGATTCCAAAATCAGAAAATGAAGAAACAGGGCTCTCTCATTTCTGAACACAGATACGAATATTTCACATATAATAACAGAAAATCAAATTCTCCGGCATGTTGAGAATATTCCGTTGATATGCCATTTTATTTGCCGTTGCCAAATAAAACTCCCTTGTAATAAAAATGTCTTGATATTAAAAAAATACGTCCAACGGAACACTGATCTGGTGAGGACTGACAGATGACCATCCTGACAGAGGTTGAGACAGCACATTGGGGGCCACATGTGTGTCTCCTTTCTTACATGTTTATATCCTTTACTTTTTCTATTGAGTTCTTATTTTTATAACAGTCTCCACTGCTCCCCAAGATTCTGACAAGTTTTACCTGCACATATTGCTGGAACTTACGTGGCTTTGCTTTTCATATTTATATGTTGAATCCATATGAGATTTACACGGGTGTACGCTCCGCGTAGTGACTGAAACCATCGGCCCTCATTTCAGGACAGTGCACGGAGCTCCTTTTTCTCCTGGAATAAGATGCCCCTGTGAGTCCCCATGAGTATCCATTTAGGTTTCTGTGTATGTTTCTATTTATATCTTTTACCTCTGAGGTTTGGGGTATCTGAGTACCTCCTGAAGAACTCTCTTCGCGACTTCCTACAGGACCCTCTAATTTCTCACTGTTTTGCCCCCCACGTTTCCTTCCAGAGGCATTCTTCCAAATAATCCTCAGAATCATTTTTTTATTTCATTTAGTTTTTCCTTTCACTCTTCTGTGTTCTCCCTAAGAAATAGGTAATCTGTGTGATGGTTACTTTATGTGTCAACTTGCCTGCCATGGGGATGCCCAGATACCTGGTCCAACTTGATTCTGGGTGTTTCCTGATGAGGTTAGTAGTTGAAGTGCTGGACTCAGGAGGCAAATACCCTCCCCAGGGCAGGGGTCCCATCCAATCCCTCCAGGGCCCTCATAGAATACAAGGCTGAGTAAGATAGAATTCTCTCTCTGCCTGTCTTCAAAGGAGAACACAGGTCTTCTCCGACCTTGGCACTGAGACTGGAACACACACCAACAGCTCTGCTGTCTGGACCTCTCACGCCCCATATTCAGGTGAGCCAATTCCAGATAGTAAATCTCTGTACACACACACACACATATCCCCTATTGGTTCTGTTTCTCTGGAGAACGATGACTAACACATTTTGTAAACAGTCAAGTTGTTTATTATTTATTAATTTATTTAAATTCAATCAAATCTGGTCATAAAAATTATAGAAAGTATAATCCCGATTTCAGGGGAAAAAAGTGGTACATTGTCCTAGGAAGAGCCTCAAAGAGTATGTATGAGATGTTAAGAAGCTCTGCTGAATTACTATGGGTTTATGTGCATTTTGTGGACAATTCTGCATTTTTGTTTTTCTAGAATAAATGTGGGACTCTTTCCCAACTAGGAAGCGATCTATTTCTTTAAAATAAAGTATAAAAGGCTGCAGGAGGATGAAATCTCTGAAAACATCACCTGAGGAGGCCAACCAATGTCAAATGAGGGCAACAGCACAGGGTTCAGTCCCAAAGTGGATGCGTTCCGGTAAAATGCTCACCACCCAGAACCACACCTGTCATCCCTGTGCACAGTCAGCCCCGGGGGCGGGTTTAGGAATCTTCGTGCAGAACGTCCTGTGGTTCCAAAGCTGCACAAAGACCCCGTGGGGCTGTGGAGGCCTCCACGGAGCTGTGTCTCAAGAGCAGGGATCTGGGTGTGCTCGCCCCTCCCCTCTGAGTTGGACCCCTGCTGATGTTCCAACAGTTCTTTAAAGCGTATCTTACTTGTGTAAGGAGGGTTCTGAGCAGGTCTGGTCCCTGAGACCAGTTCTGGCCTCTCTGCATGGGGCTTGTGAGGCCAACTGTGTTCACAAGGGTTGAGTACAGATACCACAGATGACCTATAGGAGTGACCAGTGCCAATGACCTAAGAACACAGATTACCGTGAAAAGTACTGGAAACATTAGGATGCGATGAGTTTGAATTATTGCCTTCTAGCTTTCTTTTATTAGGGTAACATACACATGTATAATGTGAAATACAATATAAAGTTAGTCGCTTTTAAGTGTACAATTCAGGGGCCTTAAGTACATTCACATTGTTGTACATCCACAACCATCACCACCATGCATCTCCAGAAATTTCTCATCTTCCCAAACTGAAACTCGGCCCCCGTTAAACACTCCTCCCATTCCCCTCCCCCAGCCCCTGGCAACCACCCTTCTGCCTTCTGTCTCTATGGATTTGACTCATTCAGGGACCTCAGGTGAGTGGGATCATACAGGGTTTTTCCTTTCGTGTCTGGCTGATTTCACCGAGAGCGAGATGTCCTCAAAGTCCATTCAAGTTGTAGCAGGTGTCAGTATTTCCTTCCTTTTTAAGGCTGAATAATATTCCCTTGTATGGATGGACCATAGGTCGTTATCCTTCCATCCGTGGATGGGCACCTGGGTTGTGTCCGCTTTGGGCTGTTGTGAAGAGGCAGCTATGGACATGGGTACGCTAGAATCTGAGTCCCTGCTTTGAATCCTTTGAGTATATGCCTCGAGTGGACCTGCTGGATCACGTGATAATCGTTTACCTTTTTGAGGAACCACTGAACTGTTTTCCACAGTGGTTTCTCCCCGTTACACTCCAACCAGCGATGTGCCCCAACCTCTCATCGTCCTTAGCAACGCGTGTTATTGTCCTTTTTCCTGTCTCAGCCATCCTCGCAGGTGTGAGGTGACATCTCAGGGAGCTTGATTTGCGTTTCCACGATGGTGAATGATGCTGAATATCTTTTCACACGGTTATTGGCCATCCGAGTATCCGCTTTGGAGAAATGTCTATTCCAGTCCAGTGCCCATTTCTGAATTGCGCTGTTTTTTGTTGTTGAGTTATAGGACTTCTTTATAAATTCCATTACCTTTGTTATCAATATAGTGTCTTTAATTGTAAGTTAATATAACTGAACGCTTAAAACAGCTGTGCTTTACCATCAGCTCATAGGATTCCTGGAAATTTCATGGTGTGCTCTCAGGCATTGATAGCAGCTCCAGCACTTCACTGTTTGGCCGTCCTGGATTTTGTCAGGATTAAAGAAGAAAATGTTTAATGCAGGAGTTTTGAAAAATCTAAAGTGTTTTCCTAATCTAAGGAAAAACTATCATTACTATCTATGGCTGTTCTTATGACTCAACACATAAGCCCAAGAAATTCACTTGTATTAACGCATCTCTCTGGCGAGCGGAGCTCTGGTGGAGAGGAGGCTGAGGCAGGAGGACAGTATGTGCAGGGACTACCTGTGAGCTGACATCGTTCCTGCCACCAATGCCCCAGATGGCTGTTAAATGAGGAAGGTGAGCCAGCTGTCCTCCCATCGCCTTTGAAGACTCACAAAGCATTTCAAACCCTTGAAAAGCACTTAGCCAATAAAAACCCTCTCTGATGAATCAAAGACAGGTTCTCTGAGTGGTACAGCCCATTCAGACAGTGACGGGCAAGAGTTCCTGCTACTGGGAGTGCAGGACACCATCCTGGCCCCAGGGCCCCTTAGGAGCCCTGAGCCCAGCACTCTCACCCGCCAGGCCACCTCCCATGGGGCTGCGATTCTCTCCGCACTTCTCGTCTTTTGTCCTTGCTCTGGGTAAGAGAGACCAGGCTGGACAGGAGTTCAAGGCAAAACAGAGGGTTTGCTAAAAACCTAGCCCTAGGAAGCCACCCACAACTGTCGGCTGTTGAGGGTGACAGGGGCCCCCATTGTCCTATTTTACTTGGAATTGTCCCCTCCCTTCCTTCCTCCCTCCCTCCCTCCCTCCTTTCCTTCCTTTTCTTTCCAGTGCCTCTCAGGTGCACAGAAAAGGATCCATCATTTTTCAATAATCTAGGAGAGGTACCTGGACCTACCACCCCAAGTAACTGCCAGGGCCTTGATCACAGCCTGTATCTGAAAACGTGGTCCATCTAATTCCCCCCGGGGGCACCTCCACACACCTGAGGTGAAAGGCACCCTGGGACCAGAGTTCTTCCCTCCCTTCTGTTACTGAATGCAAGCTCACGTGCCTGACACACAGCGAGGCCAAACAATCCAGAACGTCGGAGTTTGGAGCAGAGAAACGTCTATTGCAGGGCCACGCGAGGAGATGGGTGGCTCAGGCCCCCAAAACCCAAGCTCCTCAAAAGGTTTCAGCAAAGCACTTTTAAAGGCCAGGTGAGGGAGGGGCGTGGCTGGTTGGTGCAGACGGATCCTCTGTTCTTGCAGCTGTCCAGGGAGGTCAGCCCATGATGTTCCTGTAAACCTACAAGACAAATGTTATTCTCTGTTCTGGAACTTTTGATCTCTCTATGAATGGACTCTTAAAGGTCAGAGCCCTAAGAATAGGCTATCCTGTATATTTCAGGCTGTAGGCAGCATTCTTTTACAAAAAGTGCAGAGCCAGCATGACTAAGCATGGGGGGAAATGAGCAGATCTAATGTGGACGTGGATTTGTTCTTCCCTATTACACTTCCTTTCCCTTGCATGTATTTTCTTGCATTTAGCTGTATTGCTGAGTATGTATATATGTGTTATATTGTTGGATTCGTGTTGTTCTTAACTTTATTGAAGAATAACGTGCAGTGGGAATCTTCTTCACTTAGATTGCTAACGTTCATCAGTCCTACCTATTACATCACTGCACTTCATCTGCTTCCACAGCTGAGTTCCGCTGTATCCAGGGCCAGCACACGACAGCCCAGGGCCAGTCCCACTGCCTCCTGCTTTTGTAAATAAAGTTTGACTAGAACACAACAGGGCTGATTCCCCTCCATATTGTCTGTGGCTGCTTTTGCGCTACTGCGACAGACGTGAGTATCTGTGACAGAGCCCTGTGGCCAGCAATCTGAAATGGTCTCTCTTCTTAAATGTATTTTCTTTTTGTAACTATTTTATTGAGGTATGATTCATATGTAAAAAGCTGTACATATGTAACGTATAGAATCCAGTGAGTTTGGGGATAAGTGTACACCCATGAAACCATCCCCAACATCAAGGCCATAGGTATTCCACCACCTTCAAGTTTCCTCCCCCTGCTAAGAATATAATAATTAATACTATTATTATCAATTAATTATCATCATCATTATTTGTCTGTGTGGTAAGAACACTTAACACAAGATCTACCCTCTTAGCAATGCTAAGTATACAAACAGCATTGTGAGCTGCAGGTGTCGCGCTGGGTGGTGGATCCCAGAGTTTATTTATCTTGTACAACTGGGACTTGGTACCCCTTGACTGTCACCAGCCCCCAGCCCCCTTCCCACGGCAAACAACATCCTCCTCTCTGCTTCTGCGAATTTCACTATTTTAGACTCCACATGTAAGGGAGATTATACGGTATGTGTCTGTCTGTGTCTGACTTATTTCCCGTAGGATAAGGCCCTCCAGCTTCATCCACATGGTCGCAAGTGACAGGACTCCTACTTTTTAAATAGATGCTGAGTAATCCTCCATTGTATGTAGAGACCACATTTCCTGTATCCATTCTTTCATCAGTGGACGTTTAGGTTATCCCTGTAACTTGGATATGGTGTCTAAGGGTGCAGTGACCACGGGGGTGCAGAGATCCCTTTGAGAACCTAAGTTCATTTGCTTTGGATAAATACCCAGGATTGCGACTGCTGGATCGTATGGTAGTTCTATTTTAAACTTTTGAGGAACCTCTAGACTGTTTTCCACGTGGCTCTACCAATTTACATTCCTACCAACAGTGCACTAGGATTCCCTTTTCTCCACACCCTCACCGCTTTTTATCTTTTGTTTATTTGTTGTTTTAATAATAAGCATCTTAACAGACATAGGATGATATTGGTGCTCATTGTGGTTTTGGTTTGCATTTCTTTGATGATCAGTGATGTTGAGCACCTTTTTTTTTTTTTTTTTTTTTTTGCGGTACGCGGGCCTTTCACTGCTGTGGCCTCTCCCGTCGCGGAGCAACAGGCTCCAGACGCGCAGGCTCAGCAGCCGTGGCTCACGGGCCCAGCCGCTCCGCAGCATGTGGGATCTTCCCGGACTGGGGCACGAACCCACGTCCGCTGCAACAGCAGGCGGACTCTCAACCACTGCACCACCAGGGAAGCCCGTTGAGCACCTTTTGATGTACTTCTTGGCCATTTGTGTGTCTTCTTTTGAGAAATATCTATTTAAGTTCTTTGTCCACTTTTAATTGGGTTGTTTGTCTTTTGCTGTTGGGTTGTATGAGTTTCTCTTATATTTTGTACTTTAACCCTTTATCAGACATATGGTTTGCAAATATTTTCTCCCACTCCATAGGGTGCCTTTTCATTTTGTTGATGATTTCCTCTGCTGTGCAGAGGCTTTTGAGCTTGATGTCACCCTACTTGTCTATTTTTTATTTTGTTGCCTGTGCTTTGGGTGTCATATCCAAAAAATCATCGCCAAGACCAATGTCAAGGAGGTTTTTTCTTATGTTTTCTTTCAGAAGTTTTATGGTTTCAGGTCTTCCACTTAAGTCTGTCATCCATTTTGAGTGGGTGTATGTGTATGGTATCAGATAAATGTCCAATTTCTCTCTTTTGTATGTGGATATCCAACTTTCCCAAAACCATTTGTTGAAGAGACTATCCTTTCCCCATTGTGTATTCTTGGTGCCCTTGTTGAAGGTTAGTTGACTGTATGTGCTGTGGTCTATTTCTGGGGTCTCTATTTAGTTCCATTGGTCTATGGGTCTCTTTTCACTCCAGCACCACTTTGTTTTGATTGCTGTAACTTCCTAAGATAATTTGAAATCAGAATATGTGATGACGTCAGCTTTGTTCTTCTTATTCAAGGTTGCTTTGACTACTTGGGGTCTTTTGTGTTTCCATATGAATTTTAGGATTTTTTTTTCTATTTATGTGAAAAATGCCATTGGAATTTTGATAGGGATTTCATTGAATCTGTAGATTGTTTTAAGTAGTTTGGACATTTAAAATTATCATTTCTTCCAATTCATGAACATGAAGTATCTTTCCATTTATTTGAGTCTTCTTCAATTTATTTCATCAATTTTTTTTTTTTAATGTTTAGTGTACAGTCCTTTCACCTCCTTGGTTAAATTTACTGCTACATACCCTATTATTTTTTTATTCTACTTCAAATGAGATTGTTTTCCTAATTTCTCTCTCAGGTAGTTCATTGTTAGTGTATAGAAACACGACTGATTTTTGTACGTTGATTTTGTACCTTGCAAATCCACTGAATGTGTTTATTAATTCTAGTAGAGTTTCTGGTTGTTTTTGGTTTTGTGTGTGTGTGTGTGTGGAAGCAACAGGGTTATCTAACTATAAGATCACGACATCTGCAAACAGAGACAATGTTACTTCTTTCCAATTTTGATGCCTTGTTTTTTGTTTTTGTTTTCTTTTTTTTAGCTTACTTGCTCCGGCTAGGATTTTAGTACTATGTTAAATAAAAGTGGTGAGAATGGGCATTCTTATCTTTATCTTGTTCCTGATCTTAGAGGAAAAGCTTTCAACTTTTCACTGTTGAGTATGAAGTTACCTATGGGATTGCTATATATGACCTTTACTGTGTTAAGATACATTCATCCTATACCTAATTTGTTGAGAAATTTTATCATGAACAGATGTTGGGTTTTGTCAAGTGCTTTTTCTGCATCTATTGAGATAATCATATGATGTTAACCTTTATTCTGTTACTGTGGTGTTTTATTGATTTATGTATGTTAAACCATCTTTGCATCCCAGAGGTAAAACTCACTTGGTCATGGTGTGTGATCCTTTCAATATACTGTTGAATTAGGTTTGCTAGTATTTTTTGAAGACTTTTACATCTATGCCCATCAAGGATATTGGCCTGTAATTATTTTGTTTCCTGTCCTTGTACTGTCCTTTTCTGGCTTTGGGCCCATTTGACCCATTGGTTTTTGAGGAATGTGCTGTTTAATATCCACATATTTATGAATTTTCCGATTTCCCTACTGTCAATAATTTCTAGTCTCATACCATTGTGGCTGGGAAAAGTTATTTGATATAATTTTAATCTTCTTAAATTTGTTTTAACTTGTGTTGTGCACTAATATAAGTTCTATCCTGGACAAGATTCCACGTACACTTGAAAAATGTGTATTCTGATACTGTTGGATGGAATGTTCTGTATATGTCTGTTAGGTCCATTATCTATAGCAATCTTTCTAGCACCAGGGACTGGTTTCAAGGAAGACAATTTTTCCGCGGGGTGGAGGGATGGCTCAGGTGGTAATGCGAGCGATGGGGAGCGGCAGATGAAGCTTCACTCACTCGCCCATGGCTCACCTCCTGCTGTGCGGCCTGGTTCCTAACAGGCTGCAGACTGGTACGGGTCCTTGGCTTGGGGGTGGGTACCCCTGACCTATAGTGTTGCTCAGGTCCCACTGTTTCCTTATTGCTTTTAGTCTGGGTGATCTATCCATTGTTGAAAGTGGGGTATTGAAGTTCTTTTTTATTATTGTATTGCCTTTTATTTCTCCCTTCAGTTCTGTTAATATTTGCTTTATATGTTTAGGTGCTCTGAGGTTGAGTGCCTATAAATTTACAATTGTTTTATCATCTTGATAAATTGAGTTCTTTATCATTATATAATAATCTTCTTCATCTCTTATAACAACTTTTGACTTAAAGTCTACTTTGTCTAAGTACAGACACCCCTGACCGCTTCTGGTTACCATTTACATGGAATATCTTTTTCCATCCCTTGACTTTCAGCCTATGTGTATCCTTAAACCTAAATGGAGTCTCTTATAGGCAGCATATAGTTGGATCTTATTTTTTTTTAATCCATTTAGCCACCTTATATCTTTTGATTGGAGAATTTAAACCATTTTCATTTAAAATAGTTAATGATAGTTAAGACCTACTAGTAGTTAATGACATGTAAGACTTACTACTGACATATTGTTCATTTTTTTTTTACTATTCTGTGGTTCCTTTTTCTTTTCTTACTCTCTTCTGTTTTCCTTTGGAATTTGATGATTTTTTGTAGTGGTATACATTGATTCTTTCTTTTTTATCTACTGCGGGTTTTTTCTTTGGGATTATTGTGAGGCTTACATAAAACCTCTGATGTAGTTGACCCTTGAACAATGGGGAGGCTAGGGGCGCTGACCCCAAATCTGCATATGACGTACAGTAAGCCCTCTGTATACAAGGTTGCTTCATAGCCACAGTTCTGCTTCCATGGATTCAACCAACTGTGAACTATGTAGTATTTACTGTTGAATAAAAACTCTTTATTTTTACTTCTCCCTCTCCTCCTCACATTTTATGCTATTGATATCACAATTTACATATTTTTATATTGCATATCCATTAAGAAATTATTACATCTATAGAATTTTTAATACTTTTGTCTTTTAACTTTTATACTAGAGTTAACAGTGATTCACACACCACCATGCTGAATTTAACTATATACTGAACTTTACCAGTGAGTTTTATATCTTCTCGTGCTTTCATGTTGTTGTCCAACATCCCTCTGTTTCCATTTGAAGAACTCTCCTAGAATTTCTTGGAAGGCAGGTCTAATGGTGATGAACTCCCACAGCTTTTGTCTTTCTGGAAAAATCTTTATCTCTACTTCATTTCTGAAGTACAGCTTTGCTGGGTAAAGCATTCTTGGTTGGCAGGAGGTTTTAAATTTTGTATTATTTGTTATTTTGTAGTTGTTATTACTTTAGTATTTTG
This sequence comes from Orcinus orca, assembly GCF_937001465.1. Taxonomy (NCBI): domain Eukaryota; kingdom Metazoa; phylum Chordata; class Mammalia; order Artiodactyla; family Delphinidae; genus Orcinus; species Orcinus orca. Next base: position 101,614,787 of record NC_064569.1, read on the forward strand.
AATATAGCATTGCACTCTCTCCTGTCCTGCAAGGTCTCTGCTGAGAAATACACCCATAGTGTCATGAGGATACCTTTGCATGTGACAAACCATTGTTCTCTTCCTGCTTTCAAAATTGTTTCTGTCGTTGACTTTTGCCAACATGAATATAACATGTCTCAGTAAAGACCTCTCAATATTCAATCTATTTGGATTTCTTTGGGCTCCATGCATCTGGTTGTTCATTTTCTTCCCTCAGTTTGGAAAGTTTTCTGTCATTATTTAAACATTAAGCAAGTTTTAAACAAGTTTTCATTTAAACAAGTTTTCTGCCCCTTTCTCTTTCTCTGCAACTTCTCAGGCTCCCATATGCTTATATTGATTCCTTGATGGTATCCCATGAGTCCCATAGGCTTTCTTCACTCTTTTTTATTATTTATCTTTTTGTTCCTCTGACTAGATAACTTCAAATGATCTGATTTCAAGTTCACTGGTTCTTTTTCTTCTTGGTCACGTCTGATGTTGAAGCTCTCTGTTGAATTTTTTAGTTCAGTCATATTCTTCAGCTTCAGAATTTGTCTAGCTCCTTTTTATAGTTACTATCTCTTTACTGAACTTCTCATTTTGTTCTTGGACCGTTTTCCTGGTTTTCTTTACTTATCTATCTATAAGTTCTCTTATAGCTCACTGAGCTTCTTTAAGATGATTACGTTGAAACCTTTGTCAGGCAATTTGTAGATCTCCGTTTCTTTGGGGTCAGACACAGGAACTTGATTTTTGTCTTCTTTGGTGTCATGTTTTCTTAATTTTTTGTGTTTTCCTTGAAGACTTGTGTTGCTGCCAGCACATCTGAAGAAACAATTATCTCCTCCATGCTTTCCTTACTGGGTTTGGGAGAGAAAGGCCACTCAGTCAGGCTGGGAATTCTGAGAGTCTCTCAGAACTTTTCAGTGGAGGCACCCATTTCACTCTGCTCGTTCCCTGTTTGCGGGACGTCTTCTGATTGTTTTCCTTCTCCAGATCTCACAAAGCCAGGCTGAATGCCGAGGGCCTCTCCTTTATTTTTCCCAGGAGAAGTTCCCTGAGTGTTCAAGGTTCTGCACCTTCTCGCGATGCAGCACTGTCAAGCCAGTTGCTGATATCTGTGTGCAGGGTGCAAAGGCTCGTGCATGCCATAGACGGGGGGGTCACGTCACCAGCTACAGGGGGAGAGGGGCACACGGGGCTCTGGAGGCACATGGCAGCCAGCTGTGGGGTCTGCAGGCGAGGTGTCTTCTGGGGCTCTTGGTGGAGTCTGACACCAGTCAGTAGGATCTACAGCTGATGGAGGTTTGTGCACCTGTTGCTGTGAGCCCCTGACCCTTTCCCTGCTACTCTCCATCCCCAGACTATTCAGACATGCCGATCACTTCAGTGTTCTGGGCAGGATGAGACAGAAGTGGGCCTTCTGGGCAGGATTCCACAAGGATGGGAAAGCTAGGTGCTCACTTTACTCTCACTTTCCACCACGGGAGAAATCGTGGACCAAGGGTGCCTCTCTCGGGACTGAGCTGCCACCTGTGGGGGAGGGAGTGGTGACATGGGTAAAGGGAACCAATCTTCTTACCCTCTTCAGAGCGTCTATTCTTAGAGTGTTTTGCTCACTGGGGTGCTGGAACCTCTCAGGTGTACTCCCGGTTTCCCATGAAGGTATTCTTATTCATGGATGGTTGTTAAAATCAGTGTTTCTGTAGGGGTTTGAGGGCTGGAATCTCCTATTCCTCCATCTTGCTGATGCCACCCTAAAATATTTTCAGCCCGGCTCTTTACATGAAAAGATTGCAGGTAACTGCATGGTTGTTTCTAAGTTTTGCTCCCATGACGAATGTGTGGATGCTTTTGCATGCGTCTCCTGGTCCATGTTCGAGAGTTTCCTTCGGACAAATACTTAGAAATGTGATGGCAAGTCACGTGGCAAGTGATGTTTGATGCTGGGAAATGATGCCTAAGAGTTTTTCCGATGTTTGCCTAAGTTTATGTTTCTAACTAATAAAGTGAGGGACCCTGGGAATTCTCGTCCTCTCCAACAATAGTTATTGTTAGTCATTTTATTTTATTACCGATTGAACAGGTGTACACATACATTATTGGTGAGCCGCTGTGGACATTTCAGCAGGGGCCTGACGCCATCAGTCTCCTGCAAATGCAGTCTGCCCCAGGAAGCAGAATCCTAGTCTGTCAGCTCCTGCTCCTTCAGTGCAGTGGCCCCTGAGATGGAGTTTCTGATGGGGTTTCTGCAGAGGCTTGGTGAGTTCACGGGGATGTTGGTTATGGTGAAGCAGGACAGACAACTTGTAACTTCATGCTCGTTTGGGGAGAAGTTCCTGGACTTAAGGGGACTTCAGGTCAGCCTCCCATGTCGTGGAGATTTTCCTGGGAGTGGCCCTGACTGTTTGGAAGGGCTGTGTTTGTTGGTGGGTACATCTCTGTATGTGTTCCTTCTCCTCAGAAGGGAAGAACACTGAGACTTCAGACTTTGCAAGCTGATACCCTTGGGGTCTGCAGGGGCCCAAAGCCACTGTCCAGCCATGAATTGGGGACAGTGCAGCTCTGCTGCTGTCCAGCTCCAGGGAAGACAGGGTAAGGCTGGCCTGAAGCCCCACAGCATCCCCTGGCGATGTGGTCATCATGCGATGACCTGCCCGTGGGTGGAGTCATCACAGCTGGACCAGAGAGGCCACACACTCCTATTCTCACCCAGGCCTGGCCACACCTGCAGCGTGGCCTCCCTTCTGTCCCCCTGGCGTTGATTGAATGAATGAGTGAGAAGCACTTGGGGTGGAGCTTGCTCTGAGGAAGGTGACGGACATGGTGAAAGGACCAGGCCACAGGTGTTGGCTGGAGCAGAGCAGAGGCTGTGGTGTCATCCAGAGGAGGGTCTCAGGTGAGACAGCATCGTTGGGAACATCAGAAGAGCCACGGAGCAGAGACCCGATTTGCTCCCCGTGATCCTGACAGGGAGAAACATGGCCATTGGGGGTGTGCTATGGGGAACGGTTCAATGGGGTGTAAGAAGGGCTTGCCAAGTCCCCCTGGCTGTTACAAGCTGGCTCTGTGTCGTCACTACTGTCGTACTGTCACCATCATCATCACCACCATCATCATCCTTTCAACCAGGGGACCATGACGGGTAACTTTATGTGTCAACCTGACTGGGTTAAACATGATCCTGGGTGTGTCTGTGAGGGTGTTTCTGGATGAGGTGAGCATTTAAAGGGGTGGACAGAGTAAGGAAGGTCGTCCTCCTCAGTGTGGGGGGGTTTCATCCAATAGAGTGAGGGTCTGAATAGAACAAAAAAAGGAAAGAAGGGAGAAGTCACTCTCTCTCTGCCTCACTGTTGAGCTGGGACATTAGTCCTCTGCCCTCAGACTAAGGCATTCACCACCAGGTCCCCTGGGTCCCAGCCCTTTGGGATCAGACTGGAGCTGCACCCCCAGCTGCCCTCGGCTCCAGCTGGCTGACAGCAGACCATGGGACTCCTCAGACTCCATAGACATGGGAGCAGGTTCCTCATAGTAAGTCTCTTTACGTATCTCTATCTCTGTCTCTATCTCCATATCTATCTGTCTATCTATCATCTATCTATCTATTATCTATCAATCTATATACCATCTATCCATCATCTATCTATTATCTATCTATTATCTATCTATCTATCATCTATCTATCTATCTATCTATATACGTATCTCTATCTCTGTCTCTATCTCCATATCTATCTGTCTATCTATCATCTATCTATCTATTATCTATCAATCTATATACCATCTATCCATCATCTATCTATTATCTGTCTATCTATTATCTATCTATCTATCATCTATCTATCTATCTATCTATCTATATATATATATACGTATCTCTATCTCTGTCTCTATCTCCATATCTATCTATCATCTATCTATCTATATACCATCTATCCATCATCTGTCTATTATCTGTCTATCTATTATCTATCTATCTATCATCTATCTATCTATCTATCATCTATCTATCTATCTGTCTATCTATCTATATATATCCTTGTATCTATTTGTTCTGTTCCTCTGGAGAGCCCTGACTAACACAGTGACTGAACATCCTTTGGATAAAACGACTGAGCAGGGCTGGGGTCATAGGGGAACAGTGGGCCGGGGCCAAGAGTCTGTTTCTAGCCCCAATTCTCCCTGGACTGGGGGAGGCTGGGGGCTGGCACCATGCTGGTCTCTCCATGTCCTGCTCCAGCACTGAACTGGGATCCAGTGACCTCCAGTCGCCCTCATATTTCACTCACAAAGGTGGCTCCCCCTGTGACCCCAGGTTCTTGCAAACTCAGAAATTCTCTTGGGGAAAGTCATCAGAACGAGGTACCAACTCTTGAGAGCAGCTCAACCTTTCTGAACCCCTGTGACCCCCAATCAGAGTGGTTTGTCAAGCCAACAACTGCAGAAGATTAATAAAAGATGGAAAGGAAGGGTCCCTGCTCCTGGTTAGCTGCTTCTGATCTCTAGGAGAGAATCAGCACAGCCCCCATCGCATCCCCTGACAAGAGCACCTTCTCCCCAGAGACTCAAGGCTGAACCCCAGGGCCCAGAATCAAGGACCTTGGTGATACCGAAACAGTGAAAAGTCTCCCCGTGTCCTGTGAGGTGGGTGGGCGTTGTCTGGCGTGGACAGCCCTGCTCTCAGCTGTGCGTGAGTGTGGCCGATGTGTGGAAGGCACACTGTGTCCTATTACGTTCCCACTCCTGAGTCTTCACCCGTCAGAGGGTGACAGAGCAGCAGAAGCCAGTGCGCAGGTTAGGAGGCCTTGCAAGGAGCAGCCGGGCCTTGTGTCCCGGCTGTGGCGGGACCGTCCTGGCGGGGCCACCGTCCACGTCTGGACAGAAGCCAGGCCTGAGGAAGGCTGTGCGGGCCACTTCTCTTTGTGGTCCTCTGCGCAGGGCTTTGCCAAGTCACCATGAGTCACACTTGATTATTTTGTGAATTCCTCTCTCCGTGTATTTACTTGTGAAGGTGTACATGCCTTCTGTGAAGTGGGCGTGATGCCCCCCCAAGGGTGAGGCGGGGGGCAGGGGACAGGGAGTCAACCTGTCCGAGACAGAGGGAGCCGCCGGGTGACCGAGGGAGAAGCGAAAGTCCCTCCCAGGATCCAGTGATGCTAACTTCTCTCTGCCGTGAGATCTTACATCCCAGGCCTGGAAAAAGCCCTAATGACTGTACCATTAATGGGCGAAATGACAAATCGAGGTGGGTTGGGGCTGCTGACAGTGAGCATTTCATTTTCAGAAGCTGCTGTGTGGGGGGCTGGGCATGTCCGGGCGGGACGTCCCGGGCCAGCCTTTTGAGTCATTAGTGGTGCCAGGCGGATCCCGCCGCCTACCCGTGGGCACCGGGGCTTCTGCCCCCTCCGCTCTCCTCTGGTTGACCCTGCGCGATGCCGGAGCGGCTTTATGCCCCACATTCCGAGGGAGGGTGTTGTGTGGTCCCTTCTCCCGAACCCAGAGAGCTGCCTTCTGCTCGTGGAAGAGACACCACTGGAGTCAATTAGGGCCTCTCTTCCGGACGCTCTCGGAGGTGGTATCTGCCATCTGTGGACCTGTCGTCCTAAGGCCTCCAGACAACAGCTGGGGCGACAGTCATCACCGTGCTACCTGCAGCTGCGATTATACAGAGAACACATTTAATGCTTCAGCGGGCGACTTGGTATAACACTTTAATTTTTCGCTGAAATCTAAATTTGCTCCCAGACTGTATATTTTTCTATCACATTAAGTAATCAGTCTGAGCAGAAATGCAATTTCACCTCAATCAACACTCCTCTGGAGAAGGTTCCACAAATGAGCTGCCCCCTCCCCCGGGTCGTCTGAGGCTGGGAGACGGTGGCCACACCCTCGGCCTGCAGAAGCAGGTGGAGACTGGTCCCCAGGCTGATCTGCAGCTTCTCCGCAGCCGGCTGGGGGTCCCCGGGGAGCCGGGACCCATGGCAGAGGCAGGGGCTGCCTGGAGCCCAGGGTGCTGAGGGTCCGAGCTGCTCCCGTACATCACCCTCGTGACCCCGAGGAAGAGGCCAGTCTGCAGAGAAGTGGCTGGACAGGTGGGACCTCAGGGTCATCCAAAGATCCTGTGTCTCCTGGGTCATCTTTTATTTAAGTGTCTCCCACAAGAAATACCAGAATAGCATGCGAGGCCGTTAGACCCTCAGTGCCCAGGACCCCCAGCCCCTGCCCACTCCCCACTCCTGGAGAGTGTGTGTCCCCGGAGGGCCTTGGTGGCCCGGCTCCTGGTCTTGGCCCCAAGTCTTCATGTGGAATCGGTGACAGGGTGGACGCATCCCTGGGGATTTTCTTTCTTTCCTCCCTGCCTTTCCTCCTGGCAGGCAGGGCGTATTTACTCAATGGCCACAAGGGTGTAATCTGGGGGAGAAGCCAGCAAGCAAGACAGACGGGGTGCCCGCCGCCCCCGTATCACCTGACACCACGTCAGTGTCCCGTGGGGGACTCTGCAGCTGCCACACCCAGACATAATTAACGGCAAAGAAACACGGCCAGGCGTGAAAGGCAATTTTTCTTCTATAAACAGGAAAGTCTTGCTAATTAGCCAAATGAGAGGCAGTCTGCTGGAGTTTACAAAAATCTTCCAGTTTTTGAATTACTGGAAGGCAAGCCGGCTTCCTGATGTGCAGGTCTCAGCAGAGCCTCGGGGGCCCTGCCCGGCCATCGCCTGGCCCTCCGGTGGCCTCAGAGCTCTGGCTCTGTCTGTGGTTTGTGTCCTCGGAGTGGATCAGCCCTTGCAGATGCACGAAAGTGACAGAGAGGGATTCCGGGGCCTGGCCCATCCTCATCGTCCAGGGCCGGGTGAGCTGAGCCCTGTCCCAGCAGCACAGGCAAGGACTCCAGGACAGATGGAGCTGCACCCTGGTCATGCGGTGGCAGTCGTGCCCACGGACGTAAAGCGGGACACAGAACGCTCAGGGCTGTAGCAGGAGTCCGAGAGAAGCCCAGCATGGCGCTGTGTTAACCTCGCTTCCCATTTCTGCATCTGGTGCTGGACTGGGGGCTTGCTGACCAGGGAGGGACGGCCCCTCCCAGAGTATCTGACCCTTGGAGATAGCGAACTCCCCTCCTGTGAGCCCACCTCCCACGTGCCCGGAGCCCACACCCATCACCTCCCTCCCACCCGCCACCTGCTTTGAGCAGGGCAGTCTCCCCGCAGCTGCCGCGCTCCCTCTGCCTATGGCTGACCTGTGCGTCCCCGTGGGCCCCGCAGCACGGCGGCCCCTCCTCTGGGAATGGTGGGCACGAAGCCTCCTCCTCTGTGGCCGTGTCCTCCTGGTCCGTCGGCCTTGCAGACCTGAATGGTAACAAACCCGCATGCAGAAGGCTCTCTGTGCAGCGCTGGCGTGGGAAGCTGGGTCAGGGAGGCCCCAGTGGGTGGGCAGGGCGAGCAAAGCCCGGGGGTCAGAGGCGACCCTGAGCCGTTCGTGGGAAAGGGAACCTTCACTTAGGTAGACCCCACACCCCCAAGCTGGGCAGAGGTGATCAGAGGTGGGTCCGAAACTTCTTTCGGTCCAAGTTCAGGGCCCTTCCCCGTGGAGGTGGCCTCTGCTCAGGGGTCCCAGGCTGGGGTGAGTGTGGGGCGGGGAAGGCTGCTGGGTGGGGCAGAGCTGAGATAGAGGCCTTTCACTCAGTCCTTCACAGACGAGTGGGCTCCACCAGGGGTGAAGCCAGTACAGACCCACTTACCACGAGGGCAGAGCCATCCCCGGGGCTCCTACCATTTCAGCTCCAGTGGGCCTGCTATTAAACAGGGCTCAGGCCCCCAGTTACTCATCAGTAAGTCGTGGTGGAGCACGGGGGCCGGGTCTGTGTAACAAGGCAGTAACAGGGTGCTCTGAACTCTGCCCAGGCTCCCGGCTGACACCGAGGCCCCCTCGAGGCCACCAGATAGAGTCCACGGTCGGCCTCTGGGGGTGGCAGTTGGCCCAGGGGTCCCTCCCGAGCTGCGATGGGAGGATGCAGTGAGGACTTGCCCAGCGTGGCCCCAGCTGGGGTGGCCACTACAGGCCTCAGCGCAGACCCCGTGGGGAGCCGGTCCCCACTCCTCCAGGAGGGCTCTGGCCGTCTGCATGGATTTTGAGTGATGTCAGCAGGGCAGGAGACAGATGGAACGTCCCTGTGTGCATGGAAGCCTCCATCACCACCTTCGCCTGGCTGGGTGGCCAGGCCTGCGTCTGGGCCCGAGGGAGGAGGCTGGGGTTTTGGGAGAGGAAGGAAGGGGACTCGTCAGAGATGCATGGAGGGCAGGGGCTGTCCCACGGCGGGGCAGCAGTGCGCACGAGCAGAGCCGGGGCAGATCGGAAGCACATGGCAGGGCGATCGTGAACCCCACCGCAGAGGGAGGGACAAGGGGCGGCTCACCAGGCCCTCAGCCCTCAGCTTTCTCATGGAGCAAAGGGTTGTGGGCACATGACCAGGGGACCGTCCACTCACTGCCCGCCCCCCGTGTCCACTAAGAGCTGCTCGGGGCCAGCCGGGCAGAGGAGGGACCAACAAAGCTGCCGCACCCCCAGGAGCTGGACGGCGGGCTTGCAGGCACCTGTGTGCCCGCGTGCTTGCCTGCGGGTGGCCGCGCCTGCGTCCTGGGCCTTCCACTCGGGCGTCCCCTTGGGTGTCGGCCCTGGGTTCTGCACACAGGACGTGGGGGCTGAGCGACCCTGGGCGAGGTTCCCATCTGCATCTGCAGGCGGCCGGGCTCCCAACCGCCCGGGCCCGTGTGGGCCTGTGAGCCCACCCTCCACTGACCTTACTCACAAACGCCCTGAGCAGAGGACGCAAAAGACGCCGGAAGATTCAGGTACAGAGCAAGGGGCGCCACGCTTACTTTGTGCAGGAAGCAGCCTCATCCCGCAGTGACAAGGAGGCTGCCTTCACTGTCTGTGGGGGTCTGGGGTCTAAGAGCAGGGCTCAGCCACCCCGGACGCGGGTCGGGAAGTAGCCGAGCTGAGAGCGGGCCTCGCCCAGCCCTCCCGGCCCAGCGCAAGGGCTGCCGCAGGTCCCCACCGCGGCCGGCGCGCGGTGGGCAGGTGTACGGCCGTGTCGGGGACACTCTTCATCGCCCGCCAGCGTTCCTCTGAGAAGAAGAACTGCACACCCCTCACAGCTGCATCACCGAGCGTTTGTATTAACGGCCCCTCAACGGGCGTGAGAACAGCCCAGTGTGTGTGTCTGACACGGAAAGAGAAGTGTTTTAAGCAGGAAGAAGAGAAACCCGACACCCACGGCACAGGACACAGTGGATGGTGTGATGTGACAGGATCCATGTGGTAACGGAGACGTCCCTTCGGGTTTACGCGGGCACGTGGCATACACACCCGGAGCAGGGATGCTGCAGGGAAGTGGCCTCTGTCCCCTGAGACGTCAGCAAGGCCTCCGTGCCCAGCGGTGTGTCAGGCACTTGTGCTGGCTCTGGGGACAGCAAGGCCACGCAGCTCAGCAGGCTGTGAGGTGGCCGCGGTCCCTGCCGTGACACAGGAGTCCAAGGCCGTGACCCACAGCCAGACGAGTGCTCAGGCGGGCGCGAAGGATCTGGACGGCTGGACTCTCTGGGCTGAGAAGCTACAAACACAGCGGACAGCAGTGTAGACAGCAGTCCCTTCCGATGCCCGCCAGTGACACCAGCGCAGACGCAGGGGGGCAGGGGCAGTCCCGGGGGACTCCCGGGAGGGGGCAGGCTTCTTTCCCTCCTGAGTCAGAGCACGCAAGCACCTCTGTGCGGAAGGGACCAGGTGGGGCAGCCCAGCCCTTCCCGCCCCAGCTCAGGCTGCAGAGCCATTGACATGGAATTCTTCTGTATTTTGTTTGCTTCCCGATGGTTCAACCTAAGCCATTTGGGGGAGAAAAAGGAAAAACAAAATTCTCTGAGCTGCCGTCTCGTCTCCACATCTGGAGAAGAGGGAGACCCGCCCCTCTCCACCTAAGGCCTTCTGAGATGACACCCATCACCTGATTCAGCCCAGCAGCCTTTGCGATCTCAAAGTAAAACAAACAGGCACACAAAGACCGGAAGACGCTCAGGGACTATTTCGTAATCGTGGAACAAGCTAGGTTTTCTAAATCGAAACCTGAAACCCAGAAGTCATAAAAAAAAAATGTTGGCTACGTAATAAAGTTTCAACAGTGTGATAACAAAAACCACCATAAATTAAGTGGGAAGATAGGTGACATGCAGGAGAAAATATCCCAGCATTTAAAATGGAAATCAGACTAACAGAAATCAGAATAAATTTTAAAACTTCTATAAATCAGTGAGAAAAGAAGACGATCCACATGCAGCGGGCATTTCCCGAGCAGAGATGTCTCCATGGCCACAGCCGCAGGAACCCGCACGGGCGCTCCGAACAGAATGGTGTGTCGCGAGCTCCCGCCACCAGCACAATGTTCCCTGACTCTGGGTAATTAAGTTGGGGGAGCTTTCAGGGGAACGGAGCAGCAAGAAACATTTGGCATAAGGAGCGACTGGCAAAGTCATCTCGGAAAACATCAGTGTTGATATAAAAAATGACAACACAAGGACTAATTCCACTCAGAACTAAATTAAGAGGCAGGAGGTCCAGCTGCAGACTGTGCCTGGGACATCTGTGGGCCACGCTCACGAGAGCTGATTAGAAACAAAACAGTGACACTCAGCAAAGAAGTGGCCAAACAAGCTTAAATTACAATACGTTCCTTCTAAGGATTTCTAGGCTCATGTTTAAATAAGAGAGACAGAGAGAAATACATTTGTCCTGAAGAGCCCCAAGATGTCTCCCGGTCGAGAAAGCCCATTGCAGAGCCAAGCATCAGATAATCTGAGGAGGCGTGGCGGGCGCGTCTGTGTGGTATGCACGCGTGTACCCGTGTCTGTGCCGTGTGCATGGTGTGTGTGTGTGTGTGTGTGTGTGCACACACCTTTGTCCTGCTGAGGGGACTGAGGACTCTTGGGCAGACTTCCGAGGGGATATGAACTCCAGGGTCAGGCCAGTGAAAGGAGGGGGTACCTGCTCAGAATTTGTTTAAAAGTTTTACGGATCACTTTGTGCAATTCCCCAAAACGCAGGGAAAGTGAGTGACAGCAGTGACTTAAAAAGGCCTTTGCGGGAAGGCCAGGGCTGCAGGGACCAGATGCAGCAGGGGAGGTGGTGCAGGGAGAAATGCCCAAAGAAGAGTGCCCAGGAGTCGGAGGTCCCCGAGGTGACCATGAGGGGCCCCAGGGGACGCTGTCTGGAGAGGACTGAGGCCGCTGGAGGAGCTGACGGAGGGAGGGATGAGCAACACCCCCACTGGGCCGCGTCCTCGGGATCCACCTCCTTCTCCAGATTCCTGGGTGCTGGGAGAGTAGGTCTGGCACCCCACGTGCCTCAGGGACCTGGGGGCGGCCACAAGGGCAAGTGTTGGCTCACAGGCACCCGCCCGTGGGGCTTTCCGACCATTTTAGGGGGCATCCTCCCGTCCCCCTTCCTCGGCCTGCCCCCCGTGTCCCTACACCCGGAGGCAAAGTCCAAACCCAAACCCGTGCTGCCCCTGAACCTACGTGAGATAAGTGCGTGTGGGGGCGGGGGGGGGCAGACGCATGCTGACCTGCGCGGGGAGTGAATGTCCTGAGGACACAGACGTGGAGGTGGCCGTGCCGGGGTCCCCTGGGGGGCCTGAGCCGAGGAGGGTCCTGGGAGATGAGTGTCTACAGGATAAACAGGCTCCGTCAGCTGAGAGGGTGAGATGTACCTCAGGTGTTAGAGACGCTTAAGGGTGTGATGAAAGGAAAGATGCAGGAGAAAGAGAAAGCAGGGCAAGAAAAGCCAAAACCAGCCTCGTGAGGAAAAGGCGATGTGATCAGAGCATACGCCTTGGCTCTGGGCCTGGGAACCTGCATATCCGTCAGTGATGCTGGCGTAGCCCCTGAGCTTTGACTCTTAGAACCACCTGAAAACTTAATAATACAGAACAGAAAGCAATGCTGGCCTGACAGCCAGCCAGGGCCGTGTCAGGTCAGGAGTTGGGGGGCTGCATGCGGGAGGGGCGAGGCCGAGGAGGGGTCTGGGGCTTAAACAGCAACCTAAGGGGAAGGTTAGAGAATCGATCCAGAGTCGATGAAACAGGAAATACAGGTGCACCGTTTACAAAGGTGACGGTTGTGGGGGTTTAGAATAGCAACCTGACGTCATAGAGATGCAGACATAACTGAGCAGAGTTACGCTATAGCAGAGGAGTCAGTATTCAATGGCAGAGCCGGTAAACGAAAGCTCAGCACAGACCTAGTCCCTGAACAGACGGCAATGACCAGCAGAGGACAGGTTACCTCCGAGGAGCGGGTCTGGGACGGATCGGCCCATTTGAAGTCCTAAAATAATTATATGTATTCTTTTGATAAAAATCAAATATGTAACAAATAAAAATAAATACAGTTCTCTGAAGGTTACTGTCTCCGTAACGCCAGGGTAAGGGAGCACAGCCCTAACCTGGCCCGGCCGGCACCCCCCGGGTGGGTCCTCGAGTGCAGGGACTCTGGGCCCTGGGTCCCCCCTACCCCCCATAGCATCCTCGCTCAGGGGAGTTACTCCAGAACCTGCCCCCGGCCCTCGCACCCCATCCATGGAACCATGGGCCGCCCTGCAGGGCTGGATGGAGTTGTTTCCTCTAGAACACGCAGGCAGCTCTGGGGGTGGGAGGGAAAGGGTGTCTCCAGGCACAGCTCTCGTTGGGCCTTCTGAACCCAGAAGAGGCTCCCGGGCAGGCTTTGTGGGAATCTGACATCAGGGTGGGACCTTGCAGGTCGGGGTGTCTCCTCCCCTCAGTCCTCATTTGAAGTAGCTTCCCAGCTTCTATGATCTGGACACTGTTTCCTCCCCAGCTCAAGCCTCTTCGAGGGTGTAGAGTCGTGCATCCGTGGCCAGCAGACACCCTTGCCCCGTTCGTCCCGTCACCGGCGGAGCAGGTGCAGGCTGGGTCTCGTGGTCTCTCCCTGCTCCCACGTTCCCAGGAAGGCAGGGAATAGCTGCCCCTCACCCTGTGTCCCAGGCCTGTCGCACCCACCTCCCGCCATCAAAACCCATCTCCAAGCCACCCTTCCGTGCTGTCCTGGATTCTTCCAGTTCCACCCGCCGGGTCCCTCCAGTCTCTCTGCAGAGATTGGCGCCTGCCTCCAGCTCACCCCTTCCCTCTCTGCTGTGGCCAGTACTCACCGCAGTGGCCTCAGGACCATTGAAGACACCAGAGCAAAAGGCATCACTCCTGCCTGCAGGCACCGCCAGCGAGTCCCCAGTGCAGGCCCTATGGCCCAGCGTCTTGTGTCCGGGTCTCTCCTGTGCTGTCTCCCGAGACACTGCAGTTCGCCCCAGCTGGGCACGGCTAGGCTCTTCACGGGAGCCACGCTGTCCTGGCTCTGTGCAGAGACAGCTCTTCCCCACCTGAGCCCAGGGCCCCCCAGGGCATCGCCTGGTGTAACCGAGCTGGAGTCTGGGTCAGCTGCCCAGGCCCCTTCACAGCACCCTGGTTCCCTGCGTCATTTCTCGGCACCTCCAAGCAGGATTGACCCCCAGCCAGGATGGGAGCCCGAGGGGCAGAGCCCCTCTCACTTTGTCCCCTGCTCTATCCCAGAGCCGAGCACGTGCCCGCCTTATCTGTCGGTTTGTTTCATAAACACGGGCTGAATGAATGAAGGAGGGAATGCACCAGCCCCGCCGGATTTCATCGCCATCCCCGTGCTGCCGGCTCGCAGGTCGCCGCTCCCTCATCACCTGGTGACATGGCAGGGCGGCCCCTCTGATCCGCCAGGGGGCCTCATGCCTTCATTAGCACAGCCCGAGGCAGCTCTGCGAGGTCTGTGATTGCTCTGCTGCCCTGCTGACTGCCGCCCTCTCTCCACAAGCGTGCATGCAACTCCCACGGCTGCAAGTCTGCAGAGGTGCGCCCCTCCCTGGAAACCAGGGCCCCGGGCTGTGGGTGAGACGTCCCGAGCCGGGCGCCCCGTCGTCTGACTCCTCACTCTGGGCCTGGGTGACCCTGGGCGCCACCACACACCCATCTCCTCTCTGATGTACAGCTGGCCGGTTCCCACAGGGCTCTCTGAGCCCCGCGAGGTCCTGCCAGGTTTGACTTTCTTCATGTGCCGTACGTGTGGTTGAGAACTTTTATGCCCAGCAATTTCTATTCTTCTGCTGATGGATTGACACTTTCCGGACAGACCTGCAAAACCCTCCCGTTTCCTGTCTCCCCTCCCTTGCTCCTGCTTCAAGGCATCCATGAATTGTAAATAAACATTTGCACACGTGGGACAGCTGCCATTAGAAGGAAGCCTACGTGTGTCCTCTTACAAATACAGATCTCCCGGCTCCTTCGCAAGATAAATAATGTCCCCTAAATGGGTCTGCTTCGTACATCCAGCTTCCCATGCATCACGCTCTCCTGGAGTGCAGCTTAAGATAAGTAGACGGTCTTTATTCCTCCTTGAAGATAATGTTCTAAGAAGGAGATGCATCAGAACAATTTATAACAGCGCAGACAAGGACTTTTAGTTCTCATCCTGTTATGACCCAGACACGGGCCCCAAACAAAGATGTCCTTAGGGATGCGGGGCGCCTCAGCCGGGACCCAGCGTCCCCCTGCCTACTAATCACCACCATTTGCTTTAATTTTTAAATCCGGCTCGCCCACGTGACCCGTGAGTCCTGCCAAGCAGACCTTGTGAGACCTCAGACCTGTCGCCCGGTTAAAGGGACACATGGAGACCCTGAAATGTCCCGGCACCACCACGTGCTGGTGACAAACCCAGGCCCACATCCCCGCCACGGGGGTTCGGGCTGTCCAGCGAGGCAAACAGGGGTCCCATCAGGTGGCAGTGACCAGACAGGGAGGGAGCGATGGAGCCCACCCCCAGGTGCCCGGCGGCCAGGGTCAGCCTTGAACGTGGGGGGCCTTCCTTGGCCTGGGACTTAGTTTCCCTGCCTGTGAACAGAGCGCTTTAATGAGACTAATAGTTCAGGGGCGTGTGGTACAGTCACCCTTGTGTGGACACGCTCGTCACCAGCCTCCGCCCCTCTCACCTGATGCTGCGGGAGTTGAAAGCAGACTTTTGGTAAACGTGACCCTAACCAGAACCCAGCGCAGAGCCCAGACAATGGCCTGGACGTTCAGGCTGGGGGAGGCGGGCTGGTCCTCCCGACGGCCCCACGTAGGACCTCGGATTCCACGCCCCAGGTTCCGAACTGCTGAGATAGCTTCCAGTCTTGACCCTAGGTTTGCTTTTTTCTTAATTGAAATACAGTTGATTTACAATGTTGTGTTAGTTTCAGGTGCACAGCAAAGTGATTCAGTTATACATACACACACACACACACACACACACACACACACACACACACACACACACACATATATATATATTCTTTTTCAGATTCTTTTCCCTTATAGGTTATTATTACGAAATACTGAGTATAGTTCCCTGTGCTATACTGCACATCCTTGTTGGTTATCTATTTTATATATAGTACTGTGTGTGGTAATCCCAAACTCCTAATTTAATTTTTAAAACATGATATAAATGAACTTACATACAAAACAGAATTAGACCCACAGCATAGAAAACAAATTTACGGTTACCAAGGAGGAAAAGGGAGGATGGTTTTGAGGCTCTTTTATAATCACATCTCAAAGCCAGCAGGTGAGGCTACCCAACGTAGGAACCGTCTTGGGACGATACAGCCGGTTTCCTCCGAAGGGGCCTGTATGGACCAGCCCATCGGACGCTCGAAAGCTTTTGTTGGAAGAGCTCTCTTCACAGGAGAGACACAGAGTAGACCTGCCCCACTGCTTCCCTGTGACAGAGGGGACCCCTGGAAAGAAAGCCCGAGTCCCTTCTCTGAATAGGCAGCTGAAGGGACTTGATAGCCGTTCCTGGGTCTAAAAATGGATAAACAACCATTATCGCCAGAAAGGTCCAAACCATATTCATCACCGTTACAGAGGATAATTCAGCTGGTGCTTGTGAATCCGTCACTGTTCTCACTGGGGCTCGGGCCCGCCAGTCCCTGCGAGTGGACGGCCGGCACCAGCACGCAAGCCCGCCAGTCCCTGCGAGTGGACAGCCGGCACCAGCGCGCAAGCCCGCCAGTCCCTGCGAGTGGACAACCGGCACCAGCGCGCAAGCCCGCCAGTCCCTGCGAGTGGACAGCCGGCACCAACACGCAAGCCCGCCAGTCCCTGCGAGTGGACAGCCGGCACCAGCGCGCAGGCCCGGGTCCAAGCATGACGGATGGTTGCTGCCGTGCGCTCCAGTCTGGACAGGATCGCTGGGGGCCGGACGGCTGCCCAGGGGTGTCCACCCCCCAATGCAGATTTGCTAATTATGCAAAGGTCAGGAGGGGTCGCAGAGGGCTTCAGAGGAAGGGGTGCCCGGGCTGGCTTGAGGGGAGACAGGGGAACTCAGACCCCGGCTCATTTGTGCCGGGCGGCAGGGACGGTGGAGACGTACCTGTCCAGGGACCAGTGGGCACTCCCGCCGTGACCGTCGCCCCGGTTCTGGGATGTGAGCTAGTTTCGGCTTTGATCATCACCTGGCTGTGCTCTTAATTGAAGTAACCGCGTCCACGAATGAAGCAGCCTCTTCATGGGATGACATCTGTCATCTTACGGGAGGAGGGCCTTCGATCAGAGTTGGGAGGTCAGGGAGGAGAGGAGGCCCGGGGAGGTGAAATGAGTCCTCAGACCCTGGAAAGCAGATGGAGAGCCTGCGCAGAGGGAGGACATGGCCGCGGAGTCTCTGGTTCCAGCCCGAGTCCCTCTGCCTGGAGGCATTCATGCCATCGGTGTCATTCCTCGTCCTCTCTCCACCCCAAGAGCAGGGGGCTGGACGCCGGTATGGACACCGGCTGCCTCTGCTACCCTCCCTGACCTGCAGGGTAGGCCAAGGGCACCAGCCCCTCCAGAGCTCAGCTCACGATTGACACCCAATGTGGCTGGACGTCCACCTCGACTAGGGCGCACGTGCCCTCACAGGTGTGCTGTGTGATGTGGGACAGAATCTGCTCCGTTGGCTCTGGGGTCAGAGCACCTGGCTAGGGGCAGGTTCACGGCCAACAGTCCGTGAGACTCAGGAGAGAGCCCCCCCGACCTGGGCCCCAGTTTCCTGGTCTGTCAACGGGGTGGACCCCTCGCCTCAGGGGCGGGGCACTGCGTCCGGGAGCCCGACGCCAGGCAGCTGTGTGTGGAGCAGGGTCCCACTCCCGGTGGGGTGCGTGTGCTGGCCCAGCCCCTCCGCCTGGGGGCTTCATGAGAAGAGGAGTGTGTTCCCAGCCCCTCCCCAGGTGCATCTCCACGTGTTCAGGAGATGAGAGGAAACTCTGTCTGCAGCATCCTTCCAGGGGGTGGACCACTGCGGAGCTGAAGACGCCTCCTCCATCGCGTGGCCATGAAATGATAGAAATACGGAAAAGTGCCTTTTTATGGCTTTTCAGCAGAGAGGAAATACGTTCATATGATATACAGGAGGATATCTGAGAGAAGGAACATTCCCTGGTTACTTGAGAGGAAGACAATTGTTCCCTTAAAGTTCTGCCTAAAGGTCCTTGTCTCCTCCCCCCTCTTTGACCCATCCCCCTGGAGAAGAAGTCCCCGGGGTCTGGAGACGGGGACGGCTCAGGCCTCCATCGTCCCCAAGACCCCTAGTCACCCCCGAACACTCACCTTCCAGGCCCACTGTGAAGATCCCAGCAGGTCTAACCCTGGACCCTGGGAGCCTCCACAGGGTGAGCCCCACTCCAGAGGGTGCAGCTTAGGAGAACAGAGGTGCCCAATCACACGTACATTGAGATCGACACGGGGCTTCAGGGGGCAGGTGTCCATCCAGCGGCCTCCTAGGAGCTGTCTGGACCCCGACGGGGCTGCCGGTACAGCCCTGTTTCCCCACTGAGGAGGAGAGGCACGGAGGGTCAGCTCCGCCAACGCTCGGGCCCAGGCACGACCCAGTGGTCCTCAGCGTCCACCAGGACAGTCTCATTGGAGAGCATCGGTGTGGGGCTGCCCTCAGGGCTGAGGGTAGGACCGCCCAGCTTGTGGGCTTGGACCCCGTCCCTCTCCAGACCACGTGGCCCCTGACCGCTGGATCCCGACCCTCAGATCCCACCTGGGGCACAGCCGGCTCGGTGGACCCAGGTGAGCCTCCCCAGACCCCCCCCTCCCAGCCACACCCACTCGCTTGGTGGGCGGGGTGCCACGCGGGACACCCAGTAGGTCCTCTCTGAGCACTATTCTCAGGGTGCCTTCCTGTAGCAACAGATGGAGCCCAATCTACTCCCCGAGAGAACGTTCTTATTTCTGGTAAAAATAGCCAACCCCCCTATATTCTGTTTCCTGTAGCCTATGGTATTCAGTGCCCTGAAGGAATAAAGCCAACGAGAATTTAGTGAGACGAAGGAGGGAGGGAGGGAGGGAGGGAGGGGGAGGGAGGGAGGGAGGGAGAGAGGGAGGGAGGGAGGGGGAGAGGGAGGGAGGGAGGGAGGGAGGGGGAGGGGGACAGGCTGCATCCTGACTGCCAGCACAGAGGGGACACATCAAGTCCCCCACACCCAACAGCGCGAGGGGCCTGTGGGTGGCCTCAGCCTGGCTTTCCTGCAGGGACATGGGGGCCCGAGGCCTCGGCCTGAAGCTCTCTCTGGCGCCACGGCAGCTCTGGGTTACTTGCTGCCACTGGCATGACTCATTCTTCCAGGCCTGATTGACATTAATTAAATATTTCAATATTTGTATCAGAGAGAGAGTATTGGAGCAGACCTCAGCTATTTCTGATTAAATTACCCAGGAAGGGCTGCTCAGCAGTGACACCTATAAATGAATACATTTTCAACATCTTTTTTTTTTCTGTTGAAGGTAATTTTCATGGCTGGTTTAACTTGTAAGGATGATAGAAAATATTAATAAAACATTTGATGTCTAAGTTTGGGTGGTAGTTTAATAAATTAGATGGGCATATTTCACTTCTGCTCACGTGATGGTAATTGTTTTAAAAGGGATTGAGGAAGGAAGAGAAGCTTCTGGTGAAAGGTTTGGAGTCGTGGAATGTCGGCTGGAGGACAGGAGCCACCTGTGCGCCCCCCTTCACTCGGGGTCCCGGAGGTGAGACATACACCCCGGCGGCCTCAGGAAGGGGGGATGGTCTCGTACATGGTGGCAGAGAGACTCAGCCAGGCCAGTGGCACATCCGGGTCCCCAGGCTGTGTCAGCGGCAGAGCCAGGGCCCTCGCTTCCCCCTCCCACCCCTGACCTTCCCCAAAGCCCTGTCGGGGCACGCGCGGGGGCTTCTGCTGGCCACTGCGGGGAGTGCAGCCGGCAGGGGTGTGCGGAGGCCGCCGGGCCTCGTCCGGGGAAGGTGTCCCCTCCCCTCCCAGCGGGTAGACGTGGTTCCCGAATCCGCCGTCCCTTCCCTGTGAGACTCTGAACTTGGAGAGTGAAGGGAGACCTGGCGGGATCCGCAGGAAGTAGAGGCATGAGGAACAGTCATAAAAATATGTTTTTCAAACGAGGCACCACCTTTCTCGTGAAACAAGTAATGAAAAGAGTGAGGCCCCGGCATTCGGGGCCAGGAGTCGGCGGGGCCCGGGCAGCCCTGTGAGCCTGGGGCTCCCCCAGGGTGATGGGTGGGGCTCCCCAGAAAGCTGGCGGCGTCCGGGTGGGAGCCCTGGGATGGCGTCTGGAAGGAAAGGTCCTCAGTGCGAGGCCACCACCAAGTGGGGATGACGCGGCTCTTCCAACACACACGAACACGCTCAGCTCACACACAGACACACGTAAGCCTGCACGTGTGCGCACGCTCAGACGTACATGTCTGCACGTACGTGCACACACAAACTCAGAGGCGAACACAGACACACACGTGTGCACACGTGCGTACTTAAGCAAGCACATGGGTGCACACCCCCACATGCACACATATACACACGGCACACGCAAACGTATACACACACACGTGCACACAGACACAAGCACGGACTTCACAGGCATTGTGTGCAACAAATTGCACCAGGCCACAGAGGCCCTCATGGGGACGGAGTCTCACAGCTGGGTGACTGGGTGCTGGTGACACGAGGCCAGCTGCTCCAGGGCCGCCTTCGCGGGTGGATTAAGCAGTCAGCGCACAGGCTCACGGCACGAGCTCCGGAGGCCCCGCTCGCGGGCTCAGCGCTGGCGCCATTCTGGGATGCCTCCTCGCTTCTGAACAAGGGCCCCGCATGTTCCATTCGCCCAGCACCCCACAAACTATGCAGTTTCTCCTGCCGCTGCAGAAAGGTAAGTGGGAAATTTCCAGTGCGTTCCTCCCAGCAGGCCGCAAGGGTCCATGGGCTTCATGGGTCATCCCGTCACCTGCCCCCAGGGAAGGAGAGCTCCCATCCATCCGCAGAGGAGAGCACAGGCTGTGCACGTCCCATGCGGGTGGTCTCGAGGTGTAATGGAATTCTTTCCCCAGCTTCTTTCATCTAAATGTTGATATTGTAACAGCAAGTTTCTTACCGGCAGCTCTTACGTAATGAATTGATTTTATAGAACATTTTCACTCATTTGAAAATGTCTGGCCGTCTCTTGGATGTGAGCCAGGACAATTAGACTCCACGGTTACATAATCAACTTTTGCAGTGCAGCAGTGAAATGTCACAGTTTACAAAGCGTTTTTAATTATTTGAAAAAAATTACATGCCAGTGAGTACGTTTTTGCAATAAAAATGATACCCACGTGTGAGTTTTGCCATGATGTGAATGTTGAAACTTAATTACAAGGTTTGCACTTTCTGAGGTTGTGGCCCCGGGATCCAGACACAAAATGCTCTGAGGGAGCAGCAAAGGACGCCCAGCTTCAGACACGTCTGCTCTCTGGCGTGTCCACTGCGTTTTCACTTGGCTGTGGATGGAGTCCGCTCCCAGCGTGGGGGAATTCTTTCCTTCTCCAGTGGGGGCCTGGCCCTGCCACTCCACCAGGCAGGAGGTTTCTCCCTCTCCCCGTAGAGGGTTCAGGTCTGAGTACCCCCTGCGTCTGGGACAGCCCCGCTGGACATGCTGTACCTCCGTGACGGAGACCTGGGTCAGTCGAGGCCGGGCTCTGGGCAGGAGGTCTGGGCCCCAGGTTTTGTGTAGATGAGCAGAGAGGCTGAACCTGGGGGTGGTGATTGGGGGCCCCCATCCCTGGACTCGTGGAGGCCTTATCCACCCGCATGATTTTCCAGCAGCGTTTCTTCTGATCATGGAAGCCACGTCATGGCAACGGAGGTGGGGCCGACGGACCATGTTCATGGGACCCACTGGTTCTGCCATGTTCCCACCGTGCACACACGAGGTGATGGGCAGGGTCGCCCATGGGGGTGGAGGCTGGGGGTCTCAGAAGGCCCTCTCCATTTCTGTTCTAAATTATTCTCCATCCCTGAAGGCTGAGCATCTGAATGGTTCTCTCACCTGTGCTGTGATTACATGGGGACCGGTGGGGCGACTTCACCTGCTGCGGCTCCCACACCTCTTAGGGGGAGATGGGGCCAGACACCCCCCAGCCCAGCCTGCTGGGAACACGAAGGAACTGAGGGAGGTGGGGAGGATCCAGCCCTGGCGTCATGCCCAGGTCAGGCAGAGACAAAGCCAGCCCCCAGCTGGCCGGGCCGCATCGGGATAGGGAGGGTGGGAGGGAGGGAGACGCAAGAGGGAAGAGATATGAGAACATATGTATATGTAAAACTGATTCACTTTGTTATAAAGCAGAAACTAACACACCATTGTAAAGCGATTATACTCCAATAAAGATGGAAAAAAAGATACTTATATCCAGTAAAAAATAAAAAAATAAAATTGTGAATCACTATATTGTAAAAAAAAAATACTTATATCCAGTAAAAAATAAAAAAAATAAAAAATAAAATTGTGAATCACTATATTGTAAAAAAAACCAAAAAACATTACCCGTCTCCAAACCAAGGGCTTTCATTTGACTACTGTGTTGGGGTGATTTTTTTGCACTTAATTCGTATGTTAATTTGGTTTAACGGTTGCATAAAAGCTGTAAACCTATGGGATTTATACTTAATACAGTGAAAATCACTGAGGTCAACACTGGTATTTTGCAGTAATTGTTTGCTCCTTTGAGGAAGGTCTGCCTGTGAGATCCCATCAGGCTGAGGCTGGCCACGCTCCCTAGCGGTGAGGGAGCTGCGAAGTCCTTGGGGCAGCTGGACAGCAGGGGCGTGGGCTCTGCCCCTCGTCTGCGGGGACCAGGCCCAGGCAGAGCCCCTCCACCGGGGACCCAGGAACCAGCAGCCCCGTCCCCTCTGCCTCCCCGGAGTCCGTGGGAACGAAGACCCCCGCGTCCCCAAGGTTTCGGGGCATTAATTTAAAACAGTTGATTGCCAGCCAAAGGCCTCATCAAAGATTAAATAAGCATAATTTAACTGAGGGAATGATAATAGATTTAGTTAAGAAGAGAAAAAAAGCAAAATTAAATTAGAATGTATATTTGAGGGAAAATTGGAGTTTAATATAATTACACTTAGAGATGAGACAGATGACAATTACCATGTTTCAGAGGCGGAGTTTTTAATTGGATTATTTAAAATCATGGCTGGAGTAGAAACCAACACAACATTGTAAAGCATTTGTACTCCAATAAAGATGTGAAAACAATCCAATCCAATCAAGGCTGGGTCTTTGCTCTGCAACAGGTCAGCGGAAGGGTCTGCAGGCCAAGGGCGGGGACGACTCATCCCACCGGCCTCTTCCCATTGCCCGGAGCAGCTGCACCGTCACCTTCTCTCCGCCCCTCGGGGGGTCAGGGCGCCTGGGTCCCCCTACCCAGCTGTCCAAATGCCGCACAGAGGGCAGGGTGGGGTCCTCCACCTCTCAGGCCTCCGGGTCCCACGCCTGCAGGAAGCAAAGCAGTTGGCTGACAAATGTCACCCATTGGATTATCCTCAGGGCTGGTCCGATCCCCCGGGCAGCCTAAACCTCCAGGTCCGCTCCACGTTGGGTTTCCCAGATGGTGTTTTCACGCTGTAGACCTGAACGGCTCACCTTCACAAGAGGTGTCTTGCTTGTCTCTGAAGCTGTCGGTGACCCGCCCTGCGTGACGCTTGCCTGCGCCCATCTGCACGGGACGCCGGGGGTGGCTCGGGGCTGGGGGAGCGTCTTCACCTGCACGCCGAGGGTCAATCGAGCCAGCGCGTCTGTGATTCTAACTGTGGACTGTGGACTCCCCAAGCCGGGACCTGGGGCTCAATCACATATGGGCTGAACTCTGTCCCCCAAATTCATATGCTGAAGTCCTAACGGCCAGCATCTCAGCATATTTATTTATTATTTATTAATATTTATTTATTTATTTAATATTTATTAGTGTTAATTTTATAAATGTTTCACACACACTATGAGTGTATAATTATATATACACATACCTATATATATATGTATAAATACATTTCTGTGGATATGGCTATATATATATATATATATATATATATGTATATAGTCAAGTGTGTTGATTTCATCATCCAGATCTTCAGAGGCACAATGATCTTTTATTTATCCTAAAAAATTCACATATGTTAAGCTCGCCTTTTATCGTCGTGGGTATGCCTATTTCTTCTTATAATTCTTTTAGATTTTTATATATATTTTGAAGCTTTTATTAAATGACTATGAGTTTACAGTACTTATATCCGCTTTTATTTTACACCATTTTCTGTTACCTGATATACCTCCTGAACCCTCTTACTACGTATCCTAAATTTGGATTTGTCTAATGTTAATATTGCTACGTTAATATTTATATGGCATATCTTCTCAATCTATTTTTAAATGTTTTCTCATGCTTCTTAGAAAGTCTTGAAAGCGTTCAGTCATGGAACGTTTATCTCTTCACAGCTGAGTTTAATTGGATGATATTCATGGTGATGATGAGTTTGCACTTATTTTGTATTTTCTGATTACTATTTTTTATGTTTCCTTGATTTTTAAAATTCTACACTGTTATCCTTCTGCAGTCACTCTTGTGATGGTTCTTTTAAAGAACATTTTTTTTTGAAGGTTCTTTTAATGAAGTTATTAGGTAGTAAATTCTTTAGTCCTGAAAGACCAGCACTGACCTTACTTTGCCTCATACAAAAATTACGACTTGGGTGGCTATAAACCTTAGGCCGACAGGTACTTCCTCCGACTCTTTGAGGACGTGGCCCACTCTCCCATCTTCTGTGACCTGTGAAAAGAGTCTGCACCAGGCTCTCTCCTGTCCCCTAAAGTACCACCTGCCTTTTCTCTCTAGCAGCTTTTAAGGCTGTCCTTTCACCCTCGATGTTCTGTAGTTTCACCTTCATGTGTGCAGGGGCCGCCTATTTTATTTGTCCTCAGAGCATACTTTCAATCTGAGAATTCACTTCTGTCTTCAATTTTGTAAATTGCTCAGCCATTCACTCTGCAAATTCTACATCTCCATCATTCTCTCCTTTATATTCTCCAAAATGTCTCATCAGAAGAATATTGGACTCTACAAATTTGGCCTTCATGCATCTTAACTCATTTTCTTTCATAATTCAGACTCTTTTCTACGCACGATGCCGTGTCAGAGGAAAGTGTTGACTCTCTCCCTTCCTTCACCATTTTACTCCTAGGGCCATGTCTGGCCTGCAGGTTCCCCCACATCAATGTCTATATTCCTTTTCTAATATTTTGAATTTCTAATACTTCTAATATTTCCAATTGCAACTTTTTTATAAGATACCATTTTGGTTTTCATTCTTTTAAATAAAAGTTATACATTCATTAACCTCTTTGAACATCTTCAATACAGTTATTTAAAATGTTTGAATGACAGGTCTAAAAACAACTTTCAGCTAGAATCTTTTAATGTGCTGATGATTGATTTTTTTCGTCTGTTTACTCTCTTTCTCAATATTAGTTTTCTTTAGGTATTTTGGAATTTTAGGGTGAAAGCACATTTGGAGTGGAAAGTGTTGTTTTGTTTTGTTTCCCTCTCTGCCCTCTTTCTTCCTGTGCTACCACCCCACCCTCTGAGCCCCTGATCCAGATCCAGGTCTCCTAAGGAAGAGAAAGGTTCCTGCCCTTGGGAGCTGGGATGAGACAGAGCCAGCAGAGATGGCCGGTGGCTGGGCTCCACAGCTGGCCCGGGTAGTGCTGGTAGCAGATGTTGAGTTTTCCATGGTCAGGGGATCCTAGCCTCTCACCCATATTCCACGGAGCACTGCCAGTGCTAAAATCTCATCTACCCAGAACAGTTAGCAATCTAGAAAATTCCATTCCCAGAGGGCCGCTAAGAGATGATGTCCTAATGCAGGGGTCAACAGACTTTTTCAGTAAAGGGCCAGATAGTAAATAGTTTCTGCTTTGCGGTCCATGGGGGTCTCTGTAGCCGCTGCTCAGCTCCCACAAGCGTGTGTGTCTGCGACCCAGGGAATCTCACTGACAAAAACAGCAGGGGCTGACTTCGGCCGAGAGACACAGTCTGCCGATGCCTGTCCACACGCATATGACTATGAACGCCCACTTGAACTTGAGTAGGGATTCACAGATAGCTTTGTACGTAGACTGTGTGCATATGAGAAAATAGTTCAACATCATTTCTTAGCAACACCTGAAATGTCTCAAAAACAGAGACTTCTGTTTGGTTACTTTTATACAAAGTCAAGTAGAAATAAGAAAGTAACAACCCCAGTGCAAAGCTCTATATTTGTTTTATTTATGTCTGTTAAATACTTTGTATTCCAATGGACCCATCAACATTACTTTTGGAAGGATTTTGAGGGAAATTCGTAATGCAGTGGGTTCATCAGAATCCCAATTAGGGGTGTAGGAAGCAGCATTTTTAACTAAATTTTTATATTGAGATAGTTGTGGATAGACATACAATTATAAGCAATAATACCAGGGAGAGACCCCACGTAACCTTTACCCATTTCCCCCAAACTGTAATTTAATATCACATCCAGGACATTAATACTGCTACAATCCACTGATCATCTTATTCAGACTCCCCCAGATTTACCTGTACTTGTGTGCGTGTGTGCATGGGGTGTGAGTGTGTGTGTGCGTGTGTGTGTGTTTATTTAGTTCTGTGTCAATACTTTGCTTTCAGCGGAGAAGGTTCTGGAATGACGTCCAGTAATCCAGAAAGACAAGGCTCTGAGGGAAGCCTGTCTGTAGCAGGAGGGTTCCCAGCCAACATCGTACTGCTTTTATCTGCGTGGCTATCACCAGGACACAATTATAAAAAACAAACTCACTTAACCTGGGCTAATGACAGCAGGAGGACTGCTCCCGCACTGCATTAATGGAAGTGAAATGGCGGCGAGCGCCATGGTAATTATGCCGAGGTTAAAAGCTTTCCAAGCAAGCCTTTCAATAACTGACTTTCTCAAAGACCTCCGGGACCTAAACAAACTCTCGATATTTATTCAGCCTGAAATTCTGACTCTCGTTTAGACGGCTGAATTAATAAGCACGGAGGCCACTCCTCTTCCCCAGCTACAAGCTGCCTTGCATGTATCCCGCAGAGATGCATTCACGTTCTGCAATACCATCCTTTATTTGGGATTATTACTTCATCAGTTACTCAGCTGGAAATCCTGAGTCAGTACGGGAGTCACAGGCAAAGTCTAAGACCCCAGTGAAAAATTCGCAGGTTGCTTAAGAAACAGTATCTAGGGAACACAGAGCGAGAAAAACTCCTCATAAAAACATCAAGAAGCTCGGAGGTCCTGCGTGGGTAGAGGGGTCCTGGTGGCCCTACCTTGTTGTTTCAAAATTTAACCTTCACACAGAGCCACAGGCCGAGCCTTCCTAGTACGGGGTCTGCGGGGAGGACCCTGGGAGGGGCTCAGGGGCAGCGTGGGGAGGAATGGCCGTGGGCGGGGACGGGGGCGGAGAGGGTCAGGCCCAGCTGACTATGACCGTGAGGGCACAGGGGCAAGAGAGGCAAGACCTCAGTGCCCCTCCCCTTGCAGCTGGGCGGGCTTGACAAGGGGAAACGGTAGTGATGCCACACACGCCCCCCCACCGTGCACGGGGAGCACGTGGACATGTGACCCCCCAGACATCTCCCCAGCCGCCTCCCCCAGGAAGGCAGTCGGGGTTTCGCTAGTTTAGAGAAAGCTCATTGCAAATGAATATTCACACTCACAGCGGCAAAGGGCCAGTGACAGATTGTGGTTCCTCGTGGTGGCAGTCTCATCGTCCTCTTAACCCCGTGATTAGTTGGGTGTCTGCAGAGACACAATTAGCGCTTGTTAAATGGTGCCAGGCCATGTCCTACCTGCGCACACACTCTCCAGGCTGCTGTGCACACCGTCCTGGGATGACCCTCGGCAGGATCTGCTGGTGGCCTTTGTCCAGACCCTGCGCCCTCTCCCAGCGCCCGGTGGTCCTGCCTAGCGCCACTCGTTTCCTGACTTCCAGGGAGAAGCAGCTCTTCACTAATGGCCTGAGTGCAGGGCAGGGGCCTGGGAGGGCTGAGAGCTTGGGTGGGCTATTACCTGACCCCCTTCATGACCCTCTGCAGAGCAGGAGGCATCCTGGGCGGAGCAGACAGTGCCCGATGCTAATGAACTGCTCCAGACACGCAGCCCTGCTGCCAGGTCCCCCAGGCGGGATTCACGGGCTGCTTCTGATGCCAAGGGATTGAAGGCCTGGGAGCTGAGCCCCTTACAGACGGGCCGATGGCCGGGGGTCTGGAGAACTTTCTTCTGTTCTTGCTCTCCTCTCACACACTCACACACACAGCACTCCTGACACCAGACTCATGGGGGTTCCTCCCCTCCATCTGATTCTGAGACACTGGCTGGCCGGTCGTCCTACAATTCAACTCAGCTCTGACACCACCTACCTGGAGAACGTCAGATCCTGCAGGTGCAGGGCTCATTCCCAGAGGCCTTCGAGCTCCCCGGCGTGGCCGCAACATTGCTGCAGCCTCTGGTTGGCAAAACACCCTTGAGAGGGGAAGGCAGGACTCGGGAGTGGGTGATGGACCTGCCTGCATCTACGCGCACCCCCAGCTAGAGGAGACGGCCTGTGGGATTTCACGGAGTCAGCCCCCGCCGTGACCGCGACTTGGTAACCGATCGGCTACAAAGGTGCTCAGGGGACCCTGCGAGGCGAACACCCGCAGCTTACAGTCCCGTCCTGACCAGGCCAGCCGGTCGCCTCGTGCATGAGGACGTGTGGGCACCAGGAGGGAGGGAGGGCAAACTGCTCCCACCTGGTCCCCTGCCCCCTGACACGTGGTGGACGACCCCGTCCCTCCCTCCGTGGGCTAGCGCCGTGGTCCTGGCACTGCCCCTGGCTGGTGAAGGGCTGGGACTCAGATGGGGAAGGACCATTGGTGAAGCAGGTGAAGGATGTGCCCTGTGGGGAAGAGCCAGTGCCCTGGGCACCTGGCGACCAGCATCAGGACAGTTTCCGAGCGTCGGGTCTTGGAAACGTGGCCTGGCCCGAACCCAAGAGATTGTTTTCGTTTGGTTCTATTTTGTTTTGTTTCTGGTCAGTGTCTTCGGGTGGGGAAATAGTAGCTTCTAGAAATTCATGTGCTTGAAGATTAACTGGTGTCCATTCCAGGGAGGTGACCGCATACTGAACACAGTGTATAGGGGGATGGCCGTGGGACAAGGCAGGTGAGCCAGGATGACAGAGAGCTCCCGGGACCCAGGCAGCTCTTCCGACACTGCCCTGGATGGATGTGGAAGGCGTCCTGCTGGCTCCAGCTGGGTGCTGAGAGGGGGTGGCAGCAGAGGTCAGAGCGTGGCAAAGGGGACTTTGGCCGGGGACGGGAGTTTGGAACAGATGACCACGGGCCCTCCCAACACGGCCGCTGCAGGTGTCGTGGATGAAGCCCCTTGGAGGTAGCACGAGGGAGTGAGATCTGGCCTGCAGCCTGACCCTGGCCTAAGGCCACACGCAGCTGAGGGCTCAGCCTGACCCACCTGGCAGGTGCAGGAGTCAGTCGAGGAGCCAGGAAGGAGGGTCCTGGAGGAGACGGCAGGCGCGTGTGGCCACGGCTGGGCACCTCAGGTCCTCGTGAGGGGCCGGTGCCCAAGTCGTCTCTTGTCAAAGGCTCCTGCATGGGGCGGGCCCACGACGCGGCCCCAGAAGCTTCTGGGAGAGCAAACCTCCTCCCCAACCTCAGGGCACTCACTGCGTTTGCTTGGCCACCCTGCCTCGGGCCCCCTCCCTCACCAAGGCCCGGGCTGCAGCTGCGCTGGGATGTGGCCCTGGGATTGCAGCCCCGGGGGACCCGGGACAGGGTCCTGCATGGAGGAAAACAAGGCTGGTTCCAGCCGGAAACAGAGGCCACCCTTCTTTCTCCCTCGGCCTCTCCTGGAATCAGGGGTGGGGGAGAGAACCCCTCGAATCCTTGGAATGTTGGAATGCTCCATTGGGCTGGCCATGGGTTTAAGGTGCGAAAATGTATCCCTCTTCCCAACTGGGTCAGCGAGGACCCCCAGGGTGCAGGAACTGACAAGAAAAGTGTCCTGGAAGAATATCTTTGCTTCCGTATTTCACCGACCTTCCTCAATGCAGAATATTATTATACAGGCTCTTTCTACTTCTAATTTTTCTGAGTTTAACAGGTTTGAAATATCTTAACTCTGTAGACACATGTATATCCTCAAAAAGAAAAGAAAAACCCACCACCCAACCTCAATTCCAAAGCAGCACCACGGGGCCCCTGGTGCACAGACTCTGGTTCCATTCTGCCATTAAGGCCCCTCCATCCCTTTGTCCCATCCCCATGTCCTGCCCCTCATATCCCCACGTCCCTGTGTCCGTCCCCCGTGTCCCGTCCCCCCGTCCAGGTGCAGACTCAGCAGATTTGCTCCCCTCTCCCTCCTTCACGCCCCACATCCACTCCCCCTGCAGCTCCTCTTTGCTCTACCGGCCACGTGAAGCCCCTCATCCAGTTGCTGCCCCGTGGTCCAGCCCCAGGGGCCCCACCCAGCCTGTCTCCCACTTTACGCCAAATCCCTCCTCCCCCCACCCCCTGTTTCCCACGGCTCCTCTGAGGTCCTCCCAGGCTCTGCTCGCCCTTGACCTCCCGGCGTCTCCCCACCCGTCCCGGCTCTGCAGTGTGTCGTCTCATCAGACGGGCCCCAGCCATCCTTCTAGAAGAGCCCCCTCCTCCGGTCCTCCCTGCTCCCACTTTATTTTTCTCCCCAGATCAGCTGTTGCTACTGGACATCTGATTCCGTGGTCCTTTCCCCCTTGGGGTCCAGCTCTGTCAAGCGGGGTCTTGGCCGCCTTTCTCCTGCCTCAGCTCCGGGGCCAGGAAGGGTGTGGGGACAGAGTGGGCACTTAGGAAACGTCAGGGGTGCGTCTTCGGCGGTGCAGGTGTGGAAGCCACCCTCCAGGGCACACGTGAGCCTTCTCTGCCCTGCGGACCCTCCCCGGCCCTCCCCATGGTCTCATTTACAGGGATGCTCGGTACTTGCCTGCCATTCCAGAGCGAGCTGATTCCACTCGGCCAGTCCCTGGGGTTTCAGGCTGAACTAGGAAGGGTGGGGGCCACTGTCCCCCGGCCAGGCCGGAGCCTGCTTGTTGCTCTCTCTGCCTATGAGGCCTGGAGCCTCATCGCCACGGCTTGTCCGAGCTCTCACCTCTCACCCCCAGCGTCCAGTTTCTCATGGGCCTAAGGAGGATAAAGGCCAAATTCTCTGGGCCGGTTGAGCATCATTCCCAGCACCCCCAGGCCGCCTGCCCCCGCCCCAGGCCTCTCCTCTGCTTGCAGGCACCTGGCCCTCTCCCGCACAGTCCCTTTCCTCCTGGGCTGCCTGCAGTTTCTCCTCGCCTGAGTCACTCTGTACATCAGAGGATCTGGGTCTGCCAGGATTTCTCGGCAAAAAGATCAGCGTTCTTCACCTGCAGGGGAGCCGGAGCGGTCAGCTGCCCCAGGCCAGGTGCGGGCTAAGCTGTCGCAGGGCGAGAGCTGAAGGGAGGACAGAGACCGGGCACTGAGCAAGGGGGCCGCGGGGATGAGATGCCCGGAGGGGAGCGGTGCTCCCAGGACTCAAGGACAATGAGAGGAGCAGGCCAGGAGCCGACAGGGGAGCACTTGGGGCCACAGCTGTCCTCCAGGTTTGCAGCCCCAGAGGGTCTGCAGCAAAAGGCCACGTTCTACCAAGTGCCTGTAGTGATGATGGGGTAGAGCCGCGTTTACCCTCTGCTTTCCAGGCTCCCGGAAACAGCGTAGCTGTAACTCTGTGCCCATCACGCTGGCTCAGAAACTACGTTACCCAGCACGTGAGGTGCAGGACTTGTCACCTTACAGGACCTGTCATCTTAGGGGTTGCTGTCAGGGAAGGCCACCACGAGGAAGTTTGAAAGGCAGGCAAAACATTGGGCCAGTTATTTGCAAACTCTAAAATTAATAAGCCGCCAGGAGTGAGAGGAACCAGACAGAGACCCTTTGGAAACAGGGGCAAAAGGACAGGGGCCCCAGAAACACACAGGCCGGCTCATTGGCTACAGGGAAATGGAGATTCAGGCCCAAGGGCATCCACTGTGTCTCAGGAGCCCAGCAGGTGATGTGATCGGTGATGCGGAGCCTTCGGGGACAGGACGGAGGGACGCGGGAGGTGGCCCTGTGGCCTGGGAGCCGTGGCGCCCCTGCCCCTCCTGCGTCACGGGGCGGGCAGCCGGGTACCGCGCAGAGAACTGTCTCCAATGACTCGATTGTAGGAGGGTCCAGGGCAGACGTCAAAGGCAGCGCTGCCAGCAGAGAGCATCAGCACAAGCTCTAAACAGCAAGGCAGTTACAGCAACTGCGAAATGCACGTGCAGAAGACAACGCCTGCTTTAACAAGGTCCCTTTAAACAGT
This sequence comes from Orcinus orca, assembly GCF_937001465.1. Lineage (NCBI taxonomy): Eukaryota > Metazoa > Chordata > Mammalia > Artiodactyla > Delphinidae > Orcinus > Orcinus orca. The sequence goes on from NC_064569.1 coordinate 101,646,657, forward strand.
GTGTGAACATATCAGTTTGGTTGCTCCGGGCCGGGGTGGGTATCGAAGGTAACCAAACAAATGAGTAAACGAGGAGAGAGGCCCCCCCAGAGCCCGGGGTTCACAGGACACTCGCCTTATGAGACCTAAAAGAACAGCTCCCTTTGGGCAGTGCTAATAAAATCTAATTACCCAATAGAAACAATAACAACACGACATGATACACAAGAAACATTTCAGGAACCCAGCACTGCAGTAAAGCGACCCTTTAATCAATAAAAATGGTTCCAGTGCAGCAAGCCAGGACTTTGCTGAGAAATTCACACCCACCTTCTCCCTAATCCTGGTACCAATTCTAAGACAAGGCCACTGCAGCCACAGAGGGAAAAGGACTCGGCCAGGATCATTGGTATGACTGGAAGGGTGCTTGACTTTCCAAGGAACTAAAATCCCAACAAAAATCATCAGGAATGTGTCATCCCAGAAAAGTGAAATATACAGAGTGGAGAGCTTCAGGATAGGTTTGATCCAGCAGCTCAGTCGTTTCATAAAGTATGTGGGTTCTTTCCCTCTGCCAGCGGCTCCCGGGATGACATGATAGTTCTTCACCTAAACCCAGAGAGAGAGCGAGCGGAGCTTGATCCCCAGACTTGCCGCAGCGCAGGGGGGAGCTTACACAGGTGAGGACCAACCGGCGAGGACTCTCTCACGCAGCTGGACTGCTGCAAAGTGGGGAGGGGGCCTGACACTAGGCCCCCCGGTGTCCACCACGGTCTGTGATGGAAGCCCAGGCCAGGCCGACTCACAAGTCCTCCTGAGCTTTGCATGAGGCGTCCTGAGTTGCCGCCTTGCTGGTCTCCATCCTTGGTGGGCAGGGCTGCTCTCCACGGCTCTTCCTCCTGCTGAGCGGGGCTCCCGTGCACACATCACAGAGCAGATCCCCGGGCCTACAGCAAGAGAGTGAGTGGGGGCCACCCTGATGAGGAGGCAGAGAATGTGGCTGAGCGCGGAGGGTCAGGGGTGTGTCGGCTCGAAGAGCTACGAAGACAGAGGTGGGGTACGGAGGTGTTCCTCATCCCGGGCGCCCACTGGGACTAGGGCAGGTAGGAAGAGAGGGGCCCTGCAGCCACGCGCCCGTCCCTGCCCTGCCAGCTGACACCCAGGGTCCAGCCTGGGGTTGGCCAGTCTCCTCCAGCCACTGCCCCTGCTACTGCTCCAGCCGGGTCTGTCTGACAAGGAACCAAAGTGAACGTTAAGTGAACAGGCAGAAGCCGCAGGCCCTCTCACTTGTTTCGGCGCTGATATCCGCTGATTTCACGCTTATTTAGTGGCGCTGGCGGAGAGGAGGTTACCTGCTGTTTCACAGGATGGGAATGCCGGTGCCTGCGTGTTCCTACCATCCTCTCCTCCCTGACATGCATGTTAAAGCCTCGTAATTAAAATCCGCCGCACAGTCAGGAGGAGTGAACGCCCGGCCCCTCCATGGGGAGATCTTTGCGCTTCCGTCTCCTGCTCTGAGGCAGCTCTTAATAGGCGCTAATAACAGCATTCGTAAGGTGGAGTGTTTCTGTTTTAGAAGCACTGACATCTTTAAGGAGAAGAGAAAGCTCTCTGGGTCCGTGGAGGCCAGCCTGGGGCCGGCCGGCCCAGCAAACCGCACCTGCAGACGCCTGCTGTCGCTCAAGCACTCAGGAGGCACTCGCTCTGTGCAGCACCTTCTAAGCACTGGGAATGTGGTAGCGAAAACCCGCCAACCCCTGCCCTCGAGGACCTTAAATTCTAGCGGAAAGACAGAAAACAAATCAAGCAAACGTTTGACAAAAGCTACAGTGACTACCTGATGGCAGGAAGTGCTGTCAGGAAGACAAGCAGGGGTGAGGTTGACAACCTCCAACAGGGTGACTGAGAGGGCGGGGGAGGGAAACTGTGGCTCCAGGGCAGAGGTGCCTGGTGGTGTCAGGACACCCAGAGGCTGGAGGTGGGAGGAGGGAGGAAGAGGGGGAGGGGTGGGGAGGGGGAGGGGTGGGGAGGGGGAGGGGTGGGGAGGGGAGGGGAGGGGAGGGGGAGGGGAGGGGAGGGGGTAGAGGAGGGGGAGGGGAGGGGAGGGGGAGGGGAGGGGTAGAGGAGGGGGAGGGGAGGGGAGGGGGAGGGGAGGGGGGGTAGAGGAGGGGGAGGGGAAGGACTTGAGCGCATGTTACATTTTGTCAAATGCAATTACTGCAGCGACTGATGTGATCGTATGATTCTTCTTCAGTCTGTGGATGTGAGGGATTGCACTGGCTGACATCTGATTGTTGGGCCGGCCTTGCATCCCTGGAATAAATCCTGTTTGGTCAGAGCGCATAGCTCTCCTTATGCACAGTTGGGTTCAATTTGCTGGTGTCTGTCTCGGACTTTCACATCCAAGTTCATGAGACATTGGTCTCTGGTGTCCTTGCTTCTCTTTTTTTTTGTACTGTCTTTGTCTGATTTGGTATCAGGTAATACAGACTCATTTTTTCATTTAAAAAACTAGATGAGTGTCAAGGCCATAGTCCAGTGTATCTGAACTTCATCAAGAGAAGCAAAGCCAGCTTCATAATGTCTGAACGGGCATGAAGGGATGAACACAGGGACCCATCTTCCAACCAGTGCAATCCAAGACGGCAGAAATGGTGTCCTCCCCTCCCCCCATCATCACCATCATCGCCCTCATCCCTTCGTCATCGGCAGCAGCAATATCCGTAATCACCCCACATTTTCCCACCGAACTTGCTCCATGCAGAGCATGAACCAGAGTTTTATTTGTGTGAATAACTGCTTTCCCGTCTGTAAGGCGGCTGCCTGGAATACCTAGTTACTCGTCGGAATCCCAGGATGAAAGGTGATCCTGCCCGGGGTGTGCATTACCTGTCTCTTGCAGCAACAAGCCTGCCAGGTAAGGGCGAGAAGCTAGTCACCCCGTCAGCCTCTGAGGAGCCAGCAACCAAACGTCCCGCGCAGGCCGTTCTCTGCTGCTGGCAGTCGGCTCTGCTTTCACGCCGTGAGCGCAGAGCAGATGCAGCCCAGCCACCCAGAGTCACAACTCCTAGGAGAGACCAGGCAGGGATCCGTTTCCACGCCCGCGAGGGATGGAACCTGCTCCGGCGATTGACGCCTTTGGGAACGGGCCAGCCTCCTGGAGCTAGGACGGTTCATTGGCGGCAGATCAGTTCCTACAATGACACCCAACAGTGAGCCTTGGAGCTGTGGCTTCTCCCTGGCTTGCTAAGCGCTTCACCTTCAGAGTCACCCTGTTATTGGGAAATAGGAAACTTTCCTGGAAGGAAAAGTAAAGTCCCACGGTTTGGCCGGGTGTGTCTTTGATGCCACGTCTAGCTGAACAAGGAGGCCAAGGCAGGTGCCAGGCAGACGGGGTGGACGTGCTAGCGCTTAATATTGTTTACGTTTCTTTACGTTTCTTTACGTTTCACACAAAGGACTGGAGATGGTGCTGCGAACACGCACACGGCACGGGGGATGTTTGATTTCTCATGCGTGCCCCGGGGGAAGGATGCGGGTCCCCTCCACGATGGGGGTGGTGGGGAGGCTCTTTGCCCAGCCACTGCCTGGAGGGAGGTGGGCTGGCAGCTGAGCCCACCTCCGCCCGGGCCCCACGTTTATCCAGAAAATGAGAAGGTTGAGGGAATGCTGTTCCCCAGAACATAGCTGTTCACAAGCTGTGTCGCATGCCTCTTCTCGGCGGCCGTACCCGCGGGGCTGTCGCTGGCCAACGTTCTTCTTTAAAATGACCTGAAATGGACTCACTTCTCGATGATGCGTCTCTTCGGCAGCAACACCTCTGAAAGGATGGCTGGTGTCCTGTTTAGATCTGCATAATGCGCGTCCAAATGATGCAAACATAAACGTTCAAATACAAGCCCCTGTGAAAATGAGCATGTTCTTGTGTGTCAGCTGTGACCCTGGTGGCCTCCACATGCCGGGCACTGGACCGAGGGGCCTCATTTCCCCTCCTCGCAGCCTCGGACAGGCGTTTATTCCCGCTCTACTGATGAGTGAGCACCGGGGGTCTTGAGGGGAGCCTGGCACAGCCGAGCACACCCGGACACGGGGGACTGGCCACCCCGCAGCAGAGGGCTCGTCCACCCTGGAAACGGGCCCTGGGATCCAGGGTGGCTCGGACGTCTGCACTCAGGACTCTGGAAACAGGAAGCAGAGGTGACAGTGACCGTGACGATTCCGAATCCTCGGCACACTTCCTGGAAGGCCAAGGCTGCCAGGACGCCCCCCAGTCCCTCCTGACCCGTCCTTGTCAGAGCCCTGCAGAAGCTGACCGGCCCGGGCTGGGGCCCAGGCGGCATGCACGCCGCCCCTGCTCCGTACCCCGCCACCCTCAGTGGGAAGGACCCTCCCCTGTCTTATTTTAATCGGCCGTGAGAAGTTTATCCTCCGCCCCCAAACACGAGCTTGAGGTAAAGCTTCCTTGCAAATCAGCCCTGTTTGGGCCCCTCTGCCCAAAGCCACACTCCCCTGGGAGCCTGTCTGTGCCCCGGGTTTCTTGGTGGCACCTCTGCGGTTGCCTGATCCCAGAGAGTCCCCACACGGGACCCGCAGAGCTGGGGACTCGTGGGCAGGCCCAGGCGTGGTGTCCGACCCAGCACCCTGCGAACGCAAGAACTGCTCTGGGCCTGCCCTGTGGTCCCCGCCGCCTTGCTCCCGTCCCGTAATGAGCGTCCAGCCGGCCAACCCCTCTAGCGGGGCTTCCTCGGGGACACGCCGCCGGAAGGGGACAGAGAGGAGGCCCCCGAGCCAGTGGCTCCCATGACACAAGCACCCATGGCGACCCGGCCGACAATTATAACGTGTCCTCACAGGCGCTTGACCTCCTAATCAATTCTCCTGCGCTTCCCTGACAGCCTTCTCTGCTTTTCATAATACAATTTAATTTTTATGTACAGATTTTTCTGAAGGGCATAAATGCATTTTCACTTGATGCCCCGGTAATTCAGTTTTAAACCAACCATAGAAACTCAATAAACAGCAAAGAGCTAACTGCATGTACCAGACCCGTGACCTTTCACTGCTATTTTTGAATAAGTAAGAAAGTGGGTAAAAGCCACCTATGAAGTCGATGGCAGACTTTTCCATCGTCTGTTAGAAAATCAGCCGGAATTGACAATGATTTGATAGTTCATGCTTGAGAGAGCTCCCAATTGGGAATGTGAGGCCTGCAGATTGACTCTCCGGTCGGTCGCTGGGAGACCAGGTGGCGGGCAGGCTCTCCTGACCTTGAAACCGTTCCCCGCGCCCAGACACCGTAATCAATGCAGACTCTGCGCCCAGAGGCCCCCCATGAGCAAAGGGCAAAATGAAGGTTCACAGAGATGCCGCGCAAGAGCATTTCTCAGTCGGCTTCTCAAATGCCTGCTACGTGGCAGGGAGTGGGCTCGGGGCTCCCTGCATAGTGCATGAGCAGAGGGACAAAAGGACAGTTACCGCGGGGACTTGAGCAAAACCGCCTCCTTCACGGCCCGGTTGGAAGATTGCTTGTGGGGGATTTGAGCTGGAACTTCCTTAATCCCCACATGGAGGGCCAGCACTTCCCATGAGCATCAAACGCGGAGACGGCTGCCCAGTCCCTCAGCGTCCGACCCGAGCTTTCCCCCGCGTCCAGTGGCGTGATGCTGGCCCCTTGCAGGGACCCGTAGGAAGCGCTCCCCACCCGGAGTGAAAGGACCCTCCCTGCCGTGTCCTGGGGCTGGCTCTGCCTTCCCTGAGTCTAGGCTTTAGAAGTTTCCTTGACTCTGGTCACTCTGCCCTCTAGTGTCTGGTGTCCAGGGGGTCTCTGGGGGCTGACTTCCTTTCCTCTCCCTTGTCCGTCTCTGTCTCTCTCCTTCTTCTTCGGGATGGAAGCTGCGTGCCCCCTGTGTGTGCACACGTGAGTGTGTGTATGTGTGTGAATGTATGTGGGCTCTTGTGTGTGTGTGTGACGTGTGAGTGTGTGTATGTGCACACGTGCACGAGTGTTTGTGTGACACGCTCGAGTGCGTGCGTGTGTGTGAATGTACGTGCACACGTGTGAGTGCATATGTGTGCACGTACACGCGTGGAGGGGTGGGAACCAAGCAATTGGGCAGCTCTGATCCGATGCATGCTGAACCCCATTTGCCTCGGGCAGTTTCGGGGGCCTGTGCTGCCACCCTCTGCACCCCGGCCCCAGCAGGGCGCATCGTCGTCATCAGAAATGGGGTGTTACTGGCTGGGAGCTCTGGAGCCTCAGAGCATCTGCAGGTGAGACGCAGGTGAGGGGCCACAGCTGTTCAGTCTTGGGTGAATATCCTCCAGCCCGAGAGCTCCAAGCATCCAGCTGGTCCCAGGCTGGTGAGCTGCCTGCGGGGAGTGAGCGTGGGGCGGGTGGGAGGGGAGGCTCCGCGGAGACACAGTAGGTGCCCTGGGACCGGGTGTTCCAGCCGCGGGCGTGCCGGGATCAGGGAGCCCAGCTGTGGCTCAGATGGGGGTCCCAGAGGACATCCGGACTGGCTTCAGCTGCGGTCCTGGGGGAAGACAGGTAGAGCCCGTCATTTCTTGTGACTCCTCGGCGGGAAGCTTTGCTCTGACAGCAGAGAGAAGAAGCCCCCCAGGGAGGGATGCAGGGCAGCTGCCTGACAGGGCCAGGGCTGGGGACCTGCCACTCCTTCCACCGAGGAGTCAGGCCACGCCGGGGTGGAGGGTTCACGGGGTCAGGTTCTCGCTGAGTTTCACACGGTCCCTCCGCACGACTCTGTCTGGCTGCCCCTGACCCATGCAATCCCCACGCCAGCAGCTGCAGGAACAGGGCCGTCAGCCCTTGCCCACCTCTCCCGCCCCTCAGCTTTCCCTCTTGCCCTGGTGCCCACTGCCTTTTGTCCTCTGTCTGCACCAGGCCCGCCCAGGGCACCAGCAGCCGTGCCTGGCTGTGGGCGGACAGTGGGCGTGGTGGCTCCCCCCTCCCAGCTGCCACCTGGAAACGTCCCCAGGCACCTCTTCATCTCTGCGTAAACCCAGACCAACGCTCAGCGTAAGCGTGGGAATGAAGGTGGGATGGAATTAGACCATCAATCTGGCCTCAGGGAACAGGAACAGTGCTCGTTCTGAAGAGGCCAGTCCACCCGGAATGTTCTATTCAGAGAGTCCAGCCCACATCCCCCAGAGGCACCCAGGGCTCCACTGAACAGACAGCAGACAACAGCGCAGGGATATCTCCTGTGAGCAGGTGGGGAGTTTCAGGTCCTGAAAGGTGGGCTGTTCCTACCGTTACAGGGAGCAAAATGCTAAGGGTCACACGGCCCTGAGGCCATGATTCCTTTGCCCAAGAACCTAGAAGATCCAGGATTGAGGAGAGTGGGAATAGATGAGCTGGAAAGGGGGGAGCCCGGGTGAGAAGGACTGCCAAGCCTGGGTGACCTGGGCCTCAGTCTCCCCATCTGTGAAATGGGCATCGGGAGAGGTCCTTGGAAGGGTTCCTTCGGCTCTGAGATTTGGGAGGCTGTGCTCTGATGTGTCCCAGACACCTGCCTTATTCAGATCAGACCCCCTTGGGGCCCCGTCCTCAGCCTCCCAGCCAGACCTTCTCAGACCTTGCACACCCCACATCCCACGGGTCCACGCTTCCCTCAGGCCCCTCGGGTACATGGTTAAGGTGGCAGAATCCACCCCGACCAACGTGTAAGCCCCAAAGAGACTCCCAGCCTGTGTGCCGAGGTCAGCGGAGGACAGAAAAGGGCTCTTTGAGTCTCTGCCCGTCCTGCCCGAGGTTAGTGCCAACATGGCCCCTTCATTCTCTCCCCACAGGGACCTCAGAACCCTCACCAAGCAGACTCTGCCTCTGAGGGTGGTACCCAGAGGAGCGGGGAGTGGCGTGAGCTGCCTGCATCCCAGCATCCTCACTGCCCGAGGGCCACGCATAAGCTGCACTCGCTCACCGTGCCTGCCGTGTGTGCAGGGAAGCCCAGTGTGAGCCATGCTCCGACGAGCCCAGCGTGCTGAAAAGACTGTGCTTCCTGGGGACACGTCCCCGGGGAGCCAGGCCCACCACACCCGTGCTCGCCCCTCTGCAGGAGCCCATCCTTCACGTCGTGGTGCCCCTGGTGCTGTGCGAGGTCCCTCCGCCCTGTGACTCCCTCAGCAGGACTGGGACCCGTAGCCCCGACCATCAGGGTCTCCTGCCCGCAGCCCCATGACTGCCCTCAGAGCCCCCTCTCCTCAGGCCTCACCACCTACAGGTCAGGGATGGGGCTTGAGAGAAGGCTGGTGCTCCAGGGATGGACCCTCAGGCAGAGCCAGGGCTGGAAGTGTCAGGGTCCAGGCAAGGCTGCCCTGAGTGGCGAAGGCCAAGGCCATCGCCTTGGGCTGGCTGATCGGCTTGTGGCCAGACGTGGCTTGCGGGCACCGTGTGGTGGCTGGGTCCCGAGGAGCTGAGGTGGGTGACGGCCCTGGGGGTCGCCGCTGACTGATGTGGAACTCACCTGCCTGTTATTGATCACGCAGATCAATCATGCATTTATTCCTTTAGCGAGTTTGTCAGGCCTTCAGACAGGGATCGGTGGGAGGTCAATCAGGTCAACTTTCTTGCCCTCAAGGCACCCACACCTGAGCCACAAAATAAACCTCCCAGCAGTGAGCACAGAAGGGTGGGTGCCTGTCCCGAGGCGCCTTGCCATCCACAGACATTGACGGAAGCCCAGGAGGTAGAGAGTGCGTGACGCGGGCCTTTCCTGGTGGGGGGACACATGCGGGGAGAGGTGGGGGAGGGAAAGCACCTCCTGCCACACCTGTTGGCCCTGTGCCCCAGGTCTCCATGTCCCCAGGTCCTCAGGTCCCCAGGTCCCCAGGTCCCCAGGTGCCCAGGTGCCCAGGTGCCCAGGTCCTCTTAATCACTGTTCAGAGTCCATGGAACAGAGGGGGCCTGGCGTGCTGCCCAAACATCCCCTCTGGCTTGGGCAGTGTTGCAGGGACACCGTCTTCAGGTAAACCCATTTCTTCTGGCGCTGTGATTATTGTAATATTGACTTGTTGCTAAATTTACAGCAATGCGCAAAATCTCTGTTCCCTCCTCCATTTTCACCCAGTCTAGTTTCCTTTAATCCCGTCAACCTCTTTTTTATTTTTTATAAATTTATTTATTTTTTATTTATTTATTTTTGGCTGCATTGGGTCTTCGTCGCTGCACGGGCTCTCTCTAGTTGCGGCGAGCGGGGGCTACTCTTCGTAGCAGCGCGCGGGCTTCTCATTGCGGTGGCTTCTCTTTGTTGCGGAGCATGGGCTCTAGGCGGGCAGCCTTCAGTAGTTGCAGTGCACGGGCTTCAGTAGTTGTGGCTCGCAGCCTCTACAGCACAGGCTCAGTAGTTGCTTACTTTCAGGAGAACCAGGGGGCTGTGGGAAATAGAGACTCCACTCTTAGAGGGCACACACAAATCTCACACATTCCCAGGCCCAGGGCAGAAGAAGTAATTTGATGGGAGCCTGGGCCAGACCCACCTGCCGGTCTTGGAGGGTCTCCTAGAGAAGCGGGGAGGGGCAGCAGTGGCGGCTGCCGCTCACCCTGGGGACATAGACTCTGGCGGTATCCATGCTCGGGAGCTCCTTCTACTGCGTGGACACTGGTGCTGGAGTATAATATAGAAAACATTTGAATCACTATGTTGTACACCTGTAAGTAGCATAATATTGTAAATCAACTATACCTCAGTTAAAAAAAAGAAAGAAACAGAAACCCCCATGCTGTTTTCCAGAGAGGCTGTACCGTCCTAAATTAACGCCAGCAATGCTTGCGTGATCCCAATCTCAGCATCCTTACAGCCCTTTAAAAGTTTTCAGCCATTCTGATAGGTCCGGTGTCTCAGCGTGGTTTAAATTTGCATTTCTCTTATGGTTAATGATGTCGAAAATCTTTTCATGTGCTTCCTTTGCATCTGTACATCCTCTTTGGTGAAATGTCACTTAACGTCTTTGCCCATGTTCTCATTTGATAGGTTTGTTCGTTTGTTTACTGTTGAGTTTTGAGAGTTCATTTATATTCTAGATACTGGTACTTTGTTGGTATGTGATTTACAGATATTTCCTCCCAGCCTGTAACTGACGGTTTCATCCTCTTAACAGGTGTTTTGAACTGTGAAATTTTAAATCTTCATGATGTCCAATTTGTCAATTTTTTTAGAACTTGCTGCCTAGGAACCTAGCCCTAGTTTCCAAAGATCTTTCTCCTCTTTTTTCCTAAAAGTTTTACATTTTACATGAAAATCCATGATGCATTTTGGGTTAATTTTGTACGAAGTCTGTGGTTTCTGTCAAGTTCATTTCTGGAGTCTAGTCATTCATGGCTTCAGCCACTTGTTAAAAAGATGAACTTTCCTCTCGAACTGCTTTTGCCCCTTTGTCAAAAATAAGTTGGGCGTATTTCTGTGGGTCTGTTCCCAGGTTCTCTGTTCCGTCCCAGTATCTGTGTGTCAGTCCCTCTGCGGCTACCACACTGTCTCATGTCTATGGCTACAGCCTTGAAATTGGGAGCTTGTCCTTCCCACTTCCTTCTTCTTTTTCAAAACTGCTTTTAGCTATTTTAGTTGCTTCTTTGTTTTTCTTATGCATTTTTAAATTATCTTGTCTACATCTATAAAAACATCTTGCTGGGATTTTGATAAGAATCATGTTAGTCCTGTACATCAATTTGGGGAGAACAGACATCTTCCTCTGCTGATTTTTCCAGTCCATGGACCTAATAAATAAATGTCTCTCCATTTATTCAGATCTGCTTTGAATTCTTTCATCACTATTTTGTACTTTTCAGCATCCAAGTCCTGTACATTTTTGTTAGATTTACACCTAAGTGTTTCATTTATTGAGTGGTTTTGTATTTTTTATTTGGGGGTCCACCTGTTCATTACTCTATATAGAAATACTGCTGAATGTTGTATGTTTATCTTGTATCCTGCGACCTTACTGAACCACCTTATTTGTTTTAGTTCTAGGAGGTTGGTTCATTTTGGTTTTTTTATTGCCTCCTTTTTTTTTTTTGTATATTCCTGGAGATTTTCTACCTAGACAATTTCATTATCCACAGATAGGAGCAGTATTACTCTTTCTTTCTCAAATAAAATGCCTTTTATTTCTTTTTCAAGGACCTATAAAAAAGAGTAAAATAATCCTAAAGTAAGCAGAAGGAAGAAAAGAATAGAGATAAAAGAAGAAATCAGTGAGACTGAAAACAGAAAAACAATACAGAAAATCAGTGAAGCAAAGGATTATTCTTTACAAAGCACAGCATCATTGTAGGAGCCCCAGGAAGACTGATAATAAGAAAAGAAAAAAGACACAAATCATCAATACCAACAAGGAGAATGAGGGCTGTCAATACACCCCCTGCAGACACAAAATAATAAAAATAAAAGAATATGACAAATAGTTCTACACACACGAATCTGACAGCTTAGGTCTGATGGGCCATTCTTCAAAAATCACGAGCTACCAGCACTGCTCAACAATGAAAGAGATAATACGAATGACTTTATAGCTATTACAGAAATGTAGTTCATAATTTTAAAACTCCCAAAATGAAGTCCCCAGGCTCAGATGATTGCAATGAAGAATTCTACCCATCTTTCAATGGAGAATTAACACCAGTTCTACGTAATCTCCAGAAAAAGAAAGAGGAAACAGCACCCCCAAACGGATGAAGCTGGTATTGTCCGGGTACCGAAACCACCCGAGGACAGTCCAAAAAAAAAACCTATACCCCAGCATCCCTCATCAACCCAGATAAAGGAATCCTTAATAGAATTCAGTAATATATAGAATCACACACCACGACCAAGGGGGACTGATTTTCAAACACTGAAGCAGCCTTGCGAGGCTGCCCTCTCCTGGTCTTTGGGGTGGGGACGGTGAGCTTTTGTTAGGACATCTTAACCCCACAGGTGGCCTTCCAGGGCCACCAATTCTTCAGCCTCAGTTCTGGGGTACACAAGACAAAAAGAAAGCCCCAGGAAACCCCCGTCATGTCCTTCCCTGGCTCCTGACACGACTCACTGACCTGACATTTTCTCTCCATCTTTCAGAGTCTCCTTCTGTTTGTTTTATATACGACGTCCAGTGCCTTTAGTTGGACTTTGCAGGGGGATGGGGGAAAGCACTCCATCTTCCTCTAAATGACAATTTTAAACGACGGATGAAATGTGATGCTTAGCTAACCCAGCTCTTTGTGGTTTGCAATGGAGATGTGGAAGAAAAATATTGCCGTCGTTATCAGTAAACCAAGGATGTTGCAGCCGTCAAGCCACCACTTTATAGCCGCCCTGACGGTGAGCCCTGAGGGAGCTCAGGATGGAAACAGGATGCCCCCCATCTAGCAGTCAACTGCTGCAGCACCCCCAGCGGTGCACCCTGAGGAGACTCGGGTCGAGAAAGCACAGGATGCTGTCCCCAGGTAGCTAAGGTGCACATCGAAGCGATGATTTCCATGAGCCCAGACTCTTGCATCTTCCCATGCATAGAAAAGCGCTAATTCCCTAACTTGAGATGTCTGGTTTTCTTTAATGAACAGTAATCTTCTGATGTTCTGACTAGTGGGTCTTTGTGGCAAAAACTACTCTAGATCCTCGCCCCTCCCTCGCCTCTGCAGAGCAATCTCTGAGCTATCTGACAGGCTGTGTCCCTGGCTTAAGTCCTCAGTTCTGTCTGTCAAATAAAACATAACTCTTGACTTTATGTTGTGCACTTCCAGTCAACAGAGGTAGAGTTGCTGTCTCTCCCCCTGGATGCCTGCCCGCTCCCCGGGAATTCCTTCAGCCGTCCCACAGGATGGGTACGCTGTCAGGGCATGTGCGTCCCCCGTAGGACGTATGCCAAGTGAGGACCTACACATCCCCTATAATTGTGTGCACGGCGAGGGTGTGAGTTCCCCCACAGGACGTGTGCCTGGTGGGCACGAGCTGGCTCCAGCCCTCCAGGGCTGTCTGGGGAGATGCTCCAGAAAAGGCCAGAGGAAAGAGCTGCCGGGAGCCCTTTGTCTCCATCCCGGTCACCCACAGGGGTGCAGCCGGTCACCTGCGCCCCGCCTTTCCTCTTCCTGACGACGAGCCCTCCTCACATCTACGAGCTCCGGGACTCACCCTTTCGTGAAGTGCTTATTCAAGTCATTTGCCTGGTTTTCCATGAGGTTTGTGCCATTCACTGATTCATAACTAAAAAATACCGATTTTGTACGAGAGGACTTTGTGGGACACTCATAGTGGGTCTCTTGGTGGGTCTGTGGCGAGTGTCTTCTCCACCCTGGGGTGTGTTGGCTGCACACAAGGTCATCATCTTCATGTAGTCAGAACTCCTTTCCTGTACAGTTCAAGCATTTGTATCTGGTTAGTGAATTGTTCGTTGATGAGAACACTTCACTTGTTCCTTCTGGAACTAATTTTTGGTTAAAATGTGAGATAACATTTATTTTTTTCCATACGAAGATTCAGTGTACCCTCGACCGTTTATTCCCCCATGCCACCTGACATTAACCTGCTGACCACATACACACGGGTCGGCTCTCGGCCATCACCTGGCCTCTTTGGTCTGTTGGTCCACATTTGCATCCACATCACACCCCACTTTTCCACCAGGTCCTGATATCTGGCAGGTAGATTCTCCTGCGTGAGGGAAGAGTTAACAGGGCAGGTGTTTTACTCAGACCTTGTTCATCTTTGCAGCCTCGGCTGTGATTCCTGTTCACAGTCTGAGGTTTAAACTTTTGGAAGATTTGCGGTGGGTCAAGATGGACCTGACTGTCAGATTGTTTAATATAAACGTTAAGATCCACCACGTGCACCCGAAGTGTTCTCCCCTGTCAACACCTCTGAAACCAGGTGTATGAGGTTTTTACTCTGCACACCAGCCGATTCTCCAGCCCTCTGACACCAACCAGGTGTTTAACAATTCAATTCAGTCCTGACACGAACCACCCACCCAGCGCAGAGCCCACAAGTTGAGGGCTCAGTCCCACGAGACTGCCCCCTGACTTCAGACACCTGTGACAAGTCTGGGGTTTCCACCGGTGCTTCTGACCAAAAGCTGCTATAACCTGCGGGTTCCCATGACCCCTTCCTCAAATTCAGTAATTTATTAGAATGACGCAGAGCTCAGGAACGCGCTTTACTATCACCAGTAATTGTCAAGGGTCCGACTCAGGTTCATCCAGATGGAAGAGATGAACAGGGCAGGTGTAGGGATGGGGGGAGGAGCTTCCACACTCTGTGGGCACCACCCTCCCAGCACCCCGGGAGCTTTCTGGACCTTGTCGTTTAGGGGTTTTATGGAGGTTACATTACAAGGACTTGATTGATCAAATCACCCGACATTGGGGATTGAATTCCATCTCCAGCCCCCTCCCCTTCCCTGGGTGCCTGAGATTTGGGCTGAAAAGTCCAATCCTCTAATTGACTCTTGGTCTTTCTGGGGACCAGCCCCGACCCTGAGCCTATCAAGGGCCTCCCACCCCACCCCCCCTCACCAGGCTTTCCATTAGCGTACAAAAGACACTCTGTCACCTCGGAGACTGCAAGGGTTATAGGAGCTGTATGCCAGGAACCAGGGGCAAAGACTGAGTATCTATGCTTTATTGATCCCCAGTGCCTGCCTGAGTTGGAGTCAGACCACTGGAGACCAAGGCCGGAATGGGCATCCCTGGACGGAGGCATGGCACACGCATCTCCATGGTTCTCATCTGGAGACAAGGGCACATCCATGAGCTCACAGAAGGAGGCTGGGGAAACGGCACGTAGTCTCTCTGGCTCTTGTCTCCAATGCATTTTTCTGAAGTTTCTGTACAAGCCTTTCACTGGAGTAAAACTTCACTGTGAGTAGCTCTATGTCAAGCCAAGCAAGTCCCTCCGGTGAACCCCAGGACTGGGGAGTGGTCATGGAGCACCCCCAGGTGCTAGCTGTCCTGGCTTCTTTGGCTCCTGCATTCACATACAAACTTGAGAGTCAGCTTTGCTCAGTTTCCACCCAAGGATATTACCGGGAGGCTGACAGAGCTTGAGTTCAATCCATGCATTAATGTAGGGGAGAGTTTGCATTTTCATAATGCTAAGTCTTCCAATACATGAACACAATGTACCTCTCCATTTATTTAAGTCTTTCTTAATTTATTCCAACAATTTATTTTATAATATTTTATACTTTTCAGGGTAAAAAATGTTACATATTTTGTTAGATTTGTTCCTATGCAAAATACCTTTAATGTGTTTGGATGTTTTTTGCAAATGACGTTGTTTTCTTAACTTTATCTTCTACTTGTTTGTTGCCAACATAAAAAATATATAATTGAATTTTGCATATGGAGCAGAATTTGAGTGACCTTGGTAAATTCACCTGATTCTCATCATTTGTCAGTAGACTATTAAAGATTCTCTAGATATGTAACCATACGCACAATGGTCTCTCTCCCTTTCCAATCCTTATATTTATTATTAATTTTTCCTTTTTAGGGATTTTTCATGCTTGGATTCTCAGCAGAGTGTCGAGTGGGAGTCCTAGTACATCCAAACGTATGTCCTCGTTCCATCGCTATGCCCAGCCCCTGACCTGGTGAGGATGCCTGCCTCTTCTTCTCCATTTCCTGACGCAATTGCTCTCCTGGCAAAGCAAAGCAGAATTACCATCCATCGTGAATCTTAATCTTACTACGGTGAATTCATCTGAGAGTTGTGGTAAGACATATGTAAAGGGTCAGCACTTTATTCACCCAAGTCACCAAAGACAGCATGTTTCAATCTCTCCTCCTTCTTTGACATCCACATCCCCTTCCCCTTCCCCTTCTCCATCTCCATCTCTACCTTTTTCTCTTTCTCTCTGTCAAACTACCCATCTTAGAATCAGAATACATAAGTAGGACGGTTGTCTTGAAGGTTTTACTTAAAGTCAGTAAACTTTAAACTTTTCTGACATGATGACGAGCCTTGCCAGTTATGATATTTTCCATAAATCCAGGGAATGATAAATGAGGCTCTGAGAAAGTATATTGAAAGCACACACAGGCACACCTCATTTTATTGCACTTTGCTTCACTGTGCTTCACAGATATTGCTTTTCTAATACAAGCTGAAGGCTTGTGGCATCCCTGCATTATTAGTCGACAGTTGTTTAGCAATAAAGTATTTTTAAATTAAAGTATGTACATGATCTTTTTAAGCCATAATGCCATTACACACCTAATAGTTTACAGTATAGTGTAAATATAACTTTTTTTTTTTTTTTTTGCGGTACGCGGGCCTCTCACCGTTGTGGCCTCTCCCGCTGTGGAGCACAGGCTCCGGACGCGCAGGCTCAGCGGCCATGGCTCACGGGCCCAGCCGCTCTGCGGCATGTGGGATCCTCCCGGACCGGGGCACGAGCCCGTGTCCCCTGCATCGGCAGGCGGACTCCCAACCACTGCGCCACTAGGTAAGCCTAAATATAACTTTTATATGCATTGGGAAACGAAGGAAGTCACGCGACTCACTTCATTTTGATATTCACTTCATCGTGGTGGTCTGGAATCAAACTCATAGTGTCCCCAGGGTTGCCTGTACACAAAATCCAACGTCATAGTTTACATTCTAAGTAGTTATTAAACATACAGTAACAAATCTGGATTTCAACTTGAAAACTTGTGCGACATTTCATAAATTTTCAAAGTTCTTTTGGAGGAAGAAGAACAAAACATTCAACCACTGACATAAAGGACTGTCAGAAGGAAACAAACACAGGAATGCTTCTGACATAAACAACAGTGGTGAGAATAACTGGGAACAAACCTGAGAAAGGATAAATAAAGGACTGCTTATTGATATGTGAGACACAGCACATCACTGTTAAAACAAGCGACCAAATCAACACAGCTCATGTTGTGTGAAACAGAAAGTCCCAAAGAAGCTATATTTTATTTTAAAATGTAAAGCACTACAATACAATACAAATTGTTTATAGAGTGAACTACAAAACCCAGAGCGAAAAATTACAAGCCAACTTCACCGTAGTTGTTTACTCTTTAAAATCAGCTTTCTTCGTAAAATCAGAAGCAAATACCACCAGACGTTGCCCGTGGTCGTGGACACAGATGTATCTGTTACATTTTTCTTGGTTCTTTTTTGTATACTTGAGATGTTGTCATTTCTCCCAAAACCCTGACTGATGGTGCAAACAGAGCCATGGATTCAGTGCTATTTCTGAGGCGTATATTCTCATTTTCCCTGGCCTTCTTCCCTTTTATCCTCTCTGGCCAAGTGTCAGGGCTATCATTGTTTTTCCTGATCTATTTTGAAATTGCTTTTCTCAAGGCGCTGAATACTATATGCTGAATGAATATAAGTAAACAGTGAGATATTCACAATAAAATATGAGATAAAATGCAGTGCATTTGAGGGGACTTTCCAAGAGTTCATTAAATAATACTCAGTAATGAAAAAGCTGGGTCAGGCCCAGGTCTGGCATGGACGCCAGGTGTTGGAGTCACTCCCTGGCTCGGCTTCCAGAAGCTTCTAGTCAAGCTGGGCCTCAGGTGCCAGACTCCCCCCTGCAAACCAGCTCCCCACCTGGCTCCCCAGAGGCTTTCAATGCCACATTCCTCCCAGTGACTGAGGGGCAAAGCCAGTGGGGGTGGGCAGGCGCCAGAGCGGCCGCTTCCCCCTTAACACCCCCTCGTGTGTACACACACACATACACACGTGCAGGCACACGAACACATGCACCCAGTTGTTCGGGAAATTAAAAAAAAAAAAAAATCTTCCCCCAACCCAGAAAACTTCTCCAAATATGTTGTGGAGAAAGAAAGCAGGTGCGCTACTGAATACGCATGAAGGCAGTGTGCTGCGTGTCTCAGGCCATCTGCTGAGAAGGCACAGAAGGAACCTCACCTGTCCTGGCCACGCAGATACACCCCACTCCGTCCACGTCTCAAGAAAAACATAGGCGGTCTGTGAGCAACAGGGCTTCTGTCCCTTTTGTCCCAGTCAGTGCTGACTTGATCATGGAGAGGTGGGGACCCCCTCGTGGGCTCCCCATCCTCAGGGCAGGAGGTAGTCTGTGAACTGGAGCAAGGCATCCACCAAACGTCCCTGGAGGCTGTTTCGCAAGGGCGGCGGGCAGGTCCCGGAGGAAACCATCCTGAGCTGTGAGGCTGTGAGAGGCTCCTTCAGCCCTCAGGAGCGCTCGCAGCGCGGGAACTACACCTTTACTTTGTTATGGTTTTTATTACCCTCTACTTCTTCCCTCATCAGGCTGCCCCTCCCTCTCTTTTGCAGGGAAATGTCATTCAATTCTGGGTACGTTTCATGATTCCTCATCACATGGCCTTTGCATTTATCATTACTTCTTTTTTTCTTGAATTTTATTTATTTTTTTATACAGCAAGTTCTTATTAGTCATCCATTTTATACACATCAGTGTATACGTGTCAATCTCAAACTTCCGATTCATCATACCACCACCCCCGCCACCACCTTCCCCGCTTGGTGTCCATACGTTTGTTCTCTACGTCTGTGTCTCAATTTCTGCACGGCAAACCGGTTCATCTGCACCATTTTTCTAGGTTCCACATATATGCGTTAATATACGCTATTCATTTTTAATTTAATTTTTTTTTTGCATGTCTGCAGGTGCGCATCCAGGCAGGTTCACACATGCTCACCTGGGCTTCCCAGCTCCTCGTCGTGCCATGCTCTGTGGCCCCTCCCACAGGTCCCACTGGCCAGGACGTGGGGACGTGGAAGAGACTAGCAAGCCGCCGTCCCCTTGGGCCCTCCACTGTCAGCCAGGTGGCATGGGTCCCCCCCGCCTCAGGGCCTCCCGGACTCCTCCCTCTCGAGAGGTGTCCGGGCCAGCAGTCCTTAAGCCTGTCTTTCCCACAGACTTGCTTCCAAACTGCTCTGTCTCTGAGGGCAGGTCCAGCTGGGAGACCCTGGGGACCCCCTCTCCTGAATGTCTCACTGCAGCTTCCAAGCTCTTCGGAGAATTGAGAGAACAACCCACACAACGCTGGCGAGATCTGCAGGCTGGCTCTTTCACGGCACCTCCGCAGTCGCGTGCCCATCGCGACGCGATTTCAGAAGGTGTTTCTAAGGAGACTGGGTGTGGGCGGCTGTTTCCCAGCCACCCGAGACCAGACCTCTGGCTCCCCCGATGGCAGTGAGAACAGCTGATCCACACTGAGTTCTAGGTACCGCGCTAAGCCTCTACATGCAGCGATTTGCTCCCTTCAGGAAGATGGAGGACCGCGGGCTGTGACCGTCCAGCAGAGGCAGTGACCAAGCTCCAGACCCACCAGAACAGCTGGAACCAAGTGCCTTGACTTGACTCCACTTGGAGTGTCTACCAAACGATCACGGTTTTAACTCAGGAAATCGGGGTCTTGCCACATCTGCGTTCGGCAGCCACCACAGTGGGACGTGAATTCACGTGGTGACAGGAGGCGCCGTGCCCTCTGAACCAGGGCCCCGGACCCACCCTCTCCTCCGACCCCACGCCGTCCCTGAGGCCTCGCTGCCCTTGTGCTCCACATCCAGCAGAGCCCCAAGGCCCAGAACCTCCTTCTCTCCTCTGAGACGCAGCCTCCGGTTAGGGGCTTTCAGAGCTAGTGTGAACATACTGAGAGCTAATAATAATAGTAATACAAGTGTACAGTGTACCCACCATCTGGCGTAGAAAAGAGAACGTTCCCAGTACTTCATGCCTCCTGGGGGCCCTCCATGCTCATACGCTGCTTCCTCTTTACAGAAATAAAATCCATCCTAAGTTTTGCCTTAATCATCCCCTTTCTTTTTAAATAAGATTGTTGTACTCACACAACTCCTGTCTGCAGATAACGTAGAGTTAGATTTGCCCTGTTTTGAACTTTCTGTAAATGGAATGACAGTGAATGCATTCTACGGCTTGTCTTTTTTTTGCTATTCCAAGAGCAGGTTTTTGAGAATCATCCCTGTCTGACGTGTGCAGCTGAAAGTCACTAATTTTCAGCACAATGTGAGGTTGCATTTATGGATGTGCCACGTGTGGCCCATCCCGCTGCTGCTGGCGGCAGTGAGACGGTCTCGGGTCTTGGCGCCGTGAACGTGACAGCTGTGTGCGCACTCGCACACGTCTCTAGCTGCACGCGTGAACGTTGCTCTCACTCCAGATGCTCCAGTCCGAGGGGTGCACCTGCTGGCCTGAAGGAGATGCGTGATCCAGGTGTGCCGTGAAGCTAGGCTGGCTTCGGAAGCTGGACGCCTCACTACCCAACAGCCTAAGGCAGCCCCACTTACTCCCCAGGTGCCCTCTTGGCATGTGTGGCCGTGTGCCTGTGTGTGCTGGACGCACGCGGGTGTGTAGTGGGATCTCATTTCATTTTGCAATTCCCTGCTCATGATGAATGGGGATTCTCCTTTGGTATATTTATTGATCATCCAGGTTTTCCCTTCCATGTCTTTTGCCCACTTTTGTATGGACTTTCCTTTTTCCGTCCTGATGTGCGGAGGTTTTCCTGTGTTCCAAGTACTAACCCACCGTCTGTCACGTGTTCTGCCATGATTTTTCTCCACCTTTGCAACTTGCTTCTTCCCTGAATTTGCATTATTAGGTGCTGAGCAGTGTTGCCTGATTTTAATAGAGCTAAAATCATGAGTCTTTTGTTTCTTAGTTTGTGCTTTCTGTGTCTTGTTGAAGAAATACTGTCCTACCCTGAGGGCATAAAAGTTTTCCGCTGTGTTGACTTCTAAAATGCATTCGTTTATCTTTTATATTTTGGTCTTTAATTCAAATAGAAATAATTTTTGTACATGGTATGAATTGGGATCAAAGCCCATGTTTTGTGATGAGAATAATTTGTTGAAACATTATTTGTTGAAATATCTGACATTTCTATCTCTTCCTTCCATTTAGAGACTGCACACAAGTTTGGTTTCTCGACTCTGCTCTGTTCCGCTTAAAAGCAGTGGGTCAGGACCCTTCTCCTTAAAAAGAAAAGAAAAAAAAATAGAAAAACATGTTGGGATTTTCACTGGAATTGAATTACTTTTCTAATTTAGTTCCAGGGAAATCAATATTTTTATAATAATATCCCAAAGTCCATGCATATGGTATATCTTTCCTAATTTTTAGCTCATTAATTTTTTCAGAGATTTTGTAATTTTCTCCAAAAATGTCTTATGTATGTCTTCTTAGATTATTACTGGTATTATAATTTTTAAACATTAATTAAATAATATTTTTATTATTATTTATTATTATTATATTTATTATTCAAATATTTAACTGTATCAGACAGTTTAACTGAGTCCATTGAGAAAAGGTATCATTTTGCTCCTTTAACTTATTAATGTGGAGAAATACAGAAGCTGATTTCTACGGCTAAACCTCTCTTTCATTCCTGGGATAAGCCCAATTCAATAAGCAGTGATGTTTTCTTTTTTATATGCTGTTGCATTCTTCTTGCTGCTAGTAATTAAGATCTTTGTATCTGTATTTATGGGTGACATTGTCCTATTCACACTTTTCTCATAATTGTCTTGTTTGAGATCAATGATTTTTCTACTATCAAGGTCATATAAGCCTCTTAAAATGATTTAGGGAATGCCCACTGTGTATGGGATGGAAAATTTGTATTTTGTTCCATAAACATTTGGTAGAATTTGCCTCTTAAAAAGCCAGGTGTAGGGCTTCCCTGGTGGCGCAGTGGTTGAGAGTCCGCCTACCGACGCAGGGGACGCGGGTTCGTGCCCCGGTCCGGGAAGATTCCACATGCCGGGGAGCGGCTGGGCCCGTGAGCCATGGCCGCTGAGCCTGCGCATCCGGACGCTGTGCTCCGCAACGGGAGAGGCCACAGCAGTAAGAGGCCCGCGTACCGCAAAAAAAAAAAAAAAAAAAAAAAAAAAAAAAAAAAAGCCAGGTGTTGTGCTTTCTTGGAGGGAAGAATTCTTCTCTGTGTTTTCAATTCCTAAATGGTAATATGAGAATTAAAGGGGTTTTTTCTTCCTCTGCTTCAATTAGATCTGTTGTCTTTCTTGTAATTTTTCTATTTCACCTAATTTTTTAAAATGTATTGGTGTTAAATTATTCATACTATTATCTTTTTAATCTTGGCTGCTTCTTGAAGTCGTGGTCTTTTTTTTGGCTCCTAAAATGTATACCATGGTTTAGTCCTTTTGTCTTCATCCATCCTGATGATGTTCGCAGTCCTAATAATCTGCTCTAAGAACTGCCATTTGATTCCGTTGATTTTCATTTTCAAGTTCATTAATTTCTGTGTCTTACTTCCTTCATACTGCTTCGGTTTTTATTCTATTCTATTTTTAAATTTCTAGCTTTCGACATTACTTTTTGCTTTATTGACATTTTAATTAAATTATTAATTTATGTGATGAAATGATATTGAATTATTCTGGAGAAGAGCTTGCTCTCTCTCTCTCAATTCGTTCACACTTTTTTAAAAAGTTTGTGGGCTGGTGCTCTTGTTTTATTTTATTCCTTTTTAAGTTACCATAGAGTAAAATGGGCTTTAAGAGGAATGTGTAGACAGTCATGAGTTTTAATACTTGTTTAGATCCAGTCCAGCTGGATGGGAATCTGTCACCACAGGACCTTTCTCGTGTGATTCCCCATCCTGTCCCTGTCCCCTGGGAGCCACTGATCTGTTCTCCATGTCTGTAGTTATGCCTTTCAAGAATGGCATAAAAAGAGAATCACAGTGTGTGTAACCTGCTGAGACTAGTTCCTTTCACCCACACGACTCCTTTGGAGAACCCACGTGCTCTTGTGTGAGTCAATGTTCTGTTCACGTTCACTGCTGAGTCCACCCCCACGGGGCAGTTCCAGGGCACAGATTCCACTGTATCCCATTCTGTTATTCCATCGCTCAGATATATCCAGTGTGGATCCAATTCATCTGCCGAAGGACATTTGGATTGTTTCCTGTGTTTGGCTGTGAATAGAGTCACCGTTAGCGTTAGTGCACATTTTTTATACAAACAATGAATTTCATCTCTCTCAGGTAAATACCTATAAGTACAATTATTAACTTCTATCATTTCCAATTTTCAATGATTTTTTCCTTTTATGTATTGTGTTCCTGGTGCCAGGTCACAAGATTTTCTGCAACGTTTCCTTACAAAAGTTGTGTAGCTCACACTTTACATTTAGATCTGAGGCTCATTTCTGGGTTAGCTTTTCATAAGCAGTGAGATTTAAGACAAGGTTTACTTTTTGATAAATGGAGATCCAATTTCTCCATCATCTTTTGTTGAAACACTATTCTCTTCCACTGAATTGTCTTTGTGCCATTGTTAAAAATCAGTCAGCCAGGGCTTCCCTGGTGGCGCAGTGGTTAAGAGTCCACCTGCCAGTGCAGGGGACATGGGTTCGAGCCCTGGTCTGGGAAAATCCCACATGCTGTGGAGTAACGAAGCCTGTGCACCACAACTACTGAGCCTGCACTCTAGAGCCCACGAGCCACAACTACTGAACCCCACGTGCCTAGAGCCCATGCTCTGCAACAAGAGAAGCCACCGCAATGAGAAGTCCTCGCACCGTAACGAAGAGTAGCCCCCGCTCGCTGCAACTAAAGAAAGCACGCGCACAGCAACGAAGACCCAATGCAGCCAAAAATAAATTAATTAATTATTTTTTTAAAAAAATCAGTTGGCCACCTCTGGGTAAGTCTTTTTCTGGGTTCTGCGCTCTGGTTCATGGATCTATGTGTTTATCTCTCCATGAATATGGTAGGGTCTTGACTACTGCAGCTTCAAGCTGGTCTTACAACATGGCATTACAATGCCTCCAAATTTATTTTTTGTTTAAAATTGCTTAGGCTATTCAACTTTCTTTATCTTTCTAAGTAAATTTTAGCATCAGTTTTTCTACGTCTACAAAACAATTGTGCGTTTTAACTGGACTTAATTCAAATCTGTAGATAAATTGAGGGAAATCTGACATTTTCCTTATGCTGAATCTTCCCATCCACTGACATTATATGTCTCTCTGTTAGATCTTCTTTGATTACTTTCATCAGCACTTTGCAATTTTCAGCACGAAAATTCTATCTATGTTTTGTTAGCTTTATCCCTAAGAATCTCATTTTTAAGCTATTGTAAATGACATTGTTTTATTAATTTCAGAGTTCAGTTGTTTATTGTCAGAATATAGAAATATGACATTCTTATCCTTATTATTTCCTTCATTTTACTTGCTTTTGATTCCTTTGCTCATCTTTTCTAATTTCTTAAAGTAAAAACTTATACTGTTAGACTAATTTTCTTCTCAATATAAGTGATTAATTCCATAAATCCCCTTCTTGGAACTCCTTTAGCTATATTCTGCGAATTTTGATATGATGTATTTTCATATTTGTTCAGTTCAAAATATTTTCAAGCTTCCACTGAGGTTGTCTCCTGACCCACAAATTATTTACAAGTGGGTTACTTCATGTCCAAGTGTTTCGATATGTTCCTGTTATTTTCCTGCTATTGAACATTTAATTCCTTTATGGTCAGAGAACATCTTTTGTATGATTCCCATTATTTAAATTGTGTTAAAGTTTGTTTCATAAACCAGGACGTGGTCTATCTTGGTGAATGTTCCATGTACACTGGAAAGCAGTGTGTGTTCTGCTGGTGTTGGTGGGAGGTGGGGGGATGGGGGGTTTCTACAAATGTCAGCTAAACCCAGTTGGTTGGTGGTGTGATTCAGGCCTCCTTCAGTCTTTCTGATGTTCTGACTATGAGGTGTGTCAACACTGAGAAGGGAGTGTTGAAGCTTTCTGTTACAGCTGTGAATTTGTCCATTTATCCTTTTAATTATTTATCCTTTTAGTTTAATATCCTTTTATCCTATTTATCTTGAAGCTATATTTTTAGGTGCATACAAGTTTAGTATTGTTGTCATGTCTTCTTGGTGAATTGACCCTTTATCCTCACATAAGTTACCTCTTTATTCCTGTTTTATTTTTGCTTCCTTTGAAGCCTACCTTGTTTAATATTAATAGAGCTACTTCATTCAGCTTTCTTTTGACTTGCTTCCATGTTATACCATCCTCTGTCCTTTAACTTCTGAACTGAGTGTATCTTTTTGTTTGAAATGAGTTTCTTATATCTAATGTATAGTTGGGTCAAACTTTCCTATCCATTCCGATAAAGTCTGTCCATCTGTTTAAACAACTTGCCATTCAAAAAAGTATTGATATATTTAGATGTATGTCTACCATTTTATTATTTGTTTTCTATTTGTTCCAACTATCTTTCTTTCCTCTGTTTCTCCTTTCCTCTGTCTTTGGGATTATATGAACAATTTTAATTCCATCCCAGTCTCTTTCTGCAACATCTCCAGTCCTTTTGAGTTCCCAGAAGCTCCCCCTTTTCATCCTCCAGCCACAAATCTGGGGCTTTACTTACCCCCTATGGCTGCATACCCCCCCTGGCTGCACCCACTTTCAGAACCAAAGTGGAAGGAGATGAGAGACAGAAAGAAGCAGTGGGATTCGCCCAGCTCCTTTTGGTCCAGAGCATCTCTGTTCAGATTGGAAGCCCCCCTCCCTCAGTGTTGTGGGTGGCATGGGTACCCCTGCCACCTCTGTCACTTCTGTTCCTGCTGTCGTCCCTGAGTTATTGACATTGTCTGGGCTGGGGGCTTGCGATAACACAGGACAGACAAAGTAGCAATGGGGAACCTCTCCTCCCCCGTCTCTCAAGGGCTAGGAGGTCCCTCTCCCTCCTTGAAGCAGAGCTAGAGGGTCTCCTGGAGCGCCCATCAGCACCTTCAGTATCTCCTGGATTCAGGCCAGGAGATATTGAAGGACGTACCGGGGGGAAGGGGGTTCACCACTATCTTGGTCGTCCTTTGAATTCTGGTTTTCTTGCCCAATCTGCCTTAGGCCACAGACTTTCAGAGCCTTCAGGTGTACGCTCCAGGCATTGTGTGCGGGTCTTATAAGAGCATTTAAAGGGACAGACAGGTGCAGCCTGCGTACTCCACCTGACCCACAACCAGACTCCCCAAATGTTTTGTCATTCCACAAACTTTTAAACTTCATTCATATTGGCCCTGTGATACTCTTTCTGAATAGATTGCTAAGAAGTTTTTATTTCCTATCATAACTTTGAGTCAGATATGCTATCCACTTGTAGGGGTCTGTGTGTGTGTACCAATTCATGTCATTAGTTTAATTCTAGAAGGTATTTTTCCATTTTCTTGGTTTCCTAGATAAGCAGTTATAAAACCAGCAAGCATTTTTGTTGTTGTTGTTAAGAATTCTACTTTCCTATTGTTTAAACCACATTTAAAATGGACTTGTCCTAATGTGCTTACAATAAAATACACCACACTCCTAAGTAATGTGACTACCAGGGTTAATAACTGGTTCCTTATTTTTATTGAAATGACTGTAATGTTTTTCTTTAAAATTGTATTTGCTGTTGCTTTTGGTAAGTACTTTTAATTATGTTAAAAAATTTCTTTGTGTTCCTATATTATATAGCAATTATTAAGAATGCTTGCAGATATAATAAAATTCTTTTCAAGTTTTTCTGATACAATGTTACTTTATTTTTCATCCAATTTATCTATGGAGTGGATGAAGTTGGTGAGTAGTCTGATGTTAAATTATACTTAGTTTCTGAAATAAATCCTACCTTGTTACACTGTCCTATACTTTCAAAGCATTTCCATATTCTATTTGCTAACCCCTTGCTTAGAATTTTTGACATCTAAGTCATAATTAGTGCACTTTCTTTAAGGTGTGGGTATTACACTTGTTTCCACACGTGAAATCAGGCATTTTTTACAGTTTTCCATGATACCGCCATGTCTTCCGTGGTATTTAATAACCACTAATTAGGTAGATTTCAGCTGCAAAATCATTTGACCCCACTGCCTTACTGAAAGCATTATTTTCAAAGCAAATTTCCAGGGCCTCTGCTGCTTCTTGGGCTAAGGTTAGTGGTTTACTTTTGTTTGCACCCCTATATTACATAGCAGTTATTAGACTGTTGGCAGGTTTAATAAATTCATTTCAGGATTCTCAAAGGCAAGTGTTTCCTTTGTGGTTCAAATTTTATTTCTATGAACACGCTGCCCTTATTCCTGACCACCGCCCCGCACCCATGGCCCTGCTGTGGCCTCACCCCACACAGCCAGGGGTCCCCAGGTCTTTGGTTGTCTTCTCCCGAGGGCGGGCTGAGATGCACGCCCCCTGGGCTGCTGCAGGGGTCAGAGGACAGCTTTCTGCAGGTTGCAGAGACCTGGGACTCAGTACGGAGTGGATGGGGGGGAGGCCGCCCCCTGGCCGCCCTCGGTGCGTTTGACACAAGAGTGTCGGGTGGTCTCAGGTGTCTGAGCTGAGCCTGGCCTAGTTGGTAGGAAAGGGTTTTGTTGAGGGGGGTGGGTAGGAATGCGTTTTGTGGTCTGTGCTTGGTTTATTCCCTAAGATACTGAACCATATAAAGTGTGGGTCTTCCTTTATATCATGCATTGAACCAGAGCAAACATTGGTTCTCAGGGGCAAATAGACTTAGGTGTGCCCAGGGTCTGTGGCCTCCAAGGGCCCAGAATGCACAGGGCCCACCACGTACCTGGGGTGCCGACACTTTGTGGGGATGTTTAAGACTCCCACGGGCAGAAATGGGGAGAAACACTGCGACAGGGAGGCCTCGTCATGGACGCAGGAAGCCTGTTTCGACGTGTCTGAGGTTTGAACCACGCTTCCATTCACACCCCAGTCATCTTCCTTGCCTATGATCGGGTTCCACAGGGTTCATCTATTTACGGACCTGTTCAAAGAAATAGCTGCTGCATTCGGGTATATTTCTACTGCTTTTCTGTCGGTGCCTAATTTAACTGTCGTGTTATTAATCTCTCCTTTCTTTTTCCTGCCCTTCAGCTGTCTTTCTTTGGCATGAAACACTTACTTATAAGCACTCTATTGAACCAAGCTGCATCTCCCCCCACACCCCCAGGACGTCCCGCCAGTTTGAGAACGAGAGTCTCTTCTTTACAGAGTCTTTTTTTTTTTTTAACATCTTTATTGGGGTATAATTGCTTTACAATGCTGTGTTAGTTTCTGCTTTATAACAAAGTGAATCAGTTATACATATACATATGTTCCCATATCTCTTCCCTCTTGTGTCTCCCTCCCTCCCACCCTCCCTATCCCACCCCTCCAGGTGGTCACAAAGCACTGAGCTGATCTCCCTGTGCCATGTGGCTGCTTCCCACTAGCTATCTATTTTACATTTGGTAGTGTATGTATGTCCATGCCACTCTCTCATTTTGTCCCAGCTTACCCTTCCCCCTCCTCGTGTCCTCAAGTCCGTTCTCCAGTAGGTCTGTGTCTTTATTCCTGTCTTACCCCTAGGTTCTCCATGACATTTTTTTTTCTTAAATTCCATATATATGTGTTAGCATACGGTATTTGTCTTTCTCTTTCTGACTTACTTCACTCTGTATGACAGACTCTAGGTCTATCCACCTCATTACAAATAGCTCAATTTCGTTTCTTTTTATGGCTGAGTAATATTCCATTGTATATATGTGCCACATCTTCTTTATCCATTCATCCGATGATGGACACTTAGGTTGTTTCCATCTCCGGGCTATTGTAAATAGTGCTGCAATGAACATTTTGGTACATGACTCTTTTTGAATTATGGTTTTCTCAGGGTACATGCCCAATAGTGGGATTGCTGGGTCATATGGTAGTTCTATTTGTAGTTTTTTAAGGAACCTCCATACTGTTCTCCATAGTGGCTGTGTCAATTCCCATTCCCACCAGCAGTGCAGGAGTGTTCCCTTTTCTCCACACCCTCTCCAGCATTTATTGTTTGTAGATTTTTTGATGATGGCCATTCTGACTGGTGTGAGGTGATACCTCACTGTAGTTTTGATTTGCATTTCCCTAATGATTAATGATGTTGAGCATTCTTTCATGTGTTTGTTAGCTATCTGTATATCTTCTTTGGAGAAATGTCTATTTAGGTCTTCTGCCCATTTTTGGATTCAAGTGTCTGGGAAGAGGCTCTTCCCCCAAGGCCTTCAGATCTGGGTTCACCACTTCATTACCTGATTTTAATTCCATTGACTTCGAACTGGAGAAAAGGCCTGTGACATCCCAACCAGCTTTTACACTTACTGATATCAGTTGTGAAATACACAGATTGATTTTGAGGATAATCCCTAAACATGAAAAAACAGTGGTCTCTACTAAAGTTCATTATATATCTTCTGGATTCAGTTAATTTATGGCATAATTCAATTCTTTGGTCTGTTTTAGTTTTTGTCTAACATATTTATTCAATTCTGGAGCAGATGGAATTTCTCACTATCACGCTCCTCTATTCACATCTCTTATTTGTAATCAGCTTTCGCTTTATTTATTTATGTAACATGTCTGTGACTGTTTACTACTTTTTATCTCAAATTCTAAACATTCCACATGGCACGTGGGTATTAATATGGACGTCTGCTTTTTTTTTTTACATTTGTATTTACCTGGAATTTCTGTTCATTTCAACACTGATTTTTCTTAAATATGTTTCATGCAGACTGCAGGTAACTAGTTTTTGGTTTAGAGTTGTTTTTCCCCAGGCTTGTCATTTCAGGGAAGGATTCAGTCTGATAACATTGAATGTGAACACACGATAGACCTGATTTGTCCCCTTTCTTCTTCTTTATTGATAATCCTGATTTCTTCTATGTGGTTTCCTTATCATTATTATTGTTATACTTAAATAATTATATTAAGTAATACAATAATTGAACAAAATGACAATTATAGTACTATCTCGATGGGAGCTGTCCTGTCCCTGACTCACCCTGTCCGTCCTCAGCAGCATTTTCCCTCCTGCACCCTCCTCCACCGCGTGGAGCCCCCGTGGGCCCTCGGGGCTCTGTCTCTGGGTGCAGACGTCACCTCCCTGACAGCTCTTTCCCTCCAGCTGTGACGCCGGTCCCACTCCCCCTGCCACCACTGGTTCTTTCTGAGCATCTAAGACGTTCCCTTTATCCCTGGATTCCGGGAATTTTTCCAGAATACATACAAGTGTTCATCCTTTTTTCAGAAGCCTGCCTGGGATTCAGTGAGATTGAGCCAGACAACCCCAGCTCCTTGTCAGTGGAGGAGGAATAGCTTCCTATCCGTTTAATTATTGACTATCCTCCGCTGCCCCCAGAACCTCTATCATCTGAATGTTCGGTCTCCTAAATCTATCCTCTAAGTCGAATTTTTCACTAGAGGTTTTCTCTCTAATTTTTTGGGCTATGTTTCCTCCACCTCGTCTTCTAGGACAATGCTTTGAGTCTCAGCAGTGACTGTGCTCTCCATGTGATTGGCTCTTAGTAAGAAAACCTTATTTTGCATTTCCAATAAGGATCTTCCCCAGTGTACTTGACCCCTATGTGCTTTCACTGTCTTGTCTTCCCAACTCCTCCGGATCCAGGGTTCTGTCTGCTTCCCTCTATCTGGCTGCCCACGTGCCAGGAGCTGTCTGGGGTGGGGGGCAAGGTGGAGGGCAGGCTCGGCTGGAAAACAGTTATGTTCATAGTATGATCACTTCAGCACATTGTTTCCTAGAGTAAATTCCTCCTTCCCATCCAAGTGGCTCCAGTAGGAACACAGAAACCCCATCCTTAGCCTCTGCATCGGGCTGCTTGAACTCCCCAGGACAGGAGGGACCACGGACCCCCTCCAGGAGGCCAGGGTCCCACTAGGGGGTTGCAGGGCACAGAGCTCTGGCCACAACTGGGATGCTACATCTCGATCCTCAGCAGGCCCTTTGAAGGAGGCAGCAGTGGTCTCCATGGTACCTGCATCCTCCCTCTATCCACCGGGCATGGACGTTCTGACCACCTCCCTGGCAGTGTGTCAGCACAGGAGCCGCGGTCCCTTCTGGGGTTCAGCTGTGGACAAGTAAGCAGGTCATATGCCCTGTGAAGATAAAGGTTGGGGACAAAAAGAGAGCGCCACGGCACGGGAGTGAGAAGTGAGGTCCGGACACAAGGCTCGAGGGACAGCCCCCAGGTCTCAGCAGGTCTCCTGGTGTCTTTTTCGGCTGTAGCAGGAAAACTGCACCCGGGTAGATGACAGATAGACAGATAGAGACATGGATGGATGGATGGATGGATGGATGGATGGATGGAAGGATGGAAGGACAGTGGGTGGATGGAAGGTAAGAGGAAGGGGGAGGGGGGTGGAGAGACTGGGTGGGTAGAGAGAGAGATAGACAGGTATATGAACTTTCACACTCATATTCGGACACGATCTCGCAGGTGTGTGTGTGTGTGCACACCCACACACGCGCACAGGTGTGAGTGAGCACGTGGCAGACTGTCAACAAGGCCCTGTTGGCTGTGGCCCGAGAGCAGCACCTGGCCTCCCCAGAACCCCCTCAGGAGCGAGCTAGGGAGGGACGCCTCAGGCTATCTGCAGAGCCCTGAGCCCAGACCCCACCTCTGACCCCCTCCCCAGGGGCCGCCGTGTAGTCTAAGCCCATGGGACACAGGTCCAGAGACACTGACCAGTCATCTGTGCCCATAAAGAAGACGCGTTAGCCCTGGGGTTGGCGAGGGTCTCCTGCAGCGTCTCACCGCCCAGGTGGGCTGCCTGATGGTGGGGACAGGTGAACAGGCGCTTGACTAGAGGACCGCAGCCACCACTCAGGGCTGGGGTCACAGGTCAGCAGCCAGAACCTGCACCGCACATGCCTGGACACTGACCTCATTCCCTGTCAGGGCCCCCAAACACCATCCCCTGCTCTCTGCGACGGACCCCCATGGGCAGATGTGGGACCACTTCAATGTATTGGGGGTCTCCTCTCTGGCCTTACCTCCCTCTGGGAAAGTGCCCTCTGCCCTCGTGCTGACTCTGGGGACACCTCCTCCAGGAAGCCTCCCTTGACTCCCCTGCCCTTGGTGCTCTCTGACCCTGGGCCACTAACTCTCAGAGCCCCCGATGGTGGACGGCCTTAACTTTTGTGTCTCACTTACAGGGACCCGTGATCCCTCAGGGTGGGGACTGCGGTCGGACTCGTCTCGGCAGGAAGCACAGCGTCTGCACAGAGCAGTGCCTCAATACATTTTTTTGTTTAATTTGCCCAATTCTGTCAATAAAAAAGAGCCATTATCCTGTACTAGGAGCCCCAGTTGAATCGGCTGCCTGAGATCCGCTCTGGAAGGAGAAACAGACTTTACTGTCTCAGGCTCTGCAGACGACACAACTCAGATGGTATAATTAACTTCCCAGCCTCGGAGGTGCTTTGATTTGAGTCCAATTTTATTATGTTTCACAATTTCCTCTCAGGTTTTTCTTTAATTCCTCAGCTTCATTCAAAAATAGCACAGAGACCCAAGTCTTGACAGGAAAAGATAGATTATGCACACCTCCGTTAGGCCTTGAATTACACTGAACTGTTTTCTAGGCACAAGTGACCCCAGCCCCCCTTCCCCGCACGGCAGCCCATCCAGCGGGGCGGGTGCTTCTCAGGGGAGATAGAGACACTTCTCATCTCAGGTGTTTGTCGGACCACATCTTCCCTGCTGGAGGGACGCGGCCTGAGAGACTCCCGTGCCGGCCTGGTGCTTCTGTCCTCTTGAAAAAATTGTTTGCAGAGATACCCGTGGGAAGAAGCAATCTGACTTTGCTGCTGATGGACACGTGTGCTTTTCTCTCGGTACAGACGCTCTCCAGCTGCTCTGGGTCCTGTGGCATTGCCTCTGGAATCTCAAACAGCAAATGTAGAGAACAGACGGGTGTTTGCAGGACCTGCCATTCTGGCCCTGACGCCACAACATGCCCAGCGCGAGCTCGTGGCACATCCCAGCCCTGGGGCAGCCCCTTGGGGACGCGGCCCCCACCGTCCCAGCTTTGGGACCTGCTCGCGGGCCGTGAGACGGTCCCTGTGGTGACGCTCGCTGCACGTCCTGAGCCGAGAACTCAAACCATAATCTGAGAAGACGTGAGGGGACCGTGGCGGGATTCTTGGCTTGGTGACCTCATCCTCCACGCGTGTGCTCCTGTGACATCGTCCATCTCTCGATCCGGAAACCGAGGAGTCATCCTGAGTCTGCCGTCCCCTCCCCTCCTCTCCCCTGACCCCCATCCATCAGTAAGTCTTATCTTTTTTGCCTCCTTTGTGCCTCTCTACGGCATTGATTTTGCTCCATCTCCATCCCTGGAGCTGGTCCAAGCCACTATCCTCTCTCCTCTGGGACGGAGCAAGAGCTCCATCCACCTGACCCTTTGCAACCAGCCCACCTTGGTGGACGAAACCTGCGTCTCTGTACTGCTCAGACCAGAAGGCTGATCACGCCAGGCTCTCTTCCTTCCACATTCCTGCCGAGTTTACCTCCCAACTGTTTCTCAACTTTCCTCCCCTGCATTCCTCCCTGGTGGTTGATGGTAATCTGCAGTGACTCTGCCCCATCCAGTTCCCGTTGGGTCTCCTTCCTTCCAATCTTGCCTCTGCGACTTTCTAACATGAAAATGTGTATTTCATCTTCCCCTGGAGACCCGTTACCCTCCATCTCCATAACCTCCAGCCACGGCCCCGCAGGAGCGAGACGGCCCGAGTGTGCCCGACCTGGCCTCTGTGCCTTTACTCACACTGTTCCCTCTGCCCAATGGCCTGGGTCCTCCTGCCCTTCGCGCTTCTGCCCCTTGTGCCCAGCCTTCCAGCCCCAGCTCCATACCCCCTCCTGCAGAAAGACTCCCCCAACCTGGACTTCTTCATCCTTGCTCCTAGGGCATTTTTGGGCTTTCCCACATTATGCTAAAATTATGGGGTTTTTCCTCCACTAAGATGAGTAGGGATTGAGGAAATAAGAAGTAAAGAAATGGTCAGAATACATGGAAATGTAAAACTCAATCTGTATATGAAATGAAGATAACCAGTATGAGAAGACAACACACAAGCCAAATATTCCATCCATGGAGAACGTGTGCCGGGCTTGCTAATCACACATGGGTAAGGCACACATGCACACGTGAGTGGCAACATCGCATGAGAACAGATGCAATTTGTAAACCCGCTTGCGGAAGTGGTCGCTTCAGCAGGAACAGAGGACGTCGGAGCAGAGAGGGGTTTCTGCCTGTGAGTGCGGGGAAGCTCATATACTTGGATACACCCGTTCTGGACAGGTTATGGTTAGGCGGCCACTTTTATGTCATGCTTGGTGTGGGGGGGGGGGGCTGGGAGTGAATTTCTAGAACATTCATACCTTTTGCCTGAGTCTTTCTACTCTAGTAATAAATACTAAGGTTATAATTCTAAGTCCAGCTGAATCTTTATTCAAAGCTCTATTTAAAGTGTAAAAATTGAAATAACCTAAATACACACAAAATATAGAAAGGTGATTGGTGTAACCACTGGACTACTTATTTCTCAGGGAGAGGACATTTAATCTTTTCAATTTGACTTCAGTATCAGTAACTCTCCTTTCTTCTTTTTTTGGCTGTATTGGGTCTTCGTTGCTGCATGCGGGCTTTCTCTAGTTGCAGCAAGCAGGGGCTACACTTTGTTGCGGTGTGGTGGCTTCTCTTGTTGCGG
Source organism: Orcinus orca (assembly GCF_937001465.1). NCBI lineage: Eukaryota > Metazoa > Chordata > Mammalia > Artiodactyla > Delphinidae > Orcinus > Orcinus orca. The sequence continues at coordinate 101,681,165 of NC_064569.1, forward strand.
AGCACCGGCTCTAGGCACACGGGTTCAGTAGTTGCGGCATGCAGGCTTAGTCGCCCCGTGGCATGTGGGATCTTTCCAGATCAGAGATTGAACCCGTGTCCCCTGCATTGGCAGGCAGATTCTTAACCACTGTGCCACCAGGGAAGTCCCCCGTATCGGTAACTCTTACGGCACTCTCTCTCCTGTAGGTCTTGATGAGACAAAGTTCTCCCCTTCCCTCTGTGTAGAAGGGAGACCCCAATCTCCCGTCCTTGCAGGCGGGCAGGGCTGTGGCTCATGCCTGCAGAGGGTGGCACTGTGGAAGACTAAAGTCTTCAAGATCAGAGATATGTAAAAATAATAATATATTTTAGCCAAGTTAATCTTATCCCAGGAATGAAAGATTAGTTTAATATTTTAAAAATCAACCAATGTAATTCACCACCTTAACAGAATAAAAAAGAAAACCAATGGTTGTCCTAATATTTCATAAAAACTTGTTCAATGAAATTCAGTCTATATATGACAAAAACTTAGAGCAAACTAGGAATAGAAAGAAGTTCTTTAATATCACAAAGACTCACAAAGCACAGCTACCAGAAAACCAATGGCGGAGATTATACATACTGACCAAATATTGAAGGCTTCCCCCTAAAAGCAGGCAGGAGGCGTGATATTCCACCATCACCACTTATGTGTAAACACTGTCCTATTATATAGAGAATGGATAAACAACAAGGTCCTACTACATAGCACAGGGAACAACATTCAATATTGTTCAATATTCATCACTGTGCTGAAGTTAACACAGCACTGTAAATCAACTATACTTCAATGAAATAAATTGAAAATAACAATAATAATAAAAATATTGTCCTAGAGATCCTCAACATTGCAAGTAAAAAAAAAAAATACATAGAAACTGAAAGTAAGGAAGTGAAAATATCTTTACTTGTAGGTAACGTGATTATGTATGAGGAAAATCTGAAGGAATCTATAAACAAATCATTAGAATTAATTAGCAAATTTAGCAGGGTCGATACAATATTTCCATATACTAGTAACAATTAAGCAATGGATTTTTTAAATGCCATTTATAATAGCATCAACAAATTGAATACTTAATGACAGATGTACATGACATCTGCACTGAAAACCACAAACCATGGCTGAGAGAATTAGAGAGGGTCTAGATAGATGTGAAGAAGTATCACACTCATGGATTGAGGTTCAGTATTGCCAGTTCCCCTCACCTTGATCTATAGATTCACTGCAAGTCCATTTCAAACTCCACTGTAGTTTCTTGTCACAATGTCCAAACTGATGTTAAAACTGATAAAGCAGATCAAAGGGTACAGAGGCACCAAGACCCCCTTTGAGGGGCAGCCCCCCAAATTCCAAGACTTTCCGTGAACACGCTGCGCTGTTGGCACCAGGCAAGGTCGACAAACGGAAGAGGAAGGGCCCGGAATGGATCACAGGTGTGCGGTCACTTGATGTAGACAAGACGCCAAGGTCACCAGAAGAGGAAGGGAACATGATGTGATCCCTTTGAAGAGAACGAATCTCCGTTTCTACCTCACACAGTTGATTTAAATGACCATTTTCCTAAACGTAAAAGCAAACACTATACATCTTTCCGAAGAAAACTTAATAGGGTATTTTCATGAACTTGGGGTAGGCAACAATTTCTTCAACAGGACACTAAAATTCTGTGTCCCGGACATCCTCAACAGTGGAAGGAAGAAAAAAACGACATAGAAATTGAAAGTAAGGAAGTGAAAGTATCTTTATTTGTAGGTAACATGATTATGCAAGGGTTTTTTTAGTTGATAAATTGTCCTTTATTTTTAAAAAAGAACTCTGTTCCTCACAATAAAAAAGTGAGCAGTCTCCCACAGACTCTGGGCAGATTTTCAGCATGTACCCGATGAAAGAAACACACTCAGACCATATAGAGGACTTCTGCACCTCTGTCAGAGAAGACAGTCCATTTAAAAGTATAGACAAAAGGCCCTACAAGCTCTTCACAAAGGAAGATGTCCACATAACAGAGGAGCATACAGCCAGGCACTTAGAATTAATACAAATTAGGAAAACTAACATTAAAATCATGAACTACAACGACCCACCCACGAGAATGGCTCCGATGACACGACAGGAGATGCCAAGTGTAGACAAGGATGTGGAGGGTGGGGACTGTCTACACCTGGGGGAGAAGCACAGGACGACCGTGATGAGAAGCTGATGACATTTCCCAATAAAGTCGAGCACAGTCCCAATAAAGTTCTTTACTACTGGATCATATGGTAAATGCAGGTCTAACTTTATTGTTTAAATGCCAGAATGGTGGAACCAGCAATGTCTGAGAGCCCCAGTGGCTCTGGACCTTTGCCAGCACCCGGCACTGTCAGTGGTTTTACCCACAACCCCTCTCTCGGGGGTGGGCCGTGAGAGGTGAGTGTGTGTTTCTCACAAACACTCACAGCAGCTTCTGTTTATAAACCTCAAAAGCCAGAAACGTTCCGAGAGTCTATGAACAGGACCACAGATAAGAAAGCTGGTGGGTTCATAGCCGGCTCGCTCCAGGCAGACGGACGGGTCTCAGATGCATCAGGTGAGTGAAGGAAGGCAGAACAGAGGCACCAGTGCAGGTGGGCTTTACCAGGCGTACGCGTAGCGGAAGCTCATCGCAGTGGACGCCTCTATCTCGTGTATTTTACTACATTCAAAACATATTTCAATTATTATTTTACTTTATGATTTTTTTATTAAGGTGTAGTTGATGTACAGTGCGTCAGCTTCAGGTGTACAGCAAAGTGATCGATTTATACGTATACGTGTGTGTGTGTGTGTGTGTGTGTGTGTATTCTTTTTCAGATTCTTTTCCGTTATAGGGTATTACGAAATGTTGAATATCGTTCCCTGTGCTAATCATAGGTCCTTGTTGTTTCACTATTTTTTATATAGTAGTGTGTATATGTTGATCCCAAACTCCTAATTAATCCCCCCCCCTTTCGCTTTTGGTAACCATAAGTTTGTTTTTAATGTCCGTGACTCTATTTCTGTTTTGTAAGTTCATTTGTATCAATTTTTTAGATTCCACATATAAGTGATACCCTGTAATATTTGTCTTTCTCTGTCTGATTTACTTCACTTAGTATGATAATCTCTAAGGCCATCCATATTGCTCAAATGGCATTATTTCATTCTTTTTTACCTCTGAGCAGTATTCCACTGTATCTATGTACCACATCTTCTTTATCCGCTCCTCTGTTGATGGACACTTAGGTTGCTTCCACGTCCTGGCTATTGTGAGCAGTGCTGCTATAAACGCTGGGTGCGAAAACATACTTCAATTTGAAAACAGAGATAATAGACTGTAAATGGACCAAAATAGTGTCACTTTCTTTATGCGGAAGGTAAACATCAAACATTACTCAAATGTTAACTGTAACATTAATTGAATTAGGGAAACATTGTCTTCTTTCTGTATTTCTACACCTTCCAATTTCCTTCAACGATTATGCATTCCCTTTAAAGTGAAAAACCACCTATACTTTCAAAATTAAGCAAAAAGAGCGGGTATATATAAATCTGCATATATTTATATGAGTTGATACCTTGTAATAGAGGATTATTTTAATATTTATGTTTTGTAAAATCAAATTCAATACACACGCACACGCATCTCCTAAACACATACTGCCGGAGCAGGTCACCTTGTTACACAGACATTATCCTAGTTTTCCATGCTGTGGAACAGACCTCCACAAACACAGTGATTTAATCAGCACACCTTTACTAGCCACGACTTTCTAAGCCACGACAAGGCCACGATCTCCACTGGGGTCTCACGAGGCTGAAATCGAGGTGTCGGCAGGCTGTGGCCCACCTGGAGCCCGGGATCCTCTTCCAGGCCCATTCAGGGACTGGCAGAATTCAGCTCCTTGTGATTATAGAACTTGGGTCCCTGATTTCTTGCTGGCTATTGGCCAGGGTTTGCTCTCAGCAGCGAGGCCCCCCTCAGGTCATGGCCCCAGGCCTCTGTCCCCTCATAGGCAGCACACAGCATGGCCGCCGGCTTCCCTCCTGCATAGTCTGACTCTCTACCTTCTGCTAAGGGGCTCACTTGATTAGGCCAGGCCCACCAGGTCATCTCCCTTTGATTAACTCAAAGTCAACTGGTTAGAAACTAATCACTGGAGGGACATCCCATAATATTCAGCCACTCCCCTGACACACACACACAGAAGGGGAAGAGATTATTCCAACGGCCTGCACAGTAGTGGGGGCAGGAATCTTGGGGGTCATCTTAGAATTCTGCCTGGTGTAGACATTATGTTAAAGTATGCTAATTTCCTACCTATATACTTACGAAGTGTAAAATCTTCTGCAACATGGCTGCGGTCAAAAGTAAGGGCCTAGGGCTTCCCTGGTGGCACAGTGGTTGAGAGTCCGCCTGCCGACGCAGGGGACGCGGGTTCGTGCCCTGGTCCGGGAAGAGCCCACATGCCACGGAGCGGCTGGGCCCGTGAGCCATGGCTGCTGAGCCTGCGCGTCCGGAGCCTGTGCTCCACAACGGGAGAGGCCACAGCAGTGAGAGGCCCACGTACCGCAAAAAAAAAAAAAAAAAGTAAGGGCCTAGAGTAAATACAGCTGACAGTGCCCTGCTCTGTTTCTTTTTTCTTTTTTTCCTGCTCTGTTTCTTGTAAGCATGGGCCTCAGAATTCGGGGGCCTTCATCTATCTGCGGGTTTAACCATCCCCACCTCAACCTGCACCCCCCGCAGGAGCTGGCCTAGCATCCCAGAGCTATGTGTCCACACCGGATGGCTGAGGGCAGCCGTCTCCCATTTAAGCAGGGCTGAGCCATCCAGAGGAAGGACATCCAGCCAGGTGCCTCCTCCCAGCTGTCCTGGTGGAGAGCAGGTGAGGGAGAAAGGAGCTGAGGGGGGATGGGGAGCCCGGGAGCTGACACCCGTGGTTTGGGCAAGTCCTCCAGGAACGGAGGGCCTGCAAGCACAGAGGGTCTCTGGGAAGAGAGGGGGGCGATGGAGCTGGCCTTCTGGGTACAGCAAGAGTGACCAGAGTGACACCCGGGCAGGATATGCTGAGGGCTGTCAAAGGAAAGGTGGGAGAGGGGCCGGGGGTGCACTCAGGGTCACGAAGAGGCTGCAGGACAGCTTAGACGCTGGGTGCAAACAGAAGCCAGGATGGACCCCAGAGCTGGGGACGCTGGGGAGGGCATGGTGTCGCAGGCTTGGGCCCCACCCTGGGGGCAGCTGTGGGAAAGGGCCACCGTTCAAGACCCCACCTTCTCCCTCCTGCCATTAGCAGGTGAGGCCTGGGGAGGGGAAGGTACCGGAGGCACGATGGTAGCAGGGGCTGGCTGTGCGGGGTCATGCTGCCCGTGCCTAGGTGCGCAGTGTCCCAAGCGGGTCAGCTGGTCAGCGTCTTTGTGGACAGGAGCTCATGGCGAGATGGGGACTTGACCTAGAAATGGAAAGCAAATCTCAGAAGGCAGGAGCAAATGACCAATTCTTGCTGCCATAGAAACAAAGATGGTGGGCGGGGGAGCCAGGCGGAGAGGCCGGAGGCCGGAGACAGTCGTCTGCCTCTTCTCGTCTAAGACCCGGGACGCCGCTGCCGCTGGCTTTCCACAGCTCCTAGCCTGGCTGCAGTCAGCGCGAGGGAAGTGGTTCTGAGCCTCCTCCCCGGCCTCGTGTCAGTGTGGACCCCACTCCGTGTGCCACCAGGGCCTCCAGTCGTCCCCTGCCATGCTGTCCTCTTTGTCCTGGCAGCTCCAGGTCGAAGCCCGTTAGCATCCTCTCCCTCCCCTGGGCTGCTGACTCAGGGCAGATGCCAGGTGAACATCCTCCTCCCAGGTGCCTGCCCACGGCAGGAACGTGCTCTGCGTCTCTCCTGAGGACCGATGCTCTACGGTATGTCAAGTCAGGGGGACGGGGCTCCCACAGCCCCCGGGGGACGGGAGGGATACTCATTTTTATAGGAAAATCCACATACTCTGATCAGACTCCTGTCATCCATCAGCCAGAGGAGGGGCACCCGGGACCCCAGGCCTTGAAGTGGGAGGGGCTTCAAGGCGGACAGCAGTCAGTTCACATGAAGAATGGCGGGCTCGGCGTCCACCTGGGGGCACCGCCCAGAAGGTTCAGGGAGGGCTTCTGAAGGCAAGGTGGGGTCAGTCAGGGGTGTACAAGGTCCCAGCGTGCAGACACACACCACTCACAGCACACCATGGAGCGGGGAGAGCTGGGACCATAGGGAAAGAGGCTCAGCTGCTAAGCCTGGGGCCATACGTGCCCGCCAGGAAGACGGAATCCGGGCGCTGGTGAGTGTCGGGGCTCTGCTGGGGGCATGAATTGGAGCCGGCGCTTGGGAAATTCTCGGCGTAATCTGCTACCTTTAAATGCACACATACCTTTCTGCCCAGAAAGTCTAGGCCTAGAAACGCACCCAAATAAGTGCTTGCCAAGACAGGCATCTGTGCACAGCAGCTGAACCCTAGTCAGAAAACGGGTCGCCTCAAACACATATTCAAACAGAGGTATTTTTAAAAGCAGAAAAGGAAAGCAGGTAAGAGCCGGTGGCTTTGCGGCTCCAAGAGGACTTGAGTGTCAGGGTGTCCCCAGGCCCTCCTGCAAGTCAGCGCATTGGGGATGAGGCGCTGGTACCTGTCACCTGAGGCCCTGGACGTCCAGGGCTTGGTGACAGACGGTGCGTCTCAGCGAGGAGCTCGGGACTGAAGACAGGAAGCCGTCCCAAGGTCAGGGTCATGGCCCAACAAGCCAGCAGGCAGAGGAGGCAGCAGGAGGTGTGTGTCCCCGCTCGGGCCCTGGACGCCCCACTCGCCAGGGCGGTGCAGGCTTACCCTCCCGCTTGCATCCAGCCCGGCGCGTGAGGCTTGGGGTAGAGCGAGGCTGCTGGGGTGACTTCCCACAGGCACCCTGGTGCCCAGGCCTGTGCCCACTCGACGTCCCAGCAGGGAAGGGGGCAGATCCCAGGGGCCTGGGAGAGGGAGGGCAGTGGTGCCCTGCTCCCGGGGCGGTGCGTAGTGTGCCTGCAGTGTGACAGGGTCCTCCTGGGGAAGGAGAGAGGTCAGGAGTGGAGGCAGGTGGTGTGATCACCGGCAGAAGTGTTTTTCTGCCCCATCGCTTAAAGTTCAAAATCCCAGGCCCCTGGGCAGTTGTTAAAACAATCTGTGCAGGACCTGGTGGCCAGCATGAGTGACAGGGCTGCCTCTCAGCCTGGGGTCGGGGGCCCTGGGACACTGAGGGGCAGGGATGTCACTTCCCCACCACGGATGGAGAAAGAAGGGTCCCGCCTGCCACCGCCCTGCCCAAGGGCCTGCTCATCCAGTCTGGCTCTTCCTTGCTTGTCCTTTTGCTTTGGGAGAAGGACAGAACCTTCCCCATGGTCCTCACAGTGGTGCCCGGACAGCACCATGCCCACGGGCCCCGGCCTGTCCTGCCCAGGCGGTGCTCTCCCAGGGCTGGGACCACAGCACGCGGCAGGGACATGCACAGCAGCAAAAGCAGATGTCAGGCGGCGCTCTGCTAATTACCAGCAACGTGCAGGAGCAAATTGAGAAATGATGGATTTAATAAATTCCTACATTTTTTGTTTACACCAACAGTGATTTGGGTGCAGGAGGGGGACGTGCTCGGCATGCAGAGCCGCACCTGCCTTCCAGTCGCCGGGCGCCTCCAGGCCAAGCAGACAGGAGGGCGTGTGGATAATTGCATCTTCTTCCCCGTGTGTGGCCGTAGGGACCGTTTTAAGGAGGAGGCCGCGGTGAAGCCCGCTTAACCTCAGACATCCGCGTGACGCTGGGGAGGACCACTCCGTACGCAATAAATCACCGCCGTCCAGCCACGCAGGCACCCGCCAGACCCCACGGCGGCTCTGTGGGCCCGGCTCTGTCTGGGGAAAGAAACTGGGCCACCATGGAGGACGTGGGGGAGACCCCTCGCCGTGTTACCCCCCGACTGCTGAACAGATAGGACCACGGCAGCTGGGAAGGCCCCGCTCCAGCCCGGCCCTGCCCTCCGCCACGGTGTGATGTTGGACATGGATGTGAAACTCTTCCAAGCTCCGTCCTGAGTCTCCAACTCAGACGTGGAGAGAGGGTCCCCGGAGCTCAGCCGTTCCTGCTCAGGAGTCACCTGGGCCTGCTGGGGAGAGGGTGGGCATAGAACCGTTCTCTGAGGCTCGTGAGGGGAGCAGTCAGGACCTCCGCCCACAGCACAGGGAGCCCCCCAGCCTGCCAGGCCGGGCCTCACCGCAGGACCAGCTGTGATCGAGCCCTTTGCCCCCGGCTCTCCATCCCTGGCTGCCACCCAGGCTCCTGGTGTCGGGTCTGCATGCTCGGGGCCTTTAGCGTGGCTTCTCGGGCTCGTGGGCCTTGTGTGTGCCCCCCCTACCCGGCCCCCAGGTCCCCATGAGGCACACAGCCCCACACGCTGGCCGTTCCGCCTGGCACGGCGCTGCGCCACCATCAGGGCCGTCCTGCTGTGCTGCCCAAGGGACCAGCAGACTCACCTCTGCCCCCATGAGGTTAGTCCCCCGGGGTGAGGGCCCTGCTGCCCCCGCCTGAGGGCAGAGCCACGCCCTGATCCGAGGATGGAGCCAGGCCGCCCCAGGGCGGGCCTCCGTGCTTCTCCTCCCTCTGCAGTGGGTGTGGGAGCCTCCAGGACCCCGTTAGCATTCCAGGCGCCAGGCCACGGCTGGCAGCGGCGGCTCAGCACAATTTACAGCTTTATCTCCTGTTACAAACTTGAGTTCAGCGATGATAAATCGGGGCTGCAGAGCCAGCCAGCGACAGCACGTTGCAGGAGGGACGGAGCACGACCTCCTGCTCAGACACAGCATCCCGAGCGGTGCGTCCGCAGCTCTGGGCCCCTCGGCCTGTCTCCTGGTCCAGGTGGCAGCGCCTGGCTCCCCATCACCGTCACCGGCAGAGCCCAGACCAGTGCTGAGAGGACGTTTCTAGAGCAAATGTGCACACGGCGCGGCGTGGCACGGCCTCCGTCCAAATGCCTTGCCCGCAGTGAGCACCTCACCTGAGGTAGGGACTCCTGCCACCCCACTTAGAGGCAGGGAAGCCCGAGATCATGGGGCTGGAAGCAGAGACCCCACCCGGCCCGGCCAGTGAGGCCTCAGCCGGGATGTAACCGTGGTGACGGGGGGGCAGCTGCCTGTCCCCGGTCCTTCCAGCTGGCCCAGTGCTCGCACACAGTAGGCCGTCAGCAGCTACTTGTCATCGTCCAGGAGTGGATTGGATTAATGAACAGAGATCTTTACCCCTGAAACGTGAGTTCTGTTCTTCCTGTTTCTGTTCCAGAGTTCTGTGTGTTCTCGGGGAGCCGTCAGTGGGGTGAGGTGTGTGCCGTGTGGGCAGCACTGAACGGGCGGTGGGGCGGGGAGGTGGCGGAGACCTGGCCGCATGGCCCCTGCCCTGGGTTTGGGGACAGAGCTACAGTCCAACCCTGCAGGGTCAGCCTGGACCCACGGGGACCCTCAGGGAGGTTTCAGGAACCAGACGGTGACAGAAAGTTCCCTGGTGGAGGGGGCTCTGGTGTGGAGCCCGGGGAGAGAGAGTGGGCAGCCAGGTCAGGGGGGCCCCTGGGAGGTTCTTCGGGGATGGGGGGAGAGCCAGGGAATGGGAGGGCCGAGGGCTGCCGAGTGAGAGGGCTGCGTGCTGCCGCAGACGGCTAGGTCCCGACGGGCAAGCGCTACAGGCGGGGATGCAGGCCTGGACCCAGGCCCGGAGGACACCGCACACTATGGGGACAAAGGGAGCTGCCCGCCTGGTGCCCAGCAAGGTGCCGGCTCAGGCCCTGATGCCCTGACAGCTGGACACCAGAGGGGATGAGGGGCCCAGGGCAGTAGGGAGGAAATGGGGCATCGACACGCGTCTGGCTCCCTCCCCCAGAGCTCCCTGCACCCACCTGGTCTGGACAGGTGTGGGGGGCTAGGCGGGACGCCGGGGGACCCAGCCCTCCTGCTCCGCCCAGACTCCTCCTCCCCCACCTCTGGCTCCCCCTCGTCACCCCAGGGGACATCTGTGCAGGAGGCAGCACCGCTTCTCCCCAAGCTGGGTGGACTCACTCCCTGAGGGCTCTGCTCGTGTGTCTCCTGCTGTCCGGGCGAAGCTGGCCGCTCCTCTCTCAGGGGGCGTCAAGGTCGTGGTGGAGGCCATTGTGGTACAGGGGGCTCAGGAGTGGGCAGCTGGGGTCGCGTTGCCTCCTGAGGCCCTGACCCCTGACCCCTGACCCCAGGAGGACCGGTTCTCGACTGCAGAGGCCAGTATGGTCTACCCGGAGGAGGGACCAGGCTGGGGACCCAGGTGGTGCGGCCTGTGACCCACAGGTGACGGCCTCCGTCCTCCTTCCCCCAGAACCCAGATCTCACAGCTCCAGAAATCATGGCTGGCGTCTTGGAGGACGAGTCACAGGACCTGCGAGGCTGGCCCCAGGCTGTGCTCCATCGCTGAGCCCGCGACAGGGGCAGCCCCGCCCCAGCTCCACCTGTGCCGTCAGAGCAGAACCATCCATCTGAGTTTAATTTGGAAGTTAGACACTGTTCACACTCCATTATGTGGCAGGATGAGCTGCCAAAGCCGGGGAGCTGGCGGGTGTGCCGGGTGATCTATGGCTTCATTAATCAGGGGAGACTGGGGTGGAGGCCAGGAGGCCAGCAAGGTCACTGGAGCGCGGAGCCGGCCAGCAGCCTCAGGGTCGGGCGCCGCAGGACACCCACCTGGGCTGTGAGCTGTGGCCTCCAGATACCCCCGTCTGACCTGCTTCCTACTGCCCGGCACCTGGGCACCGAGGGACCCCTGCCCAGAGACCCCTGCCCACAGGGCTGGACTGCTTCCTGGATGTCCTCAATTCCAGGCTCCCCCGTGAAAGGGGCAGACGGGCCACTGTGGGGAGGTTGGGACAGGTCCCAGCAGAGGGCCGAGGCCTCCCTGTGCCATGGACAGAGGTGCTGGGTCTTGGGCTCATTCCGGCTCAGTAGCAAGCGTCTTCTCCCCCACTGGCTGCCAGGCTAAGGCAGTGGGCTGAGGCCGTGTGGGGATGGGCTAGCTTTGGGGACAGCGGAGGAGGGACACGGGCTCAGAGGAGGAGAGACATGGACTCCTCAGAGGAGGTTTCAGGAAATGCTGGGGTCCCACCTGGGCTGGGAATGGAAAGGAGCAGGCAAGACCCTCCTGCAGGTGTGAGCGGAGGAAACCACCCCCAGGCGTGGCTTCTGGGATCACTTGCAGAAGCTGCCTGTTCTCACAGAGCCGCTGGAAGGGAAAGGGGGGCGCGCCAGGAGGGGCCCTGCTCCCCGACCCCCCTCACCGCCTGGCAGCAGCACAGCTGGCACACCTGCACCTCAGCTGGGCTCACCTGCAGAGCTACGCCGGACCTGGGACATGGGCCGTGAGCTGGCGTGTGGTCTGCAGGACGACTCTGCTCTGTTGAATTGCCCCCCGCCCCGGCTCCTCCCAGGCCCACCCTCCACCTCCGTGAAGTGGGCGTAGTGATCCCACTTCGGTCAAAGGGTTTTGCGTTGGTCCCATTGTTGGGCTAAATGAGATGACGGAGGACACGTGTTCAGCTTAGCTCTGAGGGAGGATCGGAGTGGGGGCTTGACTCTTGTCCATGGGCACCCCAGACTCGGAGACCCAGCTACCCATCCACCCAGCACTCAGGATCCTGGCCGTGGGCCCTGGAACCCCAAGACTCAGCTGACAGGAGAACTCTCAGGTCATTCACAAGGAAGAAATTCCAGTCACAGAACTTAAAGTTGGGAGACACCCTAGAGATAAGTGTCCAGACAGGTCCGGGGATGGTGCATGGTTTCCTTCCCAACCAGGCAGGACGTGGGGTGACCCTGAGGGGGGGGGGGCGGCAGCTGAACACCACCCCCCGAGCCTGCCCGCTCATTGCCCCCGAGGGGGACCCTGTGGCCCCAGGAGCACCCAGGAAGCAGGAGTCCGAGCCCCCATGAAAGCAGGAAGGGGCAACAGCAAGCTCACCAGCCCCATCCATCGCTCTCTGCCCTTTTCTCTGTCCTTTGCAGAACCAGTGTGCAATGCAACCAGGAGGGTACCTCCCGGCTGGGCTCACCTTCCTGGGAGGCGTCTGCCCTTGGGAGGAGCAGCTCGGGACTAAAGGGACTCTTGTCACTCCAACTTAGCAGGGCAGGAAGCTCGCCCTGAGGGACTGAGACACAGCCAGGGGGTCTTGGCAGCCTCGAGAAGCACGAGCCTCAGATGCTCTCTGTGCTTGTTAGGGGCAGAGTGAGGGAGCGCAGAGGCGGGGTGCACGTGGCCTTGATGAGCAGGGTCCGAAGCACTTGCAGGGGCTGCGCAGAGCACCCTGCTCCTCAGAGGCGCCGGCCAGGGCCTGAGAACCTCCTGCACTCGTGAGCCCCACAGACCAAGGCAGAACACGTCATATTCAATTATCCCGTGAAAATAAAACAGAGGCCCCTCACAATTCAACGCCCCCGTTAGCTGATAATTCAGCACAGATTCTCATCTAATGTGACTATATTTTATGCAAATTATTTCGGACAAGAATTCAGTCCCTAATAACATTGATCTTCATAAAATGGTCACCGAGCATCTTGTCTTGGGCCCTGCCTTTTGCTCAAGGCTGCAAATCCAAGAAGAAGATGGGCTGCCGAGGACCTCGTGGCCCGGAACCTGGGGTGGCCTCCCCGCGTCATCTGTGGGGCTCCCGAGGGAGCCCACGTCCAGCGAGGACACCCCGGCCGGTGCTGCCCGGGGTGGGTGGGCAGAGGCCCTCTGGGCGGCTCAGGCCTCTGCGCACAGATGTCTCTGGCTCCTAGGACACTTTGGGAAGAGGCCGACGGCCTTCTCGAAAGGCCAGCGGATGTGTGAGTGTGGCTGACGGGCACCTGCGGGCACTTGATGGGAGACTTATCGCGGGACTCCATGACTCGGCACAGCCAGTGCCCTAATACGTTACCAGGCTTGTTGAAATATCAATTTTGCACATGGCTTCACACAGCTGCCTGCGGCCCTGCTCAGACCTATTACTTAATTCTTCTATCATTAAGAAATCCAATCTCTGATTCCAGTGGAATTGGAGGGAGCGGGTGAGGCGCAGGCTAATAGACCTCGAACCGTCCGCTAATTGTGGTTCCCCCAACCCCGAGTGAAACGAACGGGAATCCAGGAGCTCCTGGAGAAGCAGAGCCCGAGCAGGTTCGGGGTCCAGGTGGCCGTCTTCCCTCCAGCTGTGAGTGACTCCCTTTCCAAACCCCGATGGAGAAACACAGCATCGCAGGTGTGATTTCCAAGCGCCTCCTGCCATGGCTGCTCCCTCCGAGCTTCTCGGCCATCTGCCCTGCAGGGGGGTCGACGGCAGCTCTGACAACGGAGGAGCCAAGGAGGACGCCCCTGCCCTTCCCACTTGCCTGCACATTTCCCCACGCCCTCCAAAGCCTCAGCCCTGAGGACGGGGTCATCCGGGCCCCTTCCCCATGTCCGGGCTCCTTTCCCTCCTCCCTCTATCCAGGACGCCCTTGGAGTGACGGATGACTTTGTGAAGGTCCACCCTCTTCCTCCTCCAGGGAGGTCTGTTGACAAGTTTTCTATATCACAACCTCCTTTGTAATTGAGGACATTAATTTATTTCTCCATCCTGTTAGCTCCATGCTAAGCAGGCCCAGTCCTAACCATTTGAAGTTTGTCTCTGCCAACCATTAATCATCTGTGTCTCCCCCGAGCCCTTTCCAATAAAAGGATTCTTTGGGTTCACCCGGAGGAAGTTGTCCACTGTCGCGTCAACCTCTATTCACAGCCAGACGAAACAAGGGCAGATTTTTTAAAGAATCACTCCCAGCCTAAATGACTGTAAACAGCTAATTTTCTCTGCCATCCAGCTCGCAGCTCCCACCGCGTCCCTCACAGGGGCGGCCGCGGCAGCTGTTCACACCCCAGTCCTTTTCTCCCAGCTGCTGCTCGTAGCGGTTTGGCCCACATCCAAGCCTGGTTACCTGTTCTGGCTCCAACTTAAAGTTCCTGCTTGTACTGTGGGTAGTTTCTGAGTAAACGCACCTAAGACAAGGAGGAGGTGCCTGGCTGGAGTGCCGGCTCAGGGCTGGCCCGTGTCCCCACTGGGGAGCCAGCCCTTCGTCATCTGGGTCTCAATAAAGCCTGAGGTGTCAGCGCCCCCAACTGCACCCACAGTCTGAACAAGCTGCTTCATCCTAAGTAAGACATGACCTCATGTCTTCAGCCTCACCCAGAGGCACTGGAAAGGGGCCCCGACTTGAAGTGCTTTGCAGCCAGTGAAGACAGGGGAGTGCACTTGTATCCTCACCCTCGGGCTCCAGAGGCAGCGCAGGTTCAGTGCCCAGGGTGCACAAGCCCTCTGCTTGGTCGCAGAATCTAGAGGTCCAGGGAAAGCCGTGAAAAAGACCCCGTCTACTGAGAGATTTTCATCAGTTTTTGTTTGCAAGGTCAAGAGAATGATTGAAACCCATTTAACTTGTATCATGGCAAAATATACCAAGATATGGAAGGTCAGTATAGGAAAGGTGGACAGTGTGACTGGCCTTCATTCATTTCCCCCAATTTCATTGTTAGCTCATCCATCCACCCATCCACCCACCCATCCAACCACCTACACATTCACCCATCCACACTTCCATCCACCCACCCACCCATCCACCCATCCATCCACCCAGCCGTCCATCCAGCCGTCCATCCACCCACCCATCCATTCATCCATCCATGCACCCAGTCCTTCCTCCCTCCCTCCCTCCCTCCCTCCCTGCTTCTTCCTTCCTTCTTTTCTTCCTTCCCTCCTTCCTTCCTTCCTTCCTTCCCTCCCTTCTTCCTTCCTTCTTTCCTTCCTTCCTTCCTTCCTTCCTTCCTTCCTTCCTTCCTTCCTTCCTTCCTTCCTTCCCCCTGGTGCCTTCTTACTGTCAGCCTCCGGGGCTGGGGGGTTGTGAACGGCCACCCAAGGGGCTCGTGGTTGGATGTGCTCTGGATCTTCCTGACTTTCTCTGGACCTCACAATTCCAGTGGCTCCCATCCAAGGTTTTGGGGACCGAGAGAGGCCATTCTGCTGCCTCCATCTGGCGGGCTGACTCTGGCCCCTGCTGTGGAGCTCTCCAGGGTGCTGGAGTGAATTTGCTGGGATGGGTTAAGAAGTCTGTGGGAGAGGAGATGGTGACTTGGACCCGGTGACAGTGTGGGGGAGGGAGGAGAGGATGAACTGACAGAGATTTTGTAGGAGGCGGCAGAGCCTGGATGAGTGAATGCAGAAGCAGCAGAGGGAGGAATCCAGGTCACACTCCTGCGCTGGGCTTGGAAGAATGGTGGACGGGGTGCCTTGGCTGGGATGGGGGACAGAAACAACGGTTGATGTCATGGGGAAGGTGACAGATTCTCCTTGCACTGTAAGTTCATGAGGTCAGGGACCGTGTCTGTCTTGTCCCCAGTGTATTCTGTTGCTGGCACAAATGACAAGAAGTAACATTTGAAAAGAAGAAACGCAGTTGGCTTTACACTGAACCTGGGGGCCTGGGAGTCTCCCAACCGAGGCAGCCATGTGTGGCCTTGATAGCTCCCTCCTGGGAGGCTGCTCCACTGGCAGCTACATCAGAAGCTCTCCGGCCACATCTTAGGGGTTGGACATGGCCCATGTTCCCCCCCTTCACACCCGAGGTCAGTCCCCTGCAGATTCTTGGTGAGAGGTGGGTCCCTTTACACCCCAGGATCAAAATCCGTACCCTCCACCGCCGAGGGGTTCACACCAACTGTGTGGCCACACAGGTTCTATGGGCAGCAGCATTCCTGTCCTGGAACCCTGGCTCCATCGCCTCATACTCTGAGCCTCAGTTTCTGTATCTGAAATTCGGGATGAGTCATAACTGCCTCGCAAGGCAGCCGTGAGGATTAGATGGAATGATGTGCTGTTTGTTACCTGCCTGGCACCGTACATGGCTGAGCAGGCACTCGCTATGCCTGTGCTGTCACTGTCATTGGGAAGTGAGCACCCGTGGACCTCCCTGTGTCCCCATGGCAACAGGGACCTCGTCCTGCACCACTGCCCACCCCTGGAACCCCGTGTCTCATGCACAGAGTGCCCAGCGGGAGTTACCACAGGGAACCAGCTGGTCCATCAGGACAGCACCTACCTCGTGGCTTGGTCACTGTGGGTCTCCATGTGTTTCTGTCCCCTCACAGATTCTCACCTGTCATCACATCACAGGGTGGGCCCCATGGGTCTCCCACCTGCCACGGAGCCTTCCATGTTAATTGGGGGGATGCAGAATGGCCAGGTTGCAGGGGCTCTGGGTAAGCAGATGCTTTGGGGGGCAAGACTGGAGCAGGAGTCGGGAGGGTGGTGACTGACTGCGGGAGGAGCTGACGCTCATGTCCTGCGTTGCCCCATTTCGTCACTGTGCCAGTTAAGCGTCATGTTAACTTGACAAGAAAGGTCACCATCCACACAGACAAGGGACCTGGGGTCACAGAAGTTGGACAGCCTCAGCAGACCATCCAGCCCTCAAGGAACCCAGCAAGGGCTGTGGCCAGGAATCTCCAACCCCAGGGCCCAGGAAGGTCTTCAGAAGGTCAAGGATGTCCAGCTGCCTCAGACAGGTGGGTCCCCACAGTGTCCCTCGAAGGACCAGCTAGAAACGCCCCCCCCCACTGTGGCTGCCAAGCCCTCCCCCCGTCCCCGCATCCCTGGAGGTGTCGTCTGGCAGGCGCTCAGGTGTGAGAGTGGCCAGCACACAGACCCCTGCTCCCAAGTCAGGGACCACCTTCCAGGTCAACCATCAAAGGATGCTGGCCCCCAGTGAGTAGAGAGATGGAGACCTTTGGACTTTGCTGGAATTTCAAACATGATCTGAGCCAGGGTGGGTCAGAGGCCCAAGGCTGCATTTCAGCAGGAAAAAAAAGAAAGGGCTTCTGAAAGATAGAATGCAGCCTCATGTTCTATACGTAATGTATTGGCCACATGAGGGGAAAGGGCTCAGATGGCAGTGCCACCCGGAGCCACAATGCAGAGGCCAGATCCACCCTGGCAAGCACAGCTCTCATCAGATGTGTCTGTTGAAGAACTTCTCAGTATTAGTACAGCTGCAGCCTTGTTTAATTAGATGTTTCACGTATATTCCCTGAACTTTTTGTTAAAAAAAAAAAATAAAAAGGGCTATTTCTTTCCCCCCACCTGGTTTTAACTGAGATGTGCGGCTCCCACCACCTTCCTGGTTGTGCGATCGCTGTGCTCATGAAGGTGTCTCAGGTGCCAGGTGTGTGTCACCACAGCCCTGGCCCCTGCCTCTCTCTGCCAAGGAGCTCAGCTGCTCCTCTGCCTTCTGTCCCTGTGGCCTGGGGTAGCACAGGGGTTTGGGGGGTGACGGGGACCCTGCTGGTCCTGGCCCGGGTAATTTCCATGGACTGGGTAGCCCCTGGGCAGCAATGTTAGCCACTGTGTCCCTGACACATAAAGTCGACGGGCTTGCCCAGGACTCCCATTCTCTGGGACACTGACCCTCCAGGAGGGTATAGGCCACCTGCCTGGGAGCCAGAGGCATAGCAAGGACCCTCTCGCATCCCCTTGAGCCCCCAGAATGGAGAAACAGAGCACAGGGCACTGGTCCCCTAAAGTAAAACCCCAACATGAGGCCAGATTTCCGAAGCCTCAAGTGGCCCAGCCCACATCAGCCCAGCTGACAGCCCTCCCTAACCCTAACCCTAACCCTAACTCTAACCCCAGCCCAACCCTCCCCTCCACCCCCCAAGCTTGCTCCCACCCACATGGGGCTCTGGCATTTCCGTTCCCTCTACCTGGAGTGTATGTTGGGGGGGTGGGGGCCACCCCTGGCTTGACCACCTCTCTGCATGGACGTCCCATCTCAGAGGTGTCCCCTGCCCCAGCCACTCACTGGTCCACCAGCTTTGTCCCCTCATCACTATCTGAAATCTCTCTGGTAGTAAATGTTTTTGTTGGTGTTGTGTCATTCACCCTGCATCTCTCATCTCTAAGCCCCACAGAGGTAAACCCTGACTTGAGCCTGTGGCTTTCCCCAGGCCTGGGAGGGTACCAGACACAGGGTCGGTGACCAGCAGCTACTTGTAGAATGGATTCCAGCTGTGAAATTCCAGGATGTCTGTGAAGTGGGCGTCCTTGGTCCTTGGAGCCATGAACAGCCATAAACTTCAAACACATCCTTCAGCTCCTTGTGGTGGGTAGAAGGGCATGTAGGAGAATTAGGGAGAGTCTATGCGTCATTCCAAATCACAGGTGACCTGCCTCCAGGGAAGGGAGCATGACATCCCTCTGCAAGGGTGGGCTGTGCACGGTGACTTTCTCCCAAAGTGCCATGTGGAAAAGGACAAAGAGGAACCTTACAGTGAGGACGCCTGGCAGACACACCTCAGGCAGGTGACCAAGGCCGACCTCACAGGGATCAGCCTTGGTGACAGCGTGTCCTTGGTAAGCTGTCCTAAGAGGGGCACTTTGCCTCTGTGGTTCCCAAACCCCAAGACCCCAGTCTCACCATGAGAAAAACACCAGACAAATCACCATTGAGGGACATTCTATAAAATGCCAAGTTCATCAAAATCAACAAGGGACATCTAGGAAAGTGTCACAGCCCAGAGGAGCCTAAGGAGACATGACGACCACACATAATGTGGGTCCTGGTTAGTGTCCTGGACAGAGAAAGCACATTAGGGCAGCACTAAGTGAAACCGAGCAGGACCCCTCAGGGCCTCCCCAGGGACAGACACCATCCCCCACCCCCACCCCCCGTCCCCTGACTCTTGTTTGGAGAAAAGTTTTATCCTCCTAGGCCTTCCCAGAGTTCCAAAGAGCAAATTTAATCAGAGGGGTGAGAAAATGCAGAAACAGTCAAGCAAGACAAAATAATAATAGTTTAGCCATTAAACAAAGCCAAAGACCTTTAGTTCCTCCTCAGGGGCTGTAGGTAATATCTTGAGCCATGCCCTTGTGTTGTTTTGCAGATACTAAAACCCCTACCAGGTGGAAGAAGTTACCTGCATGTTGCCCATCAGCACGTAGACCCCAGACTGGTTGGACCCAAAAGGCTGATGATTGAGATTCCTGAAACATCACCCTGTTACCTCACCACCAACCAACCTATCCAAGAATTGTGCATGAGCTGATCACACACTCCGAGACCCTCTCCCTCATAGTGTCTTTAAAAACCCTTCCCTGAAAACCATGTGGAATTTGGGTCTTTTGAGCATGAGCTGCCCATTCTCCTTGCTTGGTGCCCTGCAATAAACACTGTACTTTCCTTCACCACAATGTGGTGTCAGTAGATTGGCTTTACTGTGGAGTGAACCCAAGTTTGGTTTGGTAACACAAGTAACATACAGGTTTGTTTACTTAATAACAGTATATAAATATTGTTCATTGATTGTGACAAATGCAACAAAATAATGAAACATGTTAGTAACAGGGGAAACTAGCTGGGGGGTATATGGGAATTCTGTGCTCTCTCAATTTTTCCTATAAATCTGAAACTATTTTAAAACAAAATGTTAATTTAAAAATGTCTGCACAGATGCAGTTACTGAAATGCCCGTCATGATTGTGGGATGTTTCTGTAAAGTATGAGACATCCAAGCAATGAAATACTACACACCCCTGGAAAAGGACAGCCAGGAACTCAGTTACATCCAAAAACCTTCAGACTTTAATGTTAGCTGGAAAAGTAGGATTAAAAATCCATAAAGATATAATCACAACTCTACAAAAATACTGAAAGAAAAGCAGTTGGGAGAGGTATCCCAACAAAGGTCCAGAGTGCTTTCCTGGAGGTGGGAGCCCCGGGCTCTCAAGGACCAGTCATTGCTTTGCTGAGAAATGGGTGCGCACACGAAACAGCGGCTAGAGGCGCGGGCCGGCTAGAGCAGAGTGCATAGCAATTTCCAGGACGGTGCTTATTTCAGGAGCGTTCGGCTGGCATGAGATCTTGGAACTGAGCTACAGGAGCTTCTGTATTTATCACCTTTGCCACAAAAGCTGTAAATCCTCTGGCTTAATTTTGCTAAACACACGGCGTTGTGAACTGCGGGCAGTCAGAGCAGAGTGTGCCCATCCGGACCCCGAGAATGGGATTTGGACTCGACACCATCCAGACGGCGCCCAGCTTTGTCGCTCCGCCAGGAAAGGGCAGCGAAGCCGCCGCAGCCTATCCTATTAGGAGATGCGGCCTGTTCCACTCTGAAGATTAAAAATTTCGGGAGTAAGTCCAGGACTTGTCTGACATGACATTTTGGAAGTAAAACCTCACAAACTTTTGTGCTCGGTGGTAATAGGGTAACATGCCACAGCGGCTGCGGTAATTGCCCTGCCCTCCCCTCCCGTGCCCTCTTCCCCGAGACACGTCGCCGCACAGCTGCCGCCTCCAGGAAATGAGCTGGAGGGGCTGCGGACAGGTGGGCAGGGTGGGGATCTGACATGGACGTCCCCACGGACATGAAAGAGGCTTGCCCTCCTGGCCCCTCTGTCATCCGTTCGCCAAGGCCAGGATGGGCGCCCGGCAGGCAAGCCCCTCCCGGGCCCAGCAGACGCGGCGCGAGTGGGGTCACCCTCCCTCCCTGGGAGGCTTTGGGCAGGGGTCTCCTTCCGGCCGAGTGTCGTGGGCAGGAGGTTGACGTACACTCAGGGTGCGGCACAGGTGCAGCATTTCAAGGTCCGCAGAGACTGAAGCCCCCCTCAGGTAACCCCCTCCTGCGAGAGCCTCACAGAGAGCCCTGAGGGCCGCACGGTTGGCAGGCGGTGCTCCACAGCGTGACCCTGGGGATTTTGAACATGGCTGTTGCCACAGGGTGTCGGGGTCCAGCCTCCTCCAACGTGAAGGAAGGCCAGTGGCCAGGAGCCCAAGGCTGCATGGCAGTGCCTCCCGAGAGGACGGTCGGTGGGTTTTCAGATGAAGAGATTGGAGGCGTGTGTGTGTCCGGGGTTGGGGAACAGCCCACCCCCAGGCTGCAGCGGCCTCTCCTGTAACAAGCGAGGACAGACACTCTGGGGCCCCTGTTGCCTGGACATGATGGACAGAGTGACAAGGTGGCCGTGGGGTGTACTCAACAAGTGCCCAGGCACCCCGCACGCAGGGAAGATGGGCAGAGGATTAGGGTCAAAGCCTGAAGCTTCCAGGAGGGGCAGGTGAGTGAAAGTGAAAACTCTGGTGGGAGCGGAGTGGCGGGAACAGAGGGGAGGGCAGGATGGGGACTGACGGCCCGCTTGGCGGCCGCCAGGAGCCCTCAGGGGAGGAGGTGTGGGCGGAGGACCCAGCTCTGCCCGGTGAGCGCTGAGTCAGTCTCCGGGTCCTGCACCTTCTATTCTCAATAACGGCAACTCCCTGATCACCTGTTGCCCCGCAGCCAGGGCACTGGTTCCAGACGCCCCTCCCCCAGACCCCTGCCCCACCGTGTGCCCCAGTACTCCGTACCCGCGTCTTTAGGGTGGGCACATCCCAACCTGAAACCCTTCAAGGGCTCCACTCGGGGTGAATTTCAAATCACCACTGGAGGCTTTGGGGCCCGGCTTGGTGTGGTCCAGCTGCAGACCCAGGCTGCCGCCTGTCGGGCTGTAAGCACAGAGACCTTACACCACCCCCACAGGGTCAGCATCACATTCCAGATGGAGGTGCGGCAGAGTGACAGGAAGACAGGGGGAGAGAGAGGGAAGGAGAGCTGGGGTGGGGGGAGGAGGGAGGAGGGAGCCGGGCCCTCAGAGAGCAGAGCCACCTCTGGAGGTCGGTTCAGAAAAGGCCCCAAGAGGGACACCGGCGAGTGACAAGTGCTTCTCTGCAGTGAAGACGGGCCCCGGGCTCAGGGGCTCAGCCTGGCCGCCCCTCAACGAGCTCGGGCGGGAGCCCCTCACCAGCTCCGCCGCCTTCGGCCTCACCGCCTTTCCGGTCTGCACTGTGCACAGTCACTGCATCGTTCTCCAAGCCCCGCTCTGCTCAGAAA
Source organism: Orcinus orca (assembly GCF_937001465.1). Taxonomy (NCBI): domain Eukaryota; kingdom Metazoa; phylum Chordata; class Mammalia; order Artiodactyla; family Delphinidae; genus Orcinus; species Orcinus orca. The sequence continues at coordinate 101,703,161 of NC_064569.1, forward strand.
ACTTCCCATGACGGCCCCGACCCCTCAGGAGTGAAGTCCTCCTTCCCCGCCTGTCCCTCCACCCCCAGGTCCAGCTCTGGGTCTTTTTATGACACCCAGACCATGACGTCCTGCATGGAATTATGAGATCAGGATGGCTTCATCTCCCCACGAGCCAGAGCACAGGGTCCTGGGTTACAGATGCATGGATGGAGACAGAGGGAGAAATGGATAAATGGATGGACAGAGGGACGGACGGAGGGATGGACAGATGGACGGAAGGACAGTGGGTATGTGGACGAAGGGAGGGAGGGAAGAATGGCTGAGTAGATGGGTAGACAGAGGGAGAGAGAGGGAGATTGATAAGAGAATAGACAGATGATAAGTTAATAGATACTGATGACAGGTTAGATAGATGATAGATAGATTAGATAGATTAGATGGTAGATAGACAGGTGATCGATAGATACATAGATAGATTAGATAGATAGATGGTAGATAGACAGGTGATCGATAGATACATAGATAGACAGATGATAGGTGATAGATTGATAGGCAGACAGGTAACAGATGCAGCTCTCTGTATATGTCAATATGCATCTTTATACGTGTATATGTATGTATATAGGTATCACGTATCTTTCAATATTTGAGTACTATGAATAAATATTTGTACTTCTCTTTGCTAAGTCTTCCAAAATTTTCTTTGGACTGAAGAAACAGAAGTGTTATTTAGGACAAACGACAAAGAACACAGCCTCACGTTGATCGTGGGTGAATGCGTAGGGCACAGGGCGCAGGGCATAGCGCACAGGGCAGCCTCCAGACCAGCAAAGCCGGCACACGGACCTGAGCCCCCCGAGGAGAGGCCCTCGCGTGTTTCAGGATGAAGGTCACGTAACCTCAGCTCGGACAATCCCTCGCTTCACACGGCGTCCGGGGCCTGGCCTGGGGGCTGCGGCTGACTCTCCGAGTTGACCACAAAGCTTCTTCCTGAGCCTGGTTTCCATCCCTCAGGCACAGTTCTCGGAACTGCCATGGTGACGCATCTGGGATTTCTTCCACGTACCTGGCAGCTCCTCCCATGTCTGGCAGCTGAGCACACAGCCCGTGGTGTCACGCACAGCACACACGATTTAAAATCATTTAGTTGTGTCTTCTTGGAACATTTCAGGATTGTGCAAACTTGTGTCTGGAATGGAGGCCACGTGTCCAGCTGCGTCATGCTGCGTTTCCATGAGAAAATGTGGGGCCTCACAAACTGTCCCGGAGCCTCAGGAAGGGGCGGGGCTCGCTCTTGCTGGTGTGACCCCTGGCCCCCCAGAGACAGCCCTCTCCCACCACTCACAGCATCCGCCTCCTGGAGAGCCCTGTCTGATGCCCCCATCTCCTGCTGCCTCTGGGCAGGTGTGCCGGCACGGAGACACCTCTAGGTAGGGGAGGAAGCAGGCTGTCCAGGTCCCGCGAGGCCAGGGCTCTGGCTGGGTTCTGTCTTCTCATAGACCGACGGACTCACCCAGCTGAGGCCCCTCTGGCAGCTGAGGCCTTGAAGGACTGCCCCTCTGGGCCTGATGGGCTGAAGGCCAAAACTTCTCCCATCCAGCCAGGAGCGAAGAACAGAGCTTTGGACAAAAGAACCTATACTCGTGGGCAGCACCTGTGTCCTTTCCTGGGACCTGTGTGAATAAAAGAATGGCCTCACGCGTCAAGGATGCTGCAGTGTAGCTGACAGGCCGAGTCATTCACCTGCAAACTTAAAGGGTTACAACGTGTTTCCGAGGGAGGCCAGGCCCCTGGACGATGATCAGGTAACAGAATGAACGCTCAGGGTGCAACCACGGGCTTGGACAGAACTCAGCTCGCACCAGGGCACCGGGCAAGGCTCCTGACCCTCGAGTGTGGGTCGGGGATGATACCTCCCGTGTGGGGCATCCTAGACGAGGCTGAGCCTAGAGGCACCACAGCTCAGGCAGGAAGGGAGCTGAGGGGCGGGGCCTTGAGTGCCGTGGCCGGACTACCGCAAGCGCTCACTTCACAGCCAAGTGCCAAGCCAGGCCACACGGGGCCCTCTGGCCCCAGAACCAGCCCCCCCCAACCCCAAACTTCTCCACCTGTGAACCCTCCAGTGCTGGCTGCCAGAACCCCTCATTTTGGCACCTTTTACTGACTGGCGGCCAGAGCTCGGCTGGACACAGATGGTCAGGTCGGGGCCCTGCTGGTGGGAAAGGCAGATGGAGCTTGGCCAGGCTTTGGGAGGGGTGCGCAGCCGCCCACCCGGGGTGCAGGGGCCCCTAAGCCCCACTCAGCTGCGATGGGGGCCAGGGAAAGAGGGGGGAGCCAGGCTGGAAGGTGTGGACTCCCTCCTGGCAACACCAGCAGTAAATGACGCAGATTCCTGACAAATGACCACCTAAGAGCAGCGACTACTGTGGACTGTTTACAACATTCCCACAGCGCACCTGGTTCTCACCCACTGTCCACGTTCAAGCCAGCTCGGCCCCTTCTGTGATGGTTGATTCGAGAATGAGGCTTTGGACAGGAACATTGTCGCCTAGGTCCCGGCTCGAGGATGCCTCCCGACTTGGGACAAAGCCCAGTGTGGATGGTCAGGGGATGTCAGGCAGCATCCAAGCCTCGCCTAGTCAGCGAAGTGGACACTCTGCTGTGTGGCCGTGATGCCCATGGTCGGCGCAATCTGGGCGGCTTCCTGGAGGAGGCAGGCTTTAGTTGGACTTTGGGAAACAGAAAGGCGAGGGTGGAGGGGTGCCGGGTTCAGCCGTTTCTCCCTCCCCTCATAACAGATGTCCCTTCAGAGGATGCCAGCAACACTTAGGAAGAGAGCTTGGAAAATTAAAATTAATTAATTAGTTAATAAGAAAGCAGGGACATGACTTTTCAGAGAAGGAGGGGATCACAGGTCCCCACACTTAACTGTCTCCCAGCCCCCCGGACCTTCCTCCATCACCTCACTCAGGGGCACGGCCACTGTTCCTACCTGAATATTCAAATCAGAGAGACACACCCCTGGGTTCCCTTCCAGAGGCTGCGTGTCTCTGCCTGGACTCAGGAGCCAGGGCAAGAGACGGTGCCTTTTCCTTAAACTTCATAAAGGACTCTTTACCCGGGGACCCCGGGCTTATACACTGGGGGGAAGAATCTGAGGTAGCAGTGATCTCCCTCATCTGCTGGTGTCGGGGAGGGTGACTCAATCTCAAGGGATTTCTCAGGTACCCAAGTCTTACCCCTTAAAGCTCCAGGAAGCCACCCCCATCCCCACTTTTATTCTCCATTAAACACTTGGGACAGGATAAACTAAAATTCTGTATCCTAAGGCAAGTCAAGGAAGATCCAAACATCAAAATCTTTCTCTGCCCCTCGGCCCCCTCTCCCCCCGCACTGTGCCTTGTGTATCCGCGTTATGCATTGACCAAACCTTCCCCGTCGGCAGAAATACCTGCTCAGCCATAAAGGGCAACGTTATCTTAGCGACGCAAAACAAGTCCTTCGGAGATAACCTTCCCTCTTAATCCTGTCAGGGGCCACGAGGGTCCACGACCGCTGCTCACTTTGTGCGTGTACATAGGGATCGTGCAAACCGTCAATAATCTGTCGTTTAACGGACAGCCGTCTGTCTCAAACACCTACCTGACGGTGCTAGGCCTCTCACGGGCGGGACGGCTCTCTGAGCTTTCTGAAAGGCTATTCCCAGGTTATACTCCTCAATTTGGCTTGAATAAAGTGTTCCATTTCTTTCTTAGACAGATTGATACATTTTTTCATCGACAGACACAAATGAAAATCGACCCGACCTCTGCGACCTTCCTGTTAGGACGACTCTCAGGGTCCCCCTGGACAGCTGGGCCCTCACGTCCCTGCACTGCGCTGGGGACCGTGTCCGTGTGATGAGGCGGGAAGGCACTGGGGGTCACCTCTCCCTCCCTCCCTCCCTCCCTCCCGGCCGCACCACTCCTGTGTGGGACCCACTGGGGTGGACCCGCCAGAGCAGCGACTGCAGTGCTTGGCATGACCCAGGCGAGTGGCCCTGGGAGGGCCCAGAGGTCCCGGCGCTCGGCCTCTGGGAAACTGACTGTCACACTTTTGTGCCCGAGGCCCCTTCGAGCTGGCTTCACTGCCCTCCCGGGCACCATCATTGGAAAGAATTGGTTAAAGAAATCAAACAACTTACGGTGCATCTATCGGCCACTCAGATCTACTCAAGTATTTTGCCTGTTTGCAGTGAATAACCTTTCATTGAAGACTGTCGCATCCACTGCAGGAGTGGTTTCTTCATCATAGACGAGGAGAGTCTGTTTCTGGAATCCATCTCACGTTCCATTGGTCTGTGTGTTGTCTTTGCCCCGAGGTCGTGCTACCTTTTTTCCTGCAGGCTCACGGTAATGATAATATAGGTGTGTGGTCCTGACGTCTGCAGACCCTCAGCTCTGCGCTTCTGGACTCTAAATTGTCAGGGGGAATTTGGAATCAGCTTGTTGATTTCTGGAGGAAGAAACTACCAAGATTATAGTTGAGGTCAGATTTTAATGTTCATGTTACCTGAGGGAGAACTGATATCTTTAAATGTGGAGGGAATCTGTCCATGGCCTTTCTGTCCACTTATCTCTGTAATTTCTCTCAGCGGTGGTTTCTGCTTCGTAGTCCGGAGGTCCTACACGGAGTCGGAGTTGGCCCTGAGCATCTGATGTCTGGGTACCGTGGCCAGTAGCATTGTAAAGTATTGTCCTGTTTGTTTGTTGCTTTTCTAATGAAATGGCCTTGAATCTAGTGACTTGGGTGAAATCACTCGTTAAATAGAACAGTTTGTAGATCTCTTTGGATTTTCCAGGTACACATTCATGTCATCTGAAACAGCCGTTGTATTTCTTCTTCTCCAACCCTGATGTACAGTTTGAGTTTCCTTTTGTGAGGTTCACATAGGCCCAGTCACTCAGGCCGTGCTCCATGGAGGGGGTGGTGACAGGCGGACGCCCTGATTCCGTCCCACCTCATCTCCAGGGACCCACACACGGCCCCTGTCCTCAAGTAATAAATAGTCTTCAGTACTGATTTTCTTTTCCTTTTTAATTATGCACTTAATTTTCTTATAAAGGGAAATATGTATAGACTCATTTAATATAAAATAGAGGGAGAGGGCTTCCCTGGTGGCGCAGTGGTTGAGAGTCCGCCTGCCGATGCAGGGGACACAGGTTCGTGCCCCGGTCCGGGAGGATCCCACGTGCCGCGGAGCGGCTGGGCCCGTGAGCCATGGCCGCTGAGCCTGCACGTCCGGAGCCTGTGCTCCGCAACGGGAGAGGCCACAGCAGTGAGAGGCCCGCGTACCACAAAAAAAAAAAAAAAAAAATAGAGGGAGAAACTAAACTTGTACGTCAATCCTGTGGGGAATCAAATTCTGTGGCTGAGATGAAGAACAGGCACATTCGGGGGAATGTTCTGATCTTTCCCCCAGATTCATTGGCCCCCAAAGGTGGGGGGTCGTGTTGGGACCCGCACTGCGGTTTGTGAGGCCTTCATCCCTTCACCCAGGAGCACCGTCAGCTGTTCTACGTGGAAATCCACATAGAAAAGACACAGGGGACAAGACATAATGGGCACAGCCTTGTCACCCTGGCCCGGGCTGCATGGACCTGAGGCGGGATGGAGACGGGCCTGTGTCAGCCAGGGGAGCGTCCACCGATGACCTGCCCCCGTGTCCACCGTGCGCCTGCCCTGGCCTGTCTCCCGGGTCGGCTGCCGCACCCCAGGACAGCTAGGACGGCCTCTCCCTCAGACAAGACGGGGATCCCCCGGAGCTGGAGAAACATCAAGGGACACAGCACCCCAGCTCCTTGCAGACACCCTGTGTGACACACGGGGGTTCCTGGTGAGGCTGAGAGAGCCACCGCCTGGCTGGCACCAGCCCACGAGCTGGTCCAGGACTTTGCTGGACCTGGGAGGGAGCCTGGCGCCCGATGCAAGTGCCTGAGCTCTCCCTCCCCCCAGCTCTGCTCTCAGCTTGTGGTCCCCTCCCACCTGGCGTGTGAGGGGGGAGCTGGAGGGAAGGGGCCCGAGGTCTGGCAGAAGTGCCGGGCCTTCTCCTGACTCCAGAGTCTTGGGGTGCAGTTTCCGTGCCGGCCGCCTGTCCAGCGCCTCGTCCCCGCCCCCTTCTCCCAGCTCCACCGATCTTGACCCTGAGCTGAGCCGGGATCCAGGGATCAAGGGCGTCAAAGAGCATCCCCACTCGTCTGGGCTGCAGGAGGTTTGACCTGACCCTCCGTTCCCGCCCCTCAGGTTTGGAGGACAGGCTGGGGTCGGCCCTGGAAAGCAGAGTCTCCCCTGGGAGGGAGGCCCAGGCTCGGCGGGACCCCAAACGTGCTGCAGCCTCGTGGACGCACACAGATGGGGGCTCAGCTCCCTCTGGGCCAGGGGCTCCATGAACCCACCCTGGCTGGCATCCTCCAAGCTGCTTTGCCCTTGAGACTCCCAAGGTCAGGGAGCAGCTCCCCGCCTGCCGCCCATAGACAAAGCACGGGTGAGACTCACCTTCCCGTCGGAACAAAAGCTCTGCTCCAAGGAGCCAAAGCGCTTCTGCCCGGAGCACCTGGTGGCTTCTGCGGAGACCCTGCGCAGTGGCTCTGGGCTGGGGTGGCCACCAGCTCAGGGGTGAAGAGGAGGTGGGTCCCCAAGGGGTCCGCCACCACAGCGGGGCCTCCCCCGCGGGCGCTGGATATGCCACGTTATGAAAGGACACGTCTGTTCTTCAGCCGTGTTTGGTAAGTTATTGTGAAATCAGCCTTCCATTTCAAAAGTGACCTCACATGATAAGCTCAGGGGGGAAATGCTGTGAAATGTTTTCTTGTTAAAAACACTGAAGTTTAAAAAAAAAAAGCCGTTAACATCTTTACGGGGAGCTGAAGTGGTCTGACTAGGTCTGCAGAGTAATCTTCTTAAAAGGTTTTCAATAATTTTAGACTTTTATTCGTTGTCGTTTGAGTCACTTTGGAAGCTCAGCATGGTTTTGGGTTTGGGATTTCATGAGTCTGAGCGTTTCCATGCATTAATTCGGCCACATCCGGGCGCCACGGTGGCCCATTAACTCCTCCCTCCCCCTCCCTGCAGCCCCCCCCCCCGTCGCTGCCCCTCCCCCTCCCCCCAGAGACCCTCAGAACTCACGGCGAGGACCCCCGACCTTGCCTCCAGCTTTCATCCCCCCGGGCAGCACTCCCTCCCGGGGGCCGTCAGCTCGCCAGCCCGCCCTGGGGGTCAGACCCTCACCAGCCCCTGATGCCCCCCGGCCCTGAGCACCTGTTTGGATCCCACTGTCCAGGACCCTGGTGTCCTGTGGGCCTCCTGGCTGCTGCACTGCTGGGGGAAGCTCAGAGCACTGGGGACCTGGTGTGCCTGGTTCTCTCAGCCCCCGGGGGCTCTGGGGGACAGGGGGCAGTGACCGGAGGGCAGGAAGCCTCTGCCATCGGCCCCGCGTGCAGTCGGTGCCTCCGGCCTCCAGGACCCGGGAGTGTAACGAGTTCTGCCTCCCTGTCCCTCCTGTGCCTCCTCTCGTGGCCGCACCCGCCTGGCCATCCCTTACAGGACACATCACGGCCAGTTACAGGCGTGGGGCTGGGGTCCCAAGCCCCTCGGCATGAAGCCCTCCAGACCCCAGAACCGTGACAAAGTTAACGTGTGTTGTTCAACCGTAGTCGGCAGTCCTGGCAGAGCTGACCCGGCACAGGACAGAACCACCTCTGGAGGTCCCTCTGGGTCATCATGTAGGCAGCCCAGGCCTCAGTTTACCCCAGGGTCCTCCACAGCGAAGGTGACAGGACCTTCCAGGAGCCACGGGAGGGATGGGAACCAGCCACGTGCCTGCTGCCGCCCCTGTGGTCACTCGCTGCCTGCCCCCTGAAGAGCGCAGGGGGCACCCTGAGGCTGTGACTGCCCCGGGCTCACTCACCAGGTCAGCACAGAGCTGGGACGCGCCCCCAGGCCCCCCATCGAGGTGTCACCACTCCCCGGGACCCAGGTCCTCAGAGACACCCGCGGGGCCGGCAGGCCTCTCCTCCTTCCAGAGAAGTCTAGCCCGACAGTCGGAAGTTTAGTGAAACTGTGGCCCTGGAAAAGAGGTGTTGACTGCTAACCAGAGACCTTGACCGAGGCCCTGAGGGCCAGGCGCTGCAGGGACCCTGGGGACACAGCAGTGAGAGAGGGCTGCCCCCTTTGCCGTGGGCACTCAGGGCTGACTCCACAAGACAGGTGGCGCTCTCAGAGAAGTATCTCAGGAGTGGCCGTGAGAGAGGAACTTGCTGGGGGTCTCAGGAGGGACGGGGAGAAAAGAGTCCTGGCCCTGCACAGGCAGAGGGTGTGCAAGTCCCCGGCTCTCCGGGCAGGGGGCCAGCTCCCCACTGTGGGTGTCAGGGGTGCAGGGGGGTGGTCGGGGCTGGGGTGGGGGGAGGTCGGCACGACCAGGGGCCGGGGCGTCCGCGAGACCCTCAGAGGGGACTGCGCTGGGGCAGGCGGGGCAGAGGCAGGAGGGCAGCCTGCGTGAAGGCTGGGCGCCCCTCCCCCGAGGCCACCCTGCCGGGCCCGGCCGTCTCCCACCAGCAGCCCTGTCCTCCGTTTCTCTCCCCTCCTAACCCCTTTGCAGTTTTGCTCCTGGGGACGCTGCCTGCCGGGGGTTCAGGGGAGCATCCTCTGGAGCCCTCGGCAGGCTCTCGGTGGTACAGGCACATCCGCCGCTTTATTGTGGGTGGTACGGACAAGGGTGTGCAGTGAGGAGTGTGGGTCGTCCTGCCTGGAAGCCGCTCAGCAAGACAGCAACGCGCCACGTGGCGTGGGTGTGGGCACTAAGCCACGAGCCGGCCGAGCGGACTTGCCACTGACTCGCCATGTCCCTCGTGGTCAGGCCCAGCGCTTCCCTGTCATCTCAGCACCAAGTCAGCACGGGAATCAGCTCTCCCGGGTCTCAGTTTTCTCCAGCCAAGTGGCAGATTAAAGAAGAAAAGCCACAGGCCAGGAAGAGCCTGGTGCCCTGGCCGCCGCCCTTCCTCCCCGCACCCTCCGGGCCTTTGCAGAAAGAATTGCTCAGGTCAGCGTTTGTTCTCAGCACAGTCAGAGATGCTAACTGCTCTCAGATTTGCTCCAAAGCAAAGAGACGAAACTGACTTAAAAGCTCCCCCGGAGGCCGAGGCAGCAGGGCTGGGCGGTTTCGGCGGGGGGGGCGGGCAGGGGCTCCCTGACTCGCGCGGTCCTGCACCAGCACTGCCGGCCCCTTTCCCCAGGGAGCAGCTCACCCCGGGGGGGGGCGTGGTGCACGTTTCCCTGTTTGCCGAGCGCAGTGCTGGGAGCTCTGCTCTGGGTGAGGGGCCCCCAGGGGTCCCAGCTGCCGCGCACGGATTTGGGCAGCAACTGGACAAGCAGACAGGATGGAGAAGTGCTGTCTCAGGCTGCTCAGGCAGCTGTGACTAAACCCGGCTTAAACGTTCGTTCCTCACACTCCTGGCTGCGCGCAGGGTGATGCCGTTCCTGGTGAGTCTTTCCTGGGTGCAGACGCCACCTTCCTGCTGTGTCCTCACCTGGGGGTGGGGGGCCCTGGTCCTTTCCTGTCTCACCACGGGGCCCTCTCCCGCCTCGTCTAACCTGATCACCTCCAGAGGCCTGGTCTCCTGACACTGTCACATTGGTGCCAGGGCTCCACCCTATGACATTATGGGGACACGGGAGCCACGAAGACAAACGCGGCCGGGGTGGCCCCTTTGTGCGCTGAGCAGAGTGAGGGGCAAACAGGCCTCCAGACAGGTAGCCAGGGAAGGTGGGCAAGGGAGTGATAACCCCACCTCTAGATCTGGATCGTATAGACCCACCATCCGGAGCGTAGACGTGCTCCTTTTCTTTTATTTAAAAAGGAGTAAATCAAACCAAACTGTCAGGACTGGGAAGGCAGAGCTGGGGCGCGGCACTGATGCTGCCGGATCTGACCTGCTGGTGAGCCACAGGACCGCTTACTAACAGGCGCCCCACAGAGAGCAGAGCTGGGGCTGCCATGCCGGGCTCCCTCCCCGCCTCCGCCCAGCTCAGCCCCTGGCGTGTAGTCCACGCGTCCCCTGGCGCCGTGCTTGGTTATCAGGAGACATTATAAGCAGAGCATTAGCTCGTTCGTCAGAGGCCGGGTGTCCTGCAGCTGCAGACACAAGAGGTGACGTGCGGAGTCCAGCGAGAGGCCACCTGGCTGGTCGCAGGTGCTCGGGCCATCTCCGTGCTGATGGCCTGCTTTGCCCGGCCTCCCGGGAACCAGGTGGCTGTGGCCACTTTGCCTTGTTAACACGTCCGGCCCCTGGAATCCCTGTGGCCTGGATCAGATGAGGCGCCTGGGACAGCCGTGGCCCCGCTGCCCTGTTTCCCTCCTGAGCCACAGCTTCCCGCCCAGTGCCCATCTGGACAGCGTTGGCATCGCACTCCCGTGCAAAACATTTGACCGGTTTTCCGTAAATTCATATTTTTTCTCTCACGTTGATGCAAAATGTTCTTGCCAGGACGCCTTCTCTGGGGGCTCAAGGCGACCCAGCACTTGGAGCCTAACTTTCCTCGGATGGTGGACGCTCCAGCCCTGAAGCCTCCTCCCGTGCCAGCCCTTCTCCTGTTTGCGGGGCAGTGTGCCTACGTCCTCGGGTCCTCACCCTCAGCCCCGTCTCCCGGGACGAGGGCTCAGGCGCCCCGGGAAGCGGACGCCGTCACTGACCAGGTCGTGCTTCACTCCAGCCTCAGGAAGAAGCCTGGATGAGGAACGTCGCTTCAGCTGCTCTGTGCGCTCGACATTCTAATAAAGAGCTGGTGGTGGGCAGGGGAAATCCTTCTTGGGCCCAAGAGAGACACTCACCATGAGGTGCCCCTGACCGGGGCAGGGCTGAGTCCTCTCCAGGGCTCTCCAGCGCCCAGCTGAGCCTCACCAGACCCCCCGGTGGTCTGCACCCAGCCCCCCTGCCCTGTGATGACTCCATCACTACCCCCTTCTTTATCCAAGTCTATTCCTCGGGGGCCCCTCCTCAGCGCCCCTGCCCTGGACTGACCGGGCACTAACCCATGCCCTGCAGGCCAGCGGCAGCCCAAGTGCCCACAGACCCCACCTTTCCTAAAGGTCCCTGGGCATCGGGGAGAGGCAGTCGAGGCGGCTGCTTGCCCTCGCCTAGGAGGACATGCCAGGGACACACAGGGACCGAGGGTCCAGCTCTCTGGCGGGAGGGCCTCTGCAGAGGCCAGGCTTCTGAGCCCCCACAAACTGGACAGGGGGGACAGCACAGACGAGGAGACACCTCCCCGCCCCTCCTTCACCTGAGCGACCGGAGCTGAGAGGTGCCACCGCTGGAGGGAGATAGACGGAGCTGTCCTGTCCTGACGGACGTGCTGCATTACGGCCGTGCACGCACACCGTGAGCACAGGAGGGACCACGCAGCCAGGGCATCTAGCAGCAGAGAGGCACCCAGACCGAGTCCGTTCTTCCAAGCAAAGGAAACACACTGCAAGGGCCCCAGAAATGGCTCTGGACCCAGGGGAGAGGGAGGTGGGCTGTGCCTCTTGGGGGGCGGGGGCGTCGAGGGGAGAGCAGAGCAGGTGGGCAGAGTCTTGGGTACTCGGCCGGTGACCTCTGGGAAAATGGCTCCAAACGACACTTCACATCATTGGTTCTGATCGGAACCAATCAGTTCATGGATGCTTGACTGGGAGGGCCATGGAGGCACACAGAACCCCGGGCAGGGGTCACAGGAGTGACTGAAATTGCCATCCTGGGGGCCGGAGCTCCAGGAGGGGCACAGGAGACAGGCCCCTCCCTCACCTGTGGCGGCCACCCTGCTCCCAGAGGGACCGGTGTCTGTGCACAGCACGTACCTCCTCCCATCAAACTGGATTTGGATTTGATTTTGATTTAGTTCTGTGTTTTTGAAACTTGTTCTAGGCACATCCTGGCTACTCTTCCCTCTAAGTCTCTGCCTGTGTTGCTGGCCCTACCCCGGCCCAAGGCCTCAGAGGAAAACGTCCTCCTCTGCACGGTCTGACACGGTCAGGGTGAGCCTGGCCCCGGGGCTCCGGGGCTGGGGCTCCAGGGGGAGCTGGAGCTGGTCTCCTTGGAATGGGAGGGCGCGGGGTAGGCGACCGGGTTCGGAGAGGCCGATGAGCCGCCAGAGACGTAGGCACGTTTATCCAGGAGGCAAGGACCCTAGAGAAGCCGCACTGCCCGCCCGTGGGGACACAAGGGCTTTGACAGCCTTTAGGGCTGCAGACCGGTCTCGTCTAGCTCCACTTCCTCTGATGGCTGCTCTCATCCTGTGGGGAATCGTGTGCTTGGCCTGCCGCTCCATTTTCAATCCTGTATTAGACCATTTCTCTATCCTTAAATAAAAGCACAAAACAAAGACAGATGAGGGGAGGCGGTCTCTTGTTTATCTCCCTGACTCAGCCTCTTTGTCCGGCCCTCGCCCAGAGAAGATGCTCTCTGAGGGGCTGAAACAGAGATAACACACTGGGAAAATGCAGCCCACGTGAGCATGGACCTGTGGCCCTGCGTATGTCACAGGCAGGACAGGCGAAGGGCTGCGCTTTGCTCCCGGGGGAAGCACGATCCCAGCTAGAGTGTGGCGGGCGGCAGCCCCAGGCTGACGTGGGTTCCACAGGCTGACGGTGTGTTCCACGGATGGAGCAAATGGAGCAGTGGCCACGGCTCCACTTCGTGGCCGGTGGGTTTCAGGAGGCTTGTCTTCTGAGTGACCAGGAGAAAAGGAGGAGAGACGCAGGCCCTGACCCCAGGGGCCGTCAGGAACACACGTCATCCACAGGCGGTGGCAGGGATCGACCTTGGGCAAAAGCAGTGCTGAGATGAACTTGGAGAGACCTCCATGGGATGGCGGGTTTCACTGCTGTCTGCCCACCTGAGGGGTTACCACACGCCTACCTGGCCACCAGGTGTTTATACCTGAGCAGGGAGGGCGTTCATCCAAGAAGGCTCTACTGTCAATAATGATTCGCTCAATACCCGCCAGCTAACAGCATTCCAGAAAAGGAAAGAATACTGCCATCACGGCAGGGCCTTCCAAGTACACCCTTCCAGACACGCACAGAGGCACTTACGGGGAAACCTGGATGGACAGCCACACGTCAGCATTAGCTCTGGGCGCCTCCAAAGTGCCTCCTGGTGGTGGGGGCTCGGGACCCCCCTCCAGGGCTGGGGTTCAGGGAACATCATGGCCAACTGGGGGTATCACTGGGCTGACCTTGGGCCAGAGCCAGGGCGGGAGAAGATCCCTCCCTCCTTTCCTTCCTTTCTTCTTTCCTTCCACAAGGGACGAATGTTTACATAAGCAGTATAGACCCTGGAGGTGAAACCCTAAAAACTACAGACAAGGTCATTTGCCTTCAAGGAGCTAACAATTTTATTTTGGGGGGAGTAGTAATTAACTAGTAATTACAAAAAATCAGCGAGTGTCCAGGTGGAAATGTAGCATCGGAAACGATGCACACTTGAGATGGGAGCCCAAAGGAACAGGATTCCCATGAGACACAGGAGGAGGAGAGTGGGAGGACCCAGGAAGTGAGCCCTCCCTGCAGGAAGCGTCCTGCAGCCGGGGGACGTGGACATGGGGAACTGAGGGGCCCCTTTGAGATGCATGTGGACGTCTGCATCCCCACCCTCCCTCCATGCCCAGAGCCCCTCCCTGTAGAAACGAGCCACCCTGGTCTCTGCCTTCCCAGCCTTGGCATCCAATGCTCAATGTCTTTTCCTGCACAGTCTCTGCTGTTCCTCACGGGTGTCAGGTTGGTACGGTCGTGGAAAAGGGTGAGCCCTTGTCATGGGATGGGAAGAGAGGTGGGCTTCGACTGGCCACCCTCTATGTACGTCAGATCAAAGCTGTCCATGAGCTGCAATGCTCAGGATCCTTCTAGCCCTCTGTGCCCCGGCCAAACACAGTTCATTCACTCATCCTTTTATTCATTCATTCAGTCCAACAAATAGCTATCGACTGTCCACGCGTTGGGCACTGGCTTACCCGTCCTCCAGCCGGCAATGTTAACATGGCATTTTCCCTCCTCGAGAACTTGCACACAGGCGTCCCACATGAGAGAAGCTCCTTGCTCAGCTCTCTCTCCTGAGCCCTGGGAGGTGGGCACTCAGAGCCCTGGGGGTTCCCACCTCTGAGAATCAACTTGATAACTTGTGTTGTCTGAAATCACATCCACTTATCAAAGATGTGTTTTCCTATTGATCAGTTTATTTTACAATTGTAAACCATTTAAATGTACAAATTTGACCCTCATCTACATTTGTACTCATGTTTTAGTTCCCTTTCTGGTTAGAATTCCTAGGAATTTAAAATTTTTAATTTCTGAAGTACACAGCACAACAAATGTTTATAAAGTGTATAAAGTTCTAATTCATGTATTTCTTCCTCTACCCTTATTTTGCCCTAATAATAATTCCTTGTGGATTTTTCAAGATTTTCCATTATTTTTCTAACTTCCTCAGTTCGAGGAACGTTCATGTTGTTTTATTTTAAGGCTGTGACTGCACAGGAAGCATTGTTTCAGTCAAGTGTGATGCTCTGAGTGTCGTTAGGATAACTCTTCAGAACGGCTGGACTCTGTACTACACAAAAGTGACAACAACGAGATCTCTTCGGCCAGCGACGTGAGCCAGCATCTCCGGTGTTTCTGGCTCCAGAGACCAGAGTTCGGTCCACCTGCTCTCGTTGAGGCTGTTACTGAGTTCTGGGTTCATTTTACTGCATAACAGATACAGTGATGAGTGTGTTTGGTGACTCCTGTGTTTTCTCTGTGGCCTGGTCTGCGCTTTTGTGAGTGTCTGTCAACGTTTGACCAGCCGCCTGCTCTGGCCACGGGTGGGAGCCTGTGTCTGCGTGTGTCTGCCCGTAAACCGGACTCTCACACGTTCGGCGGCACGTGTTAGAGAATCGCCCACGCGCCGTGCCGTAAGCATTTACTTCCACTCCACCGTCACGCTCGGGTGCCACGGTTTTTATTACACCGCAGTTTCCTTCACAGTCGTCTTTCCAAGTGGCTTCTACAGTTGTTCTGTGTGTTTTGATGTTTGATGACGTGCCTTGTAAATGTTTTTTTAATTTTACAGATTCTGTCTCCTACCAGTGCGCAGTGATCCTTGTTTTCCTTTTCATAGTGTTTGCTCGAGGTCTACTTGGTCCTGTACTAATAGGATCACCAAATCGATCACAAATAACCTTCAGCATATAAACGGCGAAGGGCTGCAGGGCCTTCCGTAAGCCGGGCTCCGAGCCCCGCCCACAAGGAGTTCCTCCAGGTACTCCTCCAGGCTACCTGGCGGCAAGACATCCCACGCCTGCTGCTGCCGCCACCCTGGGATGCTCGCCAGGCTGTGGGTGCATGTTTCTGCCCCCAAATCCCTGTGTTGAAATCCTATCCCTGACGCGAGGGTGTTTGGAGGTGGGGTCTCACGGGTGGCATTAGTATCCTTATAAAAGGGACCCAGAGAGCTCTCCCATGTGAGGACACGAGACGACAGCTGTCTGCAGCCCAGAAGAGGGCTCTCGCCAGAACCCAACGTGCCGGCACCTGGTCCGGGACATCCAGCCCCCAGAACTGCGGGAAATAAACGTCTGCTGCTTACACGCCTCCAGTCTGCAGTGCTTTGGTCTCGCAGCCCTGAACTGAGGCAGCTCGCTTCTCCCCCTGCCCCCAGAGTGAGGGGAAGGTCGCCAGGGCCCCCGTGAGGCACAGAGGCACAGAAGTAGGAGGGAACCCGGGGCCAGGGGACGCCCGATCTTCTAGGCACAGAATCTGGGGATGCAGAACCAGCGGGCCAGTCAGCTGTTTATAGCTCCGTGCTCCCTCATCCATCCTGTCCTCCTCCGGAACCCCAGGTGACAAAGGGGGGACTGGGCCACTGAGGCCGGAGGTGCCCGGCTGGGCGTGCAGCCACCTCAGGGGCTAAAACTCGGACAGGTGGGAGACGCGTGGGAACAGAGGCCCCCAGGAAACCCCCTTGGCGTCTTCCCAGACCCAGGATGGAGTCTGATGGTGCCTGCGTGGACGTGTCTTTGCAGTTTTAGGTAATGGTCTAGGCAGTCCTCGTCTGTTCTCATGCAAACACACATCTGTCCCTGCTTTTGGAAGTTACAGAGAGAGAAAATCTCTGGCGCTGGTGGAGCTTGGAGGGCAGCGGGGTGACATCCAGCAGCATTACATAAACGTTCGGCTCTCAGACCCAGAGAAACTCGCCCACACACACACAGGGGGTTCCTGGATTCCTGCACGGCGCACCCACCAACCACATAACTCCTGCCAGCTCTGTCTGAGCCCTCTCTCCCGCACGGCCACACGGGGCACCCGGGTGGGGCGCAGAGACATGCCGGCCCCATCCTCAGATGGAGAATTAAACACTGAGGGGTGAGCTCAGGTCTTCAGACTTCCCCCCAATCCCCTCCTGACAAGTGATGCAGGGAAAGTCCTCCCCCTGCTGCCATCGTGGTTTTGTTTTTGCTTTTTTCCTATTTATATAATTTGTTCTTCATCTGGTCTGCATAAGCTCTATTAGAATTAAGCAGGGACCCCTAAGAAAGCAAAGATGCCTAAGACCTACCCCAGAGGGCCAGGTTTAAGTGCGCTGGGGGAGCAGGTGCTGGAGCCCCCCCGTGGCGACAGCACCTCGGCACCTGCGGGCACCTGCTGGGCCCCCGGGTCACCTTTTCCACCTACGGCCCAGGTCTTGCTGAACCCGGATGTCGTCTCTGCCACAGGGTAGCTGGAGAGCCTCACTACCGTCTCCAGCAGGGAGGCTTCTCAGAATGCGGAGGGAGGGAGGGAGGGGGTTTCATCTGAGGTCATAAATCATTTCGTGCTACAGGTCTTACAAGCCTCTGTTGGTTGTCACTGCGATAAAATTTGATCAGACAGTGTCATCCAGTGGGGAGAGGAGCCAGCAATTCCCAGGGGGTGGAGCCCACTGTACTCTGTGCATTTCAGGCACGTCTGAAAATCAGCTCGGTTTAAACTCCAAAGGGGCCCCTTCTCGGTGTGCCTTTTGTTTACCCCTGGCGATCCTCCCGAGGTGCAGGGTGGGAGAATCCCCTCTCTGCTCCAGCTGCCCTCTCCCACTGCCTCCTTTATTTCTCCAACCATTTCCATTTCACAAGAGCACAATTGGAATCATTATCAGCTACTGACAGTTGCTTCAGCCTTTGCTATCTCCCCGAACAAAAGCAACAATATTCAATTCAACCTGCTCTGGTGTCAAAGGGAAGAGCAGGTGATTAAGCTCTGGAGGCCTTGTTTATGATGGATTAAATGCACACACCCGCGGTATGTCTGGTTTTAGACACACCCAGCTCTGCTCCAAGCCAGCTGGCTTCAGAGAGTTGACGCTGATGAGCCTGACGTCTTTATGGCTCCAAAATGATCCTTGCGATGTGGACGCCTGGGGCAGACGGAGCGATAAACCCAGAGTGTTTGCAAATGGAGAAAGCACCCACTCCACTTCCTGCGATACTTCCAGCACGGGGTCTGTGTGGCTCTGGGTTTCCCTCAGATCACCGCCGAGGGTCCTCACGCCCCATCTTGCGGAAAAGGAGGACCACTCTGCACAAGTCCGTCTGGGGCTATAAATCTGGTGCCGCTGGGAACTGCATTCAGTCGTGAATCAATCACTCAACAAGAATGTGCAGTAACAACAGGGCCTCAAGGACTCCCCGGGCGGATGGGGCCGGTCAGACGCGGGGAACAGGGAGTGGGAGGGACGCGCGCCTCGGTGTGCAGACACCGCCGGGCGACCTTGGCCAGGCCATCGCCCCTCGTCGGGACTCAATTTCCTCATCCGCTCAATGAAGGGGTCGGTCCGGCTGACCTCGGAGGCCCCTGCCGGTGCTCACGTTTTATTATCTTAATTATGTGCTATTGACCGCTGGTGAGGCCGGTCACCCCAGCGCTGCCGGTGAGCCGGCTTTGCGTATTGATCTCCACATTATTCCACCAGCTGTCAAAGCAAACTTCCCAAAGTGACTTTCGTTTGGCATAAAACAAGCCACGCAGCACTGTTGGAGATGAGCTTAACTTTAGGATGATGTGATAACTTTACCCAGATTTGGAAAGACTACGGGGCGTGAGGGGCCGTGCCCGGGGCCCCCGCCCTTCCCGCTTGTTTCCGCGGACGCACCTTGAAGGTCAGTGCCGGGCGAGTTGTGTGCGTCCCGAGGTCGCCCCGTAACACGACACAGAGCACCTTCCAGGTATTTTTCTCAGCTGTGCTCAGGAACGAAACCTTGTGAAGTCCCAGCTCCAGATGCAGTCACAGTGGGGGTGGGACCTCAACACGCGTGTGTGAGGTCACAGCTCAGTGTATAGAGCAGGACGCAGGGGTTCTCCGTGCAGGCTGAGGACGCCAAGGCAGAAGGGGTCAGCGGCTGAGGCAGAGCAGATGGGAGGCCACTGGATAAGAGAGCAAGAGAGGCATGGAGGAGCTGAGCAGCCAGGCGGGATGGCTCGCGGGTGCGGCCATGGAGTCCCTCACAGGAATGACAAGGCAGGGTAAAGGGAGGCCCACGGCCCAGTGCTGAGGACTGAGCTGTGTACCCCCAAATTCATATGCCAAAGTCGTAACCCGAGGACCTCAGAGTGTGACTGTATTAGGAGGTGGAGTCTTTACAGAGGTAATCAAGGTCAGTGAGGTCACTAGGATGGGCCGTGATCCAACATGACTGGTGTCCTTACTGGAAGAGGAGGTCAGGACACACACACAGAGGGACGGGGACACGGGGAGAAGACAACCGTCTACATACCCAGGAGAGAGGCCTCGGGAGGAACCAGCTCTGCCAGCATCTTAATCTCTGACCTCCAGAATGTGAGACAATAAATGTGTGTTGTTGAAGCTCCCAGCCTGTGCTGTTTGTTACACAGCCTGGGCTGACTGAGACAGCCGGGGAGGACCAGGTGCTGATTTACCTGTGAGCCCCACCATCACCTCTCACAGCACCTACTCACAGGAGGGGCTCCATAAATGCCTGCTGAATGGAATCCATCATCCCCCTGTGAGGCCGAATGTCACAAAGGTAGCTCCCAAGCTTCAGCAAAGGTTCTCACCCCTTGTGTCCTCAGGAAGCACGTCGCCTCCCACCTCCCACTGCTAAGGGTCTGTGAGGGTCCGCGGCTCTGCGGCAGGTGCTGGACCCACGCACCTTGGTGGGCGGCACCTCCGTTAATCCACACCGTCTGCCAACACCCATTTCTCTATGTGGAGACGCCCAGCTCGTATTGGCTGAGTAGTTCGAGGACAGTGCTCCCTAAGGGAGATGGGGGTGTACCACCATCCCCGAGTTAATGCGGAAAGGCCTTATGAGAAACAGACAACATTCTCAAAAGGTTTCGGTATCGATGATGCTTTGAGTGTTTACGGTAACCGAGGTGTTTTCACTTCACTCCACCGCCCCATCTTCTCTCCAGAAGGAATTTACCAAAAGCAGTCATGGAATTCCCAGGGGCAGACAGTGTAAATGTTAACAGAGGTTATAAATAGCAAGGAGTCCCCAGCATCCTCTGGCTGTTTGGGAACAGCTAGGGCACACTCCGTGAGTCAGGTGGAGAGGGGCGCAGAGCAGGCTGACAGTGGCCTTTATGCTTGGAGAGAAGGCGCAGGTCCTGGCAGGCGGCACCCCCTCCTCCTGGGGGAAGCTCTTCTCTTTCTGCTCCACAGTCCTTCACATGTCGGCTGGGCCCCACGGACACCCACGCACAGGTGGCAGCTCCAGAGAGTGGTCCGGCTGTGCGGTCACGATGCTGCAATCGGGATGCCGTCCACAGTGGTCCCCTTCTGTCCCCAGAGGAGCTGATGCTCAGACTCTGTTCAGAGGTACCACAGGCCACTTCCTCAGCCTCCAGCTGAAGATCTCTCAGTATGGCTGCCAGAGGTCAAGGGGACTCACTCGTCCCCCAAGTAATTCAGCGTGAACGTCGTGAACTGCGGTTCTCCCCGACTTGAGGAGACCATACCACTCAAGGGTTCTGTGATCTTTCTTCTCCCGAGGGCAAGAGGGAGAGAAGAGGTTCCCATGACAGACCGCCTCTCACAAAAGCAGAGCCACAGTCAGAGGCTGACCAGGAGACGTTTCGATACCTGGTGCTCTCAGGTCTCTGGCCAGCCGACACTGGCCCTGGATGGAGCCCTGCCCTGCAGCGTCTCAGTGACTGGACCCAGACAGCAGCAGCTGGCTTCTTTCAGGACAGCCTCCATCCCCTCCCCAGACATTTTTCCTCTCAAGCTGTGTCTCTTGGGTCTTGCTTAATTCAAGCTCCCAAGTCCTTTGCAAAACAGCTCTTCGGGGTTTGATCAGTGTGTGGTGATGTGGGGAAGCTGCATTATTATCTGATAAATTTATCATGTGTGGCATTGTACTTGTTGGTTATGAAAAATCAGTGGTTGCCTGGTAACCAAAATTGTCTGTCAGTTCCCAGAACCTCAAGGCTGCAGAGCCAGGCTTGCTGGCTTCTTGGGGCCATAACTGAAGATGCTGGACAACGTGGAGCAAATCTGGGGATACCAGGGATTTAGGGGCCCTTGTTCAAAGCTGTCCTACTTAGAAAAAGCATCTGGGCTTCCCTGGTGGCGCAGAGGTTGAGAGTCCGCCTGCCGATGCAGGGGACACGGGTTCGTGTCCCGGTCCGGGAAGATCCCACATGCCGCGGAGCGGCTGGGCCCGTGAGCCATGGCCGCTGAGCCTGCGTGTCTGGAGCCTGTAATCCACAACGGGAGAGGCCACAACAGTGAGAGGCCCGCGTACCGCAAAAAAAAAAAAAAAAAAAAAAAAAGCATCTGGTAAGCATCATGGCTGCAGTTTGAGGCTGTAATCAGCTTTAAGAGAGAAGACGGAGCTATTCCAGGCCTTTCTTTGCATGAGCAGCCCCAAGAGGGAGTGACCAGACAGGTGGGTGACAGCCACTGTCTAGGGTACCCAGGAAGTCCTGCATCCATTCCAGATGCCCAGATCCCTTGCTTTTCCTATAGTAGCTGAGTTCTGCCCTGGGCTCTGGTGGGGGTCTAGGTCCTGATATCCAGTGATCTTGACACTGAGATCTCTGCTCTGCAGACTTGGGTGTGACTGTTTCTTAGTGGTCTGGACCCTCTAGGGGGCCCATCAGCCACCCCAAAGGGCCTGAGGCAGAAGGTAAATGGCTCCAGGCTGAACAGCTGGAGTTTGTCTCCTGTGGATAAGCTGAACCCTGCCCGGATAAGAGCCCACATATTCCTTATTCTCGAGGTCAAGGAGACCTGCCTGCCTGTACATGCACAGAAAGGCTCCTTGGAGGCCAAGAAGGGACTGATGTCAACCTACCCATAGCCCTCTTCACTAGAATTCATCTTGGCTAAGAGATGTGCACGCACGCATGGGAGGATCCTGAGATAAACCAAATATGAACTCAGAACTAGGCAAAGCAAAATGATTGGCCAGAGGAACCCTGGGAGAAATGCCCCATGTAAGTGATTCAAACCACCACGAGGGCGTGACTCTCTCTCTGAGTCTGCCCGTGTGTCTATACACATGTACTGTTTTTCCTGCTAATAAACACCTTAGTTGTTTCACTATTTCCGATCTTTGTGGGAACGTGTTTCTGTAAAGCCAAAGGCCCAGGGCCTTGTCACTGGCCACTGGTCCCTGGTGGTCTAGTGGTTAGGATTCAGCGCCCTCACAGCCACTGCCTGACTTCAGTCTCTGGCCGGGAACCGAAACCCTGCTTCAAGCCACTGCAGGCCAAGGCAACCTGAGATGAGGCGTGTCCCAATTCTGGAATTGTGATTGAGGGAAGGATATAAAAAATACCCTGAGAGTGAGAGCTCAAATCCTGACCCCGTGATGCTCTCTGCCTCTGTCATCAGCGCTGCTCCCTCCCCTCCCATTTGCCCCCCATGTCCACCTCCGATCCCAAACTTCTTCCTCCTCTTCCTTTTTTCCACATCCGGATGGCAGATACCAGATGGCTGAGAGGGACACGGCACAGGCAGGGAGCATCGACCCCATCCCAGACAGCAAAAACTATGGGTACAGATTTCATTTAAGATTCTGTTTTGACTTTTCCAAACTTGTAATAAAAAACAACGTGCATGCCCCAAACTTGTGTCTCTTAAATGCTTACCATGTGTGTTCTCCTCTGTTGCTTTTTATAGAAAATGGCTCATCTAAAGAGATTTACAAAATGAAGTTGTGTTAATAAAATAATGTGTGTAATTATGTGTTGAATGGGGAACGCCATTTGTTTCCCAGAGCTGTTGCAACAATTGAGGGGACTAAGGGTCATGGGAGAGATTGTTGTGAAGGCAAACAGAATCCTGACCGCTTCCACCTCCTGGGAACAGTCAGCAAATGGCCCGGGAAGCCCTGCTGCATCGGGAACTGTCCCAGGTGCTGAAGACACAGCAAGCAGGGCAGGTGGTGAACAGAATCCCAGGCAGAGCCCGTGGTGCAGATGTTTGGGCAGGGACACCCTCGTCCATCTATTTGGAAAGCTCTCGTGGATTCCTGCTCCGTTATTCACCATCAGTCCATCACTCACCTTCCAGGCGCCTCTGGCTTAGCCTTCAGTTCAACCCCACACCCTTCCAAGTCTTGTCGCGACCTCACCTCCCCAGGCTACCAGGAGAGCTCACGGCACGGCACCTTCAGGAGCTGACCACATCTGAGCCCCTCTCTGAGTTTCCCCGTAGACATCTGAGTTCGAGTCTGGGGTCCACCACTCCCAGCAGTGAGACCCTGGCCTGGGGCAGTTACATGATGCTCTGTGATCCAGTTTCCTCTCAGTGACGAGACATGATCGCATGAGTATGAGGATCAAATCAATTAATGGACAAAACCCATTGGAAAACTATTCTTGCCTCACTCTAAGCATGGTAGGTAATCATTTGCCCTATTCTCAGCATATCTTCGATGGATAAGGATATACCCCTTTCACCATGGGGCCGCCAGGACAGCACCCCACACGTAGCAGGCACTCAGCACAGAGCTGTGAAATGAACCGCAGGCTTTGCCAGACAGGGGTTGCCCCCTCACTCCTGCACAGACCATTCCTGTGCCAGGTTGACTTTTCCAGAGAAGAAAGAGCCCCGTTTTCTTCTATCATATGTTTACCTCTAGAAAATTCTCTTGTTTGGGAAGGCAGGTTTGCTTCTTCCCAGGAGTAATTTCCTCTCCTATTTTTATTTTAACCTTATAAATTTTGGAAGGAAACAAGTTCTACTCTTGTAAAAAAAAAAAAAAACCTCCACACAGAAATGCTGCCAACACCTGCTATGTGATATCATTAATAAATTACTAGAATATTGCAGCATCTTACATGCTCATTTGCTCCAAGCCATTTGAAAGGAGCTGAGCTTTTCTGGGCTGCATGCCAGTGACCGTCTTGCGGCCCCCGGAGCACGTGTGTGGGGAGAAGGTGTGCCTGCTGACTGGGGGTCCTTGCTCCCTCATTGGGAAGGTAATTTGTTACCTTCTGCTCAATGACTCTCATCCCAAATCTGATGCATTTCCACTCATACTTTCCTAGAATGAACAGAGAAGCAGGAACTTTCAAGACATTGTCCTGAAGGACAATTAAATCGTGATATTTCGATGCCATATATTACATATATTTTAATGCAGTAGGATGTTGTCGACATTTCCTTAACCTCAGACAACTTGGGTTTCTGAGAAGACTCACAAGAATGTACCTGAGTGTCTCTGTTACAGTTTCTCTCACACTGAACTGTTAGTAGATTGAGATTTCTGCTTCCCTAGGGATCTAGGACCTGAGGTGGGGGGCGCAGGGCTGGGTCTTAATCGCTGTCATCCTCAAGCCCCTGCACAGTGCCTGGCACTTTGTCGGTCCAGTGCTTGAACGGATTTAGTAAAGAGCAAGAATAAAGCTCGTGCAGAATATTTGGTATGGCCTTTAATTTATGTCAGTCAATATCCATGTTTAATTTTTAATTTAACACAGATCTTGGGAGGAAACCATACTACATCTCAACAGACCGATTGAAAGAATATTTTCCTTCCCTCAACACTCTAAGATGGCGTGAAATAAGAGCAAAATCTGTGACTCTAACAAACAATGTAAGGGTGCTCCCGTGTAAACATGGTAACTGTTAATAATCAGACATGCAGCACCTGGTGCGGCATCGTTGTGAGGCTTCTCACGTATTCACCCATTCAGTTCTTACGAGAACCCAGGGAAGGAGGTGCAATAGACCTCATTTTATAGACAAGGAAACTGAGGTGCAAGGTGAGGGAACTTGCCCAAGACCAAGACCTAACAAGTGCAAACTGGGTTCGAACCCTGACCCTCCGACTCCAGAGTTCATGCTGTTGACCCCCTAGAACCAAGCTCAATGTCCAGGAGACCAAAGGCCTCTTGCAGCTGGACCCTGTTCTGAAGGATCAACTTCAGGTTACAGATGGGGAGGGGACATTCCAAAGCCTGGCATCTCCTGCTCCCTGGGAGTCCAACCCAAGGAGCTCCAGCTTTACCGTCGGAGCCTGGAAGGGAGCTGACGGATCTTACAGGGTGGGTTGGGGAGGGGAGGGCGAGAGTTAAATGGCCTCCCCAGCAACCAGTCAGCAGTTTCCACGCATGGTGGAGGGAGCAGAGGCTGATTTTGGTGTGCCCCTGATTCATCGTTGGAAACAGTAACAGTAACCCTCGTGGTGTAGGGCTATGGGCAGAAACCCCATTAAATAACACTTGCTAAGGAAGAACGTGGCTTTCAGATAGACACCGACAGAAATCAAAAATAAAACAGCATAGATTCAGGCTCTATCTGACCGCCCTCAACAAGCCATGACAGTGGAGAGCCTGACGGGCGCTGTAGGGTGGTCTGGGGGTGGAGAAGGTCCAGCTA
The DNA here is from genome assembly GCF_937001465.1 of Orcinus orca. Lineage (NCBI taxonomy): Eukaryota > Metazoa > Chordata > Mammalia > Artiodactyla > Delphinidae > Orcinus > Orcinus orca. The sequence continues at coordinate 101,728,027 of NC_064569.1, forward strand.
CGGTCACCTCAACCTTTGTACACAGAAAGCTGATGAGTATTGGCCAAGGCCATCATGTAATCAGGTTTCCCATTCCTGCCTTGTAACCGTCTCATGATCTCCTTCGTGGACACTAGGAAAGCATCACCCCTTCTCGTTTCTCCCTCATCCCAGGTTTCCTCACAGTTGGCTGTATAGTCATGCATACATCATCCATCTGCAAGGAGCCCCTCAGCTGGTGCCCTGAGTCTCATCCAGACTCAGGGTGATTGGTGAGCAGCCCCCTCTACTCCAGCAGCCAAAGACATTGGCCTTGGATTTCTTGACCCAAATCCAGGCTCCACCACTTGTTAGCTGTGTGAATTTGGGCAGGTGGCTTAACCCCTCTTCACTATAATAAGTGATCTTACTACTCATATCCTAGGGTATTTGTGAGGGTTGAGTGTTATAACCCATTAAAAGATCTAAAAACAGTGACTGCCACAGAACTGGTGTAAGTGCATCCATTTCAGAGAAGCACATGGGGAGTATTCTAGAGCGTCGTCCTTTCCCAATGTCTTTTTCATTTTTTAACAGTTTGATCCACTACTCAGGGCAGCCTCATAACTCCTTTGGTCATTCTCTGGTACTAATATGTCCTATGGTCTTTTTGAGTCACAAAGCACCATCTCAGATGAGTAATTAAAGCAACCAGCCCCCTGAAATCATCACAGCCCTGGACTTTATTCAAACTTGAGACTCTACCATCCCATGGTTGAGGTTTGGGGTCGGGAGCTCGTGTGCACTTGAGGAGGGGGAGGTATTTTTATCTTTTCTGTGCCCTGGCTTAGTGCCTCATCCTGCCCAGTTGTGCTAACCACCCTCGCGGACCCCCCATGGTTGGAGAAGGGGCAGGGAGGGAAAAGAGGTGTGAGGGGCATCCCACTTGGCTGGACTGTGGTGGTGACCCAGTCATACTCACCATCAGTACAGACAAATGTGTCAAGGTGACTCTTCACAGCTGGACATCTCTTCCTGTAATTCCCTTGACATGTTCAAAGGTTTCCCCGTCTGGACAACTCTGTTCAACTCTTTCCATGTCCTCAGCCTCCTGGAGGCCCATCTCTTCTGAACTATCCTCCTGCCCCTCCTGGAGACAGTCTAGGACAACCCCAAGCAACTTCCCTATGGCCCTTCCCCGTCCATGGGAAACTTGCCCACGTATAGGGCTATGTCAGCTGGACATTCGCCCTCATCTTCCAGGGACGGTACCAGGGTAGGTATGAGCACACTCTCCCAAACATCCTCTCTGGACTGTGCCCCTGTGCCCCTCATACAAACTCTGTGTTAGCGCTGGCATTTCCCCACTGCTTGCCTCGGCAGGAGGGAGGCCGGGGGTGCACCATACAGCTCACCCAGGAAACCTCCTACAAAAACCCTCAGGGGTCATCTCGCACCGCCCTCTCACGGATCTCAGGATGACATTCCATCGGGTGGGTGGACATACAGCTCAGCTCTCTCCAAAGAGATACGACTCCCTTGTATGGATGCATTTAGTTGATGAATCGTGAAGAATTATCTAAGCATCTTTGTATCTTCCACTTTGAAGATGCCTTCATCTCGGCCCAGCACTTTACATTGGGATGTACTTCCTTCCACTTCAACACCCTGTATATGAACTGTTACTATTTTAGGCCCAGAATGTATGCCAAACCTGGGAACTGACAGAGCTATTCAACTGGTCCCAACTGCCCCACTCATGTTCATTCACCCACAAGTTTATTTACTATCAACCATTAACTGCATATTCCAGACGCTGAGCCAGATGTTGGGAAACTGTGTAAATGTGACGCATGTCAACGACACCTCCAATCATCAGGGGTTCTCAACTGGAGGAGATTGCACCCCCCCTCCCATGACAGGTTGCTTGCCAATGTCCAGAGACAGTTTTGGTTGTCATGCCTGGTGCGTGGGGAACTGGGAAGAACAGGACAGCTGCTCCCACCACAGAGAATGATTCAGCCCAAATGTCACCAGAGCCACAGCTGAGAAGCTGCGCCATAATAGAACCCAGGTCACTATATCAAGGAGGGTCACGACCGTCAGCATGACCACCCTCTCCTCTTTGTACTCCCGAGAACACCTTGTGCACGAGGCAAGTAACCCTTAGTTACACACGCCAGCTGGTTAGTACAAAGATGCATTCAGTAGAGAAATCATAACACACGCTCATGAAGAACATACTTTGGGGCACACCCCCTCTCACACTCAGTCAGTGTGAAGAGAGTTGCCCGTGTTGGGACTGGAAGGAACGTCTCTTTTCCCACAGTGCTCACCCATCCATCATCCCTTGGTCGTCACCTGTCCCCTGATCACCATATGTCTCCAGCAGAGCGTGAATGCCTTGTGGGCTCTGGATCTGCTCAGGAGGAAGAGAACCTGCCCAGCGTTGGTGCTACTGAAGTGTCAGCCTTCCATCCATCAAGACTCATCCATCGCGTTCCCCCAGCATCCCTCCACGGACCACAGTGAGGCTTGCCCTCCCTCTGTGGTCCTCCCACCTACAGGTTGAGCCCCTTTTGGGTTTTGGTAGATGGAGGCTTGTAAGACTCAACCTTTTCCTTCAAGAGGCTAGGAGTCCATTAAGGCAGATTAGGGAAGGTGTGTCCATCAGTTGGTGAACAAATTAATGAGATGTGGTATATCCATACAGTGGGCTATTTACTCAAGCTATACATAGAAATGAAGTATTGGTAACACACTACAAGAAGAATGAGCTTTAAAAACTTTATCCTATGTGGAAGAAGTCAATCGCAAAAGACCACATAGTGTGTGATTGATGCTGCTGCTGATGACATGAAATGTCTAGATGAGGCAGAATGTACATTGGTGGTCTGAGTCTGGGGGCGTTGGTGGTTGGCCAAATGGGCAATGGCTGCTAATGGCTATGAGGGTTCTTTTTGGGATGACCAAAATGTTCCAAACTGATTGTGGTAATGGCTGCGTAACTCCGTGTTCCAAAAAGACTGAACTTTACAGTTTAAGTGGGTGAATTGTATGGTATGTGAATTTTATGTCCATAAAGGTGTTACTTTAAAAGAACTCTTAAGATAATTGTTTTGCTCCTCTGACAGGTATTCCTTCTGTAATACAGAAGTAAAGAAGTTATCAAAGGCGTGAATCTCAGGCTAGAGATTCAGGGTTGAAGTCGTCACAATCCAGGGAATGTGCTTTCATCCCAGATTCACCTTTCCCACCAAAAACACACACCTCCTCTCAAATGAGGTGTTTCCCCTGCATCCCCAGTGGACAGCCAGCCGACACCCAGGAGGGGCTAATCCTGTCCTTGCAGTGGGCGACCTCTACGTGGCCTGCCATAGGGCCAGGTGCTTGGTCCTCACCCCACTTCCCCTCTAGTCCATATTAGCAGAGCCCCATTTGTCTACTCCTGTGATAAGACAGGAGTGCTTCCTCTGAGCCACCCTGTGGGATTCTGAGAAGCTGGATAAAGTGGTGGGAAAGCGCCTTCTGATCTGAGCGGTTGTAACTTCAGGGCAAAAGGGGTGGCTTCTCAGATGCCCTGAGAGGGAGGGTCTCTAAGGAGCTGCCAGCCTCCGCTGCTACCTCAACAGTCTGCCCTGCCTTGAGAGAGGTGCCTCTCCCTTTAATTTGCACAGCATTCAGCAAGGGATGGGAATGGGGGCTTTTTTTAAAAAAAATTCACATTCCCAGGCCTCACCTGGGAAGTCCTGGTTCAGTCAGTTCAGGCATCTGCACGTTAATCAGTAGCCCAGGTGTCTCCGGAGCAGGTGGTCTGGGAAGCAGCGGTGAAGCCACAGGTTCTCCGGATTGGGAGTCAGACACCTGCCGACGGTGTGGACCAGGGATGGGGTCAGCACTCTCTCTGCCCATCCCGGCCACTCCCTCGGGACCTGGCCCATCTCACAGCGTTATGTGCCTCATACACTGACAAGCCCCTCTGCGCACGTCCTGCCCAGCTCCTCCCCTCAAAGCCAGATGGTTCTCTACATGGTGTGTTATCGTCTCTGCTGAGTTTTCTCCTCCAAAAACACATGTTGAAAACTAAATTCCCCACTTTCTGCCATCCAGCTGCCCCTAGAGTCTAGTTCATCACACTCACGGCTACTCCAGCCTTCCAGGTTCTCAGGAAAAAGATTTGGAACATCCCATGGTGCCCCCCCTCCCCCACCCCCACATCTGCTCCACCAGCCAACCCTGTTTGTCTCTGCCTTAGACACACATCTGGAACCCAAGCATATCTCAACCCCCTCTGATGGCCACCTGGTCAAACCAGTGACCCGGCCCCCCTCCTGAATTCCTACCTCTGCTCCCAGAACCTGAAGCCTGTCTTGAACACCACATTCAAGCCAAGTTCTTAGCTCAGAACCCTCCAGAGGCTCTCATCTCACTTGGCGTAAAAGTATAGTCTGTGCAGGACCCCCAGGACCCTGATGGCCTCCCCGACCTCCCACTCAGCTCTCTAGACTCTCTTCGTCCGGTCTGCATCACGCTCGCTGCCCTCCACAGCCTCACTCACCACTCAGTTCACGACGCGATGCGTCCAGTGCGTTGCTGAACAGACCCGTAACAGACCCGTAACAGACCCGTAATACTTGAGTTTCTAGAGGCTACTCTGAAGCTCTTCTTAGTTCAGTGTTGTATCTATGAATGGAAGCAAAAGCCTTTGAGAACTGCTTATAATTGAAGTGTCTCCCCTACAAACAATGAGAATGCTTTAAACAAGCCACTTGCAAGATGGATTCATGACAGTGTTCTGTCACTGGATGGAAAGTATCCCCGGTATGGGGTGCAGGCAGTGAATTGGTTCACAGACCCCTAACTCTAGGGTTACTGAGCAGCGACCCGGAGCCCAGTGTCCTAACAACAGTGAATGGATCGTCGAAAGCCTTTCTGTCCGCGGGTGAAGACTTGCTCCCGTATTAGATACACGCAGGTGTTTCTTACAAGCTGGGTGAAGAAATGTTTGGTTCAGTGTTCTTTCAGTGAGTGGACCTTATGCCCGGTGCGTGGACACCTCATTGCCATCACCAGAACGCTCCGGCCAAGCTCTGCCCTCGTTCTTCCCGCTCCAGCGTGTCTGTTAGGACTCTGCTCAGTTGCCACTTACCTCTGAGTCCTTCCTTGACCACCGGTTCAGGGGAGCCTGTTCTGTCCCCTCAGCAGCACTTGTCACCTTCGGATGACACTCTCGTTTCATGGCCTGATTGCTTCGTGTTAGCTGCTGCATAGGAGACAGCTTGTCCCCCTCAAGGTGGGACAGCTTGGAGCAGGACCCCCGGCCCCATTCCTGAGTGACAAGCACTGGATGCAGGACCGGGGCGCCAGCCAGCAAGACGCCGTGGAGGGAACAATGGATGGAGACTCGGCCCACCGCTCCCGCGACGGGCTGTGTCCCGCTGCCCACTCAGACCTCCTCAGGGTCCGCAGCCCCAAGAAAGACCAAAGGTCTGACGCTTCTGACCACGTCGGCCAAGGTGGTGGGGTTGGGTGCCCAGTGAGAGTGGGGGCAGCTGGGGCGAGGTCCCCTGCCCCAGCACTTCAGCCCCTCGGGGCTGGACAGCTCCCCTTCCTGTCTGTGGGATGAAGGGCCCGAGCTACAAGCACCTCCCCCCCGCCCCCCCACCCCCACCCCATGCCTGGAGTCAGCTCTCAGCAAACGTCAGCCAAGTCCTGGTCTCCAGCTTCTAAACGACAGTTTATTTCCCCCACCTCTGGGTTAACTTGTTGTCTCATTTGAAACCCCAATTTCCATGTTAAAGTGAAGTGTAGTAAGTAGCAATAAAATCAGCTCATCCTGCATTTGTTTTTCCCCAGCAAAGGAGCAATCAGTTTCCTGAGAGGTGTTCACAGCTACGGATAAACGGCGACCTGGCGAGATGCAATTGGCAAAGTGTCACTTTTATTCATGGCCTCAGACCTGAGAATGGGCTTGTCTGAATTTTAATTATCGGAAAGCACTTACCACCTTTGCTTTAATGAATTGTATAAAATTTAAACACGTGCAATTGTATTTTACACATAAGAAAGCAATGGGCATGGTATGCGGACGCTGGGTCTCCAGCCGAGCTGCGGTCACTTTCTTCACCTACACCCTCCGTCCCCCCGTCGTCCCCGGCCTTGCATCCGGCCTTCTTTCCTCCCACCTTCTCTCCCACTCTCCCTTTTGCCCTGTGAACCTTCAGCTAAGCGGTAGAGACTCACCCTTCCCAGCCTCAGCCTCAAGGCTCTAAGGTGCCTGGGTTCGGGGGTTAACGAGGAGCACGGCTGTGCTGGAGCTGCCCACACACAGCTGGACGGTGTCCCCTGCAGGGCTGAGACCACCCAGAGGCCCCAGGGCTCTCCTGCAGCTTTCTGCTTCACAGACGGGCTCTGTCTTCTGGGACATCATGTCCTTCTGTCCAACACTTGTCACAAGGAGGGCCGGGGGAGGCACGACTGGCTCTGTCCACCACCTCCTTCCTGGACCCCAGGCCACAGGGACCCCACAGGTCCTTCACCCACGAATTTTAAATGAACAGAGTTGACTGTGTGAAAAGTGACTTCGTCTGTGAAGAACTAAGACCCCGTGCTTTTACCTTCATCCAAACACGGCTGCATCGCAGGTTCTCTACTGAAAACCTTGCAGACGCACCGTCAGAGTGAGAGACCCTGGCTGAACACAGGGTCCGGGAGGAAGGACGAGGCCAGCCCAGCTTGGGGTCCAGCTGGGAGCGGGAGGGGCTCCCAGTCCGAGGCGGCAGGGCGCTTCCACCTGCAGAGGGAGTCGGTCATCAGAGCCAGGACCTAGACGGTGAGCTGCGAGGGAGGCGGCAGCTGGCCCCCGGCTCAGCTTGGCGGACGGTCCGGGGGTCCTCCCGTTCCCGGTGTCCTCCCAGTCCGTTGCCCACGTTTCCATGAGTCCACGTGGTGCCAGTAATGGAAGGAGCCAGAGGATCTGGACCTTGGGAGAAGCCAGCGCTGTGTACATTTTCCTCAAGATCACGCTGTGCGCAGGTGGGTGTGTGGGACAGAGCGACACAGCAACCTGAGGCCCTTTCTGTCCTCTCTCTACTCAGAAAACCCACCAGGGCTTTATGTTTCCACTCTCCAAGTCCCACGTGGCAGTACCAGCACGAGCGCTGTCCGCCGAGCCCGCCGCCTCCTGCTGCCCAGCCGCCTCCGGTAGGGACGCTCAACGCCAGAGCTGCTCAGCTCAGGCTGTGCCTCCCCTTTTGCTCATCGGGGGAAAACCTCAGCACCGAATACCTTCTCAGATCGGCGTGCAGTCCCCTAACGCGAGTGAAGGTGACTCCTTCAAAATCACTTCAACAGAAGGTGAAAGAACCTTTGAGTCAGAGCGTGGTTAATTGTCTGACCTCCGGGGCTCAGCTGCTGGGGAACCCATTACCAGCCACGTTTTGGCATCAGGCGAGGATATGGGGAGACGCCCAGGCCAAGAGCCCAGCTTGGAGGAACCTGCTTCTCCCTCCTCGGTGGGAAGCCACTCCAACTCCCCAGAGGCAGGAAGCTGTGGTCGGGGCATCTGCTGGGCGGTGGGGTGGAGAGCCAGGAGGGCGGGTGTGAACTGGGAGCTGTGGTCGGGGCATCTGCTGGGCGGGGGGGGTGGAGAGCCAGGAGGGCGGGTGTGAACTGGGAGCTGTGGTCGGGGCATCTGCTGGGCGGGGGGGGTGGAGAGCCAGGAGGGCGGGTGTGAACTGGGAGCTGTGGTCGGGGCATCTGCTGGGCGGGGGCATGGAGAGCCAGGAGGGCGGGTGTGAACTGGGAGCTGTGGTCGGGGCATCTGCTGGGCTGGGGGGTGGAGAGCCAGGAAGGCGGGTGTGAACTGGGAGCTGTGGTCGGGGCATCTGCTGGGCAGGGGGGTGGAGAGCCAGGAGGGTGGGTGTGAACTGGGAGCTGTGGTCCGGGCATCTGCTGGGCAGGGGCGTGGAGAGCCAGGAGGGCGGGTGTGAACTGGGAGCTGTGGTCAGGGCATCTGCTGGGCGGGGGGCTGGAGAGCCAGGAGGGCGGGTGTGAACTGGGATAAACAAACAGCCCCGTGCTTTCGATTGGCTGCCCCAGCTGAGAGAACCGCCCTAGTGGCTGGAACTTTGTGCCTGAAGATGGTCGGCTCCCAGTCAGCTCCAGCGGCTTTGAAGGGCTGTTTACCAGCGGCCGGGAGCTGTCCTAACACGTGGAGCTTTGCCATCCTCCCCTCCTCGGTGGTCTGAGGGGAGCAGCTGGCCAAACCACAGTCAGCACTGGGAAAGGATCTGAAGCCAAGGCTCCTCACTGGAGAACGTGCCCATAGAAGCTGTCCTTAAAATGTCACCACTTGTGACCCACGGAAGCTAGAACACAGCCCTCACGGGCTTGTCCACCGTGTCCCAGCTGCTCATGGGTGACGTGAGGCCCCAGGCAAGCGATGGCCAGCTGGTGCTCACACAGGCACACCTGCAACGCAGGAGAGAGACAGAGAGACAGGCCAGGCACGGGGACTGGTGATTTGCATGCAGGCGGCCGGAGTTCCAAGCCCACCTTCCCTCCGCCGTCCTGCACTCTTGCTGGAGGGAGAAAGGGCCCACGGTTGTTCAGTGAGGAGATCATGCGGGCAAGTTCAGGACACGGCGGTGTTTCCCAAAGGCTGCTTTGAGGAACCCTGGCTGCAGGAGGGGATCCTGGAAAGAGCATCGGTGACAAGAACCAGGGAGAAGCCACCAGGAACAGGAGAAGCCCTGGAAGGGGCGGGGCAGGAGGTCCAGGCCTCCCTGTGGACAGGGTCAGAGTGGTTGGGTCTCCAGGTGGCCAGCGACCTGGGGGCTGAGATGATGCTGACACAGAGGCGAGCTGCACCCCGCGCCCCCAGACACAGGCCGCAGCACCGAGAACAGAAGGCTCTTCAGTTGCTCGCACCCGTTGGCGTCAGCATGTCTGAAGGCATCCTTCTCCAGGAAGCCGGGGGAGCGGATTGAGAATCGAACCCAGCATCCTGCAGGCGATGCACCTGGAACCCCTTCTGCCTCGCTCAGGCCCGCCCACCACCTCCTGAGACCTAGGAGGGTCAGGATCCAGTTCCTCCTTAATCATTTGTACAAATTAAAGCCAAGAGGGAGGGAGCCCCCCTGGTGTGGGCTGCCTCACCACTTCCTTCTCACCCAGTTCATGAAATGCACAACCAGCATGGACTGCACGTGGCGGGAGACACGGACAGTGTGCTGCGGTCATCTCATCCCAGACCGTGAGATTCCCATCTCCCTCCTGTACTCTTACTGCTTGTCATTTGTTAACATGAATCCAAGTGGATTAAAAGGACGTTTCAGCAAGATCGCCTTTGCTTCTCTCCACCAGGCGCGCTGTCGGTAAACAACGTCTGTCACTAGCACGACTGCGCCTGCAAGCTGTTACCAGTGGGGCTTGCACACTTAGCTTCACGCTTACTAGGGGCCTCGGGAACCCCTGGCAGGCCAGGCCGGTGGGTCTGTGAAGCCATTAACAGAAGCTTAGCCCTTGGGAATTCCTCAGGCCTCCTGGTGGGGAAGAGGGCGATTTCCCCAAGTTCCCCTGAGCAGAGAGAGGCAGGGGACCGAGGAGGGTCATCTGGGTGAGTGCAGGTGCTGGCGTCTCCGTGCTGGCACTGACCCCCAGGGAGCCGGGCACACACCTGAATCCAGGTGGCTGCCTTTGCTCTCTGGGAAACACAATGCTCTGTAAAGATTGGATATTGAATGACCGGCAGGGGTGAGGGTGATGGAGAATGTGGGGGGCATGGGGAAAGAACACAGAGTGGGGGCCTGCAGCAGCCCCTAGGCCACAGGGTGGGCATCAGACATGGCTAGGGAGGGTTGGCAGGGATTCCTGAGGGGCACAGCGCCTGACTCTGGGGATCCTTACAAAGAGAGGGATGAACTGCCTCCCGGCTCCTGGCAGAAATGTGGATCCGTCAAGACAGGGATGCTCCCTGGGCTTGGTGTGCCCATCAGGACTGCAGACAGAGCCCGTCCTCAGGCCCACGCCTCCCCAGCCTGCCGGAGGCTGAGCGCTTGGAACTGGAACGGCCCAGGTGGGAACGGCAAGTGGAGCTCAGCCATCCCAGCACACGTCAGCTCACCCCAGAGTCCGACAGTCCCGGAAGCTACGATGTGAGGCCCTAACTTACGTTGTGAGAAACCAGAACGCAAATGCTTAGAACAAAACCAGAGTATTGACAAAACGGGAGGGTGAGAATTCGTGACAGGACAATGCTGTCCCTAGGAAGCAGCGAAGGCCCTGAGGACGGCTCTTCTAGGGCCGAGAGGCAGAGAAAGGGTCGAACAAAGGCTTCTCATCTGCTCGCAAAACCCCGGAGCTGTGTCCATCGGGAGAAATGGCTTGATGGGGGAACAAAGCCCGGGACCGTCACAACCCCGGACACGCATTGATTCCAAAAAGACAAAGAGCTGAAGTCCGCATCTGAGGACAAAGCTCTTAGACGTTACGTTCGGTAAAAGGCAGCATCAGCGGGAAGCAGCTTCCAGTGTACTCAAGGGCTGGGTGGGCCTCAGAGGTGCTGATGAGAACCCTCATCTGCGTTTCTCCAAGTCAGCCTTGAAGGCCACTGACTGCGGGGTCTCCTGGCGCTTCTGTAAATGGTGCAAGTTTGCTCCACGGGCATCTCTGGAGTTGTGCCTGCACTGCCCAGGCAAGTCTCGTGCACACCGCCTCCTGGGAGTCTGTATTTAGACCCAGCCTGGCACACGAAGACCTGGCAGATCTGAAATCAAAAAGTGTAAAGAAGCCAAGCCTTTTCTGCTTTAGGAGAGTCACCCTGATGAAGCTCGAGGGTTTCCCAGGAGAGATGAGAAGTACAGTGGGCACGTGCTGGCCCTGTCCTTTCCCCTGCCAGCACCTCCCTGACTCCAGGGGATCCTGGGAGGAGGGGACGTGAGGGCAGCCGGTGGAGGCCTACCTGGGATCCCAGCCGTCTCCATCAAATCCAGAAAGACCTTCCTTCCACTGTCAACGCACAGCTACTGAGCACCTGCTTCACGCCAGGCTGTGTGGAACAGGGGGACTCCGGTCAGTGTCACACGGACACGCACGGCGGAGGGCAGTGGGTGTCGAGCAGGAAGTGATCCCAGGCCCCATCGGTCTAGCACGGATTGAGCTCTGCTGACCGGGGAGATGCCACCTCCCAGAGCCCCAGACACCCGGCTGTTCACAGGCGACACCACTTGAAAGAAGCAAGTGTGAGATTGGGGAAGCGCGTCCGCCGGAAGGGGCTGGAGGGCGGGAGCTGCACCCAGGGTGGGAATTACAAGCTGGGGGATGGGTCAGAGGTGCTCGACTTGTGCTGGAAAGCCACGTATTCCATAGTTTCCTTTTGATGTCACGGAGGCAGGTGGGAGGTAAGCAGTGGGGCACTGGGGCTGGAGGATGCCCTCGGGGCATGGGGTGGGGCTGCTCACAGCCTGTCCGCCTCTTGGACACTTAGCTTTCCCGGGTTCTGGGTGTACTCTGCTTCTACTAACCCAAGTCATCGTCTCTGAGGGTCATTTGTCTCCCAGGTGATTTTCTAGAGGAGCAAAATGAGGTGTTGGGCGGATGAGCCGGCAGAAAACGCAGGGCTGGGACTGGGGCCCCTCCCCGAGGAAGAGTTTGATGTGAGGGATGCTCTGGGGCCACAGAAATCTCAGGGTGGGAAGGAACTCAGGAGGCAGGAGCCAGAGGCGGACAGGAGGGCCTCAGAGTCGAAGGGCCAGGTGAACGTTCCCAGGATCCGGATCGGAGGCTCCGGGAGGACCAGCCAGGAAGTCCTGCCAGTGTGTGTTCACAGCCCTGTCTGCTGCTAACGCTGTCAGTCTTGCAAGAAGATGCAGATGAATGCACTTATGTACAAAATGTACGTGTATACCACCCTGTGGGTGTTTCCAGAAATAAGTGTGGAAGCAGAGTACACCCTTAAAATGGCGATTTGGATGCGTGACTCTGTGCTGCCGCCCCAGCCAGGACGGCGAGCGTTCCAGGGTTTGCTTACTCGCCGCAGAGCTCAGTTCCCCTAAGCGCTCCCCGGGACGGAACCTGTCAGAAGGTGTGAACACTGTGAAACGTGAAATCAGAAATGGATCCAACATCTGAATTACCAGAAGCGATATCAGTTTCAACAACAAAACCAAGATCAGGGTGAGCAGACAGAACCTCTGAATCAATGAAAAAGGAAACAGGCTTAAGTGGAGTCACCGCCGTCCTGCTCCTCTTATCACCCTGCCGACCTGGTCAGCCCCAGACACGCAGTCTCCTCCGACCTCAGGCTGCCCAGGTGTGCCAGGCGTGCACCTTCCCGCCAGACCTGTTATCCCCGCCAGTTCTCCCACAGGGCCTACTCACTGCCCCGTGCAGCAGGGCGGGGTCTGGCTCCAAAACCCTGAGACCAGGGTTTGGAAGAGCCAGGGGAGAGTGTGTCTCCGTGAAGGGCCACTTCCTGTGGATTTGGGAGAGCTTCCTTGGGTCTCCTTCTGTTCTGGGGAACACGTGCTGGGTTGGTCTTATTCGTGCACCTGCCTGGGTGGGTGGCAGTGGGGGAGGGGTCTGAGAGCATCCTCAGTATCCCCTTCAGCCCATCTCTTCCCCCAGACCTGGGCAGCGGGCAACGAGTGGGGTGCCAGCAAGGGCAGGTCCGTGGGTGAGGCTGGCATGGAGTCGGCTTTTCAGGCCCCTCTCCCAGGGCCCAGGGCGCTGTGAGGTTCATCTTACGTGTGGATTTGTCTGGGCCACGGGGTGCCCAGCTGTCTGGCTAAGCCTTAATCTTGGGTGTACCTGTGAGGGTGCTTCCAGAGACTGAGTAAAGCAGCTGCCCTCCCCAGTGTGTGTGTGCATGTGTGTGTGTGTGTGTGTGTGCATGTGTGTTGGGAGGGGCTTATCCAATCCACTGAGGGCCTGAATAGAACAAAGAGGAAACGGAAAGGAGAATTCGCGCTCTCTGTCTGACCTTTGGAGCTGGGGCAGCGGTCTTCTCCTGCCCCTGCGCTGGGACTTATACCACTGGCTGTCCTGGGTCTCCAGCTGCAAGAGGGCAGGTGGTGGGACTTCTCAGCCTCCACAATGGTTTGAGCCAATTCCTATAATAAATGTATATGTGTATACATCTGTGTCTATAACTGTATCAGGCTCTGTATCTATATTTACATCTATATCTATATCTGTATGTATATCTGTAACTGTTTCTATATCTGTATCTGTAACTCTATCTATAACTGCATCTATATCTGTATCTGTATCCATAGCTATATCTGTAATTCTATCTACATCTATGTCAATATCTGTATCCATATTTATATCTGTAACTATCACTGTATATATATCTATATCTGTATCTATGTCTATATCTATATCTGTATCTGTAACCGTATCCATATCTGTATAGTATCTATATCTACATCTATATCTATATCTGTATCTGTAACTGTATCCATATCTGTATAGTATCTATATCTACATCTATATCTATATCTGTGTCTGTAACCGTATCCATATCTGTATAGTATCTATATCTACGTCTCTATCTATATCTGTGTCTGTAACTGTATCCATATCTGTATAGTATCTATATCTACGTCTCTATCTATATCTGTGTCTGTAACCGTATCCATATCTGTATAGTATCTATATCTACGTCTCTATCAATATCTGTGTCTGTAACTGTATCCATATCTGTATATGTATCTATATCTGTCTCTGCATCTACATCCCATTGGTTCTGTGTCTCGGGGGAACCCTGACAATACAGGGGACATCTTGAGATGCCACAGCCCTGGCGCCCTGTGAGATCCCTCCTTCCAGGGCCACATCTGGGAGCAAGTGTCACCCACATGCCAGCCCTGCTCATCCAGCAGAGGCTGAGACCATCCAGCCCAGGAGAAGCTCTTCACGGCAGTCACAGTGGGTTGGAGCTAGTGTCACGATGGCAGGTCCTAGAAAGCCCAGCACTTTCTGTCACTGATCTTCTGGACTCTTCTAGACTCTTCTACTCCCCAGCCGATTACTGCTCAGTGACTGCAAATTCAAAGGACTCTATGAATTTTAAAAACCTGTGAAGAATTCTGTTCTTAATGTTCTTATGATTGTGTGACTCAGGCCAAGCCACTTTTATGGTTTTCTGATTAAATACACGTGGGCTTCTGAGAGAAGAGGAGGGCGTGTCAGGGACCCTCCAGATTTGGGATTTTGCCCCGTTGTTCATGAATTGTTATGCTAAGGTATCGCCTTTATTAGACACCCTCTGCAGACGAGACTACATTTTGAGTTAAGTGAGGAGCAAAGTGAGAGGGTGATGAGGCAGGTATCACACCATCTCTATGAAAACGTGGGAGCCCTTGATGGAAGGAAGGGAAATCACACGCCCAAAGGACGGCAGCAGCTAGTTGCGGCGGCGCCTCACGGCTCTGTGGCGACGCTTGGATTTTCCCCACGCCCCCAGCCTGCAGGGACCCTTTACGTAGAATTCAATGATTTATAAATCTGTGTATATTTCTTTCTTGCTCATCTGCCTGGTTTTCGGCTTTCTTTTGGATTTGAGTTTTCCCCCAAATTCAGAGCAGCATTTTCCGCCCTCTCACAGGCCTTGGGGAGCATTCCTGGTGCCTCCAATTCTACGTCTGTCACATCTGCTGGGCTGGAACCGTTCCCTGGTCGGCCCCCTACCATCAGCCCCGCACCCGCCTCACCAGAGCTACTTTGAAGGAAGGCAGCTGATGGCACCAGCCTCACCCGACATGCTGACTCCGAGAGAGACTCTTGCTGAGCTCATGGGAGGACTCGAGATTCTTGAATGGTGGCCACGAGGAAGGACAGCTGGGGTGTGACGTGCCACTTCTTTCTCCTGCCTTTCCTTTCAATGTTGACACAAATTTTCAGCTCACCAGTGGTCACGCCTACTCCATCCTCGGCCGATTCCACAGGGTGACTCAACTTTCCAGGTGACGTGACCTTGGTGCAGACGGATCGGCGCAGCGTCCTGTGGCGTCACCAATGTGTGTGTCTGTCAGAGACGGCACCTGGGTGTTCCCCGAGGAAGGGGAGGTCTGCTCAGCCTGAGCTCTTCACATCGTGGACTCCAGGAGAGAGTAAAGCAGCTCCCAGCCCCTGACTGAGGAAGGAGAACATGCGGGTCTCCAGGGAGAGCAGCCAGTGACTCTCTGCAAATGCCCTTTCTATCAGCTAAGCCAGAGGCTGGATTTGCACGTGGTATCAGTTTCCTGGGGTTGTTGGAATGAAGTCCACAGACTGTACAGCTTAAACCAAAGAAATTTATTCTCTCGTGGTCCTAGGGACTTCGTGTTGCCTCAGTCACCTCTTCGAAGGCACTGTCTTTAAACACAGTCACATCCTGAGGTGCTGGGGGCTAGGAGTCTAACACGTGAACGTGGGAGGGGGGACCAGGAATGAGATGGGGAGGGACGGGGGCTGTGGGCCCTGCCAGGAGGTCCTCACAGACTTCAGGTGGCGCACAGCATGGACGGAGTCCCTGCAGGGTCTCCATGGAGTCAGGGGCTCTGCCGTCACTGCTCCTTCCTCCCCAGGGCATCTTCCCTCACGGTCTCCCTCCATCACACTCAGACGCTGGCTAGGCATCCCCCTCCCAGGGATGCCCGGCCCCCAACCAGACACGGTCACGGTGCCCTGGGCCTTGCCACGCCCTTGCTGTCCAGCCCTGCTGGGGCTCTCGGGAGCCTGAACTGCGAGCTTCTACCTGGACATCCTGGTCAGCGTGCAGGTGGGCTCTCTTGCATATTTCCAGTCCTAGGATGCCCCCTCCACCCTATACCTGCAACCCAACCCGGTCCCTGAAGGGGGAGCAGGCTCCCCATGGACTGGGACAGTCCCTGTAGATGACAGGGACCCAGGAGACAGCACAGCCCCGTCTTCACGGCTGGTCTTCCGCACAGTCTTGGAGACTCCAGGTGTCACCAACAAATCATGGGGTGTCACCTTCATTTCACCCATGGGTCAGGGGGCCAGTGTGCAGGGGCCATCCTCATGGAAGTCCCAGGTCCCCTCAGTAACCTGGTTGCTCTTTCTGTCACAGTATGAAATTCAGGGGCAGCACAGCCACGTCTTGTCTCTGGGAAAGGGGAGAAAGGAAGCAAGAACTAGCCTCATAATTGGGAGCCCACCGCCAGCAGCCTCCTCCAGATGGACCTCCAGAGACGCCTGCAGGAACTTTCTGCCTTCTTGCCAGCCATGCCCTCACCCGGGGCTCCCTCTCCAGTAGGAGGGGGACACAGAGGGTGTTGGTTTCTTTTGCTGGGAAAAAAACCCAGAAAATCATCACCTGGAGCCAGGCTCCTTTCTCATCTCGCTGCTCGGGTCAGGAGTCTGGCGGTCGTGGTGTCTTCTCCACGAGGCATCACAAAGCAGAAATCCAGGTGTTGGGGGCTGGTCCTTGTACGGAGGCTCTGGAGAGAAATCCACCTCCACACTCACTCGGGTTGTTGGCAGAATCCAGCTCCTGTGGCCATAGCTGGGCTCCTGGGGGCCACCTGGTCCCCTCCATCCTCCCGCCAGTGACAGACCAACAGCCTCCCATCCTCCCCAATCTCTGAGTCTCTGGAACTTCATCCTCTTCCATCAACTCAGGAAAACGCTCTACTTCAGGGGCACTTGTGCTTGGCAAGGGGTGACCCCGTGAAGACAGCACAGACGTACCAAATACACTCAGAGGAAAGGGCACCTGGGCCCTGGCCCTGCCTCCCCATGCCCTTGGGGTGGAAGGCATCATGGTCAATTTCATGTGTCAGCTCAGTGGGGCCTCGGGGAGCCCAGATGTCTGCATGTGTCTGTGTGGCATCTCTGGATGAGACCAACGCTAGAATCAGTGGACTTGGCAAAGCAGATGCCCTCCCCAGTGTGGCGTCTCTCTTGGTCCATTGAGGGCCTGAATAGAACAGACAGGCTGACCCTCTCTGGAGTAAGGGGAGCCCTTCTTGCCCAGCTGCCTTTGAACTTGAGTCAAGCTTCCTTTTTCTCCTCCTGCAGCAGTGTAGAAGGTGCAATTTTCATCAACTTGGGGGAAATGAAGACAGAACTAGGGGCTCTGGGAGGGACCGCCTGGAGATTTCGTGCCATCTCTGCCTATCTGGCCTTCAGGACGGGAAGGAGACACCCAGGGGGTTCAGGGTTCACCCTCCAGGGCCTGCCCTTGGAAAGGTCTAGGGGTAGTTTACTGAATCACTGGGACCTGCTGTGGGCATGCTGCCCGGGTGGTCGGGGCATCCAGGGAGGGGAGGGGCCATGGCCTGGACCAGAGCAGCCCACTCTCCCTGGCAGCCCAGCCCCAGGGCAGACAGGCCTCAGTTGGAGCCGCTGGCATCTCCTCAGAGCCTTGTAGACACAGCAGAGACCGCCGACACACCAGTCACCTCCCCGGGCTTGGCCGCGGTCTTACTCACTGCTGTTCATGACTGTGCTCAGCTCCGTTAGCTGATAGGATGTGATTCTCTGAGTCTCAGAGGGAAATTTAATCGAGTGTCTCTGATTCATTCGCGGTACTTAGTTTCGTAAAATGGTCTTTCCAGCCTGCACCCTCCATATTCTACGAATTGGGAGTTATTATGATTTTGCATCAGACAAAGTTTTCCTATCTAATCCAAGAAATCTCAGGAAAACTTGCAGTAGAAATACGGATAATTGTAGCCAATATGTGTGCGTATGTATGTATGTGTGTGTGTGTGTGTATATATATATATATATATGTGTGTGTGTGTGTGTGTGTGTGTATGTGTGTGTGTGTGTGTGTGTGCGTGGTATATATATATATATTACCACACACCAGAAATGACTCGGTATTGTGAGAGACATGTAGTTTTTCTCCTGAATCTCACTCAGGATGCCCCAGAGGCCCATCAGCACCTTCTGGGGGTGGTCGCAGTGCCTCACAGTACCTGGTGTGAAATCAGAGATGCCCTCGCTCAGGGACAGGGTACAAGACCCTTCTCAGTGCCCAGGGGTCCCCATGTGCCGGAGAATCACTGTCCTGCTGGAGGTGCAGAGGGGGATAAAAATAGAACAGCCTCCTCTGGCCAGGGGCGCTGACAGCCCCATTACACCCAGACTGGAATGGTCATGGGCACCATCCCCAAATTAGCCCATTTTTTACTAAGATGATAATGGGGCCCAGGTCTCCATCCCCGTCCACTGCCGCGTCAGTCCCAAAATAGCCGCATGCTGGTCATCGCTTCTGCATTAACGTTTTCATCTCAATTCAATTACGTTGCGCGTATTTCTGGGCGGCTGGTTTATCATGTGAGAATGTAATTTAAAAGTGGTCTGCACCTCACATTCCATATTTAGGAGAAAAATTAAGTAAAAAGTAATGAATGCTACCCATCTCTCCACAAGCACCCGCGAAGCCCTTGGCCCTTTAAATTCTTTTTCGAAGGCAGGAAGATGAGGCCCAGCAGAGGAGGCCGGGTACCTCGCCACCAACAGGGCTGTGCGCGAATTATCCAGCGAAACCCGCCATGAAGAGGCTTGCTCTTCTGTTAAGTGCAGCTGGGGTGACTTTGCCCTGCTCTGTGATGATGCACCAGTATTTTAGAGGCATTTCCAGTTTGGGATTTGTTTTAAAGCAACTCACAGTTGGTAAACAACTGTAAGTCAGAGTATTAATCGCGTAACGAACATTTTTGGTCACAGAGTTGCGTTTATTTGCCTCTATTTGTAGGTGGTTCACAGACATGCACTTTTGATATGAATCAGAAGCTTTGTATTTAAGACACGGCAGCTCCAGTTAGACTCCGATGGCCTGTCCATTTGCAGTTCTAAGACGTCCAAGGCGTCTTTCCACCAGCGTGAGGCCATGAGGTCATAAACTGGGTTTAGGCTCCCAGTCACACCTTCGCTCTGGGCTAGGTCTCCATCAGTCGTGGGGCAGCAGGCGCAGTCCATTGAGGGCCTGAATAGAACAGATAGGCTGACCCTCCAAAGCAGGGCCGTGGACAAGCAAAACCCCGAGGCCCCGGTGCCAGGAGGAAGGGCAACAAGACGGGGGACCTTGGTCCACTCACCCACCTGGCAAAGTAATGAGGGATGCTGGGCCCACCCCTGGTGGCCTGGCAGGCAGTGTGGACCACCGCATGAGGGGCTGGCCTGGAGGACCCTTGGGGTCTTGCACTTCTGAGATAAAGGGCTCTCAGGAAACCTCAGGAGGACGCGCCCGACCCTGGCTCCCCAGGGAAGAGCTCCCTCAGACTCTGACTCACAGCTCTCAGAGGAGAGGAGTCACTTTAAGTGGAAAAATACAGATTCTGATAAAAACAACCACATATGTCATGTTTCTCGCTGTGAAGAGCATGTTCTCAGCAAACATCTCCTCCCCATAAGCCTGGCTGTGTCTTCCCACTGCTGCAGAAACTGGGCTATTTGCTGTGATTCCATCATTAAAAAGTCGGCCACCTGGACCTGAATAGGAAAGCACGTTCCAGGGGGCCAGGCAGGGCAGCAATCACCACCCCCCACCCACACCCTGCGTCCTGCCTCTTCCCCCCAGGACCAGTGCCCTGGTCTGCGCTGCATGTCCTGACCTCCATTCCCCGGGTGGTCCTGATGAGGCCGTGAGAACCTGGTGGGGCCTCGGCACCAGGGCCAGCTCCATCCAGGACGGAGCCTGTCTGCTTTGGGCTCAGCTCCACTGTCCTACATTTTGGGGGCTGATCCCCTTAAACTTCAGGCCTCCATGGATAGCAGTCTCCGAACAAAACCTGGGGACTTGGCGCTGCTCCATCCGAGGAGGAGGGACCCTCATCCCGGCCAGGAGGGTCCTGGGCTGTCCCCACAGCCCGCCCCACAGAGCACCCCACAGAACTCAGGCAATAACTACCTCAGAGCGGGTGGGCCTGGGCCCTGGAGAGGCTGAAAGAGGTCAGTGGGGGCCGGTCGCACGGGTGTGGGCATGGAAGGCCCTGACACCCACAGGCAGGGCCTCGCCACCACCACAGCGGCGCTCTTCAGGCACACGTCAAGATGCCCTTCTCCTGCGTCCCCTCTTCTTGTCCAGGGCCGTCCTCCCAGGTTCAGATCTGGTCTTGTGCCCGCATCTCACGATCAGAGCTCTTGGCGGGACGCATGGCTGTGGGATGGAGATCAGAGCCCTCTGCAGATGAAGAGGCCTGCAGGGCCCAGGGGTTCCTACCCGCTCCCCAGTAGCGACTCCAGCCGTACGGCCCTGTTCCAGTGCTGCGCCGACCATGGCTGCCAGCCTGGAGCCTGCGGGAGTCCTCTGCCTCCCAGCGGTCAGCCCCTCACTGCTCCAGCCTCAGCTGGGGCTTCCTTCCTTAGAGCTGTCTTCCTAGGCTCAACAGCCCAAGTCCAGTCCCTTCACATGAAGGTCTCTCTCACGTAAAATTGTGTCTCCGTTTGTAACGACACAGCATCACTGCAGTGAGTCTTTTACGGCCCACGTGCCCTGGGCTGTGAGGATCCTGGAGCAGGGACTCTGCTCTCATTGACACTGTCATCCTGGCACCCAACCTCCAGCCTGGCACGTAATGGCACGCAATGGCATGGACGGAAAAAAGGGGGCAGGGGGAAGGAGTGGATGGATGAGTGATGGACGATGGATGGATGCATGGATGGGTGGGTGGGTGGGTGAGTGAGTGAACAGCCTCCACTGTGTGTCAAGGAGCTTCCTTCAGGTGTGAGTTGCAGCGCTGGCTGAGTTCAGTGTGAATGCGTCGACAGTAGGTGTGAAACAGGGTGTCTTTGGCACTGAAGGGAGGATGGAAATGCTGTGGGCAGAGGTTCCTGGAACCCAGCCCTGTGTTTCCCCAGGAGCAGCAGCTCAGCAGTTGCTGATGCCGTGTCAGGCAGCTGTGTAGAGCATACCTATTGCAGGGGAGAGAACGGGCCCTTTTCTCTTCCCCAGACCCCTCCCAGTTGTTGGCATCTGTGTTCAGACCAGGGGTAGACACGGAGCTGCTGGGCCTCTGAGCTCCATCCTACCTTCCAGGTCTTGGGTCCCACAGATCCACCCAGATGGGCAAGGGAGAGCAGCAGGGTGGGGGTCAAGGGCCCGGCTAATAGTCCTGCTGCAGCCAGCCCAGCCCCTCGACCCCCAGACCCTGCCCGGTTCCCGGGCTCAGAGGGTGAGCTGTGAGAAGCCTGCTCTTCAGTTCCATCCACAGAGACGGTCGCTCTGGACCGCGCTGGGTAAGCCCTACAGGTCAGGATGGATGGGAAGCTTTGAATCCCATCGGCAGAGCTGACCTGAGCCCAGAGACCCCCGAGCAGGGCCCACTGGCGGCTCTTCTCAGGGGTCCCTGGGCCTGCCTCACGCATTGGAGGTCGGTGACTTCAGAGCCTACCACTGTGCCTGGGTGGGTGCTGGCCGCAAACGGGACGCTTGTCACACAGGAGCTGAGCCCCAAGGAAGAGCCGGTGGCGGGAGGGGGAGGGGCTGCTCATTAAGTATTTTTGCCTAACGGATATTCACTATTTTTATTTACCTCCTTAACCCACAGCTATGTAAATAAATGCAGTGCCATACTATTCCTACAGAAAATTGAATTATGAAATAATTTCCTGAGGAATGAATGAGGGATACTGAGTCGGCCACCCACAGGAGGGCTCTCTGGGCCGGGCCTGAGCTGGGGCTGACGGAACATCTGCGTCCCAGCGTCCACCCTTGGGGACCAGGTGGCCAAGTGTAGACAGAGCTGGAAGCATGCGCTGTCTCCATCGCCGCCGGGCCCAGAGCGTTCCATAGACCAGAACACAAGGGCAGTGCGTCCCCTGCGCCCCTCCCCCAGGCACCTGCTGGCTTCTCAGTGGGGTGCACCTTGCCTGAGCCCTTCCTGGGGGGCAGCAGCAAAGACAGAAGTCCTGACCCTTCAGAGGTTCAAGGCTTCTTAAGGAGCCCCCGACGTCCTGGCAGGGACACCCCCTCCCTCTGCCCGCCATCTTTGCTCTTCAGTGGATCCTCACCTGGGTCTGCCTGGCTGTGCCCCCTGCAGGCTGTCCTGAGTCCCAAGACCAGAGACGGTTCTGTACCCGTGTGGCTTCAGCAACCAGCACCGCATTGGGCCCATCACAGGCACTCAGTAAATGCCGCCTCCAGGCTCTGAGGTGAATGGGTAACGCGTGGCACCTACAGCAGGATTGGGGCACGTTGGCCACCTGTCATGTGGAGAGAGACCCCACAGTTTCTCAAGGTCCCATCAACCCCAAACCAGGGAGGAAGTAGGCCCCGTGGCAACAGTGCATCCCAGGTGAGGGGCCAGCAGCAAAGCCTGGAGCTTCTGTGCTCCAGCGTCTGCTTTGGTGGAGGGTCAACCAGACACAAGAGATGGGCCAGCCCAGATGTTGGGGAGTAGAGGCCCGTTGTGAGGGTGTGCAGATGAAAACCCACACATGGCAGCTAGGAAGGGGCCAGTGAGGGTTCTCACCTGCTCTGCCAGTTGCTGCCCAGGTCCCCTATGCCTGGCCTCAGGTGCTTTACCTGTAAAAGGCAAACAATGATAGAACTTACTCCACAGAAGTGCTGTGAGGATTAAGTAAAGTACTCCTTGCAACCTCGTAGCATAAAACAACCCATGTACATCACCAGTACAGGGCATGTCACAAGAGTTTAATAAATACAAGTGACTCCTACCCAACTCCTCACTGTATTAGTCAGCTCAGGCCAGAACACCACAAACTGAATGGCTTATATAACAGGAATGTATTTTCTCACAGTTCTGGAGGTTAGACGTCCAAGATCAAGGGGTCAGCAGGGTGTGTGTCTGAGGCGGGCTCTCCCTTTGGCTGGCAGATGGCGCCTTCTTGCTCTGTCGTCCCCGTGCACAGACCCTCTGGTGTCTTCTTACGAAGGCGCTAATCTTACTGGATCAGGTCCCCACCCTTAGGGCCTCATTCAACCTTAATTACTTTCTTAGAGGCTCCATCTCCGAATACAGTCACACTGAGGGTTAGGGCTTCAAAGTGTGAATTTGGAAGGACATGAATATTCAGCCTGTAACACTCATACAGGGTAACACTCTAAAGCTTTGTGATAAAGGTCTGTTGATTAGAAAGGCAGGAAGGTGCCCCAAGAGTTCAAAGAGAGAGAGGGGGTGGTGGATGGGCAGTGGTCAGTGATGGCCTAGCAGAAAGGGACCTAGGAGGAGAGTTAAAGGGAGCAGCAAGGGGCCACGTTAGCCTGAGCAAAGCTATAGAAATGGCACTGTGTCCAGCGATGGTGCATCTGAAGGCGGAAGGGCCAGCCAGCCGCATGTGAAGTTCTTTCACTGGCTTGACGTACTGTGAGCACAGACAGTGACTCCAGGTGCCAGTGGCCTAGAAAAGAGAACCCAGTTCCGTCCACTTGGAGCTTCTCTTTGGCTGGAGAGATTTCTAGCCGCAGCTGCTTTGGTGACATAAAGCTAGTCCCCTGTGACATTGACAGTTGAGTCACATACTGGACGAAGGGACGAAAGTTCCCCTTGCAATGCTGAGAAGCCACCCGTATTGGGGTCTGTTATAATTTTGTGGATAATAGATCATATCACACGTGAGAAGAATTTATAATATGGAGATGAAGAAAAACAATTTATTAATGTTAATAAATCCTCCAATAAAACTTCCAGGAGGACCTATAGTGATAAATTGAATAATTATGAGTGTAATTATGACTAACTAGAAGTATAATTTCATGCTAATGCAATAATAATGACACAAAAGTGTAGATCATGAATTTTAACTGCTTAGTTATTTAACATTTCCACAAGTATGGACTGAAAAAAAAAAGCTCTCTGACATCTGATCAAATTATGGTTGACTGAGAAAGTGTTCTTGGTTTAAACAGGCATCTTGTTGATTATCTTTACTGGACTGCAAAAAAGTCTTATGCTAATTAGGAACTTGAAGACACTGAATTTAGGAAATAGATACTCAGTAATGCAACACTTCTCTGAGTCAGAAAAATCTGATTAATCAACTGTTTTATCACTCTTGAGAAGGATAAAACACCACATGGAAGAAGAGGGGTGGCCAGAATTTGTATTAAGTCTGCATTTCATGATGATAAGTGTTTCCAGGAGGGATAGACTCAACTCAACAAAGTATTTTAGGGTATTAGAGGCAGCCCCAAGCTAACTGCCTCTGAAAGGAAGGATGCCCAGGCAATATGGGATGGAGCATGTAGGCAGTTACCTTCAGCCTGGACTCTGGACCCAGGCAACACAGCTTAAGGCCCTGTAGGGTTTTCCTACAGCTTTTCATTCATACGATTACTGGGGGCTCTAAGAATTGTCTGTGTGCCATGAGAAAGGCTACCAGCACCAGCGCTGAGATCAAGTCCTGTAGTCACACGGAAATGTGGGGCATCTGAGTTGACCACAAGGGCCCCAGCTGGGACACACAACCCCCTCCTGTGCTCGGCTGGCTCTCTTGGTGTGATTTTTGCAAATATCTTCCAGTGGATGCCGGGCAATGGGACTGTGCTTTGTGGACGGCCTTTCCCCTCATGGAGACCCGGGGAGGACAGATGTCCTCCCAATACAAAAAGCCTAAAGTGGACACTGGGATTAAAGATTCCATTCGTCTATTTTAAGAAATGGCCAGTTTTCCAAGTGGTTATGTCCCCACCTGTAGTGCATGAGCCCTCCAGTTTCCCCACCTCCTCACCGTGGGCAGGATCCATCTTTAATTTTTGCCATTCCGATAGATGCATGGTCATGTCTCATCACTGTTTTATTTGCATATCCCTGATGACCAACGCTGTTGAGCGTTTTCTCGTGCACTTGTTTGCTCTCCAAATACTTCTTGGCTGGATGGACTGTTTGAACGCTTTGTCCATTTTTTACTGGGTTCTTTTCTTATTGAGCTTTGAGAGTTCTTTATGAATTCTGGGCCCAAGTCCTTAATGAAACTTATGCTTCATAAAGACTTCTTTCTCCCTGTCTGTGACGTGTCCTTTTACTCTAGTAATAGCCTTTTGAAGACCAGAAGTTTTTAACTTCGAAGAAGTCTAACGTATCAATTTTTTATTATATAGATTTTATTTTTGGTGGCATTATCTATGAATTATTTGCCTAAACCAAGGTCTCAAGGATCTTTTCTATGTAAACTTCCTAAAGTTTTAGAGTTTAGATTTTATATTTAGGACTATGACCCACTCTGAATTAATTCTTGCATATGGTGAGAAGTATGATTAAAGTTTGGAGGGGTTTTGCGTGTTTATATCTGAATGTTCCAGCACAGTGTGGTGAAAAGACCATCCTTTCTTTACTGAATTGCTTTTGCAACTCTGTCCAAATCAGCTGCTCATGCACATACAGATCTATCTCTGGACTTTCTATTTGGTTCCATTCACCTATTTATCTATTTCTAAACCACTTCATTCTGTCTTGATTTCTGTGG
Source organism: Orcinus orca (assembly GCF_937001465.1). Lineage (NCBI taxonomy): Eukaryota > Metazoa > Chordata > Mammalia > Artiodactyla > Delphinidae > Orcinus > Orcinus orca. The sequence goes on from NC_064569.1 coordinate 101,753,371, forward strand.
CTTTTTAGACATAAAATCAGGTAGCGTGAATCCTCCAACTTTGTTCTTTTGTTCTAAGTTGTTTGGTTAGTCTTAGTCTCTTTGAAATTTCATGTGAATTTTTGAATCAGTTTGTTAATTTCTACACAAATACTGGGTGAAAGTTTGAGTGGGACTGTGTTGAATCTACAGATCTATCTGGGGAGAATTACATCCCAGCAGTCCTGAGTCTTTGGACCCATGAAGTCTCCATTCATTCAGTTCTTTTGTGATTTCTCCAAGTGATGCTTTACTGTTGTCTGTGTATAGGTCTTCTACATCTGTTGTCAAAGTTGTCTGTAGGTATTTCATACTCTGATACTATTGTAAAGAACATTGTTTTCTTGTATTTTATTTTCTGATTGTTAGTTACAAATATATCCGTTATCTTGCAATAATGCTAAACTCGTATTATTTCTAGTAGCTTTTATGTAGATTCCACTGGGTTTTCTAAATAGACTATCATGCTCTCTCTGAATAGAGACAGTTTCACTTCTTTCAAATCTAGGTACTATGTACTTCCGGATGGATTTTTGCTCTATTGTATGTACTGGTTAGAACTTCCAGTACAATGATGAATGGAAATGGTGAGAGCAGACATCCTTGTCTCGTCCTTAGGGGGAGCCATTCAGTCTTTCACCACTGAGTACGATGTTAATTTGCCATAGGTGCCCTTTGTTAGGTTGAGGAAGTCCCTTCTTTTCCCAGCTTGTTGAGAATTTTTATCACGGAGCCATATCTGACTTTATCAAGAGCTCTGTTTGTTTGGTTTTGGCATCTGTTGAGAAGATTGCATGATTTTACTCTTTTGGATTTCTAATATGGTCAGTTACCTTAATGGGTTTTCAGATGTTAAAAGAAACTTGTGTTCCTGAGATAAATCCTACTTGGTAATGATTTATTTTCTTTTTCATGCTTTGTTGAAGTCAATCTGCTAAAATTTTTAGCATTTTTTATACTTATAATTTTTATAATTTTATACTGAGAATGTTTATACTTACATTCCTAAGAATTATTGGCCTGTGGTTTTCTTTCTTGTGATGGCTCTGTATTTTTTGTTTTTGTTCTGTATCATAGTACTGCTGACCTTATAAAATGAGATGAGAGGTATCCCCTTCTCTCCAACAGTGAGGAAGAATGTCTGTAGAATAGGCACTATTGCTTCCTTAAATGTTGGATAGAATTTACCTGTGAAGTCATCTGAACCTGGAGTTTTCTTTAGGGAAGATTTATCAGTTTTTTAAATCTCTCCAAAAAAATCAAATTTTGGTTTGGTTGATTTTCTCTATTGTTTGCCTCTTTCATCTTTCATTGGTTTCTGCTCTTAGTTTATGATTTATTTTCTTCTACTTAATTTTGGTTTAATTTGGTCTTATTTTAGTCTCCTAGAGATCTTTGATTAAGATCTTTCTTTTTTTCTAATATAAGCATTCACTGCTATAAATTTCCCCCTAAGAAATACATTAACAGCATCACACAAATTTCGATCTATTGTATTTTAATTTTCTGTCAATTCAAAATATTTTCTATATTTCATTTTTTGAATTATTGGCTATTTAGGAATATGTTAGTTTCCAAATATTGGGGTATTTTTCAAAGTTTTTTTTCTTTTATTGATTTCTAATTTAATTCCATTGTATTCAGAAACAACTTCTGTGTGACTTAAATCCTTTTCAATACACTGTGACTTTTTTATGACTCATAATGGTCTGTCTTGGTAAATGTTTCATGTAACCTTGAAAAGAATGTGAATTTTATTGTTGTTAGGTGGAGTATTTTATAAATGTCAATTATTTCAAGTATGTTGATAGAATTTTGGCCTTATATATAATTATTTTCTATCTACTTATTCTGTCAATAATGGAGAGAGTAGTTTTTAAATCTCAAAATATAATTACAACTTTTTAACTTATTTTTTATCATATCAGTTTTTGCTTTATATATTTTCCAGCTTATTATTAGGTGCGTAGGAATTTAAGGTTGTTATGTGACCTTGGTGAACTTACCATTTTATCATTATGAAGTGACAGTCTTTATCCCTGGTAATGTTTGTGGCTCTAAAAAGTACCTTGTCTGACATTTATTCAGTCGTTCATATAAGAGGGTTAACATGGGATATACTTGTTTACTATTTTCATTTGAGCCTATAGGTCTTCTATATTTAAAGTAAATTTCTTATAAATAGCATATATCTGAGTCTTTTTAAACTAACCTGACTCTCTCTGAATCTTAATTGGGGCATTTAAACCATTTATATTTAACGTGAATATTGCTATTCTTTAAGTCTATCATCTTGCAAATTGTTGTCTATTTGTCTTACATTGTTTTTTGTTCCCTTTTTACTCTTTTTCTGACTTCTTTAGAAGGAGAAACATTTGATATAATATCAAATTCAGGGAATGGCCATTTCATTTTTTGACCAAACGGTGTTTTCAACAAAAGGTGACCATAGCACCCTCTATTACCTAACAGTAAGCAGGAGAGTCTGGGCTCACCAGTTTCAACTATGGCTGGGGAACGATTAAACTGCTGCTGATTTATGAGGGAATACTGGGGGAAACAAATATATATAACAAGTACTACTGTATTTATTCATGATATTCAATTATCTCATGGGTTAATCTTCACCCTGTCACAAATATGTACTGAAGTTAATTCACAGAAACAAGGAGCCAATAATCTGGGTGTCCGCATATTTCAAAATACTTCTCTATTTTCCTATTCTTAAAATACTTTCCTCTTCTCTATACTATTTTTGCAATTTTTACTTTGTACGTTTTACTCAAGTATCCAGACTCATTCAATGTATGTTGCTGTAAAAACAAGGAAATAAGGGAAAATCGTAGTTCTCGTACTGCTTGTTAACGTAAAGACTTAATGTACGGTGTGTACTGTTGAGGCCTGATCACATGTCAGATTAGGTATTGTCTTGCAAATGTATTATTTCTATCGAGAAAGTCTGTCAAGATGGGAATGTGAATGAATTTAAGTAGTTCATGATAGCTACTTGGGGGCTTGTCTACACACTGCATTTTATGATATGCGTAAATGCCTGTCTGATCCGCCATTAATGGTGTAGGGAAACCAGAGCACTGATGAGCTTCAGAGCTGGGTGGTGGGCACAGGGAGTCCAGGAAGTTATTCTCTCCTTTTGTGCACATGTTTGAAGAATGAAAGAGGGGATAAGGGGAAAGAAGGAAGGGAGGGAGGGAGGGAGGGAGGGAGGGAGGGAGAAAGGGAGGGAGGAAAGGAGGGAGGGAGGGAGGAAGGGAGGGAGAGAGGGAGGGAAGGAGAGAGGGAGGGAGGGAGGAAGGGAGGGAGGGGGGAGAGAGAGAGGGAGTGAGAGAGGGAGGGAGGGAGGGAGGGAGAGAGGAAAGGAGAGAGAGGGGGGGGAGGGAGAGAGGGAGGGGGGAGGGAGGGAGGGAAGGAGGGAGGGAGAGAAGGAGGAGGGAGACAAGGAGGGAGGGAGGGAGGGAGGAAGAGGGTGGGAGGGAGGGAGGGAGGAAGAGGGAGGGATGAAGAACTTGAGCCTAGGGAAACATCACGGTTCCTACCAGGACTTCAGCCTCTGGTTGCACCACCGCCCTCCACACCCAGCCCTACTTTGGGTTGCACAGAGAACAGGAAAACATACAAGTACTTGCCCATGTTTCTAATGACCAGAACAGACTAATTCTGTTTAAATGTATTAAAATGTGAACATCCTGTTTTTCTCTGCATCCCCTGCGCCAAGCACCCACCAGGAACAGTTACCAATCCATCGATATTTCTGCAGTGATCAATTAGGGGACAGGCAATGCTAGACCAGAAAGAGGGCTGGGGTCATCAGATCCAGGGCTCCAACTCCAGGGTGGATGTCACTGCTTTCAAAGACCACGGTCCCCCAGGGGAAAGGTGTGTATCTCCCCAGCATGGCGGCCCTGGGAAGGAGTCAGGCATCAGTGGTCTGCAACCTCAGCCAGGAGATGAGTTTTCTGAGACCCAGAGAGATAAAGGGACCTCTTCAAGGTCAGATGCTGAGTTAGGTGAAGAATCAGAACCAATACAACTGAAAGGAAACCACTTTTCTTCAGTTCATCTTCCAGGGCACAGAGCACGCGCAGCTCTCCAGGAGGCACAGATGAGGGTGCAGGCAGTTGTCCTTGAAATGTGGTGTAGTACACCTGCACATCATTGATGGGGGAGTAAACACAATTTTGGGACAGTCTGGCAAGGCCTCCAGCTGCCCTGGGTCAGCATCTGGCTCCCACCCAAGGCAGTGAGTGTGAACTGTCACCAAAGAGACGATAAGGTTGTCACAGGGGCATTTTTTGTCATAAGAGCAGGAAGTGGAAATGGCCTGTGATGGCTAATTTTATGTGTCAACTTACTGTGCCACGGGGTACCCTAGCTGAGGCCTGGAGGGCCAGCAGTTGCAGGTTTGGGGGCTTTGATATTCGGGGCAGAAGGGACAGTTGTTCACACCCCCGTGTCCTAAAGCATTGTACACAGACGGACTCATTTAAATCAGACCCTACATTTGGTCCTTGGGATGCATCCGCCATATATGATCTTATGATTTGAACAAGTAAGGAGCCTCACCCAGCTCTGCTTTTTCTCCAGGAACATGCTGATCAATGAAGGTTGAATTAAATCCGGACTTCTCTTCTGGACCTAATGGAAACAATATTTTCTCCTTTGAAAACACAGATAGCCCTTGGACAGACTTGGCGTTTTCCAGTGGCCTCTCCAGATACGCCCTTAACCCTCTCCTGGCTGGAGGGGGGTCCTCTGTGCCATGTGCCCATCTCACCCTCATCCTTGATGTCCAGCAGGGCTCGGTCCGGCGAGGAAGGGGCAGGAAGTGAGGGAAGAGGAGGAAAGGCCCGGGGCCCCCCATGGTCCTGGGTTGATTGCTCTGCTCCTCTGAAGACCCCGCTCTGGGCTGGCACAGAGCCCAGCGAAGACCCTCAGGTCTCAGCGGTCGCTCCTTGGAGCTTCAGTGTCCCTCATCAGATGCCCAAACTCTGCCGACTCCCCAGGAGGCAGGCCCTTTGCTAAATTCTGCACAGTCACCAGTTTCCTGCCGGCCCCTGACCACGCCCTGCCGGCCCCTGACCACGCCCTCTGCCCAAAGCCTCCCAGGTTGGCTCTTGGATCACCTGGACATTCTTGGGGTGGGGGGAGGGGCGTTCTTTTTCTTTTGTTCTGATCTCAATGGTCCCTACAGTCAGCTCCCTTCAACAGGCCCCCCCTCCACACTCGCACTGGAAACCTCTTCGTCTGCACCTTCTGGGTGGATTCACAGATGAGTCCCATTAATGAAACCCGTTAATGGAATTCTCGACCGCATCAGAGAAGAGCCACAGGGACATCTCAGTTGATGCTGCAGAAGCAGTTGAAAGAAGTCCACACCGATTCCTGTTTAAAAGTCATGGAAGATAAGGGCTGGGGAAGAAGTTCCTGACAGAGGCTGTGCTCTCAAAGTGCTCAGAGAGACTGCTTGCCAGTGCAAAACTTCAGAGTTGCTCTCACAGCCTCGAGCCAGGTCACCTGTGCTCCCTGCTGTTATTCACCTCCTTGTGGGACCCTTAATCAAACAAGAAAATGCAGGGGTTAAAGGCAGCTGGTCTTTTCCGCCACGTGTCCAAGTGCTTCTCCTGCAGTGTCCAGGGTAGTGATCTAATGATCTCTGATACAACGATAGTTATAGGATCCCCCACCTCGGAGATGAGAATCTGGGACTTCGGCCCAGTGTCTGGTGGTTAAACATGGAGACGGGACCTGAACCAGGGTCCAGAGCCCAGGCATGCTCTCACTGTGCTGCCCTGTCAGCCACAGGACGCAGAAATAAATGAACATTGGAAAGAAAATCTAGAAACAATAAATGCTGGAGAGGGTGTGGAGAAAAGGGAACCCTCTTGCACTGCTGGTGGGAATGTAAATTGATACAGCCACTATGGAGAACAGTATGGAGTTTCCTTAAAAAACTACAAACAGAACTACCATATGACCCAGCAATCCCACTACTGGGCATATACCCTGAGAAAACCGTAATTCAATAAGAGTCATGTACCAAAATGTTCATTGCAGCTCTATTTACAATAGCCCGGAGATGGAAACAACCTAAGTGTCCATCATCGGATGAATGGATAAAGAAGATGTGGCACATATATACAATGGAATATTACTCAGCCATAAAAAGAAATGAAATTGAGTTATTTGTAGTGAGGTGGATGGACCTAGAATCTGTCCTATAGAGTGAAGTAAGTCAGAAAGAGAAAAACAAATACGGTATGCTCACACATATATATGGAATCTAAGAAAAAAAACGGTCATGAAGAACCTAGGGGTACAATGGGAATAAAGACACAGACCCACTAGAGAATGGGCTTGAGGATACGGGTAGGGGGAAAGGTGAGCTGTGACAAAGTGAGAGAGTGGCATGGACATATATACACTACCAAACGTAAGGTAGATAGCTAGTGGGAAGCAGCCGCATAGCACAGGGAGATCAGCTCGGTGCTTTGTGACCACCTGGCGGGGGGATAGGGAGGATGGGAGGGAGGGAGATGCAAGAGGGAAGAGACAGGGGGACATATGAATATGTATAACTGATTCACTTTGTTATAAAGCAGAAACTAACACACCACTGTAAAGCAATCATACTCCAATAAAGATCTTAAAAAAAAAAAGAAAAAGAAAAGAGCATTGTTTGGAAACAGTATGTTTAGTCACCTAGAAATGTAATAGGAAAATTGGAAAATGACCAGAAATAATAAGACAGCTTGGCACTTTGTATCAACACATGTAATCAATAGCTCTCTAATGGAGAAAAACACATTAGGAAAAGTAGTCACTTTTTACATTGGCAACAGTCTCAAAAGTGTTAAGTATGTATCAACAGACAGAATAAGAAGTGGCAAGAGTTCTGTAAAGAAGGGCATCACATTACAGACGTTGCCAAAGGGGTGGAATGGGGTACGTATGGACTGTATCCCCCCAAAATTCATACCTTGAAGTCCCTCTTCTGATGGGGTAGAATTAGGCAGTTTACATGAGGCCATTGGGGTGGGGCACCCGATGGGATGAGACACTTATATGAGGAGGAAGAGATTCCAGATCCACTCTCTCTCCGCCTTGTGGGGACATGGAGGGTGGGTGGCCGCCTGGAAGCCAGGAAGATGGTGCCCTCCAGACACTGGCTCTGCTGACACCCTGATCACATGCCTCCAAACAGTGAAATAAACATCTGTTCTTTAAACCACCCAGTGTGTGGGATTCTGTTATAGCCCCCCAGGCTGTGGGGTGGGATGGATGTGAGCTCAGTCCCACTTCTGGGAAGAACGCCATTGTCTTCAGACTTTCCCACCAGAGTCCTGGAAGGCTGGACCTTGGTTTGTGACTCCTGAGGGCCCAGGACCCAGAATAAAGCAGGAGCCCAGTGAGGATACATCAGGGGAAGGAGGGAAGGAACTGGACAAGCTCTCAGGAGGAATCGTCCTGGAGCTTAATGCGCTGATTTGAAATATCACCAGGAAGGAAGAAAGAAGCATAGCAGTAAAGGAGAATGTTATCCTAGAATATTAGAAAAGAACAAAGACCTCCCAAGCATATGGAAGAGTTTCAGACAATGAGAGGCTGTCACAGACTTTGTAGCGGAGCCACAGGCCAAGGGGCTGTGAGCCTGGACCCTTAGGCTTCAGGTCATCACATCGGAGCAAATGGTAATCTGTGTGGGAGAAAAACAGTCAAGTAAAAGTCCTATCGGTGGATCTGAACAGCACTTGCAGGACCTTGTGTTTTGTTTTCTTTTTTTTTTTTTTTTGCGGCACGCGGGCCTCTCACTGCTGTGGCTTCTCCCGTTGCGGAGCACAGGCTCCGGACGCGCAGGCTCAGCGGCCATGGCTCACGGGCCCAGCCGCTCCGCGGCATGCGGGATCCTCCCGGACCCGGGCACGAACCCGTGTCCCCTGCATCAGCAGGCGGACTCTCAACCACTGCACCACCAGGGAAGCCCTGTTTTCTTTTTTTTAATGTGTGAAGAAATGCACAGACATCAGGATGGCCACCGACCCTCGAGTTGGGGTCCCCCCCCACCGAAGAGCCTCCCGTCCTTCCCCCAAGTGTCCAGGCTGCTTCCCTTCACCCAGCCCCCACCCCCCCTAGAAGGTGTCCTTCCCTGGCTGGGGGGTGGGGCTGGCTACACTGGTGGATTTCAATGTTTCTGGCTGTTCCTTTTTCTGAGTCCTCCCAGGTAAGTTAATGAGCAATTTGGAGAAGCTGCATGGGGAGCTGTTAGCCAGACACTGTATAAAGTGGGAGCCCCAGCTGAGCTTTACTCTCTGCCAACATCCCGCCCGCTTCCAGAGGCACCAGGCATGCTGCTCTGTCTGCACACCCCAAACACATCCCCACAGCTGACGGCTCTGAATGGGAAGCCGTACCATCGTTCTGTAGCAAGGAGTGACGCGTTTTCGAGATTTCCAACTAGCTTTGAGCAAAGCGCTGTCTCTTTTTGGTTAGCCATCCTTCTGTCACACACTGCTCAGATGTTTCCCCTTCCCAGCGTGGTCAGCATCGTGGTTTCAAGACAAGCACGACTAAGGGAACTAAGACAACAAGGAAATTGCCCATTTCTGGCCTAATAAGAGCATTTATTTATAGCACGAGTACAGTCGTTAGTTGACCCCAAAGTCCTCTCCCGTTACGGATGACCCGTTTCCATCTTCTGGCGCGGCTAGAAGAGACTTCACCTGACTCATTTTAATTATTTTCCAGAAATGATCCATTTTCCATGAAATTGTGTATAGAGTTTATTTCATTCCTAGAAGTCATTATTTTGTCATGAAAAAATCCCAAGTGCCCTGGCGCACAGGGGGATAAAATTAGCCTCAACTCTCATCACAGAGCAAAGGGTGATTTTGCCTCCGTGCCTGAGTACCAGGCTTTGAGCAGCTGTCTTAGTCTGCATCGAGTGGGGTCTGCTTTAAGGGATGGGAGGCAGCCAAGCGCCCTCTGAAAGGCTGAAGGTTGCAGAGGGCCTGACAGGCTGTTTACTACGCAGCAGTGACACCTGGGAAAGCATCCCCAGGCCTAGAGCCGCAGGCTGGCGATACTGACAGGTTCTAGGAAGGATTCTCCCAAGCAGTGCTGACACGCATGCTCAGCTCTCTAGTGTGCGTGAAAAGATTTTTTTCATACCTTCAGGGAAGAGTTATTGAGGGGCCGTGGATATGAGACAAGACAGCAAGGTTCTGTTCTCTCGCTCAGTGCCAACATCCTAGGACTATTTTGAATGTCACTTAAAAATCTGTAATGTTCTGGGCTTCCCTGGTGGCGCAGTGGTTGAGAGTCTGCCTGCCGATGCAGGGGACACGGGTTCATGCCCCGGTCTGGGAAGATCCCACATGCCGCGGAGCAGCTGGGCCCGTGAGCCATGGCCGCTGAGCCTGCGCGTCCGGAGCCTGTGCTCCACAACGGGAGAGGCCACACCAGTGAGAGGCCCGCGTACCGCAAAAAAAAAAAAAAAAAAATCTGTAATGTTCTTAAATAGATTCCACAGTTAATCAGGCATAATTCCACATCCCTCTGTAATGCGATTTAAGTATCTGTAATTCCCAAGCAGCCTCCTGGATCCTGTGTTGTGTGTCAGGCTGCGGAAGACTGGAAGCAAAGCCCACATCTTAACAAGGGCACTTCTTCCGAGTCACCTCTTGGGATGCGAAAAGGAATCATTGTGAAAACAGTTTTTCACCTCTATTAACCACTCACTTTATAAAGACGCTGTCAGGCTTAATCAGGAGCTGAGGACGTGGGATGCTAAGTCATATGCATAGGAAATCTCTCTGAATTCCCAGATGCTGCTTGAGGGAAAAACAACATCGGGTCCAGGAGAAAGCAAAGCGCAAGGTGACATTTACAAGAATTGATGACAGAGCCCTGAAACACGGAGCCTAATTACCCACCGCTAGTTATACCTGCCAGCTGCACCGCTAGTTATACCTGCCAGCTGCTGGGTCTCCAAGTCCAGGCCTCCCCACACGAGCCCCTCGGCTGTCAGCCCTGGCTGGGTCTTTGCAGGAGGCAGAGGAACTGCTCAGGTGTCCACATGGTCTGGCCAGCAGCACACTGGCCTTGGGAGGCTTCCTGACGCGGATGCTGGGGTCTCCTTTCACGCATTCACTCATTCATTCATTCATTCTTCAATCTGCCCAGGGCTGCAACGTGTCCCAGACGCCCATCTGTGCTCTGAGGCTTCAGCGCACACCTAACAGAACCACCATCCTGCCTTCGCAGAACCTGCAGACAAGAAGCAAAGTTTGAAACATGTAGACTGTGCCAGAAGGTGATTGGGGCAATGAAGGGGGGGCCAGCAGAGCGCGGAGGGCAGTTTACACCTGGAGGGGGAAGGCAACAAGGAAGTGAGAACAGGCAGGAAGACTTAGTTCCCCGAGTGGGGGGCAAAGGGCTGTCGGGAGGACAGACGGGCAGCCAGTAGGGAGGGAGCCCCAGAGCAGACCCCTCGGGGCCCATCTGTTCTCATGGGCAGGCACTCCCTAGGGACAGGAAGTGAAGCGGGGACACAGGCCACGCCGGGAACAGGTGGCAGAGGTACAGGTGGATGTGAGGATGTCTGGGGGCCAGGTGACGCCAGGGGATGTGAGCCGAGTGGAGGGGGGATTTCAAGAGAAGGACTTGTGGCCCAGGTATATTCAGGGTCAGCCTTCCTGGATTCCTGACTGTGGGTGATGACAAAACGGAACCAGAAGACCTACAGCTTTGCAGGGAAAGGGCAGGCGCGCTCAAGGTGTGGGCAGGGTCACGCCTGGAGCTCACTGGACCTGAAAGTTATAGGAATGGCTAGAAAATGCCATCTGTAAAGAGGAAAAGGCTGGGGGGGGGGCAACTTGAATTAGAAAAGAATAGAGCTCAGGTGTGGACACGGTAAGCTTGAGGTGCCTCCTGGACATCCATGTGCGCGGATGTGGGTCTGGACTAGGGAGAGGTGCCGGACAGAGATCTCACAGCCCCACTGAGCCTGCGTCCCCGTCTGTGAAGTGGAGAACACAGCGCTCCTTCGTGGAGCGGCCTCGATCCCCAGTGTCACGAGGGAAAGGCAAGAATCCCAAGGAGACAGAAGAGGACAGGCGAGGTACAGGACACCTGCGAGCACCCCTCGACGTCCTTGTGGTTTCATTACAGAGCCGCTTGGTGACTTTACCAGGAAGGGAGACGTAAGTCAAGCTGCCAGGCTTCGGTACATCAGGTCGGATGAATTCAGCAAGACAGCCTACGTTCGAATCCACCTTGGCTTCTTTTAGGAATTAACTCATAATGCAATTATAAACTAATTTGGATTAAATAGCAGGAAAATAAAGTTATCTCTATTATTTTAAAGACTGAATCCTACGCTCCTTAATCCCCACTATTTACTAGGCAATGTGGATATCTAACCTCAGTGGACACATAATAACCCTACAGAAATCACTCCTTTGATCTGCACCTCCGCTGTCTGGGGCCCTTGTCCTGTACCTTCCCATCCTGAGTTCCATCAGGGCTCTCCATTGGGGGCGGCAGTAGAGGCCACATGATGGGCTCTGCTAGAGGCCCCTAGTAGGTGGCATGATGGCCACAGCATCCCGTGTTTACTGACATGGCAGGCAGCATTACCTAGTCCACGCCCGCATACTGCTATCGGCTCACGTAAATATGGAGGCTGAGAGGTCCCAGCATTGTGGTCTGCAAGTGGAAGGCCCAGGAAAGCTGGGGGTGTCATTCAGTCCAAGTGCAAAGGCCTGAAACCCAAGGGAGGCCCTGGGATCTCCTGAGACACATGCTACTTTCAAACAGCACAACACCGAGGATTAGCACGACATGCAACAAAAAGGCGTGAGAAGAACGGCCTGATTCCACTGAGGGTGCCGAACCCAACAGGACCAATGGCAAATCCTGGTATCAAATGGAGAACAAATGGCCGAAGGACTCACCGCGGACCGTGGAGTTCAGACCCGGGGCTGACGGACACGGCACAGACAGCAAGGATGTGGGTCCAGGAACTGGGTGAAGTTTGGGGTCCCAGGGATGGGTGGTGGACAGAGCTGGAAGGGCCGCCATAAAAACTGTGGAAGAAAACAGTGACCACCCACATGGGAACAAACAGAGGCCACTTGTGCGGAGATCTCCGTAGCGAAGGAGCCGGCCCCGTCTAGGTGATTGGAGAGACAGGACAGGTGAGAGGGACAGCTTCCTAGTGGCGTAAATGTCAGCCTGGGCGAGCCCTGATGGGGCAGCTCATCAGAGGCAGGGCGTCCTGTGACTGCTTCGGGAGCGGATTTGCTTTCTCTCGTGGGTCCTGAGTTGGAAGCAGGAACAAAACTTAGGGCAGCAGCTGGGGCCAGTCTGGGCTGACGGCTACAGAGGTTCTGGGGGGCTGCTGCCTGTGGGCTGGAGCCCCCTGTCGTGTGGCCTGGCACCTCTGTCCGTTTATCCCCTGGTCCAGCCTTTACCATCCTCTTCCTGTTTCCCCTCCTGGAACAATACGAGACGTTGCTGTAATTTCAAGCAGAAATTTTCCCACCCTCATTAGCTCTATTCATTATACATCATTTCGTAAACTGTTATGCATCTTCATAAGCAGATATACTTTCTATCTTATGAGATACGGTCCTCCACGTCATTTTTATAGGGGCCAGTACTCCATGTTCTGAATATGGGTTTATGAATGAGTCTAACATAATCCTTAGGTTGTCTGTAATTTCCATTATTGTAAACAACGCTGCGATGAACATCCTTAGAGCTGCATCTTTGCACAGCCCATGAATAGATCCATCAATATTTCCTCAGGATACAATGCCTTGAGCATCATATAAGGAAAACTGCTAATGGCATGAGACTTTTAAGGCTTCACTGTACATCTTCAGATCTCCTCCCTGAAAACAGTGTCAATTTAAACAACGCTATGGGAGTCTGCACTGTTCTGAAAGCCATGCCATTGCTGAGTTGAAAGAAAACAGGAGGAAAATGGTGGGTGTGATCGTTGATCGCTCACCGGGACTGGTGCATCTGAGGCCTCCCAGCTGGGACGAGCCCACACCCGCCTTCCTCAGGCTCTCGGTCCAGCCGTTGACACGTCATCCTCTGCTCCAGTCTCACAGCGGCCCCAGCAAGCCAAGCTCAGCCTCCGGGCTCTCTGCTCAGAGCTCCCCGTGCCAGTTCTCGCCCCCGGGCCCACCCCCCCCACCCCCCCACCCCCCCACCCCACCCCCCCCACCCCCCCCACCCACCCCCCCACCCCCCCCACCCCCCCACCCCACCCCCCCCACCCCCCCCACCCACCCCCCCACCCCCCCCCACCCCCCCCCACCCACCCCCCCACCCCCCCCACCCCCCCCACCCCCCCCACCCCATCCTCGCTCCATCCGTCTGTTCCGAGGGGAGGACTGCATGTCGGGTGTTTATTTTTTCCTCGACCCCCAGCACAATCAAATCATTTTTAGATTTGCTTATTTAAATGTCGGTTGTCTGACCTGCTTCCCATCCTCCCCCCACCCCCACCCCAGGAAATACACGCTCCAGTGAGGCAGGTGCAACCCACCAGCCTCACACCTACTGCAGTGCCGGGCGAGGGACACCTGGACGGGCTCATGCAGCGAACGAGTGAATGAATCAGTGAGTGAGTGAGTTAATGACTGAACGAAGGGGCCCTGTGCCCAGTTTTTGTTAGAGCGTGAAAATATTTCCCTTTTCTTTTGACTTGTAAAAGTGCTTTGCCAGTCTCCGTGTTAACCCTTTCCTAACTGACGAGGCCATTTCTTCCTTGTTATTCACAGTCCGATTATTTTAGGGTCTTCATACTTTACTTATTTGCGAGACAGAGTCAAGTTTACTCTCTTCAGTAGAAACAGTCAGAAATATTGGCTGTTTTCTGCCTTTGATCCCACGCTGGACACAAAGTTACCACCACAGAGGTTGTACCAATAGTCATGTATCTTTTCTGATTTCTTTGTTTACAGCAAAATGGTTAATCCTATTGGGATTTGCTCAGGAATCAGAGAAGGGGTGACTGCTCCTTCCTGAGTTTAACTGGATCCAATTCACTCTGCCCGGTTGTCTCTGCAGCACTTCCAGGCACCCTCCGGGGCAACGCAGGTCCAACATGAGACCCCCCCTGGGCCCACCCACTTCTCCCTAACCAGGCAGACCCTCTGCGTCCACTTCTGCCCATGGCCAGTCCCCAGGGCTCTGTTTCTCTGGGACCCTGTGTGTCTGCAGATGGCACCCCGCCCCCATCAGAGCACAAGTGTCAGCGGGTCTTCCAGCTGCTGGTAATCCTGGACCCAAAGCCACAGACTCCCAGCGGCCCCTGTGCGGTGCTTTCCTCTTAAACTACAAAGCACACCGACAACTGAAAACACAGCGGCCAGCCTGCCCTCAAAGAGCCTGTCCGCCCTTCACGAAGGCCCCATGACCTTCAGAAAGGAGCTTCCCCTGACCCCTGTGGGGGTTCCCTGACTGCGTGGGGAGGGGCTTCTCTGAGCATTGGGCAGGGGGCGGGGGGGGGTGTCCTCCCACTTGGATGCTCTGTTTCACTCAGTGAAACAGGTCTGACACCTTCTGTTTTCCAGAGTCTGGTTTTTTTCTCCCTTCCTGGTGAGTCTTCATCCCTTTCAAGGATGGTCTAGGAAGTCGGCTGTGTTGAACTAAATACCTTGTAATTACTCTTTATCATTTAAAACAAGCTTCATTTAAAAAAAAAGAAAAAGTAATAAAATAAAACAAGCTGCGTGGTAGTTTCCATGGAAAACATACACTCCTTTTCTAAGGAAGCTCCCGGAAGGCCCCTGGGGCCACGGAATGACAGAGGGGGCAGGGGTGTCTGACCAGACGAAGAGGACGCAGGCGGAACATCAGCTATGGACGAGTCCCCTCAGGTTCTTGGCCCCGAATTTGCCCGCCTGACGCTGCCCCGAGTCCCGTCTCTGAGCCACTGCGTGAGGGCTCCAGGACGTGCTGACTGCAGCCGCCTGAGGAAGGACAAAGGGAGGCCTCGCCCACCTGCGTGATCCTCTCCGGGGAACTAAAACTCAGGGATAACTCTGAGTGTTTCTGAGTAGGCAGACTCGGCGACACTGTTCACGTATCTGTCTTATAAATGAATGAACGGATTGTTCGTATTTGAACTGTTGAGTGTGCATCTTAAAATAAAATTATGGGAACATTCTAAGTCAGAAATGTTCCCCAAAAACATGCATCACCCAACTGCTGTCAGGGGGTTACGTAAATATTCCAGAGCAGCCTCGTCATTCACGATGAAGCTGAACTAATGATACCTTGTCGTAAGGAAGCACAGACAGGACGACTCCAGAGTCACAGCTGGCTGCCCGGGGCAGCGAGGGCACCTCCTCCTCGAGCTCCCAGGGCAGCTGGCCGGGGCCATCAGGCCACCGCTCCGGAGTCGCTGCCCTGAGGAAAGCCCAGTGGTGCTCTCATTCGTGTGTGTGGTCCCTAAAAGTGAGGTCTCCAGCATCTCACTCTGCGCTTCCATAAGCAGGGAACTTCTAGACTTATGTGAAGATGACGTCCTTCCCAGACCAGCTGTGAGCAGGACCGCCCGTGGGAACCATGGATTTGGAGGTCGGGCCACCGCTGTCACCCTCAGGGCGCCAGGACACAGAGTGTCCCTCCTTCCCTCTTGTGCGTGCCGATGCCCGGGAGAGAAGCTTCCCCTTGCGTCCTGAGTTTCCGTGAAGCGGAGTTTCACGCAGAATCGTGACTTCGGAGCCTCTTCCTGTATCCGCTCCCCGCGTTGCGGGAGGAAGCTTTATTGCCACTCGTTCTCCTGTGATGCGTCCGTCACTCGTAGGAGGGGGCTCTTCTCACTCCGTGGACACTGGCCACGGCTCTGGACCATGGAAGGTGAACAGACCAAGTCCCAGCGCCCCGGCAGGAGAAAATGGCCTGTGCCCAGCAGGGTGGGCTGCTCTCCTCCAGAGCTGCGTGTGCTGTAAGGGCTGCTCCTCCGACGGCTGCGCCAGCCAGAGTCTCAGCTGACACCCCGGGGCCAGGAGTCCCGTAAGCGAGGAGTCCCTGCTGAGGGCTGGCTTGTTTGCGGCACAGCCGAGAAACGCCCAGGAGGTTGTGTGTGAAAGCAAACTGTGAAGCTGCCGTGGGGCCAGTGATTCCCGCAGAGAGTGTGAATCACTCTTTCCATCACCATCTCTGTGCTTCCCCCCACCCCAGGGAGACGTGTGTTTCTCATGCCTTCAACAGGGACATGGGATCAGGGACCAGCCAGGGGACCTTGCAATTGGCCTGTTACTGCGCTTCAATACAGGTGAGTATAGGCATTACTTCAGGCCCATCAACTACTGAAAATAGATCATGGACTCCAGTCACTAGCTTTGCAAGAAAAGCAGTGGGCTCGAGTTGGAAACTGTTAGGCTAGATGAAATCTAAACTCCTCTCTCTGGTCTAAAATTCTGTCTTGACAGAGGAAAGTGCCTCTGTTCATCATCACTACTCTTACCTTTCTTAGTTCCTTGTAGATTTTTCTGTGGTCCCAATTGAATATGTTTTAGTATTTGTATTATTTATGGAGGACACAAGGAATTTCAGCCTTAGAATACTTACTTTAAATGTAATAAATACTGGATCACAGGAAAACTCTTTAATTGTCCTCCGATTATAGTCGCAGCTCTAGTGAGGCCAATGTAGATGTCTGTGTTGTCACAGTATTGGTGGGTAACAAGCCACCCCCAAACCTGGCGGTCCCTGTGAGATGCGTTCATTCTCACGCTGATCAACCTACAGGGCGACTGCAGACTGACTAGCCCAGGCTGGGCTTGTCTGGGGCTCAAGCCTGTTCCGTGAGGGGCAATGCTGGGCCCAGGCAGGAGGGGCAGAGCAGCTGGGCACCAGATCAGGGTACCCCAGGGGCTCCAGGGCAAGGCCACGTGAGCACACTGGCTCCGTTCCCGCCCTCTGACACTCAGCTGGCCACAGCACTCAAGTGACCAAGCCCAGATTTTCTGAGACGGGAAAACGCATTCCAGGCAAAGCGATGGGAAGAGGGATTAAATACTGGCTGAAAAATAATTGCGTCTCTTGTGTGTATAATGCACCCACGCATCAGAATCAGGTTCAAAAACACCTGTAAAAAAACCTCATGTAAGGAAGCAGCCACGGGCTGAAATCAACATCAAATGCTGAACACACAAACTCTGACTTGACATCTCGTGGGGAAGACACCAGATTGGGGCAACTTGCGGAAATCCGCAGAACACACCCAGCTAATCCTACCGGTGCCCCCCAGGTCTGAGGCTCCCCCTACGTCAAAAGAAAACCTCTGTGAAAACTGGAAGTCTTCATACAATTGTGAAGCTACGATTATTGTCAGCATTAATCAGACAGACCCATTTTCCGATGTACATAATCATTTTGAGATTATTATTAATAAGCACTTAAGTTCTATCGGTGGCTTTTTTATTTGTCAATTACATTGCAAATTACAGGACAGTTGAAATCTAAGTAGAATTACAGTTCACATTGTAGGGAAAAAAATGAGCTCAAAGTCAACGATCCTATAGGAAAACATTCTGGCAAAAGTCACATATGAATCCCTCATAATTTTTAGGAAACGCCAGGGCCAAACCTCAAGCTTTCAGACCCTGGTTACTGAGTTGTTGGAAACCTCCCTGCAGTTCAAAGTGGCTGGATCAGTAATTAACCGAGGGATTCATCCTCCTCCGTGCTGACAGCTCAGTTTTAGTGGCACTAATGGGACCATCTCAGAAATCAGCTGGTCTGCTCTCTAATTGCTGTCAGAAACCAAAGTCTGAGTTCAATTATTCTAAAACAAAAACAGACATTTGGGGTGTGAATCCTTCAATGTTTAATTGGACTATATCTGGCAACACTACCTAGCAGGTCAGCGCAATTAGTCATCAGGAACACCTCTCCCAGCCAGCTTGCTTTGGAGCTGTGAGCCCCGCACCTCCACATTCACATACTAGCATCTTCATACACCCACACTTACGTTTTCCCATTCAAGTCACTCATTTTTTTCCCTGAATACTTTTATTTTGAAGGGAAGCTGATACCACTGTGAAGTTACAGGTTGGATGACCTAGTTATATTTTTTATAATACTTTTAAAAATAAAATTATCACAATTTAAAAATGATCATCCCTGTGCAACTAGAACCATCCCGCATGCCTCCAAGAGCCTCCCACTTCGGCTGATTCAAGACCCACCTCAAGGAACAGACCTCATGCCTTCGACAGACCTCCCACGTCTGTCTCACGGGTGACAGACTTCTCAGCTTAAGTCAAGTCGTCGGCAGCGTCACACCAAGGTAGCAAAGTTTTGGTCTCAAATAATTGCCTTTTGAGTTGGTGTGGGGACCCCACACTGGGCTTCAACCCAGAAGTGCTTCCAGCAGGAGAAGATGGGCCCTGGTCTGCATCCCACCACCCAGCACCTGCCCCCACCTGCCCACTCCTGGAGAGGCCGTGACGTTTCTATCCGGTGCTGGTGACAGAGGATGACTGGGTAGCTTTGCCCTGGGGCTTGTTGTCTGTTGTTGTGATTACCTGTTTGTTTGTTTCTCTCTTTGTTTGTAGTTTAGAAACTTAAAACCAACTGCTGTCCCCCTGTCTTCCGACCCCCTTCATTTTGATTCAGGATTTGTGTATTCATATCTTGTATAATAGAGATGTCTGGAAACCATGTCAAACTCGGGAAAAACATAAATAAACAAGCAAACACACAAACACATACGTGGTAAAAGTACAAACAAGCTGAACAAAAACTAATAAGTGACCATGTATGTAAAGTGTGATCTGGGCTGATCGCTATATGCTTCACACTCTGTGTCATTCTTCTGTTTTCCCACTAGTGATTCCGCCACGTTATCCATTTATCTGGCGCATAAAAGGTGAAGTTTCCTAGTTTCCACTAGGGGGGATGTTCAATTTTGTTTGATTCTCTGGGCTTGGGTTTCTACCTCCAAAAACTCACCCATCTTTTTCCTTTTCTCTTTCACACTGCCACCCTTCTGAGTTCCACCCAGGGCACGATGTATGGGTATTTGTCTGAAGAAGGAGTGGGCTCAGGGCCTCACATCTGAGGACTGGTACAGGGATGGTGCGATCCCACCGGCCTGGCCACCCACATCCCTGATGGTCAAATACAGAAGCCAGTACTGCACTGAGATAAGAACAGCTACCAGCGTCGATGACCTAACATGTGCAGGAAAGGAGCACATCATCCGTCAGCCCAGACCCACTGCCCCAGTGGGTGAGCGCTGTCAAGGCCCTTTGCAACTCCCCAAAACTTTCAAATATTTTAAGAGAGGTGGTATTCTGTCAGAGGGTCAGGCTATTCCAGAGGTTCTTGTCCCTGACATGCAGGCTCTCCCCAGCATGTCCAAGGAAAGTGGCCTGGGATGATCCAAGGTCATGCCAAGGACAAAGCGTTGCAAGGCAGCTCCAACCAGGAGACACAAATGGTCAGTCGCTCTTGAGATAATTGCAGACTCCAACATGAGGGGATGGAGGGGCCCCATGAGGACCCACTAACTTGATGTCATGAGCAGACAACCTAGAGGGAAGACTCAGCATTGACCTGGTCCAGCCCCAGTGCATAGCGACAGCATTTCCGACGTGGCCAGTGTGATGGAGCCCTGGATGGTGCAGACAGCACGTGAGCAAGTTAAAAGGAGGGGCCAATGATGGTGGTTCCTGGAAACAGTCAGATTTCAGTCCATTCATTTAATAAAATTATACTGACACCTACTATGTGCCAGGAAAATAAAACCGTATTAAAAATGAGAGGCGTGGGCTTCCCTGGTGGTGCAGTGGTTGAGAGTCTGCCTGCCGATGCAGGGGACACGGGTTCATGCCCCGGTCCAGGAAGATCCCACATGCCGCAGAGCGGCTGGGCCCGTGAGCCATGGTCGCTGAGCCTGCACGTCCGGAGCCTGTGCTCCGCGACGGGAGAGGCCACAACAGTGAGAGGCCCGTGTACCACAAAAAAAAAAAAGAGAGGCGTGCTCTCTGCTGGCATGCCTGCTATTTTGTGGGTAGATGGAGAGCAGCAGTGGAGAGAGGATTGTGGGATGAATGGGGAGGGCAGGGCGCCCTGGAAGCGTTCGTCTACAACTTTACGTTCTTTTTAAAGTTCCGAGCAGCTGCCTGCACCAGACATCCTGCACTTCTTTATTTATGGTCTGAAATTGGTGCTGGGCTGGACCCTGCCCTGGTGCAGGCCCCTGGAGTTCGCTGTATCCCTGGGCTGATTTCTGTGGCCCTGCCTCACCAATAACATTTTAAGTGACTTCTAAATTGCTTCATTTATTAAATATTCGCCATGAGAACAGAAAATAGGATGATTCATTTTAGTGAAAGGGCCTTTTCTTTTTTTCTTAAAAACTTTGTGGAAAAACACCCCATAGTAATGGTGGGCCTCAGGCTGGTCCAGTGGGAGAAGACAGAGGCATTTTTTCAAGCCATAAATGAGACCATCTCCCAACACAGTCTGTGAGAAACTAGGAACAAGGAGGCAAAGTTGTTCATTGAGAAGCCAGGCTCAGGGCTGCAGGGGAACCGGGGGACCAGCTAACTTGCTCTGCCCCCCACTTCCTTCTTTCGGGGTCTCCAAGCCCTCACAAGGTCACACACTGAGCTGCAACCATCCATCACCGTTCCCAAGGCCGGCACGAGGGCTGCACCTGCCGCTGGCTGGCCGGAGACCCAGGTCCTCCTGACCGGACGGGGGGAGGCTTCTATTACGCACACGGGGTGCCTGGGGTCCCAAGCGTCCTCCCTGGGCAGCACATGTAGCCAGAGCGCCCGGCGCTTAATTGCAGCCACCAAGCCCTGAACAGGAGATTTATTACCCACGTGCCCGAAGCCTTCATTAGGAGTTGGAAAAACAAAAAAATTATACTGGAAAATACTGGAAAGTAATAGCAAAATACTTATTGGCCTCTGCCCCTGGTTGCTGGCATGGGGCTCCAAAATCCCTTGGAATCTCCTGGGTGATTAGAGCATCCTTTGTCCTAATGAGGCCACTCTGGGTGGGCTTCCGGATGGGGGCTGGTCGCCAGAAAGAGCCACGGCCAGAAACTTGGAACTCTCAGCCACACCCCCACCCCCCAGGATGGGCTGGAGACTGAGTTAATACTGACCACGCCCATGTGATGAAACCACTATAGAATCCCAATGGTCCGGGGGTTAGGGGAACCGCTGAGCTAGAGAACACAACCACGTGTCGGGCGGGTGATGCACCCCAACTCCAGGAGGACAGAAGCCCCTGCACTCAGGACCCTCCCAGACCTCGCCCTGTGCATCTTCACGTGGCTGTTCACCTGTGTCCCTTATCGTATCCTTTTCCTACAATAAACCAATATATGTCAGTAAGGGTTCCCTGAGTTCTGTGAGCCCCCTATCAACTCATCGAACCTAAGGAGCGGGTCTCAGAAACCTCTGGGTTAGAGCCACATTGGACAGAGGTTGTGGGTAACCTGGGGATTGGCATCTGAAGTTGGGGGGAACAGTCTTGTGGAACTAAGCCCTTAGGCTGTGGGATCTGACACTAACTCCAGGAAGATGGTGTTAGAACTGAGCCAGTTGTAGGAAACCCAGCTGGTGTCACAGAACTGCTTGGTGGGGGAAAAGCCCGCACACATCCCGTGTCAGAAGTGTGTGGGTGTGTCAGGCGTGAGAAGACTGAGTTTTCCTAAAATGTCGTTTTCCATCAGCCACCAAGCAGCAAATATTTTTATAGCCGTGCTTCCTAAGTTTCATTTCAAATTCAGAAACGTGCACATGGAGCCCCACTGATATCATCCAGGTTTGAAAAGGGGAAGAGCCACACACGGTCAGCAGCCCTCCCCAGGGGGCCCTGGTCTGTTTCCAAACCAAGATGCTCCTTTGCCAGAAACCCTAGAGCCACTAATTACGAGAAGGCTTAATTTGCAGACATGATGTTGCTGAAATGTTCAGACGTCAAAAATGTCAACTAACTTGAAATGTTTTTTCTCCAAAATATAATTCCCACACCATAAAATTCACGCTTTAAAAAAGTATATAGTTCAGTGCTTTTTAGTCATGATTACTGCAGCTTCATAGTAAGTTTAGAAATTGAGAAGTTTTAGTCTTCCAACTTTGTTCATCTTTGTCAAGATTGACTGGGCTATTCTGATTACTTGAATTTTTATAGGAATTTTAGAATCAGTTGTCTATTTCTTCAAAGAAACCAGATGAGATTTGACAAGAATTGCGTTGAATCTGTCAATCAGTTGGGGAGATTTCGGAGATTAGCTTCACTGATTTTCTCCATTGTTTTTCTATTCTCTTTTTCATGTATTTTCTAATATTATTTCCTTCTCTCTCCTTGTTTTGGCTATAACCTAATCTTAAAGTGGAAGGTTAGATTATTGATTTGAGCTCTTTCTTCCTGTAATACAGGCATTTACTGCTATAAATTTCCTCTAAATACTGCTTTAGCTGCCAATGCTTAGCAGACTTCTTTGAAGAAATGGACAAGCTGCACCCCATAAGTTTCAATATTTGAGTTTTTGCTTTGATTCATCTTAAAATATTTTCTGATTTTATTTGCAATTCCTTCATTGAACCATTGAATACTTAGAGATACGTTGTTTAATTTCCAGGTATTTGTGAATTTTGCAAATTTCCTTATGTTTTTGATTTCTAACTTTATTCCCTTGTGGCTTGAGAACGTACTTTGTAAGATTCCAAACTTATCAAAATACTGAGGCTTGTTTTATGGTCCAACAGGTGGTCTGTGCCAGAGAATGTTCCACGTGCACAGAGAATGTCTGACATATATTCTCCTGCTGTTGAGTGCAGTGTGCTACAGTGCCTACTAGATCTGGTTGGTTTACAAGTTGTTCAAGTCTTTTATTTCCTTGTTCATCTTCAGCCTGGTTGTTCTCTCCATTACTGAAAATGAGATATTAAAGTCTCCAACAATTATTGTTGAATTGTCTATTTTACCCTTCCATTTTTTCAGCTTTTGTTCATGTATTTGAGTCTCTGTTTTTAGATGCATATACACTTATAATTTCTATATCTTCTGGTTGGATTCACTCTTAGAAAATATACTTCTTTGTGTTGAGAAACAAATTTTCCTATATATTCCCATAATATAATGTAGCAACTCTGGAAAGTAGATTCTTCCCCCCACCCTCCCCAGGGTTTGATGTTGCTGTTTGTTTTGGTTGTCACTGCTGTCATTGTTGTTTATTTAGTGATTTTCTTAACTAATTCTCTGAATTCAGTATTCTTTGTCATGTTTGGACACTAAGGTTTCTGCTTGGTTAGCTTAGCAATCAGCTAATAATTGGACAGAGATTTCTAAAACAACTGGAATCCATAAGTCTCCCAATCTTTGCCACGGGGTTCATGAGCATGTTGGGACACACCTTCAACACTCAACCAGGCATCTGACAACTCTGCCTTAACCTTCACTTCCTGCTTGTGCAGAGCCTTAAGGTCAGCCAGAGGTGAGAGCTCAGGGCCTCCTCAGGTCTTCCTAACTGTCTTCTCTGCCCTGTACATGCAAGTATTTTCTAGATTCCCAGGAATAACCCTGGTGGACAACTCATTCCCCAGATTTTTAAAAATCTTTTTAGTTTGTCTAATGTTTGTCTCAACTGTTATCCACCACCTCAGGTAGCTGCAAAGTTAACAATTTCCTCTACTGTTTTTGACAAACGCTTTCCATGAAAAAGGCACTTTGCATCGTGCAAGCTCTGAGTTAGGTTAAATAAAGACCGCCTTGCACGTGAGGTCTTCCAGGGAGCCACCAGACAAGTCCAATCATGACAGCCATCTGCAGATAAGACTTGGAAGGAGCTCCAACACTGCCCCTTGAGGTGAGTTTTAGGCTGCTGGGTTTCACTATAATTGGAGGCTGCTGGTTTTTAAGGCTGCTGTGGAACTGCAGAAAGGATATGAGAATAGGACAAAATAAAATGCTACAAGCTTACTGTTCTGACCAAGATTCAGTTGTTATTATTGAATAAGTGTTCTTCAGATTGCTGAAAAGGTTTGGTTCATTTCAGGTTCTGAAAAAGTTGATTCTGACAACTTCTGCAGCTTTCTCATTGCTCAGAGGAAGAGAGAACTTGGGGAGGTTCATAATCCACTATCTTCAGTGACCTCACTCAGCTGGATTTTTATTGTCCCTGTCCTGTCAAGGGTGAGGGTCCATCTCAGAGGGAGACCCACAGCAAGTCTGCGTGGACGAACTAAGTCTGAAGCTTGGGTGAGCCCTGGGGCTCGTCTCCCGCACAGCTTGCGTGGCTCACCATGAGGGTCTCCCCCGTGAGCTATAGCTGCACAGCCCTTCCCTCTCCTCACCACGCACTGCATGAAATAACTTGTGCCAGCCCGATGGACTGGCTTCCAGGAGAGGGCTCTCACCAGAGCTCAGAGTGCCTTGCTGGCGTCCTCATCTTGGACTTGCACCCTCCAGAACACCATGAGACATAAACTTTGTTGTTTAAAAACCACACAGTCGGGCTTCCCTGGTGGCGCAGTGGTTGAGAGTCCACCTGCCGATGCAGGGGACGCGGGTTCGTGCCCCGGTCCGGGAGGATCCCACATGCTGCAGAGCGGCTGGGCCCATGAGCCATGCCCGCTGAGCCTGCGCGTCCGGAGCCTGTGCTCCGCAATGGGAGAGGCCACAACAGTGAGAGGCCCGCGTACCGCAAAAAAAAAAAAAAAAAAAATCCACCCAGTCCGTTTTGTTACAGCAGCCCGAGCGGATTGATGCGGGAAGGAATAAACTCAGCCTGCCCTATAGATTTTGGATTTGCCATTCCTATGATCACCTAAGCCAATTCCTTGAAATAAACCTCTGTTACACATAAATATCTTACTGGTTCTGCCGCCCTGGAGAACCCTAATACATAGGGCATAATGAATTCTGTCATGGCTTCATCTCTCGGTAAAAGTCATTGCAAAACACAAAGGACAAGCCGGAAGTTAAGGGGGATCTTTCTCATTTAGGGTGTGACTGTTTTCCGTCCTCTAGTTTTCTGTAGTTGCCACGCTGGTTTTAGCCGTTGTAGTCCTCAAACAAGAGGTGAGTCGTCAAGTCCATTACTGCGGCAGCACCTGGGAAGGGCCACGTTCTCCATGATGGCATAAGGACTTCTTGCCAGCAGCCACCTGACCCTCCCACCATGTGACCTTGGCCAGAGGACATGCATCACAACCAGCTAATGATGAGTCAGCCCGTGCCCTCATTAAGACAGGAGCTTCAATCTCAGCTTCTTAATAACTCAATCTGACCAAATAATTAGAATCACATCCTGCCAAGAGTTGCTGGTCTTAGAGAGTTAGGGGGGCTCCATGCAGAAATTAGAGATGAAATTTCACCTGATTTAAATTTTATTTAACAGATACTCATCGGGCCAGGAGCCATTGGGCAAAACACTCTCTCAGCAGTAAAGAAGCATGTACGTCTATAGAAAGATTTAGTGATAATTATATAAATTATATATAAATATAAATTATATAATTATATAAATTATAAAAATAAAAATAATTACATCTGAAAACTCCTTGGTTTAAAAATTATCATAGGGTCATGCCTGCTTCTAGAAAATTCTGCCTGTGTGTATGAGCACTTCAGGGCTAGAAATACCAAAATCTGTGGCATTATGAACTGCAAGTTAAACAACAATGACCACTACACACCTACTGGAATGGCCCAAATCCAGAACACTGACAACTCCAAGTGTTTGCGAGGATGTGGAACAACAGAAACTCGCATTCATTGCTGATGGGAATGCAGGATGGTCCAGCCACTGTGGAAGACAGTGTGGTGATTTCCTACAAAACTGGACACACTCTTACCATACTACCTAGCATTCACTCACCTTGGTATTTACCCAAAGGAGTTAAAAACGTATGTCCCCACAAAAACCTGCACGTAGAGGTTTAAAGAAGCTTTATTTGTAATTGCCAAAACTTGGAAGCAACCAAAATGTTCTTTAGTAAGCAAATGGATAAATGACACTGGCACATACGGAGAATAGAATATTATTCAGCAATAAAAGGAAATGAACTATCAAGCCATGAAGAGACACGGGAGGAAGCTGAAATGTGTGTCACTACGTGAAAGATGCCAGCCTGAAAGGGCTACAGACTCTGTGATACCAACTCTGTGACATTCTGGAAAAGGTACAGCTATGGAGACAGGACGAAGACCAGTGGTTGCCCGGGGCTGTGGCGGGGAGAGAGGGATGAACGGGCGGAGCACAGAGGATGTTTAGGGCAGTGAAGCCATCGTCTATGATACTGTAATAGTGATACATGTCGTTACACACCTGTCCAAACCCATAGAATGTACAGTGACCCCGGATGTAAACCGTGGAGGCTGGGTGATGATGGGTGTCAGTGTAGGCTCATCGATCGTAGCCAATGGACCATCTGGAGCGGGGTGTTGATACAGGGGAGGAAAGGGCAGGGGGTACATGCGACACCTGTACCTTCTGCTCAGTTTTGCTGTGAACCTAAAACTACTCTAAAATATAAAACCTGTTTTTTAAAGTGAAGGAGGGACGCAGAAGGGGCCGTCAGAGTGCTGTATGTGAGAAGAACCCAGCCTGCCCAGCTGGCTCTCAAGGTGAGGAGAAGGGTCCCCGAGCCCGGAGATGCTGGAGGAGGCAGGGGGAGGGATCTGGATTCGCGTCCGGGGCATCAGGGTTGGGAAAGTCGTCTTGGTTTCAGCCCAGTGAGACCTGGGCGGGGCTCCAGCCACAGAACCCTGAGATAACAAACGTGTGTTGTTTGAAGTCCCAAGGATTGAGGCAGCACCTGACACCAGCGTTACTTCACACACACCGCTGCCGCTACGTTGCTTTTCTGCAGGTTAATTTTTTTTCACTTAACAGTGTATCTTAGAGATTATTCCCCATCTCATTCTTTATCATGGTTGCAAAATATTACCATTATTTATTTACCCAATTCCTATAGATGGGCATTTTGGCATTTTGCAGTGTTTTTTTTTTTTTTAACTTCAAACAATGCTGAGCTAACAGGCATGTGGGCCCCCACTTCCCCCTCTGCCATTTTCTGTCTGGGAGGAGAGCCGGCTTTCGGCTGCCTCTCCCTGTGCTGGGGCAGGTGAATCTCACCCTGTGAGCTTTGACTCCGCATGTAATTCCAGAACTCTCCATCAGGAACTCACACACGTCTCAGCATCACCTTGCTGGGGACTCTAGCTGCTAATCACCTCATTTAAATGTCTACTGCTTCCCTCTCCCTCAAATGCCCAGGGGGTGTCAGGCAGGCGCAGTTAAATCAGGACCGTCCCTGCTGCGGCACTTCCCGGAGGCTGGGATCCTGCTCATCCCCTCCCCTCCGTAAGCGGGAACCCCCCCACCCCACCCCGTGAGCTCCTCCGAGATCCCACGGACACAGGGGACCAGGCGTCCAGGAACGGCGTCTGCAGAAGCAGCAATTCAATCACAATCGAGGAAGAAAAACACACATTTTCTCTCTGTCTCTGCCGATTTGGAAAGTGGAGAAAGTTGATTTCAAGGGGCCCTTTGGGAAATAAGAGGAAACAGGATTTGGAATAACTGTGGGAAGGAAGGTGAGGGAGTAATTACAACCGGAGACAACAGCCATCCTCAGAAGGAAAGAGGGGTACCGTGGGGCGGCCGCAGGCAGCTCAGGGGCCCTCGGGAGTGGAGAGGGGCCTCCCCCGAGTGGCCTCTGATGTTTCCCAGCCCCGAAGGCCAAGAGCACGCCGTCCTTCCCTCCGCCCGTCAGACAGCCCAGGCTCGGTGGGTGATGGAGGCATAACCCCAGAAGGGTGTTGGTGATTCCCGCCAGCCTGTGGCGCTCCCCAGGGTCAGGGAGGCGAAACACAGGATGCTGGGCCAGTCTGCAGAGTCACTGGGAGGGACAGAGAACCTGGGTTTCTGACCAGTACCTGGGTGATTTGGACGTGATGGACCAGAGACCCGGACTGGTCCACCTGGCTCCAGCATGGGCTGTTCTGGCTGAGAAGGGACTTCCTTCCATCTCACTGGGCAGACGTGGAAGGAGCAGGGGGTTCAGACAAACATTTGGAGAAACGTGTGGTTTCTCCCGCAGGTCACCAGAAACCGGCCGTCAGCCCTCTGTAACCCCTAAAAATGACAGATGGGATAAAGCAGCGGCCAGGGTGACATGGTACCTGCAGTCCAGCCACACCCTCAGGCCTCTGACTGCAGACCCCGGCAGAGTGACGGGGACGTCGACTTTCATCCCCCCAGTCTCCTCCCACGGGGCTTGGCCGGCCTCCGGGATCTGGGGGTGCCGTGGCGCACAGGGGGCCGCTGCGCTCACTCTGCTTCTCCTAACACAGGGGCTGGTGGGCGTGTGGGGAACGCGTTCTCAGGTGCTCAGTGCGGAACTCTGACGCCTTAGAGGCTGGTGGGCCCGTGATCCAGTGTGTTACCTCAACAAACCCCTCTTTTTAAAAGATCAACCTTGTCAGGAAACGAATCCAGATAGACACTGAGAGCCATCGGGGAAATCTGCCATCACTGCAACCTGAAAGTCGCCCCCATAGGGTGACCACAGGGCACGTCAGCTCACGGGAGCCCAGCACTGGCTACACCAGGTGCCCGAGACCCCTTCCGTGGAAGACAGCGGCAGAATCGGATTCTGCGCTGGTCTGAGCTTCAGAGAGCCTCCAGTCCCTTTAAACAGAACTTCCAGACATTTGGGACAGAAGCCCGTCGGCGTTTATCTCCTTATGAGACAGCGTTCAGGAGCATAACAGCTGTAGAGTGACTTAGCACAAGATGCAGACGTGCCTCACCCGGAGGCCACTGTCCGAATCGTCAGCCTGGCCAGGGGCCCCGTCTGCCCCAGGGCTCCCCGAGACCGCCTGCGTTTGCACCTTCCAACGATCACTTCATTATCACCGAGGTAAAACACGTGCTTAAAATGGCAATGAGTCTATGTCAGACGACACAGGAGCCAAGTCAGAGCTCCAAGGGCCAAAGCTGGGGCATTTGGAAGAGAACGAATAATGCAGTATTGGATTATAACCCTAAATGCAAATAAATACCCGTGAGCCCATACAGTGTGACTAGATGACTAAGTAAATAAAGGGGGAGAAGAGGCAGGTTCCCGTGCGGCACAATTCCAAATACTTTACGTAGATACTCCGCCCCCGAGGACAAGGTACACTTAGCGCTTCAAGAGTAGAGTGTGGACAAGCAACAACGGAAGAGAATCTTCCGAACAGAAACACCTCAGCCAGGTGTGCAAGGCCCACACCAGCAGTGATCAGTCAGGCTGACAGGATGTGAGGAGAAGGGACCTCACCTCCATGGTCCTGCTACCAGGAACCCATTGCCCAGTCCAGTCATGAGAAAAACACAGACAAATCCCCTCTGACGGACCTTCTACAAAACATCCGCATCACCCTCCCCAAAACCACCCACGTCATCAAAACAAGGAAAGTCTAAGCAGCTCGCACAGCCCAAGGACACACATCTGGTGTCACGTGGGATCCCGGATGGGCCCGGAGACAAAAAAAGGACATCAGATACTACCTAATAAATGTAAATAAATATAAATAAACTGTAGACTTCAGTTAACATTAACAGAATTGTCTGTTCGGTGTAACAAACGTCCCCACTAATGTGTCGACAGCAGAGACTGACTATGAGGCCCGTGGGAACTTTCTGGACCATCTTTGCAACTTCTCTGTAAATCTAAAATTTACAGAAATTGGGATTTTGTAATTATAAATTTACAAAAATTAATTTTAGTTATAAAATTAAAAGTTTATTTAAAAAAAATTTTAAGTCATAAGACCCTAAAATTTTCTGGGGCCCAGCTCCCTGCAGCTCATGAGGGAGCATTCAATCCTGACTTTTCTGCCACCAAGAACGTCCAGCGCTGGAGCAGGTGACCCAGGACGTCCAACGAGAGAGCAGGAAGCAGGGTGTGAGCACAGCTGCCCTCCACCCACTGGCCTAATTGTCCGGACGCACGGAGGGGACGGAAGCTCTGGGTGACCTTGCCTGTTGGTTACACTTCCCACCCAGGGTGGTGACACTCGTGCAAATTATTTGGCTTCAGGTCTGATTAGCTCCCCTGGTCAAACCTGCTGACGGCCCACTGCCCACGGCCCACCGGTGACCTCCTGCCAAAGAGAGTCAGGCACGCTGCTCCCCACACGTCTCAGGAAGGGGTGTCGGGGGCTGGATACCCGGGAGGCAGGTCTGAGGTGAGCCTTGAAGGACAAGCAGAGGTTTTGCCAGCCGGGTGAGTGAGCTGGCCCCTGCCCAGGAAGGGCTGTCCACCCCGACTCGGGCTGGCTACGTAGGCTGCTGCCCAGATAAAAAGGTTTTCAGGAAGCCCTAAAAGGAACAGCGAAGGTCTGAGCAACTCCACCATCTGGGCGAGCTCTTCCCTGGGCTCCCCGAAGGCATCTGAACCGGAGCGGGGGGCTGGCTTCTCTCTGGGCAGGATTGGAGTTCCTTCCAGCTCCAGGATCCAGTGGTATTGACTCGACCCCTCTATCTCTGGCCTTGTACTTAGATTCTGCTGTGGGCGGAGGTCTGTTTCTCTTCCCATTTCAGGTCTATTTATCCTAAAATCCTGCTTCAATGTGAACAGGCTGATATCCTGTCAGTTACCTACCACGTTCCCGGGGCCAGGGGGCTCATGGTACCCTCTCCGTGCTGCTGTCCACCCAGGGCAAGGCTGTGAGGCTGGCCCCTGACCCCCCGATCTCTGGGGCAGTGGCAAGAATCAGGATGCGTTCCCACCGCCCTAGACACCCTCGGGCTCCTCCCCTCGCCTTCAGCCTCTCCTTCTGAAGCAAGTCACCAGAGTCCAGCCCGCACTGGAGGGGGTCCCGGGGGTGGGAATGCTGCTACCCCTCCTGGAAGGGGGATGGGCCACACACATCACTGGAAGTTCTCCCATCCAGAGCTTCTTCCTCCCAGGTCCCCCACCTCTGCCCTGTCCCAGGTTCTTAGCTGGGAGGGATGCAGCCTGGGTGGTTTTAATTCTCGTGCGATTTCAGTGCACCTGAGGCTCAGCCTGACTGTGTAAGTCCCCTCACCCCCGCCTGGGGTGGCTCCGGGCCCTGTGTCAGGGTCGTGCTGGTGAAAGCACACAGCCCAGGGAGTTTCCTCCGCAGCCTCGGAAGCGTGGACCAGGGTTAGAACAACCCCAAATCCTGGTCTGGAACGCACACCTCCTCCTATTTCTTGAATCAGGAAGACAACAGCTGCTTCTTTCTGATTTAAAGCGTTTGCAGAAGCCACTAGAACGTGTGCTGTCAGCACGGGGGGCTGGCGTCTCCCCACCTCGCCCTCGCCCCGCCCTGTTCCGCTTGGGATCATCACGTGGGTGCAGCTCTAGACTCTGTCCTCACCCCACCTGTGTCCTCTGCCCGGAGCCAAAGACATCCAAGCATCCACCTGCAAAATAGAGCATACACTTCTTTTCATAACTTTCTGTACTTTTCCATTTTCTTTTTAAAAGGATTGCTTTTAAAATTAGACTGAATGCTTAATATGGGTAAGTGTGGTTAAAAAGAGAAACATCCTTAAGTACAGATTTTTACCTGTACCGTCCCAGAATCAGGGATTCCTCCTGTTGCCCCCAAGGGCACAGCCACCTGGGCCCAGGCACCCGGACGTCAGGGACCAGGGTCAGGAGCGGGGTCCCCAGACCCCGGCAAGCTTGACAAGTCCTGCGCACCAGAGGTACCCGGAGTCTGGCGGGCACCCGGCCTCTCCAGGCAACGCTGCACTGTGTCTTCACTCCAGGGCTCACCGCACACGGGTGCATCTCCCACCATCGGGCCCAAGTCTCAACGTGTCGAAATTTCTCGCACTGAGCCTTCCTGGTCCCTCTACCACTGATGCTGGCTGCACAGTGACGGCCCTCGAGGTCTGGCCTCTCTGCCCGGAAGGAACCCGGGGAAGGTGCTGCCCTCCAGGCCCCTGTCACCCCAGTGCCACTCACCCCACAACCCAGGGGACACGCAGAGTCCCTGAGCACCAGGCCTGCGCTGGCCCTTCCTCCTCCGGCTGCTGCCGCATCGGGCGTGAGCCTCACGGGAGCGGCGGGGGCATCGCTGTTTCTCCTTCACGTAACTCATGAATCGTTGATCACAACGTGCTCGTCTCCAGCGGAGGCCCGTAGGTGCGACCTTCAACCTCATAATTGCAGGATGCTTCTCTCTGCCTTGCTTTCGATCAGCCCCAATGCCGGAGGCGGGTGGGGGTCTGCTGGGCGCTTGAGCCTGAAATCCACCCCCCGACCCCGGGACAGGGGCCAGCCAGGGAGAAGGCTGTGTAAGAATCCTGTCCTGGTTACTCAGTGGTTTTGCGCCCACAAATGTCTTAGTTCAAAATCCCAAGGTGTGAGGTCCCTGAACACCTGTGTGCCCGGTTCCTCTGGGGACAGAACAGGCTCGTAAGAGAACAGTCCATTCAGGGTAGCAGTTTCCCACGTGCTGCTCTCGGCCATGAAGGAGTTTTCCCCGGAGAAGAGAACGTGGAGGTCAATTCGTCTGGCAAACATGCGGTTGAACCACGTTTGGTGGCTTGAACAAGCGAGGATCAGAAGAGGAGGGTGTCCTTCAACCGCCTTCGAGGACATCTGGCTCGGGGCGCATCCGCCATGAGTCCCTGGGAACCCACCCGAGATCTGCGAACTCAGCCCCGCCCCGAGGCTCGTGGACCAGCCCGGGTGAAAGGGCTGGAGATGCTCTGGGTGCCCCTGAGGTTGCACCACACGTGCCGCCGCTCTCTGCCACCGATTACACAGCAAACATTCATCGTGCCCTCTGGGGGCAGCTCCACGGGGGCCAAATGCCAGCCTGGGTTTGGGGGACGCAGCTTCCCTGGACCTGAGTGTCCAGTGGGCACTGAGGGTCATGTCCTGGATTCATCCTGCAGCTCCTGGGAAGCATCCAGGTGGGAGAGCTCCCTGCACGGGCCCTGCACCACGTCTACCTTCCCCCGTCTGCTGCCCTCCCTGTCCAGACCTCAGGACTCAGGGCTGCGCACATGGACGGGCCCTCCTGTCCTCCTGTCCACCTTCCTTCCTCCCTGAGTGATCAGTAAGTCCCATCAGTCTGGCCCGTCCCTCTGACGCTGCCCCTCCCAGGCTTCTCCAGAGGATTTCAATCAGGTGTCCCAGGGCCTCTGGCCATCTCTTCCTGGAGGTCCAATCAACGCTCACGTACCCCTAATACACAAACATTAGACCAGGGTTCTGCAGGGAAACAGAACTAAGATATATGCACAGATAGATGACTTATTACAAGGAAGCGGCTCGTTGATCATGGGGATGGAAAGCCCCACCATCGCGGCCTGCAAGCTGGGTGCTCAGGACACCAAGGGTGTAGGTTCCAGCCCAAGGGCAGAGGGAGCCCCTGCCCGGCTCGAGGCCAGCCAGGCAGAGAGCAAAGCTCCCTCCTCCCCCTGTTTGCTCCACTCAGGCTTCGCAGACCGGACGCGGGCCCCAAGCTGACGAGGCACCCGCTTTGCTCTGCCCTCTGGTGCAGATGCTAATCTCTTCCCGAAACACCCTCAGACACACCCACAAGCATGTCCAACCAAACCTCTGGGCGCCTCGTGGCCCCCGGCAAGATGACACATAAATTCACCATCACACACCACGTCCAAACAGATTCTCACTCTTCCACATTCCAGCCCCGACGCCCCCTCCCCGCCGGCCGTCCCCATCAGAAGATGGTGTATCATTCACTGGGCGCTATAACCACAAATCCCAGGAGTCCTTTCTTGTCCCCACGTGACGTCCGTCCCAGCAAGCCTTGCTCTCTGTACCTTCGGAACATCCAGGGATGGGTCTACTCCCTGCGTCCCCCATCCACTCGATCCACGCGGCCACTGCTTCCCGGGACCACGCCACCACCTTGCAGGGGGGCTCCGGTGCCCTGCTGACTTGGGACATCTCAGCAGGGGGACCCCGCCCAGCCCAGGCTGCCCTGCTCCTTCCCACCGTCTCTCACCTCCCCGGAGCTCCGCCATCGGCCCCCATTCCCCACCCCCACCACGGGGCAGCTTTAGGGAGCAGGAGGGGCCCTGGGGGGGCAGAGGGTGATGGACAGTGTTGTCCCCTTGAGGGCCTCATGCCGATGGACAGACAGGCACAGTCCCACCTGTGTGGGTGGGGCTGCAAGGCAGGTGCTCAGAAGGTCAGAGGCGCCAGGACAGGCGGGCCCACTACCGGCGGGCGTGTGGTGCAGATCCCTGAAGATGCAACGCAGGAGCCCAGCCAGGCGGCCTGAGGGGCGCTGGGGACACTCCAAGCGGAAGGATGGGAGATGACAGGCCCGCAGGGACCACACGGAGCTGCTGGTCTGCGGGACCAAGACGGGGACGGGGAAGCCCCCACAGGTGATGGGAGGCTCGGGCCTTTGATGCAGGAACCACACTGTTGGGCAGCTCACGCAGAATAACCTGGTGGCCACCACTCAGCCCGCCGGACAGGCTCCTTCCTGCATCTCTGCTCTCTGTGTCCTCAGTCACCTCCCCGGCCGGCATCACATGGAGGTAGAAACACATAGCAGTATCGAGGCAAAACCTGCTCCTACTGGAGCTGCAACCGGAGGGTAGAAGGACTGACCACGGCGTCCTGGCTGGAGCTGCCTGGGATGGCCACCCCGCTGGCAGAGCAGAGACGGTGAGCAGCGCCACTGTCCTCCCGGCACGGGCCCCGTGGACCCCACAGAGGACACCACACACAGAGGACACTGCTGGTCCTTCACCTGCGGGGCCAGCCTCCATGGTGGACCCAGGAGCCCTCAGACACACTCTCTCAGGGGCGCTTGCAAGGAATTTTAATGCTTCATCAACTGTCCCTGCTATTTCTATGAACTGCAGGTATTTAGTGACTTGATTATTTATAAAAGGAACATTAACCCCCCCAGCCGTGGCCTCACATGTGCCAGGGCATCTAAGACACTAAGAGGAACATTGGCAAACGCCCTGCCCCCGGGAGCCCCTGCAGGGGAGGAGGGGACACGCTGGGAGTGATGACACCCTGGATGGCCTGGCGGGGTCTGTGTGGAGGGGTTTGGGGACAGACCAGGCGTGGCCCTGTCTCCTTTCAGGGCGCGGGGCCCTCGGCTGCCCCAGCCCGGCTTCTCCCTCCCTCCAGATGCCAGCTTCTGCCCAGAGCTGCAGCTTATTAAAATTTCAGGCCGACTGGTCTACCTAGAGCTGTCTCTTCCATTTTTAATGTCTTCGGCTTATCAAACCTGCATAAGCGGACGCACCCATGGTCCGCGGTCCCTGTCTTCTAGCAATCTGTAATTTTTCCTGTTAATTTCACAGCGATGGAGAGCGGACGAGAGTTGGTCAAACTACATGAACTTTCAAATTACACGGCTCTTTGTGTCAGAGAGGAGGGCTAGACCCGGGGGCATGTTGCCGAGACTGCCTCCCCCGTCGGTTTCCTGTGGGGGGTTAAAGACAGAGTGAGATCCGCAAACAGAGGGCTTTAATCCAGGCCTGTGTGGAGATGGGGCCGCAGCCTCCCGCCGCCGTCCAGGCTGGGAAGTCATTCGAGGAGGAGTCCTAGCTCCCTGGGTGTGGCGTCCAGTTGCTCAAGAGCAAAGACCGGCCAAAGACCTGCCCGGGGACTTCCTGGAGCGACTTGAAGCCCTGGTGGGGTGCTGTCCCGCTACAGCCCCGAGGGCAGTGAGCGCCAGCTGAGCCCCGGTGTCCAGAGAGCCTCAGACCCAGAACAGAACCAAATAAACAAGCCACCATCGCCCGAGCCTCCTGGGCTCCTTCCTGGGAAGGAGGCTCATGGACCCAAAGCAAGACGCGGGGCCATCAGCTGCCCCCTGTACAGTGTGAGCTGCCCCAGGTTCCCCGAGACTGGGGGATGGGGTGGCCCTGGGGAGGCTGGGGACGGGCGAGTCTCTGGGGAGAGTGTGAGGGGGTAAGACTGGGGGTCCCATCGGAGCGCTCGGTCAGGGATCTCTAGAGAAACAAGCCAAAAACGGATGCTTTAAACGACTTGCTTGGCTTCCTTTTCACTTAAACAAATAATGGCCCCTGAAGAAGAAATGGAAACTACAGATAAGAAAGAATAAGCCCTCTAGTGACATCTGACCTGCAGGAGGTGCCGCCCCTGCCAGGCGCGGTCCCCTCAGGCGACCTCAACTCCGCCCCACAAGGTGGCCGAGCCCCTCCCCCCGGGCCACCCTCCGACCCGGACTCCGGAGAGGCC
Source organism: Orcinus orca (assembly GCF_937001465.1). Taxonomy (NCBI): domain Eukaryota; kingdom Metazoa; phylum Chordata; class Mammalia; order Artiodactyla; family Delphinidae; genus Orcinus; species Orcinus orca. Next base: position 101,789,646 of record NC_064569.1, read on the forward strand.
GCGTCCCCCACCTCCTGGTCCCCCGTGCGCCCACGCTCCTCTGAGTTACCGCTGCGCATTTCTTCCTTAACATCTGGGCTCCCGACCGTCTGGAGTTTCCAGGGATCCTTCCCAGCGCGGAGCTCCCTCCAATCCCCTGCGGGGTCCCAGGGAGGGGTCCGTGAGACTCGGGCCCACAGTCGGGGGTTCGTTCCATAAACGCAGATGGAAAGTTCTGGTGAGAACAGGGCAGGAAAACCACCCCGAGGGTCAGGAGGGCAGGAGAGGAGATAGGACCCAAGTGCCCCCCCTTCACATAAATGCTTAAAGTTACAGGTCACACAACAAACTGTGAAATACGATACACGCCACATCCTGCTTTGAAAAGCAACACAATTCGAAACCGTTTTTAAATGACAAAAAGTCTCTCAAATACCAGAGACAGCTAAGCGTCATCATCACCTGTCCGGGTGTCCTCTGCGTGGACCATGACATTTAGTTGAGCCATGAAACAGGCACAATTCACACTTTTTTTTTTTCTTAACTGTATTTCAGCAAATCACTAGATTTTTATCAAGATACGTCTACTTTGTGTTTGGCTAAAAACAATGAATTAAAGATTTAAATAATAAAATGTAACTGTATTGAACATATACGCATTGTGGATACATTTTCATAAAAATGCAAATGAAAGCTTAAGAGAGAAAAATAAAAACATTTTCTATGTTTTTTTAAAAAAGTTATTTTATCCCAAAGTATTAAGGATTATTTATTAAAATTAAAAGGCGAAATGGAAATTATAAAGAACAAATGCCATGGGAAAACACTAGAACAATAAAGGAATCGTGTTTGTCCCGAAGAAAATCTCAGGTGATTGAAAAAAATATAAAACATGCTGCCATAAAGTTTGAAATTTTACGAATAATTTTTGTTGAGTGTTTATTAGACTCCAGTCACTGTTCATTTAATTGTCACACCAACCTAAGCATTTAAATTAAAACGACCTCAAAAAGAATAAATCTGGTTTCACTTTTTTTTAAGTGAATTAACTAGTATTAAATTTTAATCAAAATAAACCTGCTTGTCAGTCGAATGCTCGATATCCATCTAGTTGTCAAAACGTCATCACTCTCAAAGGGTGGTCCCGAGGGGCTTGGGGAAGGGAAAGGGAGGTGTGGGTCCAGGGCACCAAATCCAGCTGTGGGATGAACGAGTTGGGCGGCTGTGCAGTGGGGTTCCAGTTCACAGTCGAGTGTCGTGTGCGCGAAACTTGCCAAGAGGGCGGATCTCAGGTGTTCCCACCACACACACAAAACACGGGGGAAGATGGTCCCGGGTGGGGGGTGGCATGTTACTGGGCTTGATTGTGTGGCAATTTCACAGCCTGTATACACAACATGTCCCCAGGTTGTAACCCTTACATGCATTCAGTTCTTAATTGTCCGTTTTCCCTCCGTAAAGCTGGGAAACGTCCCTCTCCGAGAGCGTTTTGTCCGCACCTACGAGGGTGCACATTTTAGAACAAGATGAACTGCTTCACAACCACGAAGCACGGCAGGTGCCCGAGTCTCTTCCGACCAGGCGTGGACGGCACAGGAGCTCAGACTATGGAAGGAGGCCTCCTCCAGGGAACCCACCCAGTCTCTCCACCTGGGCAGCAGCTCGGCACCGACCTCCAGGCACGAGGCATCCATGGGGCGGGAGAACGGATCATCTTCCCTGAGGCCCGAGCCACGTGGTCAGAGGCTGGAGTCTGGGGCCGCAGGAGCTGAAGCAGGACCAGGCCAGGTTCTCCCCAAGAAGGTGACCCTGAGCTGCGACCACAGGGAGGGTTAGTCTGTGGGCCAGAGCTTCCCAGACGTGGACGGCAGGGCTGCTTCCAGGCAGGTGGGCCAGGTGGGTCCCCGACAATGCGACCTGGCCTTCCAGGGCAGAGAGCCCTGCTCTGAGCTCACATCTCCCTGGGAGCGTCCATCAGAGAAACGCTGGTGGAGAGCAGGAAACTACCCAAACACACCAGGGACACCTTGCTTCAGAGGGCGGCCGCCGCGGCTCTCACACCCGCACTGGGGTTTGTGCGCAGGGCCGCCAGGGGTCTTGGGCCGTCAGCACAACGTGCACTGGAGCATAACCTTCGCCTTCCCCTGCCCCTCCTCCTCCTGGGATCCTCCCCCAGTGACCTGCTGGGACCCTGGCCACCCCGTCCTGCCCCACACGCCACCTCGGCTTGTCCCCTCCGTTCCTTCCCTGCCCTGTGAGCAGCTGAGAGATGGTGACGGAGGCCCTGCCCCAGCCAGGGCAGTCGAATTTCCAGAAGGGATTTCTGCAGCATCTCCAGAGGCAACAAGAGACCGAAAGACAGCAGCTGGGGGAGAGCATGGAGCCGCTGACCCGTGGAGAACAGGAAGCCACAGGAAACCCCGCGACCGGCATGTGCCCCCTGGTCCCTTCCTGCAGGTGGAAACTTCCGGAACATTTCTGATACCAGGCAGTAAGGGAGTGGAAGTTTCCTCTGAGACCAGTTAGCCGTGGGGTGGGAGTTGCCCGCAGGGTTTGCTGTGGCCGCCGCAGGGCAGACCCAGGAGCCGGGTCCTGGGAGGCCAGGTGGTGCCGCCAGGAAGTGAGGTCGCCCGGCGGCTACCGATTGACTCCACTGCATCCTCTCCCTGCAGCACAGCTGTGTGACCAGCTCACGTGGCATCGGCAAATCCCACACGGGCGGGGTGTCTCCTGGACCCCTGCACAGCCTAACCGCAGTTTTAACTCTCCCCGTGCAAGGCACAGGGTGCTGGGGATGAGAGCAAACAGCACCTTCAGATGAAACCCCTTCAATCTCCAGACACTGCCGGTGAGCACAGTTTGCACAGTCTGGTGACTCAGCAGGAGGTGCACCACCACCCAGGTCCTGGCCAGAACCCTGCCAGCTCCCTCCAGCCCCTCCGACGGCCACCCGCATCCTGAACCCTGCCGCCACCGGGAGGGTGGAATGTGGGCAGCCGGGCGCAGGTGAGGCCCACGAGTCAGGAGGGGTCACGTGAAGGACAGAACGACAGCAACACAGGACTCCCTGCCTCCTTCCATCCCACACCTGTGTCAGAGGACAGGTCAGCATCCCGTGTACAGGCTGGGGCGGGGGTCTTCCCTGCGGCAGGACAAGGACAGTGCTTAGGGGCCCAGCAGCACTGCTTGCAACCAGGCCTGCAGGGCCAGCGACGCAGATGGGCGGCGGGGACGGGAGGGGACAGAGGGCAGTCCAGGGGCTGGAGCCCCGGAACATCCCTTACGGCCGGCGCTGAGCAGGGCTTCTCGGGGCAGCGGCTGGAGGGCTGGGAGCCCCCTCACCACCCGACAGAACCGGGGGGAGCCCTCCTTGACCTCAGATCAGGTCTCTGTCTTCCTTCTTGGCAGACGCCCTACCTCCTCTGGGCTCCTGCTTTGTCACCTGTGAGCGAGGACAGCGCCTTCTCTGGTTTGTCCAGAGAGTAAAGCCAGGCTGCTGGAAGAACCCGCCCAGCCTTATTTTAAGAATCGTAAGCTGAGAGCACTTGGCCCCAACAGAGAAACAGGCCAGGGACCGGCTCACAGGAGACCTCACTGGAACGAGGGATTCCTTCTCACTGAGAGGTCTGTTTCAGGGAGGAAATGCGGGGAATTAAGACTGACTTTCTGCACATTGGGTATCGCCTCTCTGCTGCGGCTCTAGAGGTGGCCTGGACGGGCTTTGCCTGGCCGGGCAGCAGGGCGGCTGTCTCATCACCCGCATGCGGCATCTGGACGTGAAGGGCGATGCAGCGGGGTCCTCCATCCCACGCCGAGGGGCCTCCGAGAGGCACAGTGTCCCTGGGAGAGAAGCAGATTTTCCTGCCAGCAACTAGGAAGGAATCAGCTGGACGGAGCCAGCAAGTAATGCCACCAGGTTTGGGAGAAATGAAAGTCTGCGTTCCAACGAGGAAGGATGTCACGGTTGCACGGGGAGAAAGAGAGGAGAAGCCGCTGGGAGTGAACCGGGCTGGGGGGTCCGCCAGCAGGGCTGTGGGCGTGCGCTGTGCAGTCAGGAGCACAGCCACCAGGAGGTGACCAGAGAGGTCGGAGGAGTGAGGGAGGCCCTCTGGGGACCGGCCAGTCACCCTGCTCCATAGGTGGGCCCCTGGGATTTGCGCTGTGCCTAGGAATGGGGTAGCGGGGAGAGGGAGGAAGGGACAGGGTCTCTGTCTGCCAGGCTCCTCGGAGAACAGGGGCCCCGGTGCTCCAGGTCTCTTGGCTTTAGCTGGCCCGGGCGGGTCAGGGGGACAAAGGGGCAGGCCTGGGCCTCCAGGTGAGGCCGGGAGGGACCTGAAGCCCGCTCACAGCCTCCTGGCTGACCGGCCCCTATGGGGTCAGTTCGCAGCCCAGAGGGGCCCCAGCTTCAGTTCGGGAAGCTCCCAGTTCCCTGGGCCCTCGGTTCCCATGAAGCCCCCAGGTCAGGCGCCTCCAGCCACTCCCAGCCCGGGAATCAGACAATCAGGGCTGTGGCAGCCCCAGAGCAGCTCGAGAGCCGCTGCCGGAGCTCGGGGAGAGCTGGCCAACAGTGCCTCCCGGTGGCCGCCGTCACCTCTGCGGCCACAAGCCGCCTTCCCGGGTCCGGCCTCAGGCTGGACGCTGGGCAGGGGACGCCCTCCTTCCCTGGTCAGGCCTGCGTGTGCCGCGGAGGCTGGCTGTCTAGCTGAGTGTCCGTGTGCTCGTCGTGAGCCCCTCAGTCCTGGCCACAGCTGCTCCGGGGCTGTCTCTCTCTGTGTCTCCGCCAAGGGGGGAGGCCTCGAGGTCCTGGAGGCGCCCCCGAAGGGCATCTAGCCTGGCCTCATGGATGGGTCTAGGGAGGGCTTCCTAGAGGAGGTGACACCACCCTGCTAATATTGCAGAAAGACTATGGCATTGGCCAAGCAGAGATGTGAGCTCGGGCACATGGGCGCCTGAATAGAGGGGAATCAGGGTAGAGGCGGGAGTGAAAAGGGGCAGCACATGCGGAAGGACCGGCCCCGGAGCGGAGGGGGTAGCGGAGGCCGTGACGAGTCATCATCTTGCAGGTCACGAGTGTGTTTATCCACCACGTTGCACACCTTGCACTCACACAAGGTTGTAGGTCAATTGTGTTTCAATCCAGCTGAAAAGAAGCCTCTTTGTGGAACATTAACGAAGAACAGGTGAAACACAGATAAAGCCTGGAGTGGGGGTCGCGGTGAGGTGCCCACGGCCGTTTCTCCCCGTTGCCAAGTGCACGGTGGGGTCGTAAGGTTTCAGTGTCGGAGGAAACTGGGGAGGGGGGGCGGTGTGTGCAGGTACTTTCTGTGCCCTTTTTGTAAATTTTCTCTAAATCTAAAATTATCCTAAAGTAAAAGTTATTTTTTTAAATCCACCTGCCCTCTGACCCCCTCCCCCCAAAACAATCTCTAGGAACCACTGGAGGGTTCACTGGAGGCTTGCCTCGGCCAGGCCTCTCCTGGGCACGGTCCACTCAGCCACCCGGGCAAGCTTGGAGCTCTCTGGACAGGAGGTGGCCTAGTCACTGTGTTGGGGGCCCTCAGCCTGGGAGGGCGGCCCCTGGAACACTTCGAGCGTCTCCTGGCACCTTTCCTGCGCTGGCTGTGTCTCCGCTTTGTGGAAGGAGGACGATTTTGCTGATATCACAGGAGAGCTGAATCATCCCCTTGGGTCACGCGGGCAGCAGGTTCCAGCCGAGGTCTCCCAGCCTCAGCACCGAGGTGGCTGCCCCACAAACGCCAGCAGCTGTGTGGGGAAGTTGGGGACACTGCTCTCTGCTCCAGACGGAAGGCCTGGCCCCGGGGTGCCCTTGGCTGTGAGGGGTGTCTGGCCCGAAGGTGGGGTCCCAACGCTAACAGGGCTGGCCCCTCCGGTCCACGGCCTGTGAACTCCACCTGTTTGTGGCCTCTCAGGGGGTCCAGGGCGCGGGCAGGGCTGCGGGGATGGGAGAGGCCGGTACGTCCAGCAGAGCCGGCTATGGGTGAGGCGGGCGGACTTCTCCCTCCTCGGCCTGGCCCGTGCGTCACTGCCTGGGCCGCCACCTCCTGCTCTGCCTTCAACCTCCTCCGTCTCCTCTTCCTCCCGTCTTACCCCACCCCCCACCCTCCCCTGCCCTCCCCCGCCCTCCCCTGCCCCACGAGCCCCCCCGACCCCCCCGCGCCCCTGCCCTCCCCCGCCCCCTCCTCTGCTCACCTCTGGTTCCGTTCCAGCCCCTCCCACACACAGCCACAGCCCAAGGCCCCATGAAGGCAACGTCGTTCTTCCTTTCCTTGTCACTCCTGAGTGCACACCTTCCATCTGCCACGTGCTGCCCCTGTTCCTCTTCCTCTGTCCCCACGTTTCTCTTCCTCTGTCCAGTTCCGCCAAAGCCCCTCTCTCCAGGTCAGAATGGGCTCCGTTAGACTCCAACTCCTCCAAACACTGTCCGCAGCCCTGAAACCTAGCTCGGAGCCCAGGGGCCGCGCCCCTCGACCCCTGGGGCTGCTGAGAGGAGGGGGTTCGTGGTGTGATTCGCCGAAAGCACTCAATCACCCCAGCGTCACCATCTCCCCGGCTTCGGCTGGGCACACGGTATTTAATAAATGTTTAACAGCAACAATAACGGGTCAGCCCGGCACGGCTGAAGGTTTTTGTTCAGGGACCTGGCCGTGCTCTGGGTCAGTAATGAAATGCATCTTGACAGAGCTACCGAGATGCAGGGCGGTCGGGGGGCCCATTTGGAGGCCCTCGTTGCCTTATTCAGGGAAGTGGCCAAGGAAGAGGCATGACAGGGACCAGTAAGGACCCGTCTGTTCCTCCTGGAAAGCTCTGACCACAGGGCGCCGCGTGGACCGGTCCCCCACTCAGCCAGGCCCAGGGTCCTCATCCACCACGTGGGGTGCACAAGAGCAGGTGCTCACGGGGTGGCTGTGACGCCTGTGTCGTGCAAATGCTGCGACAAGGCGAGAGGCGCTCAGCCAGGCCCCTGGTCACCAGGGCTCAGCAGTGGCCACCTTGGAGGGGACACCGGGAGGCCCGTGGCGGTGCTGTGCCCTTCTTGTCCAGTTTCTCCTCTGTCCCCTTCTGATGAGCTGGGGGGTGAGGGGGGCCGGTCCTGTGAGCCCTCAAGATCCAGAGAGAGCTCAGCCCTGGGGGGGGGGGGGTCCCAGGGAGGTGGGCTGAGGAGGGGTCTGGATGCAGCTGTGAGAGGCCACCGAGGCAGCAGACGGCACTGGGACACCAAGGACTCGCGGCACCAGGTCACTATCACACCCAGAACTGTGTCCTGACCTCCCTGCCCACCTGAGCGGCTGGCGCCCGACTGCCTGTCCACCACCTCCCCCTCCGCGGTCCCATAATCACACATCTAAGGGAACGCAGGACAGAAATCAAAGAGGAGCGGAGTCCAGGGAAAGGGGCCGCACGTGGGGGCAGCAAAAACCGAAACAGTGACACGCCTCACACCAAACAGGGGTCCCAGGGACAGTGGGGTCCAGCCTGAAAAAGACTTTCCAGGGAAAAAAGATTTTCAAAGTAAAATTCGGTATAACGATGCAGATACCATATTGGTGCTACAAGGAGCAAACCTCAAGGCGGGAACCATAAAACCACGAACACAGGGAAATCTCGTGAAAAAAGGGTGAGAACTGTGAGGGAAGGTGGGAAATCCGGCACGTGAGCCGTTCGAATACCAAAGGAGAAAACAGAAGAGAAGCTGTGGTTGAATAAATAATAAGAGACCATTTCCGTGAAAGGAGTCGGCTGACCTGGAGAGCTCAGGACCCAGGCGTATCTAGGGGACCTGGCTTGAGGCTGTCCCTGTAGGATCCCCAGATAACAGGGATGGGAAAAGCAGGTGCACTTTGGGGTGGAGAGAACACAATTCAGACAAGCCCTAAGAGCACACGCTGTGATCACGCTTCCCACGGGCCACACCAGAGCATCTCCCGACACCGGGAGGGAAGGACCAGGACCCCAAACCCGCACGGAGAACATCTCATCGGCACAAAAAAAGGCAGTTTGCAGACATACAGGTCACACAGCAGGTACCACCTGCTCGCTTCATCTGAAGAAAACTCAGCGAGACAAAAGTCAGCCGCAGATGAATGGATGTGAAACATTAAGAAACAGCAGCTTCTCTGCAGGGAAGCAGGAAGCAACTCATTTCTTGCGTATCCTTCCAGAAGCAAACTCACATCACATGCAAATGGGAAACCACATGCCCGGCCTTTACAAAGGGAATAAAACAGCATCATATTATATACATTGTGCTGCACTTCGCTTTCTTCACTGAAGATATTTCTATAGCAGGATATAAAAAACCTCTAGCTGTGCTTAACAGCTGCATAGAGTTCAATGTCATGAATGCAGTGTGATTTATTTCATCAGTCTCCTATTGGTGGACACTTGGGTTGTTTCTCGTAATTAACTTGCACTAACCGCTCTGAGATGAACATCCTTGTTCCTGTATCATTTCTTATATGAGTGTATCTGCAGGCTAAAAATATAGAAATGAAATTGCTAACTAAAATGGAAATTCTAATAATGGTCTAGAAATGAAAAGATTTTACACGATCTCAGCACAACCAGGAAGGTTGAGGAGGAACAGAGTGAAAAGGAAAACTGAAAGGACTCGTTGAGTGGGAGAAAAGCCTTGGAGGGAAACACAAATCTGAACCACGTCACCTCACTGGGCTGCGGGGAAGGACTTAGCCCAGAGGTAAATGTTGGCATCATGGTTTCCAATTTTAGAAAAACAAAATCCCCGAAAAGAGAATGTAATTTGCAATAGAGCTTTCAAATGAAAAATGTAACCGTTGGGGGAAAAAATGTAGTAAACAATAATTTGACCAAACCTACCCAAAAAAGTAGGTAAATGCGTGGAACATGTTATGTACGCAGCAAACAATAAACCCAAATGCGTAAGTCATCACATCAATGTGGATGGACCACCTGCCCCGTTAGAGACTACGACCTTCAGTTTTGATCAACAGCAAAACTAAGCTATGTGGACACAAGAGGAACAGAAGCAAAGTAATAAGAAAGTGCTGGAAACGAAGGAAACAGGGCAGCAAGGCCGCAGAAAAGGAAGCACGGGCAGCAAGAAAATATAGCCCCCGAAACAGTGGTAAATTGGGAATCGCAGGAAGGTCCTTACTATGCAAAGTTACTTAACAAAGGCAATAAGCATTTAAGGTTAAATTACTAAGTGGCATAAAGGGGGCCAGACCCTCGTAATAACAGGCAAATTTTATGAAGAAGTTAGGATTTTCTCTGTGCATCCACAGGGTGGCCGTGGTCACTACGGTCGCCCATAAGAGGCCCACCAGGAACTCTGCCGTGAAGCTGGGGCCCTGGGTGGGCTGGGTGTGAAACTCCATCTTCCTCCCTGTAACAGTGTCCCCACTGCATGGGGCTCCTGTAAGGACCACTGGAGATGCTCCGGAAAGCCCTTAGCGAATGATAAATGTGAGTGATTCTTACAGCAAGAGCTGCTAGAAATCCACGGGGACTTGATAAAAACTGGCACTACAGCGAGCTGTCCCCACACCTGTTTTATTACTGTGCAGATCGAGTAGAGGATGAAAACGACAGTAAATAGAGACTTGGAGAAATCTCATTGAACAACCACTAAACGTGATCAAGTGGATTTACGACGTGCTAACAACCTTCACACCAGCACGGCACACCAGCATCCTTCATAGAAAGAGCTGCTTGCCGAAACTCTTTACAAAAATCAGTGAAGTGCTTGGCCTCAAATAAAACCTTTTGGCACAATTAAAATGAAAGTCAGAACTCGGCTGGTCATGTAATCTGATTAGGAAACAGTAAAATTGGAAACAATAATGCAGAGTTGACCAACTATATCTTAAGGGCTTGAACAGTATGAAATTTACTTAAGACCATCCTTGGATCAAAAAGTTAAGAAAGAAATGATAAAGTACCTCCGAAGCTTTGAAAAGGAGAACATTTCGTGCCAACACCAGCTGGACGCGGGAAAGGCTTTATTAAAAGGAAATGCAGGACTTCCCTGGTGGCGCAGTGGTTGAGAGTCCGCCTGCCGATGCAGAGGACACAGGTTCGTGCCCCGGTCCGGGAAGATCCCACGTGCCGTGGAGCGGCTGGGCCCGTGAGCCATGGCCGCTGAGCCTGCGCGTCCGGAGCCTGTGCTCCGCAACGGGAGAGGCCACAACAGTGAGAGGCCCGCGTACCGCAAAAAAAAAAAAAGGAAATGCATTACCTTATAAAGAGTTTTGTTATTTTAGAGGAACAATAAAAATTAAGGCATTTGGTACTCCACTAAACACATTAGGAAAATAAAAAAATGAACTAAGAGAAATTAGGAGGAATAAATTTAATAAACATGAAAGCTAAAAATAATGATATAGTAAAAAAGTAGGTAGAAAGCATGGCTTAATCCAAATACGATTTTAAAGTTAAACCTTTAGAAGGTAATTATGAGGAAGAAAAATAGAGACAGACAGGGAGAGAGAGAAAGAATGAAAGGGGGGAGGGGGGATGAAAGACCAAAAGTGAAGCGTCATCACATATAAAGGAAAACTTGAGAGAATTATAATTATGACGTAATAATGCATCTAACTCAATGGAAACATATTTACAAATCTAGAAAAGTAGATAATTTCTTAGAAATGTAAAAAATTCACTAAATGTATCCAGGAAGAAGTGGAAAAAGTTGAATAGGCTAATTACCATTAAAAAAACTGGAAAACTGATGAAAGATCTACCAGTGAAAGAAAATCACCAAGACTAGATGCATTCAGACCGAATTTCAACCAATCTAATAAGGCAGAAAAAGATTAATCTATGTCACTTAAAATATTCCAGAACATAGAAAGTATTTTAAAAGAATAAATGTCCTTTGAATTTTATGTAATTTGTATAGCTCTAAAAACAAAACTGAACAAAGACACAACAAAATTATTGAAACTACGAATATCATTTATGAACATAGATACAAAATTCTATTTAAAATCAGTATCAATCCATGTATCAATAATAACAAAAACACGTTATGACCAAATAGGGTTCAAGGGTGCTTGCCCTTCCCACTCTCCAGGTCCACTTGACATAATCGGAGTGGACTGGGTACCGGTCTGCAGAGAGTCCGGATTGTCAAAGTACCTTCGGAATCTATCTTGTCAGTGTTAGCACGACCCCAAACAGTACACAATAAGGTTTGTCTTGTAAAGACAGACTGTCCTGAGCCTCCCTATGGATGGAGATTGGGGGGAAGAAGCATTTGCCAGATGTATAACCGTGCACCAAATAAACGCACAGGTAGACATGCGGTGCTGCCCCTGGAGAAGCTGCTGAGCCTTGCTGTAAGAGTACACAGCGCGTGCCAGAGATGGTGCTGCTCTGGTCCAGTAAACGCGACGGCGGGAGAGCTCTGCATCTGAGGTTGCTGCTGAGTGAGGTGTGTGGTTCAACCACGAGCTACAGCTTCAACCAAGGATGAAGAGTGAGCGAATGGGGACTTGATGGTGGCCCTAATCTCTGCAGTCCTCCTGGGAACGGACGTACTGATGTAGTAGCCGTGGTACTGGGAGTAGTATCTTGGCCAGGGGAGGCGGCAGTTACAGGCCTCCTATCGGTCCTTCCTATCATAATACCTTTGTTCTTCGAGAAAGAAGAACCAGTGTAACTGGGTTCATGGAACCAAGGCTTATTCCTCTACCAGTCATTCACTGGGATGGATCAAGAAGCTTGGCCCGTGGGCCCGATGAGCCTCTGTAAGGCTGAACTGCGTCCAACTCCATTTCATCCATGGACCACCTGAGCCCCCACTGCAGCTGGAAGACCACAGGGGCATTTCAAGTCCATTCATGTCCGTTTAAATTCAGACTCTCCCTCTAGTGGTCCTTGAAGAGAACGGGTATTTTTCTCCTTGTTGCAGAAAGAGCCTGACAAGTGCCTACAGGACCTTTGGAAGAACTCTTGGGAAATTCTCCCCATGTATGCTTGCAGTGGGCATTTAGAATCCTTGCCCAAGGGGAAGGCCTCTCTCGGCAGTTGGTACTGGACCTGGGAAGTTACTAAGATGTGTATTCTTAGGGAAGGATTGTGACTTTCATTGTGGGACCAACACTTCCGCCTACTTGTGAGATCTCAACTTTCATCTGTTATATAAGCTGAGCAACACACAAGCAGGCAGCTATCTCTCACTCCCAGGAAGACCATGGTTTGTTAGTGGTGGTTTCCTAGCAATGACCCTGATTGCCATTCCGGCTTTGCTACTGAAGTTGGGGGCAACATGCACCTTGCTACTGAAGAGTACCGATCCAAGAGAATGGGTTGAATCTTGGAAAAACAGTAAACTTCATGGAATTTTAATGTATTCCCATCCTCCTCTCCCCAGCTGCTAGGTAGTGTTGAAAACCAAGAGCCTCACAACAATGGAAGCTGCGGACGCCAGCAACCCGGCAGCCACTAGGGGCAAAATGGGCCTAAAACTCCAAAGAACCCGTCCCCCAAGAACTGTCACCGTTCGATTCCTCTGCCAGTTTCCTGAAGAGCTGCGCTTCGGAGACGTGTATGTAGGTGATCTGACTCAGAGCTCAATCCGCTCAAACAAACCTGCGTCCAGCCCGTTTGTTGAAAACCATCGGCAGCAATTAGCAATTACTTAGCGCTGCAGCTGCCCTGCCGGGAGACCGGCCGCAACTTAAAAGGGAAAGTTAGCGAAATGAGACGCCTGTAGGGAGATTTGAAAAGCTCCAGCCTACTGCCGGGGATCTAGAAGACCACGCACGTGTGCAGGACCCACCAATGCCCTGACCTCTGCCTCTGGGTCACCTGGACGCTTTACACACAGGGGGAGGGGGCTGAGGCAGCGCGGCCACCTGCCTGCCTGGCTGGGGGAGGGGAGCCCCACCACACACAGGACCCTCCGCAACCCCTGAGAGACATTAAGGAAGTCTCTTCATGTTAAAGGACATCAGGAAGTCTCTGTCCCGTCCTTACTGATCTCCAAACTAACTTCACTGTCCACACACAATAAAGACCGCAGACCTCATAGAACTAGCCCGGGAGAAGTCCTTAAACGAACACATTGTAAACTCTGTGTTGGGGGAGGGGGAAGGAAGAAGCCCGATTTCCAGACTTGCTACATTGTATCCTTTAGAATAGTCAGTTGTCAACCACAAAGTAGTAGGCACACAAGGAAACGGGGGAAAGTAGTTGATAGAAGCTGCCCCTGAGGAAGCCCAGACATTGGACTTACTAGACAAAGACTTTGATCACCTATTATTAATATTCTCAGAGAACTAAGGGGAAACTTGTCTAAGAAAATTAAATCAAAACATGAGAATTACATCTCACCAAGTAGAGAATATCAATGTGGAGAGAGAAACTAGTGAAAAGAATCAAATAGAAATTCTGGAGTTGAAATATAATAACTGAAGCAAAAAAATCACATCTCCTGAATCCAACATAAACATCGTAATATATTATTCAATAATTCTCCAAAGATTGTGTCTGCTTTATATAGCTGATTATACACTAAGGTTATCACAAACCACCCTTAGTTATGGGACTAAAATTTTCTACTTAATACGTTATGGTCTTGAAAGATTAGAAAGTAGAAAATCATTGTCAAAAATGGTAAAAACTCAGAGTTTTTAAAGTAATATTTTGATAGCATATGATACTTAACGTGGTTTGTTGTCTGCTATTTTGAGAAACCTGATGTTTAAAATAGTCATATTCATAACCATTGCTGAAACTGCTATCTTCTGATGGTAAACATGCTTATCCAAGCATAAGTGTATTGAGTGCACACACACACACACAGACACACACACACACCAGGTGGAACGCATTCTGTCCATTTCTGGCACAGACTAAGATTTCCTGCACAATGAGCTACGTTTTAGTGAACATTCCAGGGACTCGGCTTATAGGAATCCAGTGACCTTCTCTGTGTCCACCAGGCAATATCCAGGCTGTCCCAGAGAGGACGGATCCATTTCTCCCTGCTGGTGCTGTGAACACGCACACTCCCTGGGCTGGTCTGCACAGCTGCTTCTACCTCAGTCCCCGCAGCTTCCGATGGAGCCTGACCCCGAACGTGAAGCTCCAGGGCTCTGCATAGGAGGGGCCCAGAGTGAGGGGGCATTTAGTTGTGGCCACTGAGGGCTAATGGACCTTCACTGGCTTGGAGAAAAGGGCCATGGGCATTGGTGGGTAGACGCGCTGCAGACACACAGGTGGTCTGGGGAGGGAACAGGGAAGCATCCCCGCTGGACCACACGCCATCTCTGCCAGGCGCCACCAGAACGCAAACTCGCTGGAGGAATTACTTCCACCTTCACACTGAGCCAGAGCCTTGGGCCAGACGTTTCCAGAGCCTCGTCCGACAGTGGAGGGTCGGTCCCCAAGAGACCCTCGGGGGAAATCAGATTTCCGGGCTGTTCTGGACAGGAAAGCCTGGAGCCCAGACAGCAGCTGCAGGAAAATGTGCCTCCCCTGGAGAGAGAGGAGGTGCGGTCAGGTGATGCGGGGCCCTGCGTGCGAGGGGCAGCCATGTCGCCCCTCACCTGAAGCCCCCGCAGGGCTGGAGGTGCCCAATGAGGAGGTGCTTCTCCTCAAGCTCCTTCCCGCCACTCACTCTTCTGAGCCTGAGTGGTGCAGGGCTCCTGGCCAGAGGTCTCGCGCACGGCTGTGGCCCCGTGGGGTGGGGCGAGTTCACGTCTGCCTCTGTTCAGGCTGCTTGCTTTCCCACTGCCGGCAGCCCATGCGGGCTGAGCGATGGTGTCCCTCACCCACCAGGACCTCCGCACTCGCTCCCCGTGGGGAATAAAACCCATTCCTTCAGACTGTCCGTTAAGCCTGGAGGTGCTCTATCTCTGGAGGTGCTCTATCTCTGGAGGTGCTCTATCTCTGGAAGTGCTCTATCTCTGGAGGTGCTCTATCTCTGGAGGTGCTCTATCTCTGGAGGTGCTCTATCTCTGGAGGTGCTCTGTCTCTGGAGGTGCTCTATCTCTGCCGGATTCTGCATTTCCTTTCTTTCTGTGTGTTCTTCTCATGATCAGTGAGCCCTGCCTTTCAGCACACACCATCTAGAGTGGATTGCAGGGAGGGGCTCATTACAGAGGGTGCTGCCTCAGAGCAGGTGCCCCGGCACGGGGGCTGTGCAGCCGCCCCCAGGCCCCCAGCAGTCGCCCCTCTCCCACCTCTGTCTCTGTTCTCAGCTGATTGACACCAGCGCCCCAGGTGGCTCCCAGACAATGCACAGCCTGGCTGCTGCTTCACCCTGGTAATTCCGTGACAAACCCTATTTCCTCACTGCCAGCGTGCTTGCTGGGCATTCGGGGTGGATCTGTTCCAAGAAGCTGCGCTCCCCACGGCAAAGCCTGAGTTATCGTCAGCTTTCCATCTGCTTTGGGAAACCACGGGACCACTCACTGCATTGGCGTCTCACTTACGATGGAGGCCCATCTCCTGGAAGGCTGGTCTGTGGGTCCTGAGCCGTGGGGATGTGTTTATTCAGAGGTGGCAGTTCGGGCTGTGCTTCCTCTCCCTGGCGCTCCTCACGGCGTGCGGTGATGATGGAAAATCTTGGGGGACCTGGAGGAATTAGTGCCTGTGCGCATGTGTCCCTCTGATCCACAGGGATCAACCTGCCCGAGCTGCCTGCCCAGAAGGTGCCTCTTCTTCAAACGCAGCTGTTCTCAGGTCCCACCCGAAAACAGGAAACACGCCCAGTAAACCGGCATAGAAGAGACGTGACTTAGTTTTAGCAGTTTTGTTTCCGGAAAGGTATAACAGTGATGATAAAAATGGTGTATTTAGCAGTTTGTTTCCAGAAATGTACAGTAGAGATGGTTTGGAATCTCCACACCTGGTGGGTGACACAGGAGGCACCGGAAATCATCAGCGGGGTCTGGGTCTTGTGGACCCCTCTCCAGAGCTCAGCACATCTGGCACACGGTAGGCACTTGGGGGTCTTCCTCTGAATGAATGAATGAATGAATGAATTATTGAATGAATGAATGCTGCAAGTGTGCTTCCACCAAGGGCACAAAAAGCTGCAGATGGGCAGGGAGGAGCAGCCCCTCCAGCTGAGGCCACGGGGACACACCTGAGGGACAGGTGTTGGGACTTAGAGACCAAGGGGAGGGTCCTGCCCCCACAGGGGTGAACAGACAGGAGGCTGGACTGGTGCGTCAGGACCAGATCTCAGGGCCCTGGACCACAGCTTCCGGGGCTGCATTCCCCACAACGTTCACAGTGGGGCCCTCGATGGGGCCTCAGGGCAGGGGTGCTGACGACGGCAGTTCTGGTACGGAGTCGTCACTGGAGAATAACTCCTGGTGCGTGTGCAATAACATAAATTCAAGAAGCTCAGGTGGTTTGGGGGCTCACGTTAAGGAGACTCTCCCGACCCCGAGCTTTTCAGATTCTTGTGAAAGACTTAAAAATCCCGGTCACGAAGTTGTGAAGCCTAAGGGCGGTTTCTCCCCCTCCCCTCCCCC
The DNA here is from genome assembly GCF_937001465.1 of Orcinus orca. NCBI lineage: Eukaryota > Metazoa > Chordata > Mammalia > Artiodactyla > Delphinidae > Orcinus > Orcinus orca. The sequence continues at coordinate 101,806,118 of NC_064569.1, forward strand.
TCCCCCCTTTCTCTCCCCCTCCTCCCCCTTCACCCCCATGGTCTGAGCACAACACTAGTGACAGAATTAACATGGATGAATATGGAGTTTTCACCCCTTGGCTGTGTAACTGGGAGGGGCGGATGGCGGTGTGTAATGCAGAGGCGGGGGACCTGGATCGCAGGGAGTTTTCCCTTCCCAGCTGCCTGGCTCCGGGAAAGGTGAGCATCTTCCAAGCTCAGTTCTTCCTCATCTCCAGGGCCCGCCTGCCCTTGGGAAGTAGATAATTTGCAGAAAGGCTACAACCCCTCTCCTCCTCATATCCGGGAGGACGCCCCGCCTCGGCTGCCCCCAGAAGCACCACAGCCACATTCGGGGGTGTCCCCAAAGACGACAATTTTTCTGTATCCCTCAACTCAGGTGGGTCGCTGGATTCACTGGGGGCCCGACGCCATGGCCCGGACCATCCCCGTGTGGTCTGTGAGGGTCTCCCCTGGACGACATCTCTCAGCCCTTGGACGGGGGCCGCGGGGGCCACAGGGGCATCATCTGGTTGCCTGGACCATCATCTTCTCAGGCCGGGCAACAGGGTGAGGTCTGGGTGTCACTCCCACCCCCGGGGTGCCGTACCCCTGTCTAGACCAGGGGCCCAGGACGTCTTAGTTCAGTGGAGGCTCGGTGACATCCATCCACCTGGGGTTCCAGTGAGACAGCTGGAGACATTCAACATGCACAGTGGACGCATGCGGGGACGAGACGTGAGAAGTGTGGGGTGTGGCCACCTCCGGGCCCCCTACTGCAAGGCAGCGTTGCCCTGCACGCCCCTCTCTCCCCCTTCCCTCCCTCACCGCCGCTGCTGGGGGTGTGGGCCCGGGAGGTGACCGCTCTACCTGGGCATCCATAGCTGTGGAGGGAAGATGAACTTGAAGGTCATGGACTCAGGCACACAATCCAGGAAGAAAATGATGTGTTCTGGAAACTTCTAGAAGCCCTCCTGGGTCAGAGCCAATGCTCCTGCCAAATATACGGATGGCCATTCTCCAAGAGAACAGGGTGTCCCCCACACTCGGACAACGCGGCGAGCAGAGCGCGCCTCTCCCAGGCCCCCTTCCTCCTGCCCACAGACCACGCAGGGTCCTCACGGTGTCCGTCAGCCAGTATACTCAGAGACAAGACACCCGTCTTGGGCCTTGCCGACGTCTCCATGGGACACGAGCTGCTTACCTGAGTTAACTAATTAATGGTGGTCATAAATCCCCGGCCAATCGCATAATGAGATTTAATATTTGATGTCAGATTATTAGAATATAATGAATTTGACACTTTAATCTTGATGAATAATCAGTCCTATTGAGGTGGTGGGGACCAGAATTTAGCGCAAAGAGAAAATTAATTGCTGAGTTAATAGCACGCATCCCAAAGCGAGATGGCCTTGTAGCACCGTCTCAACTCGCAGCTCGGGTTCCTGACCTCCCACGGGGAAGACCGATCAGCTTGTCTTACCTGGGTTATCAAAGTGTCTTTCTTCGGAAGAAGACCGGAAAGCTGAGGATATAACTTCTAGGAAGACTCAAATGGAACAGAGCAAAGGTCATTTGCAGGGACAGAATTGTGTCCCTGAGATTCACATGTTGAGCCCCAGGGTGACTGTATTTGCAGATGGGCCCGGAGCGGGTGAGGAGATTAACGCAGTTGTGAAGGTGGGTCCTGACCCCACAGGACTAGTGTACTTGTAAGAGGAGGAGACACCAGGGATCTCTCTGTGGGAAAGCTGCAGGTGAAAATAAGGGACCCCCGCCACGTGCGACGGGAGGCAGGACGAGTCCTTGCAGTGAAAAAAGAACGAGAAATAGGCTCCCGGGAGAAAGGCCTCCCCTGTCATTGTGGGACCTCAAGGGAGCTTATGGTTCACTCAGGTGTGAACAGAGTGACTGCAAAACCGCTGGAGCCTTGCTGTGATGTTGGAACACAGAAGTCAGAATGACTCGAAATGTAATTCCCTTTCTAATTAGAAAATTAACGTCCCGGCCAAATGTGCCGAGGTCTGTCGTGTCCGTGGCGGTCCCGCAGGACCCGTGAAGCATCCCCGATGGGAGTGGGGGAAAGGCGGCCAGAGCGGGACCTGGTGGGAGCCCACTCCCCAGAGGCTGGGGGGGGGGTATGCAGTCATGCTGCCGGGGATGGGGCCAGGCCTGGGGACCCCTCCTGAGACAAGCTGGGAGATAGAGCCTGGGACTCACACTCGTCCCGTCCGGCACCAGCAGGCTCAGACTGTTTCCTGTCCCCAGACCTCAGACTCTGGCTTGTACCAAGGACCCAGGTGCCCACGTGGCCTTCCCGCTGTTCGGGCAGACGCTATGCTGTCTCACTGCTCCCGGGCACCTCTGGTTTTGGCTTCAGGGCATCTGCCATGGGAGTTGGCACCTGCGGCCCTCCTGCCTTGTCACCCTGTCCTCCAGGGGGCGTCCTGCTGAGGCTGCGGGGACCCCAGCACAGCCCGCACTGTCCTTGTGCCCACGTCCCAGGGAGCCTGAGAGAGTGTGGGCGGGGCAAGGGGGGAATGTGTGCATTCGGGCAGAAAATGGTTCTGTTCTCACTGGACAATCTTTAAATCCCATTGCATGTGTATGGATCATATAAAGTCCACGTCAAATTCACCTTAGTGGCTGGGTCTGCCGGCATCTGACACGTGTTGCTGGTTGAACCATGTCCCCTAAACCGTGATTGGGACGATTTGGAGACAGAGTCTGCAGGTGCCGTCAAGTTCAGGGGAGGTCACACTCGATGAGGGTGGGTCCCAGGCCTATATGACTGGTGTCCTCACAAGAAGAGGGAGCTTTGGATGCAGGCACCAGAGAGGAGACCGTGTGACAATAGAGGCAGAGGTGGAAGTGATGCAGCCACAAGCCCAGGAACGCCAACGATCACTGGGCCCCCCAGGAGTGGGAGAGGCAGGAAGGACCCTCCCCTGGAGCCTCCAGAGGGAGCACAGACCTGCCCACACCTGATTTAGGACTTCTGGCTGCAGATGTAGGGGGAGACGAGGTTTCTACTGTTCCACACACCCAGTTCACAGCGCCTGTTACAGCCGCCCAGGAAACGGATACGGCAATCATCAGTGACTGTTCAATGAATGAGGACCTCCACACTCAGAACTATTTAAGATGTTTATTTTTAAAATTTGAACCTCACAGGCTTATGCTCAGGTGAATCACGCCAGCCTGCAGACAAGTAACATCTCACCCCGAATGAGAGTGGCACCAGTGCCCAGACTTGAGAGCCAGGTGTCTAAGGGCCACGGAAGAGGCCACTCTTCTCACCAATGCTGAGGGCTGGATGGGTCATTCGGGCTGTGATACACCATCAGCCCCAGGGTCAGGTCACGGAATGGGCCTCCGCGGCTGCCCCGAACCCCAGGGACGCACCCGCGTCGCAGAAGACTTATACATACCCAGTTCACGGCATTTTACCAAAGGGCTTCCGTTTTTAATTTTTATAGTGTGTAGTCTTCCCATTTTCCTTTATTATTTCTTTTATTATTTCTAAACTTATAATGCTCTTTCTCCTCCATGTTTTGATAAATGTTTAATTCAATCTTTACAGTGTTTCTTTCAGGTTTTCAGGTTTGATTTGTTAAATCTACAGCCCATCGATGCACCTGGAATTCACTGCAGGACCCGGTCGGGCTGTGAGCTGTCAGCCCAGCAAGAAGGGAGGAGGTCTCATCCTCCAGGCGGCTGCTGGATGCAGCTTTGTCTTTCTCCTGTGGGTGTGTGCACATGCGTGCACACAGACACACATGAATACACATGCACATACATGTGTGCCAATGCAGACATGCATGTACACACATCTGCACTCAGGCACGTGACAATAGCCATTGCTACATGTGGCGATCGGCACATCTTCAATCACAAAACCCAGGTTGCTTTTTTTTTCTGTGTGTTCCAATTTTCTGTCTGTGTTCACTTTCTGGTTAGTGACTTCAAATTGGCTTTTCACCTGAAAACAACACAAAAGTACACTTTGGATAAATGGTTCTTAAATGGGGCTTTTCGCCCCCTAGGGGACATTGCAATGCCTGGAGTGATCATCAAAAATTGGGGAGGGGGTGGGCTTCCCTGGTGGCGCAGTGGTTGAGAGTCCGCCTGCTGACGCAGGGGACACGGGTTCGTGCCCCGGTCCACGAAGATCCCACATGCCGCGGAGCGGCTGGGCGCGTGAGCCATGGCCGCTGAGCCTGTGCGTCCAGAGCCTGTGCTCCGCAACGGGAGAGGCCACAACGGTGAGAGGCCCGCGTACCGCAAAAAAAAAAAAAAAAATAGGCGAAGCAGGAAAGACACACAAGGCCATTTTTCACGCATCGTGGAGATGAGTCAACACGTCAACGCTAGAATGAATGGTTGTGGGTGTGATTTCAGGAATGAGAGGTGAAGGGGCCATTGTAAGTGTCTGTTTCAGAAGGACCCGCGTCTCCACGTTCACGTGGTGTAAACTGAGGGCAACGAGGCTGAGACAGTCAAGTGCCCACAAAGCAGCCCTATTTCTCCTCCATCCCTGAGCTGGCCCTGCAGGGAGTGGGCCCAGGGTGAATGACGGGCACCCCTCCTGGGGCTGGGCCAGGTCTCCCGGGAGGGCCCTTTCCCCGTGCAGGTAGCTAGAAGGTCTTGGCTGGCATTGGAGGCAGGAGGGGGGAGCCAGGTCCCCACATGGCTGGTCTAGAAGAGCTGTCCGCTGGGGTCCCCCATCTGGACGATGAGGAAGTGCAATCCTGTCTGCGCCCGCGGAGAGTATGGGCCACCTGAGGGAGGGCCGGCCCAGGGGTGGGCGTCCCCACACGTCCCCTCCACCTGTGCAGACCACAGCATCTGAGAATTTCAAACCAGACCCAGCCTCCGGGAGCCCCATCGCGGCTGTGTTCAGACGCAGGCAGGCGTCCCACATTGCTGCCGGCCGGGCAGTACAGTCTGATTTCTAACCAACAGCCGCGTCCCAAGGTTCAGGCGTGGCCAGTTCCCTGGTCATCTCGGGGCACCTGCAGCCCTGCACGTCTCCCCAGGCCGGTCTCTTTGTCCCACAGCTGCTCTGAGTGTGAGCCAGGCCTCTGCTGGCCACTCTCCCAAAAATGACGCTTCCTTTTTACTTATTGTATTTTTAGTAACCTTTTTAAAAACTTAGGACAGTTTCAGATTTGCAGAGAAGTTGCCAAGGTGCCTCAGAGCGTCCTCCAGCCCAGGCCCGCCCCCGTCGCAGGCCCCTCACCTGACTCAGTCACACGCGGTACAGTTAATGAGCGACATGGGTGCCTCTTCACGGACTCTGCTTGGATTTCCCTCATTTTTACCCAATGTCCCTTTTCGGCCCCAGACCCCACCCAGGACACACGACACCAGCCGTCACGTCTTGCCTGTGTTTCTCGGGTTTTCCTTGTCTTTGAGGACCTGACAGCTTTGAGGAGAGCAGGTGGGGGTCTGCTGGGATTTGGCTGACGTTTTTCCCACGATTAGACCGAGGTTATTGGTTATTGGAGGAGTAATAACCAATCCCCAAGGGCCCCCCTTTCCCACATCCTAGGAAGGACGCATGCCGTTAAGGTGACATCACCAGGTGAGGTGTGCTTGGCAGGTGGTCAGCGCACGTCTAGCCCCTGCAACACCTGTGGCTGAGGTGTCAGGGTCCCGTGGGCTCAGGGAGGAGCCGGGGCACAGGGTCCAGGCAGACGGCCAGGGATGGTCACCAGGGAGCTCGCCAGGTTCCAAGTTATGCCAGCGACCACCCATCACCTGTGCAGTGGCCTGGCCCTTCTGGGCTGCGTCTGAGACAGTGGAGGGCGGAGCTGTGGCAGCACGACGGCCACTCCTGTGTCTGGTGGGAGTCTTTCCAATGTCACCGTCACCTGTGCTCGAACCTCAAGGAACACCCTAGATGGGTGAGGTCTTGAAAGTGTCTCCACCACCCAGGGGCAGGGTTCTGTTTGGGGGAAAGCTCCGCTCGGTCCCCTGAGTTGTCTGCAGGACAAGGAAAGCCAAATAAAATCCGTGAGAGCTGCCGCGGTCACATGAGGCTGCTGGGCCGTCCACGCTGGCGGGTCAGAGCAGAGGCTGTGCGGAGGGGCCGGGACCAGGTCACTGTCCTGCAGCTTGTGGCCTGGAGTGGAGTCCCGTGGCTGCTTCCTGAGGATGGACTCAGGGCTGCAAACCATGGGGGTGGGGCTGTCGTTTGGTTACGAGCCTTTCCCCAAATCTCTTATCACCGCGTGACGTGAAACATAAATCAGTCAGTAAGTAATCGACACAGTCTGATGACACTTGTCTCGGTCAGTGGGCCAAGGGGACGCAGTTTCGGAGCTGAGGCCACACTGAGCGTCTGAGCCGCTGGCTCTCCCTGAACCGGAGCACTGGTTTCACTCCTTTCCGATCAAAATTCCGCACGATCGGGAAGGACTTAACAAAGCGATGTTGACGGTCCATTAGGGAAATAAACAGGCTGAGCCCCGTCGACGGCCACGAGCTCACGGGCACGGCCGGGTGCCGTTGTCACTGCGGCCGCGAGGCTCTGCAGCATCCCAGGATGGGATACACTACCAAAGCTTTCAGAGACCCCACGGAGCTCGGGGTGAAGGCTGCATCTTTGGGGTGTGTGCAAGGTCCAGGGGCCAGCTGACCATCCCGGCCTGGACCACCCTGCTCCCCTCACAGCCCCATTTGCAGCCCCATGGATCCTCCCAGCCCCCCTGGCAGGACCTGGTCCAAACCACGGCTTTCTCCTCGCAGCCACCTTCTCCCGGAGGGTGTCAAATAAAAGCAAACCCGGACGAGATGAGGAGAGTTTATGCAAAGAGGCTGTAGTGGCAGGGAGGAGGCTCCAAGCAGGATCTGCGAGCATCCCCAAATCAAACAGCAAGGCAGGGGCACGGCCGGCAGCACGTGTGGTCGCAGACCCTTGGGATAAACCCATGAGGAGCGGGTTCTGCATTCAAGTCCTGCTCTAACGCCTGTAGGAGGAAGAGCCTGGCTGCAAGGACCGCCTCCCGCTGCAAGACCAAGGCCACCTGAGGCCGACAGGGACCAGTGGAGGGAAGGTGGGGCCTGGCCTGGCTCACGGGCTCGGGGGCCGTGATCCAGAGCTGGGACTCCTGGGTAGGGCGACAGCCCGGCTGTGCGCACTTGACGGGTTCACATACTTGGCTTCAATGAAGGGAAGCATTTGGGAGAAAATGGGACGTATCAAAGTAAAGAGAATTAGGAGATACGGCCTCATCGATGAAGTCTGTGTGTCGAGGCGAGTCCCCGTAGAGCCGCTGGCGGGGGGCCTTGTGGTGACAGTGGCCTCGAGGGGCCACGGCTCAGCCTGACCTCACAGGTATGAGATCTCTCGGGGTCACACCCGGGCGGTTCCAAAGGATGAAACATGCCTGCCTAGAAGCACAGCTACTGCCGAGCAGCCCGAGACGTAAAGCTATTTTCCCTCATTGAGGGAATGAAAGTTATCAGTTCTAATCAGAGTTGCCAGCTTTGAAGTTGCCCTTCACATCTCACTGGTCACCTAACAGCCATCCGCGCCCGGGCCTCCGTCGGGCTCCGTCCTAATTACTCTGCACAGCCTCCACTATAAACAGCCGGAGACCCACGCAGGGTGGGTGGACCCGCCTTCAGTCGGGTCAAGTATTTCAAATTTTGAAATTCATCAGCACCGCCAAGGAAGCAAAGCGTGGGCTCCGGATCTGCCGTTGTGTACAAAGGATGCATCGCTCCTGGCCCTGTTTAGAAGCGGGGCCATGGGTCTGGCTCTGCTGGGAAGGGACAGACCGGTGGATGGGAAGCTTTGCCCCTGTTCATCCGGCACCACAGCCCACAGGGTCCAGGAATAGCATCCGAGACTCAGGGCCTCTCGGCTGGGCCCCTCCGCGCACTTCTGGGCATTTTGATGCCTAGTAATTAACGGATTTATGGGGAGTCCCTCACTTCTGATCAGGCTTGGCGTTCCCTCTGGGCTGGGCTACAGGCATCCCTCCTGCCGTACAAGCATCCCTGCTGCCTCCCCTATGCCCACCCCCCTCCGGGGGCGCCCCCTAGAGAGCATCCCGCTCCCCCAGCCCCTTCCTGACAGCTCTGTGCAGTTCAGACTTGTCAAAAAACATGCGCTTCCCAAGCCTTCCTCAGCCGGTCAAGTACATCCCTGATCTGAGTCCCACTGGGCCGTGAATGTCTCCCCACCTCTCCCATTCCCTGAGGACATTTTTTTGAACTTCTGAAATAATAGGTGGAATTTGAATCCATTCAAGGGGGACACAGTTTATTTTTTTCCTCTAATTATCTGGAGGAAAGTGAAGCATGGCTAGAGCGCAGATGGGGACCCCGACCTGGGGGCCCTCGCCCACCCGGTTACCCCGGCACACAGCTCTAAGAGAGGGAATCGTAACGCCTGATTCTAATGCCGTTTCAAAGAGGGAGAATCAGTGCCCGACGCAGGAAAGGCCCTCGAGGAGGGTGACCCGGGCTGTCACTTGGGGTGATCATATACCTAACAGAGGTGGGGACGCGGGCCCTGCAGACCAGCCGCGCATCGCTGTGCGCGAGTGCACCCGACCGGGCTGGCGAACACACTTCATGACTCACTTAGGTAACAGGACCTTGGGGCAGGGACTCGATCACCCAGGCTCAAATAAAACACTGATGTCGGGGGGACCTCACACTCCTTTCCCGGCCATCAGCAGAGCCGTGAGGCCCCCAGACCGGATCGAGGTGGGACGCAGAGCGACTGGTCCCGGTCACCTTTCTCAGGCCAGTGTTGCCATGGAAACTCTGCAGGCTCCATGGAGAATTCCCCAGCTGTTTAATTTTAAGCTGGGAATCACCAGTAAATACCCAAGTAAAGTCACCTTCTGTTCAGAAAGAGCTTTGCTCCCACTTGCAAATTAGGGAAATATTCTTTGAAGACTGCCCACTCCAGGGGTCAAAGCCAGGACAGGGGCCTGCGGACCTGTGACCTCAGCCAGAGTCAGGCCCCCGGGGACTGCTCGTGGGAGAAGCTGCTTGGCCCACACTGGGTGCCTGGAGTGGGGGGGGTGGCAAGGCGCTTTGTCAGGAGCCCCCACTTTGGCAACCACGCGGGAATGAGGGCAAACATTGAGGACGTGAAGGTGGAAGGGGGTTTCCATGTCCAGATGCCCATGTGTGAACATTAGCTACTGCTCCTAGAGGGCATTCAACTGTACATCCAGTAAGGACACCGTTTGTTCAGGTGTTTATTCCTCAAATATTTATTGAGGACCAGCTGCAACATGCCAGGAACGGCACAGGCTCGGGGAAGCCCAGGCCCCTTTCTGGGGTCTTGGTGGAGCCTGGAAGGCTTAGGGAGGGTGGAGAGTGGGTCGCAGGAGCGATGTGTGGGGGTCAGGATGCAGGTCGTGAGGGACGACCTGTATGGATCGATTCCCAGATGTCTTGGGGAGCCTGGTGGGAGCTGGGACTTCAGTCATGACGGGAGTGGCCACCTGTCCAGGCTGCCAGCGTAACCTCGGGTGACACTTGTTGCCCAGGACAATCTCGGGTGACACTTGTTTTCTTGATCCCAGAAGTGGTCTAGTTTGGATGATAAAGTTTGTGGATTTTTATCTGAAGAAAATGAGAAAACTAACTCAAGAAGATACATGCACCCCAGTGTTCATAGCAGTGCTATTCACAATAGCCCAGACATGGAAGCAACCTAAGTGTCCATCAGTGGATGAGCGGGTAAGGAAGATGTGGTCCATATATACAATGGAATACTACTCAGCCATGAAAAAGAATGAAATCCCGCCATTTGGGATAACATAGATAGACCCAGAAAGTATTAAGCTGGGTAAAATAAGTCAAACAGAGACAAATACTGTACGGTTTCACTTATATGTGGAATCTAAAAAAGATTAAGAATTAAAAATTAAAATAAAAAGCTCAGAGGTACAGAGAACAGATTGGTCAAGCCCACGGGCAAGGGTGCGGGGGGTGGGAGAAATGACTGAAAAAGATCAAAAGGTAAAATTTTTTTAATTTTTAAAAAATCTATGGGGCTTCCCTGGTGGCGCAGTGGTTAAGAATCTGCCTGCCAATGCAGGGCACACGGGTTCGAGTCCTGGTCCGGGAAGATCCCACATGCTGCAGAGCAATTAAGCCCACGCCCCACAACTACTGAGCCTGCGTTCTAGAGCCCACGAGCCACAACTACTGAGCCCACGCACCACAACTACTGAAGCCCGTGCGCCTAGAGCTCGTGCTCCGCAACAAGAGAAACCACTGCAGTGAGAAGCCCGCGCACCGCAAGGAAGAGTAGCCCCTGCTCCGCAACTAAAGAAAGCCACGTGCAGCAACTAAGACCCAACGCAGCCAAAGATAAATTTAAAAAATAAAATAAAATAAATAAATTTATTAAAAATATATATATGTGTATATATATGGTAACCTCTTCATATATTGTTGGGATTAATTGGCTAAATTCATGTTTAGAACTTTTGTCTCTATGATCATGAGGGATACTGGTTTGTAGTTTTACTGTAACACTGTTGTTTTTTATGCCAGGGCAATACTGGCCTCGTGGAAGTAATTGGGAAGTATTACCTCCTTTTGAATTTTTTGGAAGAATTTGTGTGGAAACACATAATTTCTACCTTACATGTTTGGGAGAATTCACTATTGGAGTCATTTGGGCCTGGGGTTCCCTTTGTGGGAAAGTTTTTAAACTCAGATTCAATTTCTAAAATAGCTATAGGGATATTCGTCGTATCTATTCCTTCTTGAGTGATCTTTGGCATGTGTGTTTTAAGGAATTTGTCCATTTTATCTGAGTGGTCTAACTTACTGGCATAAGACTGTGGATGATACTTTCCTATTTGTAGTCTGTGTAGCGACCCCTCTTTAATCCCTGACGGTGGTAATTTATGCCGTCTCTCTTCTATCCTGGCCGCCGGGGCTAGAGGTTTATCAATTGCACTGATTTTTCTCAAAGAACCAGCTTTTAGTTCCAGTTATTTTCTCAATTACTTTTCTGTTTTCTTCTATTTCATTGACTTCTACTCTGATTATTACTTTCTTTCTTCTGTTCATGTTTTCTAATTTCTTAAGGTGGAGGGGTGGTCGCTGATTTAAGACCTTTCTCTTTTTCTAATATAGAAATGCTCTCCTAAGCACTCCTCTGGCAATACCCCGTGCATTTTGACTCTTTCCCATTTTTGTTCAGCTCCAAAGACTTGCTAAGTTCCCTTTTGATTTATCCTCTGATGCCTGGGTGATTTAGAAATGTTATTTGCTTTCCAAATATTTGGAGATTTTCTAACGATATATCTGTCATTAATTTTTTAGTTAATCCCATTGGGATAAGAGCACACACTTTGTATAACTTGAATCCCTTAAAATTTATTGAGACATGTTTTACAACCCAGAATATGGTCTACTTGGGAAAATAGTCTATTTGGGCTGGAAAAGAACGTGTGTTTTGCTTTCAATTAGTGGAATGTTCTATAAATGTCAATTAGGTCAAGTTAGCTGGAGCGTTTAAGTTTTCTGTATCTTTGACGATTTTCTAACCATATTGACAGAGGCCTGTTTAGATCTCTGGTTGTAACCGTGGGTTTTTATGTATTGACAGAACTTTGAAGTCAGTTCTACTGTTCCACCTTGGGGCACGTATTGTTTATGGGCATCATGTTTTCTTTATGCATTAACTCCTTTCTCATCATAAAGTGACCTATTAATTCTAGCATATGTCTTTTCAGGGTAATTTTCAGTCTTGTTTTTCTCCTCATTATGAGTCCTGTTTTCTTTCTTATATGCCTCGCCATTTTTACCGGATACCAGACGTCGTAACGTTTTCCTTTTAGTGTGGCCAATATTTTTTACTCCTCTACATAGTACTGAGCTTTGTTCTGAGATGCAGTTAAGTTTCTCATCCCTCTGGGTCTTGCTTTTAGGGTTTGTTAAGCAGAACCGCACACTGGTCCAATCTGTGGGCTGTGCCACCGCTAGGGAAGGTCCCGGGAGTGCCCTGCCCGGCACCCACTGGTCTTGGGTGTGTCTCCCTGGGTTTTGGTTGGCTGGTGGGAGCAGCTCACAGGCCTTGGTGAGCACAGGCCTGTGGTCCTGCCCAGAGGTCCTTCCCTGCCCTCAGGTACTTTGCCCCTACACTGGTGCTGACCAGGACTCAGGTGCGCATCTGCGTGGCCCCTCCTCTCTGAAAATGTCCCCTCCTATGAACTCTGCCTGGTGTCCCGAAACTCCCAGCCACATCCCCTCAACTCAGGGCTCTGCCTGGGGATCCCCCTCTAGGTAATGGGAGGGGGGCAACCACAGACTCACCTGGCCTGTTTCTCATCTCTCAGCAACCACCGTACTTTGTGACTGTGCCTGTGTCTTAACAGCAGAGTCGTAAAACTCACTGCTTCACTTTTATACTGTTTTATGCAGAGGGTTTCCGTGGTCCCTTTTACCCCATCCTTTATGGAAGCAGAAGTCCTCACCCAAAAACTTACAATGGGGCTTCCCTGGTGGCGCAGTGGTTGAGAATCTGCCTGCCGATGCAGGGGACACGGGTTCGAGCCCTGTCCTGGGAGCATCCCACATGCCGCGGAGCAACTGGGCCTGTGCGCCACAACTACCGAGCCTGCGCGTCTGGAGCCTGTGACCCGCAAGAAGAGAGGCCACGATAGTGAGAGGCCCGCGCACCGTGATGAAGAGTGGCCCCCGCTCGCCGCAACTGGAGAAAGCCCTCGCACAGAAACGAAGACCCAACACAGCCATTAATAAATAAATAAATAAATAAATAAATAATCCTTCCCTCTACCAAAAAAAAAAAAAAAAAACCTACAACGGCTCTCCCCTGCCTGTCAGGTCTACTTCTTCTCCCCCTCCCCCCCCATCATCTCCTTCACCGTCATCTCCCTCCTCTTCCTCTTTTAGCTCTCTGAGAGAGAGAGACTTCATAACTTGTCAGGTTCTTATCTTCTGAGTATGAAATGTATTAAACGGTCCCTCACAGCCCGAGCGTCCCCGATCCTGGCCTCCACCAGCACGGCGCCTCCCTCCAGCCTTTGGTTCCGTCAGCCCCTCCCATCTGCCCCCAGACCAAACTCCAGCCCAGGGCCGGGCCTACTGCTGCCTCTGCTGCGACCTTTCTCTGCAGCCTGTGACCCGCCTGCGCTGCCCTCTCCTGCCTGCCCGGCCTGAGGACTACAGGGAATGAACAATCCTCCATTAGTTCACTGAGCTTTTCAAAAATACACTCAGTAGGGCTTCCCTGGTGGCGCAGTGGTTGGGAGTCCTCCTGCCAATGCAGGGGACGTGGGTTCGTGCCCCGGTCCGGGAAGATCCCACATGCCGCGGAGCGGCTGAGCCCGTGAGCCATGGCCGCTGAGCCTGCGCGTCTGGAGCCTGTGCTCCGCAACGGGAGAGGCCACAACAGTGAGATGCCCGCCTACCGCAAAAAAAAAAAAAAAAAAAAAATACACTCAGTAATTCATCTAGTTATTTGTTGCTGCTTGCCGTGCTGAACCTAAGACCAGGCAGTGTGCGAGCGTGTACGGGTGGAGTGCGATACCGTCAGGAGAAGCCCTGCCTGTCAGCACACCCAGCCTGTCCTACTGGCCACACAGTGGTCTGAGTGGAGTGACTCTTAGCGTGAATTTCTCAGCTAAGCTTCCTGGGAAAAGCGTCCGTGTCCACGCTTTGAAGCCTCTCATGTTTTTCCCTTGGAAGCATTGCAAACCAGGCTTTTAGGATTTTGATCCAAATGTATTTCTGGGGCAAATTCGCAGCTGCAGTTGGCTCAGCTTGGGCTGCTCAGGGGACCCCAGGCTCAGAGCGGTTCTATTACTCGCACGGCTGGCCCACCCATTACTCCTCTGCCTTTGTGGCTCCTCTGTAAAGACTTCAGCAGGAGCAAGTGACCTTACAGGGCAGGAGAAGGACCGTGCCGGAAGCTTCCATCCCCTCTAGCCAAAAGCATTTCCTTTTCTCCATTTTTCAATCCTCCACTAAGGGCTAACTTTACAACTTTTACTATAATAGACTTTATGTACAACAGTGAAACTTTACTGCAACCTATGCCCATTTTATAGATTCAGGCATAAACATATTTTAAAATCCTTCCAGGCTCGTAATGCAATATGAAACCCACACCATATTTTCTCCATATGGTCATTTTAAAAAAAAAAAAACAGTTCTTTGGAAAATGTTATTAAGAACTTTGACTCCGGGGTGTAGACCGTCTGGGTGTGTGTGAGCGCTTTGCTGGAGTAGATTCAGATGGGCGTCCACCCCTGCGGTGCTGAGAGGATACCGTCCTCGACACCCCGAGGAGACAGCATAGCGGGACATCCGAGCAGAGCTGTGGGGGGGTGGGGAGAGCCACCAGGAAGGACCAAGGGAGGCGGTTTCTGCTTCTGTTTGGGAAATGAGATGTCACATCAGAAATTACACACAGTTATTTATCACCAGCTGGAGACTTCCAGCCAGACTGGAAGAAATTGAAACAATACCTCCAAGTAATTCTAGCCCTTTCTGGATTAGCATCTGGTCTCAGGAAATCCCTGTAAACGAGGTGATTCTGACTATTACAAATTGTGAGTTTTTCCCCGGGTCTAAACCCAACAGATTTATTTTGAGATGGTGTTTGACATTGTGCATTATATCTGTAACTGAGTGACCGTAGAAGCCACTTTCCTGCAGGGACTTTGCCTCATCCCCCGAGAGACTTGCAGGCAGTGCCCAGCGGCCACGGCCATGGCGAAGACAGGTCTGGCTTTTAAGTGATTGTTTCTGAATGATCAGAGTCTTCTTACACGAAATTACTAGAACGTCATTAGTGAATACTGGCGGTACCCTTACAGTGGTTGAACTTACGAGTTTTTGACTTTACAGTGGTGTGAAAGTGACGTGTACTCAGCAGAAACCACACTTGGAGTTCTGAATCTGGACCTTTTCCTGGCTAGTGGTATCCGGCCCAATCCTCTCTCTCTGAGCACCTGCAGGGCTGCTGCCAATCAACAAACAGTGCTCTCAGAACCACTCTGGACCCAGACCACCATCTGTTTTTCACGTTCAGTGAGTGTTAAATTCATCGCATGAGACAATCCACACTTTATTAGGAAACAAGCTTTGCAACAAGGATGTCGCCCAGCTGCAGGCCCACACGAGCGTTCTGAGCACCGTGAGGCAGGTGAGGTGAGGCTGGGATGCTTGGTCGCTTGGGGGGATTAAATGCATGTTTTCCAATTACAGTGCGTTTGTTGGGGCGCCCCCGCCTCCTTGTAAGAGGAGGAAGATCTGTACCCAGAGCGTGGCCCCTGCAGACAGTCTGATACAACAACCAGCCCAGTGGCGCCCGCTGGGCCTGCAGACGCGAGAGCCAAGGTCGCAGAGCTGCCGCCACGTGGAGGACACGGGAGCAAAAGTCGTGATGACCTCGGTTCCAGCGCCACACACCCGAGGAGGGACCGCAGCTTGGCCAGGACAGGGCGGGGGTCACAGAAACACCTGTCTCAGCTCCTCCATGACTGGGCAGCTGACAGCCAACAGAAACTCTCTCTCAGTTCTGGAGGCTGGAAGCCCGAGATCGAGGCGCCAGCAGATCCGTGGCGGGTGAGGACCTGGTGGTTCCTGGTCGGTGTCTCCTCCCCATGTCCTCACCACAGGGAGGGGAAAGGGAGCCCTCTGGGGCCTCTTATCAGGGCACAAATGCCATTCACGAGGGCCCCATCCTCAGCTCAACAGGTGACCTCATCACCTCCCAAAGATCCCACCCCGTGATGTCAGCACGTGGGGGGGTCAGATGTCAATGTGTGAATCTGGGGGACGCGCTCCCCCAAGTGTCTGGGAGGACGAGAGGGTGCAGCCCGGGGAAGCAGCACGTGCAGGGATGTGCCTGGGGCACGAGATCACGTAGTGCGGGGACAGGAGGGCGGGCAGACGCCACCACGAGCACGGGAACTTGAGAAAGCAGGGGGTGAGACAGGAAATTCAGGGTTAGGTCACAGAGCACTAAGATGGTAAACTTTATGTTCTGTACATTTTAACACAATTTCTAAATTATAAGAAAAGAATCCCTCTTGATGCCTATGTTCCAAAGTGTACCGCAGCCCTCCTGCCTTCATGCTGGGGTGACTTCATATCTCCTAATGACTTTTTCTGACCCTGACGCCCCTGGGCTGTGATGCAGGACGTCCTTGGGGCCACCGACTGCGCAGCTCGGCCGCTCAGCTCTGCCCCGTTTCCGCCCGGTGCCTCCAGGGCTGCTCTAGGCAGTGGAGATGCCAATGTGACAGGACAGACAGACACACGGTCTTCTGTACCAAACACCACTTTTAGAAGCTTGTCACTAAGGACCAGGGAGAAGGAGGTCGGTGTGTGTGACGTGAGTGCAAAGCCGGCCCCAATCATGGAGCTCCGAGTTGCCTGCAAGGACCAGACTTTGGATAACATGTGTGCACGTGCATGTAAGAGCGGGGATTCCCCCCCACCCCAGGGTCTCCACGCGCAGGCCCCCTCCCAGGGAGAAATCAAATGGCAGAAGGGCCCAGGCTGACACCACAGTGACGCCCAAACACGTTACAAGTCGCTGCACAAGGGTCTAATCTCCAGATAAAAGACAAGTTATAAATGATGGGAGTCAGGGGTGGGACATTCCTAAAGGGTCCCAGGTGAGAGGGGCTTTGGGAAGCGGGGAGGGGCAGGGTCTGAGGCCGCAGGTCTGTCCTCAGTCTGAATCGTCAGCACCAAAACCCTGCACTGTCACCCACATGATGGTATTTTATCAAGTTTTCTTTGGCATCTTCCCAAAGTGGGGCCTCCAGAGGCAAACGGCGTTGCCGACGGGGTTGCTCTGCTCTGGGAAAAGCTCACACCGTGGCTGCGGCTTCAGGGGTTGCTGTTTATAAGAAGACGGCATAGGATGATGACTGATAATATCACTTAATCAAAATGAAAGTGGGGTGCATAGCTGTTATGGGCTGAACTGTGCCCCCGAAATTCATGTGTTGAAGCCCTAACCCCCGGGACCCCAGAGAGTGATTGTAGTGATTCTTCTTTAAAGAAGTGATTTAGGTAAAATGCAGTCATCAGGTTGGGCTCCGATCCAACGGGACTGGGGTCCTTATAAGAAGAGGAAGGGACCCCAGAGGTGCACAGGCTCAGGGGAAGGACCTTGTGAGGACACGGAGAGGCCAGCCGTCTGCAGGCCCAGGACAGAGGCCTCGGGGGAGCCAGTCCTGCCGGCGCCTGGATCTCTGACTCGGGCCTCCAGGCCTTCAAGACAAGAAATCTCTATTATTTAGGCTCCACCCCGTCTGCGTCCCCAGCCGACAGCGGTGCCTGCAGATGCCGTGTCCGTGTGTGTCCTCTCAGTGGGACTCTGGACGTGGAAACCCTGTGAGCAGGGACTTTGCAGCCCAGCCTCCCTCCACGTTTAGGGACCTGGGCAGGGGCATGCGTGGGGTCTCCTGAGACACCCCCCCCGACCTCCCCTCCCCAATTCTCACAACTCAAGGCCCCCCACACCCCCAGCAGGGGACAGGAATTAGACACGGGGGCATCCTGGCCATTCAGGGACGCCCCTGTCCCCAGGCGCCCGGACAAAACCAGGGTCTCAGGGGTGAGTGACCTTTGTCATCAGGGGAACAAGGTGGCTCTACACCAGCGGGGTTCTGGGGATCCTGGCGTTCCCTGGGTCACCCCCTTACTTCCTGTCCCGAGGTAAAGTACAGCAGAAGACAGCGGCATCCCTGCCTGTGAAGACAAGGGCTGAGACCTCTTGGGGTGGACGTGTGTGTGTCACTGCCGGGTGGAGAGCCTGGGGACTGGGCGGGGCCAAATGCCATCCAGGAGTGGAGTGGGCCAGCTGTGCCCCAGGGAGCAGCGCACAGAGCAGCTGCCTCTTCTTTCCTGCAAAGCTCCTGGGCCCCCAGAGGCTCCCTGCGTGCCAGCCTGCAGCTGCTGCTCTGTCCCCAGACCAGACAGAGCTGATGTGCACACTCTAGACTTTTCTGGGCTCCAGAGGCAGAGTGTCGCCCCTGGGGGCTCATACCTGTGTGGGGCGATGGGCAGAAAAGAGGCAAAGAGATGAAATCAGGCAACTGTAAGAGGAACACCAAGGGGTGACGGGGGGAGTCAGGACCCCGCCCCGGGGGGGCTCACGTCAGGCACACGCTGCTCCAACCAATAGGCCTAGTGGTGTGTGAAATGAGGGGACAACCACACAGACACCAGGAACGGCATCCCAGGCTGGACGGGGAGGCCGGTTGGGGCCAGTGACCAGGCATCAGACGGGCAGCACGGCAGAACCGAGGGTTTAGCCCCTTAATCCTCCTCTCTCCTGGGGTCTCTGCAGGAGCTGCTGCTTTCCCCTCTGTGATGTTTTCCATTGTCCCTTTCTGTCCTCGCATCCAGGGCTCAGGGGCTGCGGTGCTGCCCAGGGCCATCAGGCTCCCAGCTCAGGTGAAAGTGCACCCGGTTGGGCTGCCCCCACTTCCCTCCTTTCATGCTTCTTCCTCGATCTTGGACCCCAGCCTCCAAAACCGTGGGAAATAGACGTCTGTTGTTTAAGCCACCCTATCTGTGGTGTTTGTTACACAGCCTGAGCTGACTGAGGCAGAGCCCACCGAAAGACCCCACCATGTCCCACAAGGCCAACCCCAACAGAATGGTGTTGCTTTTCTCCTCTTGGGGATAAATAGCCCATCTGTGTTGACTTTGGTCAGAGGATGCTAGCATGTCTGGAGCCTGTGAGAGGTGCTGGGATTGTGCCCTGGTTTGGTGGAATCCCTGGAGAGTCAGAAAGTGATCCCAGTCCCCAGGACCTGTGACCCCCCTCCCCAGCCTGGGAGGCAGAGTCAGGGCCACCGCTCAGCAAATCCATCCAGCGGACACAAGTTATGCGCCTGTGTTTCTCATTTACTGTATTCACAGTGTGTGGTTAAAACTTGATGTATCATTTCAAGGAACCATGAGGGCATCTGCACTGGGGACCACAGAGCTCTCATCTCCAAATAGGGTGGCTGAGGGTCACACATTTTCCTGGTTAATTGGTACATTCCAGATGTGTCCTCTAGCACTTTGAAAATTTGCAGAGGAACTGAAATAACTTCTAATATCATAGTATCTGCTAAGAGGAAATTCCAAACAAACCCTCAGAGATGAAGAAAACAGGGGAATAAGCAAAAACACTTGTTAATTGGTCTCCGTCCTTCCCTCTCTCTTTCCTTCCTTCCTTCTTTGAACTTGTTTCTCTCATACACAGGCAGCACTGGGAGATTGCTAACATAAGAAAATTAATCAGAGACAGCAACGGTGTCACTGCCGAAGTAAGAAGCCAAGCAGACACACAAAGTGTGAAAATGTGCGGAGTCCTCCTTAGGGACCCTGACTGGGTCACGGTTCTCAGCTGATGACATCTTTACGTGCATCACAAACACAGACAGGTGTGATCGCTGCTTCAAGTCTGGGCTGTGCTGCGAAAGGCAAGACGCATGGAACGTAAGCTTATTTATGGAAGCCTGGACACTTGAGCCCAGCTAGGCCGGTGTTACATGTTCTGTAAATGCTTGACCGCATTGGAGAAGTGCATTGGCTTGATGGAAGGTGAGGGACCCCAGCTTGAGCTGGTGGGTAACAAGGATGACCGGGGGGCAGGTGGGACATGATGACAGGGTGATGCATGTCGCCTCCATCCAGGTCCACAGCCAGCTCAATCTTTCGCCACGACACCTGGGCGCAGGGGCTCAGCTCCAGATCCTTTTATCAACAGCTGGACTCCTCTGGAGTTTGTTTGTAAGGAGAGCACATATTTTTCCAACTCAGAGATGAGTCCTTAATGCACTGAGGAAGCCCATGATTGACCATTGCGTGGTGATCAGTCAGACACAAGGAGTTAGGACACCGTGTTTATGATAAAGGGACTCAGACCCTTGAAGAACACGAGTGAAGGAGCCTCATGGGACACGCACATCCTCTGTGAATGGCCCATATTCCAGCGAGCTTGTTAGCAGAGGTCTGGATGCCCGTGACCGTGTGCCTTCACCAGGTCCCAGGGGAGAGAAAGACCTTGCGCACTGCGTGTCTGTGTGTGTCTGTGTGTGCTCAGGCACATGTGTGTGTGTTAAACTTTGACCGTGGGAAAGAAAGAGCCACAGAAAGGAACCACGTGCCTTGGGGAGAGACAGAAGGATATGCACGTGCGTGTGAGTGAGTGACGTGTGCCTGCGTGCAACTGTGTGGAGGTAAGCAAGCGTGCACCCACGTGAGGCACACGCCATGGGGAGGAACCGGGACACGGAAGCTCTCTCCAGAATCAGGGCCTCTGGAAGAGGACTCCCCTCCCAGTAGGTACCCTTTGGATGAGCTGCCCTGCTGTCAGGGGCTTGCAGTGCCCTTCAGATGGGCTGGGGCAGCTGGGAAAGAAAGGTTGAGGGGAGGGTGGCAGGAGCCGTGCCCCTCCCAAGTCCAGGGCCGCCTGAGAACATCCAGAGGGAGGGGGAGGGAGTCAGGGCTTTCTGCAGAGCACAGTCTGGTGGGAAGCCAGCTCTAGTCACTAAGTACGGGGCTTTTGGCACTGGAGCTGGTCCTTTTCTTTTCTTTTCTTTTCTTTTCTTTTCTTTTCTTTTCTCTTCCCTTTTTGTTAAGGAGAAATTACAGACAGGAACTCCCATATTTAACAGCTGGTCCTTTTAACAGAAGAAAGTCGCACTGAGACAGGAGTCATCAGAAAGTCCCACTGAGCTGGACGTGCAGGATGGCCCAGCCAGTGGCCGGCAGTGATGGTGGCCTTTCCCAGGGGCTCAGCTGGGCTGTCAACAAGGTGATCGCACGTGGCCTCTGCAGGCGGCTTTGGCTTCCCAGAGCTGGGCAGCGGGTTTTGAGATGAGACATTCCAACAGCAGGCATCCCAAGAGACCCAAGCAAAGAGGCAAGGTTTCTCACACCCTGAGGCTCATTCTGCTGTGTAAAGACATGGGCTAGAGACAGCTATGTGCCATCACAATGGACGCAGAAAAATCCTTGGAAAATCCACCATGCACTCGCGATAAAAATTCTCAGCCAACCGAAACTCAGTGAAAAGTGTAGACAGAATGCCAGCCGCGCACATGCCACGTGGTGGGGAAAGAAACAGTCTTGGCTGTAGAGCCGGGACGAGGCGAGGACACCTTCCTAAGAGTCTGGTCCAGAGTCCCTGGAGCCGTTCAGAAGAGCCAGTGATGGGGTGAGGGGGGGACAGGAAAAGGGGAGAGTGGCGAGGAGAGAAACAAAGGTGGCACTATTTGTGCAGGGCAGGGAAACCTTCTAACTTAATGACTTTAATTAGCAACAGCAACAACAAACAATGAAGCCAGTGAATAAAAGTAGGAGAATGTGAGCACACAAGGAAACATCGTGCCTCTTCCTTAAAGACTGTGAGGTGAAACTAACTATGTAGCCAAATACCTCGCGTTAACCACCCGTTATTTGATAGGAAGACTCAAAAGCATAAAGAGGTCGATTGTCTTAAACGGTTTTTGTGGATTTAACGCAATTGCAGTCAAAACTTTGACGGGTAAAATTTAACTCACATTAAGTTCCTACTCTGTAAATTAAAGAAAAATCCATTTCTGACACATAAAACCGTAAAGGTAAAGGCAAAATGGTAACTGCAGGGATAAGATTGGAGAGTACCTTATGATTTCGGGCTATGAAAACATGTCTTCAGACAGAAAACTCCAAAGACAGATAACGTCGGCAATATTAAAATTAAAGTTTCCTGCATCCAAAAAAGCACAAATGTTCTGAGAATTCAAGCCACAGTCAATAGAAACATTTGCAATAACGTGCTCCAAAGAGAAAATGAGATGGGCTTATAAATTCTAAAGAATCTGCATTTTTTTCTAATTAGTTAAAGAAAGGCCAATGAAACTCAAATTGAGATATCATTTCACGCTCAATAGACTGAAGAAAAAAAAGTCCAAAAGTCATGGGAACTTTCACTCATTGCTCCAGTGAACGGAAATTGATGTTTCACTGTAGAGTGTTTCGCAGCATCTGATGCAGCATCGTGGACAGGTTAATGGCTGCTCAATATGTCCACATGCAAACCCCCAAAAGCTGTCAGTCGGTTACGTCACACGGCAGAGGGGGATTCACACGGAGGATGGATTGTAGCTCGTTAGTCAGCTGACCTTAAAATGGGGAGGGGACCCTGGATTCTCCAGGTGGGCAGCGTAATCACAGGGTCCTGAGGAGCAGGGGACGGAGGCAGAAGAGAGAGCGTCAGTGCGAAGTGATGGGGGCCCCTGACCACCTCTGGTTTGACGACGAAGATGAAGGTGGAGAAAGGGCCCTGAACCCGGAGGTGCAGGGGCTTCTAGAAGCTGGAAAAGGCAAGGAAGTGTGTTCTTCCCTAGAACCTCCAGAGGGGACACAGCCACGCCCACACCTTGATTTGAGCCAATAAGATGCATTTCAAACTTCTGACCTCCAGGACTGTAAGAGAATAAATGTGTGTCATTTTAAGCCGCTAAGTTTGGGGTGACCTGTTAAAGCAGCAGTAGAACATTAATACATGAAGTTAAACTTAATGCTGCTGAATCAACAATTCCACTCTCAGGAAAATGACTTTGAAAAGTTCCCGCAGATATGAAGATCCAGCCTGGAGAGTGATTTATTGACAGCTTCCTTGAGGTCTAATTGAAATACGATAAAGGGCGTAAATTCAAAAAGTGCAGTTTGATACGTGCTCACCTGTGAACTCATCAACACAATGAGGATAGAGCACAAATGCAGAGACCCCGGAGTTCCCTCCGCTCCTTTTCCCAGCCACTCTTTGCTCTGTTCCCTCCATTCCCAAGCACACACTGGTCTGTCTTCCTTCCCTGTGAATTAGATTGCATTTTTCAGAATTTCATATAAACAGAATCATACGGTGTGTCCTCATTTTTCTCTGGCTTCTTTCCTTCCATTTAATTATTCTGAGATCATCCATGTGGCTTCATACATCAGCGGTTCATTCCTTTTTAATGCTGGTAGCGTCTCGTTGTGTGGGTGTCCTGCATTTCTTGACCCATCCACCTATGATCATTATTTTTAATCTTAGTGATTCTAATAGGTGTGTCATGGTATCTACTGTGGTTTTAATTTACATTCCCTAATGACTGATGGCCTAGAGCATCTTTTCAGGTACTTATTTACCATCTATATATAGTCTTGGTAATGTGTCTGGTCAA
Organism: Orcinus orca; assembly: GCF_937001465.1. Classification (NCBI taxonomy): domain Eukaryota; kingdom Metazoa; phylum Chordata; class Mammalia; order Artiodactyla; family Delphinidae; genus Orcinus; species Orcinus orca. The sequence continues at coordinate 101,829,309 of NC_064569.1, forward strand.
ATCTACTGCCCATTTTTGTGAGTTTCTGGGGTTTTTATTATTGACTCGAGAGGGTTCTTTGTACATTAAGAATTCAGGTTTCATATGAGATGGGTGATTTGTAAGTATTTGCTCCCAGTCTGTGGTTTGCATTTTCATTCTGTTAATAATATACTTCAAAGAGCCAAAGGTTTTGTTTTAGATGAATTTTTATGAAATTTTCTTTTGTGGATCATGTTTTTGGTTTTAGGTCTAAGAAATGTTTGCCTAACCCAGGCACGATTATTTCCTCCTTTGTTTATAAGTGTTATAGTTTCATTCAGATCTTCCACTTAGGTCTGGGGTCCGTTTCGAGGTGATGTCTCTATCAGGTGCAAGTTATGGGTAGAAGTTCATTTGGGGCACGTTGATGTGTGTTCAATTGTTGCAACACCATTCGTTGAGAAAACTATTTTCAATCTACTGAATTGTCTCTGCATCTCTGGTGAAAACTGCTTACTAGCTTTGCGGCGTCTGCGCCTGCCCCTTTGATCTATTTGTCTATCTTTATGTTGGGACTTTCTTCTGCTCCATTGATCTAGTTGTATATATTTATGCCAGGACCACATTGCTTCGATTACTGTAACTTTGTAATGTCTTGAGACCAGGTAGTTTTAGCCCCCCCGGTTCTGTCCTTTTAAAAATTGGTCAGTTATTAATTGATTTTTCTTCTCACGTGTCATATTCTTAAATTTTTTTGCATATCTTTACTTTTTTTTGGATACCAGACTCTGAACTTTATCTTGTGGGATGCCAGCTATTTTCGTGTTCCTGTAAATATTCTTGAGTTTTGGTCTGGGATGCAGGTAAGATACTCAGAAACAGTTTATCCCTTGGGTTTTGCTTTAAGGTTTATTCACAGAACAACAGTATTACACGGCCTAGGACTGGTTATGCCCTCTTCCTAATGAGCAAGACCTCCAAGGCAAGTCCGTGACCCAGTGCCGTGATCTGTGAAACGGTCGAGTCTGGCCGGGGGAGACATGAGCTCTCTGTCCCTGCCTGAGCATCTGGTGTGCTTCCCTCTAGTTCTTGCAGGAAGTTATTTCCACAGCGTCGGCCCCTGATAAATACCTGAGGGGCCCCCTGCAAACCTCCAAGCTTCTCTCTGCCCATCTCTCATCTCTCGGGCACCATGTCTTGTGCAATCCAGATGTGGTGGTCTCTCCAGACCCTTAGCTCCACATTCTCAACTCGGAGGCTGGGGTGGGGGTGGGCTGCCGGTTTCCACCTGGCCTCACACACAACCCATCTGGCTCCCCAGGCTGCAGCGCCCCAGGTGCTTACCTGGGGCTCTCTTGGAATCTGGTTCATCTCTGAGCAGTGACTGCCCTTTGTTGACTGGTGTCCAGCATCTTGGAAACCATTGCTTTGTATATCGCTTCTGTTTTGTGTTCTTTGTTTCTTTCAGGCAGGAGGGTAAATCTGGTCCCTATTCCATTTCGGCTGAGCACAATTTTTAATAGGAAAAAAAAAGCCTGAAAACGACCTAAATGCCCATCAACAGCAGACTGTAAAAATACAGTGCCCCTCACAACCAACCCCATATAACAGTGAAAATACTTTATGCACTTCAATGTGATGAATCTCAGAAGATAGTGTTGGGCAAAGGATCAAATCAAAGAATGATAAATACAGAGCTGTCCCATTTATAGGTCAGAGCAGACAAAATTAATGAATATCTCGTTAAGGATGCACTGATAGGAGAGACACCATAAAGGAAAGCACAGAAACGGTGAACGCACGATTCAAGAGAAAATCTCCTCCAGGGCAGAGCAGGTGATGGAGTAAGAGAGACACACAGGAAGCTGGTGTGGTCCAGGGGACCCAGTATCTACCCAGTGCAGGATGACGCACTGCACTGATAGTAACCCTATGACCAATGTCTCACAATCTACACAAAATCTTGTCACTGTTGTGGACATATACAAACATATCCTATATTTTACAACTTACGATATTGTTTTAAAATTTAAACGACCTATTCTTCTCAAAATAAAAATTTGCCTAATATGCCAGAAAACAAAGTTCACTGATTTGCTACTTGTAAGGGAAATGCCTAAAACAAAATATGAATATTTTAATTGCCAAAATTAATAGGCAAATGAATTCAAGAAGATAATAGAGAATATACGCAAACCGTATCACAGGAGACACTAACCCATATATTTCTGTATTTGTTACAACAAACAGAAGTGAGATTGTAAAAGTTCTAACAATATACTTCAGAAGCAATTAATTTATTTTAACTGTACTGAAAAGATTTCAAAAAATAAATAACCTAATATCTTACATATTCAAATAAAACACTGTTCAAGAACATCCAAAATCATAAATTACATGGAGAATGTTCCTTGATGATGTCAAAATAATAATAGGGGACATATGCAAACAAAACTTTAACAAATGACCCGTATCTTGGGATTGAAGAAAGAAAGGATGCCCCTTCTCTTTGACAGAGACCTTTGTGTTTTTATTAGGGCTGTTAAGCCCTGTGAGGTTGATGGTATTTTATGTGTATTTGTCATTCATACAAGCTTATTTGAATTGCCTGTCTGTACTTTTTTCCCATTCTTTGTTAGTTGCATTTTTGTTGCTGTTGATTTGAAGGATGCGTGTGTGTGTGTGTGTGTGTGTGTGTGTGTGTGTGTGTGTGTGATCTCAATCCAGGGGAGTCTGAAGAGTCTGACGATTCAGTTCCATTTAACACTACCTGATTCGGCCAAGGACCCATCACCCCTGCAGAGGCAGCAGTTAGGGCTCTGGGATGCTCGTTCTGTCCTGGGGTCACCTCAGCTTGGCGGGGAGGGCTCACGGGAGACATGCAGAGGGAGGAGGGAGGCAGGTGCGGGCTGAGCAGGCAGAAGGGAGAGCGATCACGGGTGGTCCCTGCCTTGGGGTCATCTCCCCTCTTCCCCAGGGATGGATGCAGGAGAGGCAGCCCTCCCACCCTTCCCCGGAGCACGAGGGCAGCTGGTGCCCACAAGAAACTCACGCTCTCCAGGGAGAACACCCAGAAAACTGAGGAGTTGACTCCTGTCAACAAGGAAGGCCAAGGACATGTAAGAAGATAAGGGAAGAGATGGGACGAGGAAAATTCACTGGAGAAGCAGCCAGCAGGGATCTCGGGCAGGAAAATGTAGCACTTGAGATGTAGCACAAGGAAGCCGGATAAGTGGTAGAATGGGCACAGCCGGGGAAAACCATGGGCTTGCAGACCACAGGGAGGAGCAGTCAGACATCACTGTGGGACGTGAGGACACCACAGGCAGTGAGAGGGTTACAGAAGCTGCAGGGAACGAGTGTCTGCTCCCAGCGGCCGCGCCAGGACCCCCACCAGAGGTCTCTGCCTGCAGCCTAGTGAGTGTTAGAGAAAAGAGGCTTCGGTTTACACATTTATCACTGAGTCATATTACTGGAGTGTGACTAAAAATAAATAAGTAAATGGTCTTTTTTGTTGAGATAGAGTTGATTTACTGTGTATTAGTTTCCGGCGTACAGCAAAGTGATTCAGGTATATATAGATATGGATATAGATAGATTCTTCTTCAGATTCTTTTCCCTTATAGGTTATCACAAAATATTGAGCATAGTTCCCTGTGCTATACGGTAGGTCCTGGTAAATAGAAATAAACTCTTAAATTCCTCAGATAAAATCAGCAAATCCAGAGAGTTCACAAGCTGTATGGGGAATAGGGTGACCTAATATCTAGGCGCTATTTTTGTCTTAACATATAAAACATAAACTAAGCCAAAGAAAAGGAAAAGAGAAAGAATATTCATGACAACTCAGGAAGGAACACAAATGTATCACAATAGGTGTCTTCTTAGAGGAACAACAGAAAAACTGATAAGGCAGAACTCAACAGCAGTAGGTAAATATAAGTGTGGTCTTAAACATCATCACCCGTAGAGTAAAATATATAGAACATATAATAATAGAAGAAAACAGGAAAGAAATGAAGGTGAAACAAATAAATGGGTAAGTAATAAATATAAATGGAAAATAGAAAATAAAATGGCAGAAGTCCTAGTATAACAGCATTTAAAATAAAGTTAAAAGATTTAAACTTACCAGTTACAAGACAAAATGTCTCAGGTGAATGAAAAATAATAAGACACAACAACACAGCATCTATCAACATATACATACTTAAGTGTAGAACGGTCGGCACTGAGAAGATGGAAAAGACATTCAACCTGAATGTGAGTCCAGGGGAGGATGGCTGGTCATCATAATATTGGACAGAATAAAATGTGACTAAAGCACGTCCTAAATATCAAGGCAGGTAAAAGGGCAACTCCACTGACACAGAGCCACCGCTAACACGTATGCCCCTACATACAGCTTAAAAGTATATCAGTAGGGCTTCTCTGGTGGCGCAGTGGTTGAGAGTCCACCTGCTGATGCAGGGGACGCGGGTTCATGCCCCGGTCCGGGAAGATCCCACATGCCGCGGAGCGGCTGGGCCCATGAGCCATGGCCTCTGAGCCTGCGCATCCAGAGCCTGTGCTCCGCAACGGGAGAGGCCACAACAGTGAGAGGCCCGCGTACCGCAAAAAAAAAAAAAAAAAGTATATCAGTAAAAACTGAAAACAAAAAAAACCTGGTGGAAGAGAGGGTAAGTCAGATATTGTGACTGGCAATTTTAACTCCTCTGGAATCCTTTGGGTCCAGCAGTCAAACACGCACCCAGAAAAGAGAGACACACAAAGAAAGAGACGTAAAGATTGAATCAAGTTCAAGACATGTGGAATATTTGCAAGTGTAGACATATAAAGTCTCAACAATTCCCAAGTTTCAATATTATACAGAAAACATATCCCAACTACAAAGTTTTAATATTATACAGAAAATATATCCCAACTATAAGACAACCAATGTTGAAAATACCAAAAAGTATTCAAACTGCCTATACGTTTAGAAATGAAGTGACACTTTATTATAGAAATTCTGGGTTATAAAGGAGAAGAGAACTAATTCAAAACCTCTAGAAGTGAAAGTAAATAAAACACTACATGTAAAATCTGTGGATTTAGCGGAAGCAGTACTTAGTGGGGGATTTATGGCTTTAAATGTATTAACCAGGAAACAAGTGAGATTAAAAACAAACAATCTGAAGATTCAACTCAAGAATTTGGAAAACACAACAGAACAGACCCAAAGAAACAAGAAGTGAAAAAAAACAACAAGAAAGAAAAAGATAAAAGTCAATGAGATAGAAAAGAGGATTAGAAGAGAGATACAACCAGATTTGATTCTTTAAAGAGAATAATGAAACAGCTTTCCACAAATCTGCATACGGAAAAAAGTAGGAGGATGGAGAGAAGATTAAAATGACACAGAAGGGATGGGGACAAAAATGATGGGGACTCAGAGGGACTAGCAGAGACAAAAACACTTCACAGGTATTTCAATAGGATATGCCAATGCATCTGAAAACCTAGATTAAATGGATAAAAAGACACAATGCAAAAACTGGCTGAAAAATAAATAGGGAATATGAACGATCTGCTACTTATTAAAGAAATGAAAATTACAGCCAAAGACATCCGTCTTCAAAACCCTGGAAAAGACTGTAAAAAATTCTTCAAGTCTATCAAATTTTCAAGGAATAAATACAATATAATATAATGCAATATAGTAGAGTATAATATAAATATCCAGCTAGCTTTATGAAACTCATGTAATATTGGTTTTAAAACCAACAGGGATTATAAAGAAAATAAAAAATATGTCTTCTTCAGTGATGAACACAGATACCAAAATTATAAATAAAATATTAGTTACAGAACACAATATTGTATTTAAACAATACATGTTGAAATTACAGACACACGGGCCGCTCCGCAGAGGAACTTGAAATGCCTCCCTTTAAGACCAGCTCAGCACTGAAGTTCCATGTCCTCTGGAGAAGCAAGTGAGTGCCCTAGGGTGGAGGGGGAATCACCATCGTCCTTTGCAGACATAATGATCATCTTCCCAGGAAAAAAATAATCAGCAGAATCAACAGACATACTAAGAGTTCATCAATATTGCTGGAAACAAGGCCAACATATACAACCAACAGCATTACCTGGACCTTTAATAATCAATAGAATATACGATAAAAATAATATGCCATTCACAATAGCCACAAAAAAAAATCTATTTCTGGGACTAAATTTAACCAAACATGCAGGAGCCCTCCTCAGAGAAGGTTTTAAAATTCTGATAATAGACAAAAGGGAATGATCTGAATAAATGAACAGGGGCGCCATCCCCTAGGATATAATTATTTATTACAGAGATGTCAGTTCTCCCCAAATTAATCTATGCATTCAGTACAATCTGAATTAGATTTCTAATTGGAGTTTTGGAAAAAAACAGAATTATTTTAAAATTTGTATGGATGAATAAATGTTCTCAAATGGTTCCAGTAAACTTAATTTTTTTAATGCAAGCATGTGTTATGACAGACTACTTGGCCACAGTAGCAAATACGGTGTACGGTGTAAGGGATGCCAGTGCGGATCTGAAGAGGATTCAGAGATGGCTTAGTGCACAGGGTGTTACATGCACGGGATCAGTGGGACGTCCAGAGGGCTCACTATTTACTGAAAACAGAACTGTCCCCACGCCTGACAAGTACAACGATGGACCCCAGCTGTGAAAGATGAAACCACGATGTTCACAGAATAAAATGTAGAATCATATGTTGTATCACCCAGGGAAAGGGAAGGGCTGCTTTAAAGAAATAAAAACTTCAAAAGCACAGACCAGGAGACCTCAGACTGATAACATTTTGATACCAATGTAATCATTTACAGTTCTAGAGCCCAGGAGTCTGACCTGGGTCTCATGGGGCTTAAAGCAAGGTGTGGGCAGGGCGGGGTCCTTCAGGGGGCTCCAGGGGAGGATCCATTTTCTTGCCACATGCCTTGGTACCTCCAGAGAGGTGCCCCTTCTCTCCTCAGAGCCAGCAATGTCAGGTCCAGGTCTCAGGTTGCATCATGTGACCTCCTCTCCTGCCTCCTTCTCCAACTTATAAAGACCCTTACTGATAGAACGCACCTGGATAATCCACGACAACCTCCCGAATTTAAGGTCCACTGGTTCGCAGACTTTGTTCCAGCTGAGGCTTAAACCCCCCTTGCCACGCAAGGCAGCATGTTCACAGGCTTTGAGGACTATTATGTGGACATCTCTGGGGAGGGCTTTATTCTGCCTACACCATATTAGATAATATTATATTATGCTATATTGTGTTATATTTAAGCACCTATAATTTCTAGATAGAGACGTAGATGATGATGATGATTCAGTTAGATAGATGACAGATAGATAGATAGATAGACAGATAGAAAGATAGACAGATAGATGATAGATAATATCTTGAAGAACGCCCATGTGCCAAATGGTTTTCTCCCCAGAGCAAGATTCAATCTTGTCTTTTTCCATATACACCCTTTTCCATCATCTCGGTTACCTATGACGAGTGTGCATTATTTCCATAAATATGTGTGTGGGTTTCCATCACAGAAGGTTTAAATGAAACCGTAAAATAAGACATGGTGCAGGTGTCAACTGTAGGTTTAATCGGGACGTGTGGCCACATGGGGACAAAGGTCATCACTCTGACTCCTTGGGCCACACCCCTGGACGCGTCTTCTCGGGACTCACAGACACGCCCGTGTTCGCCTGGCCATGCCTGGACCCTGGAAGGCGCTTGCATGGCTCTGCTTGGTGTTTTCTGGCTCAATGAGGAAAATTGCAGGTAAGAGACTCCCATTAGGAGCTGTCGTATTTAAGTAATCTTCAATTATCGGACAAAACCAATCAAAGGTGGCCTCCACCAAGGAAGTCGCTTGCAGCATTTATCAACTTGCTCACCTCTGTAACCCATCCACACAGTATGTCAAACGCTTGCGCCTTTCCAAGGCAAGCAGCAAATAATTCATCTGTCCACAAAGGCAGGGATGTCGTAACAGGGTTTAATTGTGTGTGAGTCCACGGCTCAGGGGATGGGGGGAATCCGTGGGAACCTAAGAGGAGGTCCCACCTTAGCCACCCACCTGCCCTGGTGGACAGCGCCATGCAGGCACTTTGCCTCCCGAGGAGGACCCCATGCAGACGGTCAGTCTAAGGCCACTGGTGAGCTTGTGGACACACTAGGAGAGTCAAGGACAATGTGATTACCACCCAGCCATGCCCGCCAACCTCCAACTCCAAATTCTGACTCAGCCCCTTGGTCCATGATTCCTCCCCACCAAGGGAGCCTGCATGTCCACCACCGCTTTGACCCTCCACGGGCCTAGGGCACTGTTGGTAGAAAAATGCCAGGATTACAAGGCCACCCACTGGGAGGTGACCGCCCCCCCCCCCCCCCCGCCAACCACTCAGACTCCAGGCTCCCTGAGAGGGGTGGACGAGAGCCCTGGAGGAGGGCGGACCCCCTCTCCACTCATTCATGCTCACTGTGACAACTTTGCACAGAACTGCAGGTAAATCGGGAACCAAGCCCTCCAGGATGAGACGGCCAGGTCAGGGGAAATCTCATTCCACGTGGTGGGGTCAAAGTCTCGGTGTCTGGACGCACCACTTTCTTTCACACCCCAAACCTAGTCCACCAGGAAATCAGTCCAGCCTCCAGAAGTATCCAGAATCCAGGTTCCTCTGGTTGCTTCCACTTTCCCCACCCGAGCGCATCTCCAGAGTCTGGGCTTCCTAAGAGGCCCCTGCTGCCAGCCAGGCTTCCTGGATTTCTCCCACCGCTGCTGCAGGAACCCAGGCCCTGCTACGCCTCTGCCTGACACCTGCAGGGCCCTGCCCTCTGCGGAGCCTCACGCCTCCAGGGCTGGCCTCTCTCACCCCTGGACTCCTCTCAGGACTCACCAGGTGGGCTCCTGTCCCAGGGCCGTTGCCTAGCAGCCTCCACCTGGGATGCTCACTCCCTCACCTCTTGCAGGTCTTTGCACAAAGGTCCCCTCTTCCAGGAAGCCCACCCCACCCCTGGGGAGACAAACCCTGCTTCCTCCACAGCCCAGAGCCCCGGCCCCCTTGTGCTCATAGGTATTGATGAATGAAGGGATGAATGGACGAACAGGGTCGGCAAGGGTGAAGCATGTGTGGGATGGGCTCCGAGAGACCCTGGTGGAGGTTCAGGGCTAGGAGCGGTCTCTCTCTGGGCTGCATGAAATGCAGACCTGAACTGGGTGCTCGGGTCAGGAAGGGCGGGACGTGGCCAGATGCTTGGCGCTCAGGACTGGAGAGGACAGGGCTGGAGCCGCTGGTGGATGCAGGGGTTTGAGGAGTAGGGTGAGGTGTGTGTAGGGACTAGACGGGCAGCCTGTCTTCCATGGAACGTGGAGGAAAGGAAGGCAGGCCCCTGTGCCCGTGCTGTGCTGGGTCAGCCGTCCTGGTCCGAAGCTCGGGGAGCCGTGTGTGTGAGGGACCCGCGGCTGCTGGAACAGATCCCTACCGCCTTAGTGGCTTAAGCAACTTCCGTTATTGTCCGGCTCTGTGGATCACAGGCCACGGGAGCAGCCTTGGGGCTGAGAGCAGCACGGCACCCACACCAGCGTTTCAGTGGGGGAAGGGAACCCACGCAGCGTGGGCAGTGGCGGAAGGAGCTTTTGGTTTTTTATGAAATTATTACTGTAATTTTATGAAATGATTGCGGAATACACCATTACATCATTACAAAGTCCAGTGTAATGGACTTTGTGTGGGCCGGTGTCCATATGGAATTCGGGCTTTCTTGTATCGTATCCCTTAAATCTATTGCACTGGGATGACTTCTAATGACATTTTCAAAAAGTCATTTTTCGTAACTCATCCAAGTTCTGAGTCCGTGGTCAAAGCTGGATTAAATTGATCAGTGCACAGGCGGTAGGCAGAATAATGGCCCCAGAGCTGTCCCCGCCTCAGCCCTGGAGCCCGTATGTCAGCTCACGTGGCAAAGCGAAGTAAGCCTGCTGATTGGCTGACCCCGACACTGGGTAGTTATCCTGGGTCATCCCAGTGAGCCCTGTATCCTCATAGGGTCCTTAAACGTGGAAGCGGGAGGCCGAGGAGAGCCAGGGACATGGCAGCCTGGGAAGGACTTGGAGGTTGGAGGAGGGGCCAGTAGCCCAGGAGTGCGGGGCCCCTAGAAGCTGGCAAGACAAGAAGTTCTCCCCTGGAGGCTCCGGAAGGAACTCGGCCCTGCCGCACCTTGATTTCAGCCCAGAGACACCCGTTTTCAACCTCTGACCTCCAGAACTGTTTAAGTCCCTGAGTCTGTGGTCGTTTGCCATAGAAACCAATACAGGGCCTCACCAATCACTCACCAGTGACACGTTTCCCGAGCCCTTTTTGTACAACAGGCAGGAGGCAACGACGGAAACGGAGCTGAGTGTGGTGGCTCTAGGCAGGGGCCGTGCAGCCTGCCAGCAGTGACCCTCCGTAACCCATGTGTAGAGCGGGAGCGGTCCCGCCAGCGACACGCCCTGTACCTCAGCTGTGACACGTGTGCAGCGGAGGGCGGGTCCTCCCCGGAAAAGGAAGGGTGAGGTCCACACTGAGACAATGACGTGAGCCCAGCTAGAGAGTATTTCGGAACAAAATTGGTGAGGCTTGCCTGCGATCCACCGGCCATGGGGATGCAGGAGAGGATGGGGCCAGAGCAGGGCAGCCCGGTGGATGGCGTGGAGAAGGCATGTGATGGGGAGGAAGTAATGGAAGCTTCGTGGCTCCATGTGGAGGTGACCCCGCAGGGCCGACAGTGTATCCCTGGGAAGACAGCCCACGGCAACTGTCTGTCGTACTTTCCCATCAACTTTGCCTCTGAACGAGCTGGAGCCCAGGGCGGCATCCCTCCTGCCCCCGCCCTGCGGGGTTAACGGATAACGGGTTCAATAATGTGCTTTGACTTCGTATTCATGAGCCCTGGGATTTCACGCTTTTGATCAACGCACAGGAATATTTCAGGTGGATTGATTTTAACAGAAGCGTCACGCCCACCCAGCAAGCCTGGGTGCCCATATGCTTCAGTGAGAACTTGCCATCTGCGTCCCTGGATCTCATTTCAGCTCGTAATTGGCTGGACACGGACCTGCAGGTGCCGGGGACACAGCTATGCCCCTGGAGCCGGCCCACCTGTCCACACAGAGAGGGTGGGTCTTCCTGGCTTCTAGGGATAATTGAGTGTGACACATCCGGCACCCAGATGGATACAGACGGGCAGTAGGGAGTGGAAGGGGGGAGCTCTGGGCCCCCAGTCATGTGTCTGTGATACAACAAGAGTCCGTTCCTAAACCACAAATTCAAAAGTACCACGACAACAGCTGGAACATGGCTAAACCCACACCCTGGAACCCAAACTCTATAGCACGTATCTTTGTTATTGTGATACAACACACAGAGCATAAAATGTACCGTCAGGGACGTTCGGTTCATTCACGATGTTGTGTAACCACAGCCACTGGCTCATATGCCCCCGAAAGGGGACCTCACACACATGGGCAGCCGCTCCCCATGCCCCAGTCTCCTCACAGCCACTCCTCTGCTTTCTGTCCCTCTGGGTGTGCTATTCTGGACAATGCGTAAAAATGGAATCATATAACGTGCGTTCTTTGGGGATTGTCGTCTTGCACTGGGCAAGACGTTTTCAGGGTTCATCCACGTTGTAGCACGTGTCAGTGCTTTATCGCTATTCATGGCCGAATAATATTCCATCGTGTTCAATCAGAAGCTTGTACACCGAGGTGCACAGCAGCATTAACCACAATAGCCGAAAGGCAGAAACAGCCCAGGTATCCGTTAACGGGTGCGTGGACAAATAAAACGTAGCCTAGCATGTCTTTGTGGTCTTGACGCCCACACTGTAAAGCAGCCGAGAAACCAAGAAGTCCTCCTTCCTGGTGGGTCTGCAGTCACCCCCTGAGGTCCCCCGTCCAGGTGAGATCAGTCTGATTCACTTCACGCCGAGCGTCTGACACACACCGTGTATGCAAATCTCACCAGGGACACAGGACCAGAACCACGACGGTGGGCGATGGTGGGAGGGCCGGGCTGGGGGTCAGAGCAGGGCCGGGGGAGTGAACACGTGTCTGTCTTCTGGAAACTCGGGGAACGCCACATGCAGAGACAGGCGGCACGAACAGCAGGGCAGGGGCAGGAGGACAGGCGTCAAGGCCGCAGAAGGCTGGAGGCAGTTTTAGCGGCAGGTGCCCCGGCAGGGATGCCCCCTCTTCCAGAAAGGGGCGGGGAGGCAGGGCTGCCGTCACTGGCTGCGGCTCCAGTGCAGGTGGGGCGAGATGAGGGACCCCTGGTTGTCATACTGGCCGGCGCACAGCGGAGATAGGGCTGCAGGCAGACGCTGCCCAGAGTTGCCCCTTCCCCAGGCTGGCACTGGGCGTGGACGGGGGACCCTGGGCCGGGCTTGTGCAGTCTGCTCCGTGGGAGACATGCTCAGGCCGCTTGCTTCGGGCATCGGTCACCAGCTCCTTCTCAGTGACCGCAAGGCCTCGTAATTCAGGTTAACTGGAAGTCCACATCCTCCAAACTCAAATCTGATAGCATTTCATTATTGTGCGGGGGGATGAGCCCTTTCTTCTTTATGGCAAGTTTATTTCAGCCTAAATTATTAAGCAGATTGTTCAATGATGCAAGCCCCACATTGTGGATGGAAACGCAGATGCCACGTTTCAAAGCATATTGTTTCCGGAAGGCAGTGGGCTGCTTCTCTCTCATCTGACAGCACAGGATCATCTGTTCAGCAAGACGAACGGATTTTTCTTGGTTAGTAAATGAGGCTGGGCCCTGCCTTGCCCACTGAGGCGGGCGATGGGCACCTGGCTCTTCTTTCTAATTTACTGATTTGTTTGCGTTTGACGAGGTCCCCAGGATAGATGCTGACCGTAGGAGTGGTTTCAGAGAAATGCAGACGCTCTCGCGCATGCCTGTCGCCAGGTGCACACCCCACCCTGTGCGCTGGGCACTCGTGTGAATGGTGGATTCGCGTTACTCAGAAAGGGTCCATTTCCAGGGCTAATTCTCACTTCTTCAAGTGCCCTCTCAGGACGCACCCTTCACGCTCTAGTGGCGAGGCTCACTCCCCAGCCGGGCCTGAGGGTCTGAAGGTCACTGAGGAGGGAGCAGAGATGGGAACTTGCTTTGCATGGGAATGAAGGCTCCAAGCCAGTTCCACATTAATTAAGCGTAAGTTCCTCCCAGCAGCCTTACCCAAAGGCACCTGCTCAGGGGCTCAGCCTTGCACCAGCCCCGACGTCTCCGGGGCCCCGTATGTTCCAGGTCCTTCTCTGTAACCAGGGAGGCTTGGGGATGTGTGGAACGCCGTTTGCAAGCTCTGTAAAGTCCGCCAACAGCACCATGAGATTTTAGAGCAGGAAGATTTCCTGGTTGGGATTTTCCCAACTCTAAAAGGGCCTTGGGAAACTCAGAGCAGGCAAGATATACAGCCGTGCGGTGCCCCATGGGAGCGTGGCCAGCCTGCTAGGGACACCACCAGGTTACCCTTCCCTGGGCCCGCCAGGGGGAGGGGGCACCAGTAATAACGGGGGACAACAGACAGAAAGCAGGACCGTCGGGGAGGCTGGCACCTGGACGCCTTGTCATGACCCCGGGCCCCGCCAGCACGCGAGCTCTCTTCAGCTCAGCCATCCTCAGACGGAACTGTGGAGACATAGGGAGGCCTCCCCTCCATCCCACGGCCCGTCCCTCTGGGACCACTGTTTGGACCCTCACATTCATTGGGCCCGCAGTGATGGGCCACGGTGAAGCCTCCAGGCCCAGCAGCATGGGGTTCCCACTTTAATCCATGTGGAGACCAGCCAGGTGCCTGCAGGGACAGAGGATGGAGAGGACAGCAGGTGACCCCTCCCCAGCAGCCGTGCTTCTGGCCCCAGGCCGGTGAGTTCTAACACCGATATGTGGAGTCCAGGACCCTCAAGGTGCCACGGGGATGCGGAGGGGGGCTGAGGGGGAGCCTGGTGAGGGCGAGACTCGCCTTTGAGCACATTCGTCCAGCACCTACTCCAGAGGCGGTGCTGTCACTCTCCTACTCCAGAGGCTGTGCTGTCACTCATCTACTCCAGAGGTGGTGCTGTCACTCTCCTACTCCAGAGGCTGTGCTGTCACTCATCTACTCCAGAGGCGCAGCCCCTTCCCCACTGTCCCAGGATGGGCCAGCCTCTTGGTGGTCCTGCAGGAGGCACCCACGGTAGAGGGCTGTTGAAGGCATGTGGGCCCCTTGGGAGCATGCAGGGGCGGGTGGACTGGGTAGGGCAGGGGTCAGCCAACCGCAGGCACTGCCTTGAGGGTGGGAGCAGCAGGCCGAGCTGGAGGCTAACTTCCACTTCACTTTGCCACGTTGCCAGGTTGGTTTTATAACTTACTCATTTGTTCTTATTGTTTACGTAGGAAGAATGGTTCCTTGTCGTCAACGTTTTGAGAAAACACAACTTCCACGGCAGACACTCTTCTCCACACTGCCTTTGCCTCCTCTCAGCTGCCGGGTGTCCCCTTGATGGTTAAATATTGCTCTGGTACACCCCTCCGTGCATGCCGTTTTGCCGTTTTTGAGTGAAAATACTTTGCTTTCGTTGTAGAGAAGCACTTGGGATTGTCCTCTGCTTCCCTTGCATTCTCTTGCTTTCTGTATATAAATAAGTGGAATTTAGAGGAGTCCCAGCTGTTTCCCCGACACTGAGGTCAGAGGTCAGGGAGCCAGGGGTGGACAGGTGGAGGGAGGGGAAAGCAAGTCTCACTGCCCCACCCTACAATTTCCTACGTAGAAGGGGAAGTTCTTCTGTGGGTTTTGCAAAGATTTAACTATGACAACATTTGTAAAACTGCCTAGCACAATTTTGAGCTGAAAATAGGTGTTCCCTCCCCTCCTTCCCTTTTCCGTCTCCCTCTCGTTCTTCATTTGCACTCACTTGACACTCATTCCTCTCACCTTTTAAAAGTACCTTCTCTTCCTATTTAACTCTCAATTGCTACCTGACTTCACAACCGTGTTATAAAGCCTGGGTATCAGGTGACTGTGACAATCACTTATTTTCATGCCATTCTGGGTCCACACCAAATGCCAGTCTTTCTTTGGTGTGTTTGAATTTTTTTTCATGTTTACCAATTTCTGGTTTTCTTCTGGATCTGGATACACTGGGAACTCCCCTTCATCTTTAAAGTTAGGCATGGCCCATGTCACTAGTTGCAGCCGATGCAGTAGGGGTAAAAGTCGTTGAGGTCAATCCCAGGATGGAGCATTCACCAGTGACGCTGGGCTCCCAGCCTGCCTTCCTCTGCAGCAGGGAACTAAAAGGCGTGGGGCTAAAATGTCAGCAGCACTTCATGGAGTGGGAGACTGAGCAGCCTGGGAGGTCAGTGAACTTGGTTACATTCAACCCACCGACCATCTAGAGCTATTTGTTACTGCAGCTTAATATACACTGACCTGGACAAACAGAAAGCAAGAGAATGCAAGGGAAGCAGAGGACAATGCCAAATGCTTCTCTACAACTAAGTCAAAGTATTTTCACTCAAAAACGGCAAAACGGCATGTGCAGAGGGGTGTACCAGAGCAATATTTAGCCATCAAGGGGACACCCGGCAGCTGAGAGGAGGCAAAGGCAGTGTGGAGAAGAGTGTCTGCCGTGGAAGTTGTGTTTTCTCATCAGAACGTCGATGACAATGAACCTGGCCGTGAGGGGGGTCCTGGTGTCTTTGATGCCCCACGGGCACGTAGGAGTCATCCAAGTGCACTTTCAATTTGGTTTTCATTTGACGTTTCATTTGCTATTTTGCTTTTAATGATTCATTTTTTAATTGATTTATTTTTTAATTTAATTTAAATGATTTATTTTTAATTTAATGATTTATTTTTTAATTTTAATAATTATTTATTAATTTTCTAATAAATTAATTTAATTTATTTTTAATTTATTTTTAAATGATTTATTTTTTAATTGTAATTTATTTTTTAATTGTACAATTAAAATTCATTTTGATCCAGTTAGCAAGTAACAATATAAAGAACACATATTATCAGCATCATAATAACGACAGCAGCTAACATCTATACGACCTAGACTTTACCAGGTCTTGTCACAAGTGCATTAAGTATACTAACTAATTTAATTACCAGCCAACCCAATGCTGCATATAAGAAAAACAATTCACTGTAATTTAATATTTCAAACGTGTTCCATTCCATTTTCTCAATTTAGCTAATATAAAATGAGATTGCATATTACTCTGATTCAATAATTGTCATGAAATTACATATATTTTCTTACAAATTCATTGTTATTGACATCAAGAGTTAAAACTACATCAGCAGTAAAAGAAGTATAATCAGTGAAAAAGCAGAACAGAGAACTATGCAGAGAAGACGTCCAGCTTTATGTGTGAGAGTATTCACTGTTGGAATGAGATGCTATTTAACAATTCTTCTTTCCTGAGAGATGGATTTATTTTGGACCTTATTTCCATCTGGGATCTAGACTCAGGACATCACCCCATAAAAAATTCCCATAGTCCACAATAAGAGCATGGGAATTTTTCTTTTACAAAATGTGTACACAATGAATTATTTTAAATCTCTACATGCAAAGTAAAGTTTATATTATTCAAAGTGTAGAATGTAGAATTCCACCCCATTCCCCCTGCTCCTTCCTAAGAAATAAGGGGGTGACCAACAGTTCCAAACTCCATGCAGAGAGCATGAAGATACAGCATTCAAAGCATCCACCGAGCCCAGCAGCCTGGAGGTCACCCAGCAACAGAAGTTTCCAGGGAATGGTGGGAGGGGGACAGGGTATGGTCAGTCAGGCAGAAACGGGATGTCTCAAGGGCATGAGAAGAGCGAAGGCTCTCCAGACACATCAGGTGGGGGGACGAATGCCTGGAGGTTTCCACTGGAACAGAGGAGTTTTTTCTTCGTCCCTTTATCTTCTGATCTATTTTCACTAACATGGTGAAAGTTTAAGATGTTTAAATTGCTGGGGGAAAGTATAGTAACAAATACAAGTGAGAGGAGTACGTGATGGACAGCATCCTTGATGACATGAAGGGAACAGAGCAGAGATGACTGTCTGGTGTAGAAGTGACCCAGGACGTTTCCAGGGGGCAGAGGGGGTGATGTCTTAAAACTGGAATGGAGAGGGGACTGGAGGGCTACGAAGGGAGGGAGACACTCCCCCATGACAGCAGTTGAGGGGGAAGGGACCAAAAATGGGGGAGAAGGCTTAGCATTCCCGTCGTGGAGAAGAGGAGAGAAAGCAGACCCAGGCAGCACGTGCTGGAGTGGAGACTGGTTATCAATGTGATGCCATCAGACTGGATAATTCTGTCTTTTTCTTTAGCAGCTTTAGCAGATAGTGCAATAATATGCAACGTGAAGATGTGGCCGGAGGAGTGTATCACAGCACATGACCTCATCGGGAAGAGCATCAGTGCAAGCGTGGGCGTGGATTCCGGGCTCCACTGGGAGAGGATCAGATGCGGAGGTGGCAGAGGCCATTGGAGCAGAATCTGGGAATAACAGAGAGATCTCTAAAGCCAGGGGGGAACTGGTTGTTTGAATATTAGAGGTTTAAAGGTTCTAAGTTTTTACCTTGGGGGTTTGAGGTGTTCATGGTAGTCATAGCTGATATGCGGGATGCAGGGAAAGACAGTGGCTGACGTGAGGACCATGAAGTTACCTCGGACACACTTGAGTCAGATGTGGGACCTCCAGATGTACATGTAGGGACTGCCATCATACTGGTGAGTTCCAGAGAGCCGTCCAGGCTGGATGATGACCTCTGAGCTATCAGCACCAAGACAACACCCTTCCAGAAGGGTGAGCTCCTCGGGTCTTCCTTTCAAATACTTTGGAATTCAATTACAAAAGTTGGTGGGTCCAGACCCTGTTCCTAGTCAGACTTCCACTTCCATATGCCTTTTCCTGAGCAGAGCAGAGACAGAAAAGAGAACACAGTGGAAACTCGAGGTGCAGAGGACTCGGGAGATGGACAGCATCAAAGCAGTAAAACAAACACTCTGAGGGACAACGAGGGCATAGAGAGAGAGACAAAGAAGAACCAACACGGATCCTTTTACAGAATCAATGCAGAGGGGAGAGTTAATCCAGAGGGAGCGTCCAGCAGGAAAATGGGAAGACTCACCATGCCTCCGATTTAACAACAGAACAAGGGAGTCCGGGTTCCAGGAGGTTGAAGCTAGATTGACGGGGATGGAGCGGAAGTTTGCTTGAGAAGGAAGGGACCAGGGAAGCTTCTGAAGGCTTTAGTTTGGTTGACCAGTTGGATGAGCAAAATTTCAGGAAAAGCTATACTTGAAAAATGTCACCCACCTTATGTCTGATCAGTGGAGAGTGCCAAGTGCTGGATGGGTTCCCTTGGTTCCTAAAAGAAATGAAGTGGAAACGTGTGTCCAATGGCTGAATTAAATATCATTTGGGCATTTAATTGGGTAGTACCAAGTGTGTCTCTCCCTGGTCTCCGCAGGTCCCAGGAGGGAATTCGGGGCTCTGGGCTGCATGGTCGCGGAACGATGCCAGGTCCCATGTCCTCCTCTCCTCTCTCACACTGTGAGTTCACGCATCCACCACAGCTTCAGAGAACCCGGTCTGAGCTGTGCACAGGGACGGGTCCTCAGCGGGGGAAGCTTTAGCCCGACTCATTTGACGAGTGGATGCACCAGGCGCTCAGCCTCCTCCAACCACTAACATGAGCCTTGCAATTTGCTTCTCCTTTGTCTACCCATCTCAGAATGGAAGGCCTTGAAATATTTAAAAACATCAATTCTGCATCCCCCACCAACATTATTAACAGGGAACAAAAAGTTATTTCATACCCTCATTGTGTCAGTTGCCAAAAGGACTCAGGGGATGTGGGGGACTTCATAGTGGGGCATTTTCAGTGTAACAGATTGCAGATCCTTTCAACACTTTCAGCTAAACCGTCTGCTAAATAATTGAGCACATGTAATAGCAAGCACTTAAAAGTCAGTCTCAAGCCGGGGACGCAGAGATGCTCCCAACCGACACGTGTCCCCACGAAAGTACCACACTGGGTGGGAACACAGCCCTCGATGGGGCACTTGGCAGAATTTCTGACACTCCAGGAAGCAGAATGAGGCTGGACATGGAGGGGCTGGGAAAGCAGGACCATTCTCAAAATCATGACTTGGATTTCCCCAAAGACTAGAACCTGTGGGGTTTCAAGGATCCAAATTGTCAGTTAAAATGGTGGAATGCAGGCTCAGACCACAAAGCTAAAAGGAGAGAGAGCCAACCAAGGACAACTCTTCCTGAGTCACCTCTGCTTGGGATATGCGACAGATGCACCTCCAAACACAAAGTGGCTGCCTTCCTCACCACATCAAGTCTTCCTCCTGGGTTTCCAGCTCTGTCGTCCCCGTGTTGGACCCAGACCCTGGTACTGCCTCACTGCACGGAGTAAGGAGCTCCAGACCGTGTACCTGGTCACTTTGTCAAAGTCCCCACCTGGTATGTGGTGCGAACCTCCAACTCGACAGGTGCAGAGTGGAATCTGCTGCCGTCTTCCTCAAATATACCCACTCGTCCTCTCAACCTCCGTGAAAGCTCAGTATGTGGAGGAATCTGTGAGTCATTCTCGACCCCCGCCATCCCCACTCCCTCCAGCCTGGAGTCAGGTCAGGACACGCCAGCACACCAGAAACGCTCATAATTTGAGAGTTTTGCAAATTGGTCATCCGTTCCTGTTTGCCAGGTGTTTGTTTATAGGGCTGGGGAGGGCCCGAGTCAAGACCAAAGACAAAGGACCTCGGCGTGAGCTTGGTTGTGGAGCTGCCCCAGAAGAGAAGGGCCCTGTTCTACTCCACAGAGGAAATTCTCGGCAGGAGCGGAGCTACTCAGCTCAGAGGCCCCTCAAGTGGCCAGGCCACCAGGCCAAGGCCAGCCGTGGGGTCCACCTCCTTGAGTCTTGGGGCCCAATGGCAGAGTCCCCAGGGTGTCTCTTTACCTCGAGCCCCAAGATCTCGCTCCATCTGCCCCTAAACCACCCCGAGTGGACACCAAGCCGGCGCCCCTGCCGTGCGCGCCGCCACCCACTTCAGACGACCTCTAATTTCTCTGAGTGTTTTCTGTTTCGAGCTCATTCACACTTCTCATTAAATTTATTCCTATGTGTTTAATATTTTTGATAGTTATTTATATAACCTCTTTTAAAATTCCACCTCTAATTGTTGGCTTTTATGTAAAAACAAACTTGATATTTACCTTGTTCCAGCAAACCATGATAAATGTGGCTTATTAATTCTGATAATTATTCTCTGACCTTTCCGATGTTTTGCATAATCAACTATGTTGTATTCAAATCACTTTTATTTCTTACACTGTGATTCTCTTACTTTCATTTTTTCCCCTTGCCTGAAAGTACCATCTAAAAACCTCTGTTTCCACGTTAAACATGGTAGTGACATAAGCGTCTCTGTCTTGTTCCCAATTTCGGGTAAAAGGCCTGACCATTTCAGCGTTAAGTTGTTACTCTATCCGATTAAGGAAGTTCATGCGATTTCCACTTTGCTAAGAATTTTTGTTATGAATGAATATTGATGGTTTTCAAATCTTTCTTTCATGCCTATTAAGGTGGTCACTTTTTCTGAGTTTATTCTATTAATGCGGTAAATTATATTAATTTTTTTCTAATTAAGATGTAATTGGGACTTCCCTGGCAGTCCAATGGTTAAGCCTCTGAGCTTCCACTGCAGGGGGTGAGGGTTCGATCCCTGGTCTGGGAACTAAGATCCCGCATACTGCGCGGTGCGGCCATAAATAAATACATACATACCTATAATTGACATACAAAATTCCAGAGATCTTAATCGCTCAGCTTGACGAGTTTTAGCAATTGTATACGTCTGTGTAACCATCATTCTAAACAAGATCTCCGACCCCCGCCCTCCAGAAAGTCCCTCCAGCCCTTTTCACGTTTCCTTTCCCTCCTGCCCACCCAGGAGGCACTGCTTTCTATCACCTTAGATTAGTCTGCCCATATCTGCATTTATCCCCGTGGAAACACCTCACATGTATATTTCTGTCCTCGCTCCCTTGCTGAACGTGTTCTTGAGATTCACCCCGTGGCTGCATCACAGACCGCGGTCTTGGTGACTGGTTCCTCCCACTGAGCAGCTCCTCTGGTTTCATCCACGTGGCGTCCTGTGCGGGTTCTTCTCTCCTTTGACGCCCGCGATCGGTCTGCCCTCCGGATCCACCACACTTGATCTAAACATTCATCGGTGTGTACGATGCGCGATGGCCACCGTGAGAGCGCCTCCCTCAGTCTGCTGCCTGCTGGTCCCCAGCTCCAGGAAAGCTTAGAAATGGGCAGAGGTCCAGAATGTCACTGGGGCCCCCGGGTCTGGACCCCTCTCTCTCCCCGCCCCCCGCCCACTAACGGTTCTTTGATTCCTGGATTCCCCGTAACTGGCCTTTCTCTCCGCCTGTCTGTGGCCATTTGATCACACTCAGCATCTCCGGCTGAAGCCACCGCGATGGCCCCGCCTCCACGGCCCCCCTCACACCCTCTCCGCGCCCCGCAGCTGCTGGAGGGATGCTCCGGGCCCCTAACGGAGCCTCACGGCTTCTACCGGAAACCGGTGCCGCCTGCCGGGACGCCCTCCAGGACTTTGTGTCCCCAGGCCCCGCCCACCCTGCCCCGCCGCAAGTCTTCCTCTCTCCCCTCTCCTCCCGGCCGGCCTGGACGGCTCCACAGGGCCGGGCAGCCACAGTCTCCGCGGGCGGGGGTGTGGGTGGGGCGCCGCAAAGCCGGCCCCGAGAGCGGATCTGCGAAGGGCGCGGACTGCATCCACTGCGTCCCTCTTACCGGGCATCTGACCACAGAAGGGGTTCTACTCTGCTTCCACACCAGACTCAAAGCCGGCGCGATTGTCATAAATCATTCTTGAAACAAAAGGCGAATGCCGGTAACACACCGACTTAAAAGGTCGGGTACAAAATGCTAGATTTTATCTGCGATCCCAGCAGGTGGGAGGGGAGGCTGAAAAAATAAAGCACGTCCTACATCATCCCACAGACAGGTTGGTGCAGAGCGGCCGCATCGGGGTTTTGTTAGTAATTACGGAAATGCCGGTGCAGGCGTAAGCGTTCTTACTAAGGATAACCGCTGTAAGAGTCAAGGAATAAGATACTTACTTTCTAAATAAATAGGGAATTCTAAGTCACATAAAGCGTAGTACAGAAGGCGAAAGATGGAAAGTCCGTGAAACAGCAAGGAAGCAAAAAAGAGAAAAAGCAGAAAGAAGTTTTGGTTCTTTTTAATTGGAAACAGTTAAAGCAAAAAGCACCAGGGGTGTCAAAACAAGCTCGAGCCCATCAATTAGGACAGCAAATGCAGATGTGGGGACCAGGCTGCACACGGGGTGCACACCTGCACTGCTGTGCCCACCTCCACCTGCCTGGGGATCGGGGCTCCTGAGGTGCACAGCAGGGAGCGTTGGACGCGACCCCAGCGCCAGATTCGGACGGAGCTGCACCGCCACGCGGGGACCTGGACGTGGCCATGTGACCTCCCACATCCTCCTCTCCATCCCCGGGGGTCACCGCTGGTTTTCCTCTTTTGAGTAAATGGGGAGAGAAAAAAGAAAGAATGAATGAATTGGTTAAAGTAGAGTTCTATTGACATCACTTTAAAAGAGTGCTTTTATCTTATAAAACGTTAAAGCCAGGGGAAAAAAATAAGTAAAAAAAATAAAAGGTAAAAAATGGACTCAACACCTAAACATCCCAGGAAAAGACTTCACCTTGAGATGCCAGTCCCACAAGTAATGCCTGTAATGACCAGAGGTTCAGGTTGTTTTACAGAGTGTTTGCTTTAGTGCTGGAAGGAGAGAGGGGTAGAGCCATCAGGCTGCAGGGGGGCCTCCATGCAGGTCTCCATGTGGGATCCGGGCCCAGGTCCCCGTTTACAGCCTTGGCTGGGCCCTAGAAGAAAACCACAGAGGTGGCCCGTTTGCAGGATACAGTCCCAGGGCAGCCACCGGGGCAGGAATCAGGAACTTCATGAACACTGCGGGGTCCATCATGGTTCTCAGCCTCTATGGGCTCCCCCGAGCGCCCCCTCAGAGAGGTCACTCGGGGACACAGGTGACGGGCTTTGTCCTGCTGGTGTGCAAAGCAACAGCTCATCGCTAGGTCACCGACATCCAACAACGGATGACTGGATGCTACACAGCTGTGACAGACCTTGTTTCAATGCGATATTTAATGTTCTCATCACAAAATATTATCCGTGTAGATTTCAGCCAGCTTTATGGAAGCACGCAGCCGTCAGCGGGGTCGGGCTGTCCAGGTGACACTCCCAGGCCGTCGCTGGTCTGTGATAACCCCTGAGGTCAAGCATCTTCTGGCCTGTTTGTGGTCCACATGCCTGTTTCCCTTTGCAGGGTGTGGACCGCACCTCCTTCTGTCGGGGTCTCTAACAGCAGGGATTGAACACTGTCAGCTCTTTATCTTCACTGATGCCCACGTGTCGGGAGGGTCCCTGTCTGCTTGGACCAGCAGCGGTCACGCCTCTCACGTCCCAGGGCTGCTCTGCTGTGGAATGAGCCCTGAAGGAGCCTCTGTGTCCAGTGGCTGCGACCAGATGCCGAGCCAGGGTGTTCTGTGCACAGTGTATCTGGCAACACACACACTAATTAATGGAACTTGGGAAGGTGTCTATAGAATATTTAACAATCCGAGACGTGAATGGAGCACGCAGGACTCTTGCCCGCCCGGTGCTAGGAGTTCAAGGCCATCGCACCCTCACATTTAGGTGAGCAAATATCGATGCCCCTCTGGTCCTTCAGTCTGGGACGCTGTGATCTGAACTGGTGACTATTGGAATTTCTCATTCTGTGCGATTTCAGGAATATATCTCAACATTTATCAGCTTAGCTATCCCTCCAACCCAAGAGGACTGTTTTGTAATTCTTTGAGCAGAGCAGGAAAATTGAATATTTGACTGATTTATGGACACATTTATGGCTGAGGAAACATAGGAAAAACTCACGCGGAATATTCAATATCAAAGCGAAAACCTCTGCAGTAGAAATGGAAACAGTGTCCTTGAAGTCCTTCTAAGGGATCATATTTTCCTTATATTTTCAATAAGCCATTGTCTGATTAAAAAATAATTTGCAGTAGATGAAGAAATCAAATTCCTGGCCGTCACTGAGGCAAACTTAGCTCCAGGTCACCAGGAATGAGCACAGCTGCCTGAGGACTGAGGTGAAAGGGGACATTTTTAGGGAGCGTGACAGACGCGACAGACCCTTCCTTCCTGCTCCAGATACATAGCAATAGAGGAAGATAGAAGACAAAAGTTAAAACCATGGCTAAGCTCTAACTCAAGAAGCTAAGTCTGAAGACAAGTGTCATGTGCTATCACTTACATGTGGGATCTAAAAAATGATACAAATGAACTTATCTACAAAACAGAAATAGACCCACAGACATAGAAAGCAAACTTATGCGTACCAAAGGGGAAGGGTGGAGGGATGAATCAGGAGCTTGGGATGAACAGATACACACTCCTATATATAAAATAGATAAACAACAAGGACCTACTGTAGAGCACAGGGAACTCTACTCAATGTCTTGTGATAACCTATAATGGAAGAGAATGTCAAAAATAATATATATGTTTATGAATACATACGTATAACTGAATCACTTTGATGTATACCTGAAACTAACACAACATTGTAAATCAACTATATATCAATAAAATTTTTTTAAAAAATTTGATAGGACAAGGTTCCTTAGCATTTTAAAAAATGTTTGTTTATATCATGCTCTCATTCATTCAAAATAAACATTTAAAATCAAGTCACAGAACTTCCCTGGTGGTGCAGTAGTTAAGAATCCACCTGCCAGTTCAGGGGACACGGGTTCGAGCCCTGCTACAGGAAGATCCCACATGCCGCGGAGCAACTAAGCCCGTGCGCCACAACTACCGAGCCTACGCTCTAGAGCCCGTGCTCTGCAACAAGAGAAGCCACCGCAATGAGAAACCTGTGCACTGCAACTAGAGTAGCCCCTGCTCGCCGCAACTAGAGAAAGCCCACGCGCAGCAACGAAGACCCAATGCAGCCAAACAATGAAAATAAAATAAAGTCTCACACACACAAAAAGAAAGCAAAGTCTCAGGTGCCAGAAACACAGAGGGATTGGCAGTGAGGTAAGAAGGCCCGGATGAAGGGGCCACAGAGCCCGGGGTGGGGACTTGCAGGGGACAGTGACCATGGGCCCACCATCGCTCATCCACTGGCTTGGCTTCCCTCATCCCCACAGACCCTGAACTTGACACTTAAGCCAGGACCACACGCAGCAACCCCTTCCCCAGCAGGTCCTTTTCTGGCACACTGGCCACTGCCCGAGGCCTGAGCCCTCACCACGAGGACCTAGAGGCTGGTTTCCTGCAGAGGATACTGACAGGAGGCCGCTTCTGCTCCACGGCCCAGCCTCGGCTTCCAAGCTCTGGCCTCCTCGTGGGAAGACACACGGGCACAAGCACTCCAGGAAACAAGGCGGCATCACTGCGCCAGGAGGCGTGTGTGCACAGCCCACCACCCCTCAAATCCACTCTCACACACAGTCTGGGGGACGCACAGCGTAGGCTTGGAGACAAGTGAGAGGTGTACGGCCTGGACAAATCTCACGTTCTCATCAGCAGCAGAATAACTGAACTGTGTCTATTTGCCCATTAGAATGCTGTACATACATGAAAATGCGTGCATTTCAGCTGCACAATTAAAATGGATGTCCCTCAATGATGTAACAGTCCCATAAGGAAATTCACAGAGTGAGTCCTTCCATATAAAGTCCAGAAGGACGTACAGCTCTGGGACACACTGTGCAGAGCAGTGATTCTGAAAGGCTTTGGTCTTGGGACACGTGGCAAACTGGAAGATCGTGGACACCACAGAGCTTTTTAATGAAGATTATGTCTATCAATATTTATTAGAGATTAAAGCAGGAAATTGAAAATATTTTTATGCTCCTTTTAAAGTAACAGTAATAAACTCATTACAAGTTGATATAAACTACATAATTTAATGGGCAATGACTGCATTTTCCCAAACCAAAAACACGTAGCGATCAGAGAGGCATCACCTTCTAGCTTTGCCAGTCTCTTAGATGTCTGGCTTCATAGGAGACTTCCGGACGCTCACACCTGCTTCTGCAACCAATATTGTGATATCACATGTCGTGGAACTTCTGGAAAACACCACTGTATTCTCATGGGAGAACGAGAGTGAAAATGGCACAAAGCAAAAAGCGTCATCATATTGTTATGAAAATAGGGTCCCAAGGACCCCCAGATAGAGCCTCGGGGGCCCCATGAGTCCCGGGAACATGCTTTTAGAACCACTGGTGTAGAGACACACACCTGTGTTGTGAAGACAAGCAACAAAAGGAGAAGGCACAGACCATGAACACCTGAAACCCATCATATCATGGGGACTCTCACACACACACACGCGCACACATGCACACATGCGGGCACACACGTGCACAAGCACATACATGTACACATCACACATGCACTCACACTCAATGCAACAGGCCTGAGGTTAGTGCCTTAGGGAAAACATAAACAACATGGTATCAAAGCAAAGAGAAGGGAAAACGGATTCTCACTCTGGGAACAAGGATTTGCGGGTAGAGGGAAGCTCTGGGTCCAGCAGCCTGGGGAGTGGGGCAGGGGGCAGGTGGAGGGGGGGGATGAGCAGGGCTGGGAGGGAGGTGGGGTGGGCAAGTGGGGCAGCACTGTGAGCTGAGGGGCCGTCACAGACCAGCACCAGCAGGAGAGGAATCTCCGGCGTGGCGGGGCCTCTGAGACAGACGGGCGGTGGCCCCGAGCTGGTGGCCACGAGGCGGGGGCGTGTGCGGATGGCATATCCAAGGTGCGTCTGCACAAAAGGGCAGGACTGCCTCCGGGCCATCCGCACAGCGGGCCGGCCATTCCAACCGAGCCAAGTTTGCCACAGCAGATACTGTTCTCAAACTTTGCTCAAAGTGGACTTTCTTGGAGCTCCGTGCTGGCCCTAAGTTTCCTATACATAATGCAGAGAGAGAGGGGAAATACTAGCTAAGGCAGATTCCTATTGCCCAGTTCCAGAAACAGTCTGTTCCTTTTTCTCATGTATCAAGAGTCAGCCCTCCAGGTGCGTGCTTTATACAGACGAGCCAGCAGCCCCCCACCTAAATTTTTGATGAATTCAACGGCAAAATACTCGCAACCCAGAACTCCTTAATATGATTCATGCTTTTACCATTTATTTTTTTCTATTTGGTCCTATAAAGGAGACAGAAAATATTAGTCATGTGAACAACACGGGGACAAGATCAACAGGAAAATACTCTCCTCTGGAGTAAATTAAATCGTCCTCCAAACGCCCAGCACACCCAGGGGAGCCACATTTATTAATTCTAAAAGGTAGTCAAAATGCATAAAGATGCATCGGTGTGGAGCGGGGGTGGCGATCGCTCCCTCCCCCCTGCTGCCATCGGTGTGGAGCGGGGGTGGCGATCGCTCCCTCCCCCCTGCTGCCTCTTGCGACGTGGTTGCTCCCACATGAACGTGCAGCAGGAAGCGAAGTTTGGAAATGGAGCTCGTGACTCATTTTGTCGAGCAGGTGAGAAATGTCCCTTTTAATGGAAAGAAACGGAAATGGATGATTACTTTTTTGATTGATGGTTGCTTTCTGTTGCTCAGATACAAAGGGGTATAAATACATTTAAGCGTGGTACCCTCGCCGCAGGACGGTCCAATCACGGAGCCCTAATTGGGGCGACTCTTCTGTGCCGGGCGACCAGTGCGTCCTCCCACGTTTCAGCCTCAGAGCTTCACGTAGGGGCTCAGATCCCTTGTGTGACCAGCGGGGGTCTCAGAGCGTGAGTGTGAGGGTCACCAGCGTAAGCACCTCATTTTACAGGTGGGGAAACTGAGGCTGGCGGGAATCCACTCTGCCTGAGCTTGTGCTGTGACAGACACAGGATCCAGACCCAGGTCTTCGCAGGATCTAGAACATTCTGTCCACTTTATCTCCATTTGTCATTCTCCAGGAGATTATTGGAAACTGAAGTGGATTTGTCAAAATTATAATGGAAACTATCTTTAATTTTTTGGAGGAAATTTGATCTCTGAGTTCAGAGCTCGGCCCCTCCTGTCCACCCAGCTCCAGCTGGTGTCCTCTGTCCCCTCCCTGTGGACATTCCTCCGCCTGCATCCTGGGTCTGGGGTCGCCAGTCTTGTGGGACAGGGATGGAGTTTGAGGGGCTCTAGATGCCAGGAACTCCTCAGGTGCAAAGGAGGGGCTTCCTGCTCACAGGCGGCTTCACCCCTGGACAACCCCCTGCTCCCCAGGTGTCCCTGAGGCCTTGGGGCTGAGTAGCAAGGGAAGCAGCCCCACCTTCCACACCTGTCGAGCCTGGGGACAAAGCGAGGCTGAGTCGTACTTTCCGATAGCACACTAGAAGCACGCTCCTTTTCAACAGCCGAGGATACCGCGGAGGGTCTGCAGTCATCTGTGGACAGTGTTCCGAGCTCTCGTTCTCAGATGCCCCGGGGCCCTGCTCTCCTGATGGCGGCGACCTTGGATTCTCACGGGGGGCGTTTCCCGCATTCCCTCCCCACCGAGAGAGTTCGGAGAGTTCGTGAGGTTCTCATGGGTTAAATAAACATCCTTCCCAAACTGCCTGGGGCAGCCATGAGGACCAGAAACATGCGTGTAAGGGACTTGGGACAATGAAGAGAACAGGACCCGTGATGAGAGAGGGGTCCCGGCGCCGCCTGTGTGGTCACGACCTTGGCTGGACCTCGGCTCCAGCTAAATGGAGAAGGATCCGGAGGACCCGAGCGGGGAGCTTGCCCGGCCTCCCTCTGCTGCCTCGTAATCGCCATGCGTGGTTTTCTGTGGGGGTTGAAATGTGGTAACGCAGAGCCTGGGGTAGCAATTTCTCAAGCCGCCTTTTTAAAATCTTCTGAACGGTGACACCGCACAACGCATTTTTTTGTAGCCATTTGTGTGTTTTACGGTTGGGACGTTCTTTATCTGGATCTAGACGTGGCCCTGTGCCTTCCAGTGGGGGGTCCTGGGTCCCTTGGGTACCACACCCATGACCCCCGAGGGAAGCGTTGCAAACAGCCTCCCGCCACCCAGGCGGTGAGAGCCTGGCTCCTGGCAGGGCTCCCAGGGGCTGATTAGGAAGCACACATGGCGATGGAGACGGGACACGGGGCACCAGCAGGACCCGAAGCTCCAGGAGGGCGGGGGCTCCATGGAGACACAGAACCAGAAAGACACGCGGGACTGAGCTCGTCTGGGCCTGGGTCAAGGTTGGTCTTCATGACTCCTGGGACCCCAGCCCCCAGATGCGACGATTTCCTCAGAGACACCCGGTCTGAGTGTGTAAGTGCAAAGGCAGACGGTGGGATTTGTCCAGAGTTGGGCTTTTCTAGGTGAGTATAAAATGTCCAAGGATGGACCACTGCCAAGCTGGAAACGGTGGGGAATTAAAACTTGAAGGGTCTGGAGAGGAAAGCCCGGAGGGCTGTGATAACAACAGCTAATGTTTATGAAGCACTCACTTTTTTCTGCCGGACAGTTTCCCTACACTTCGTGTCATTCCCATCTTTACACGTCGTAACAATCCTATGAACTGCATTTCACAGGTGAGGAAGCTGAGAAGCAGAGGCCCCCCGCGTCCCATGGTCACGTACTAGTGAGTGGCCGCCTCAGCTGCTGTTTCTACGGCACAAACCATCCCCATAAAGACAGCCCACCTGTTGTTTCCCGCGCATCGGCGGGTCAGTGGGCGGTGTGACCTCCGCTGCCTGTGATGCCCAGGCTCTGCCCGCACAGCCTCTCATGCCTGGCCTGGCTGTTTCCCAGAGGTGCAAAGGTAGCAGACTAACCTACCTGTTCAGGAACCCCGGGCCCCGGGCTCTGACCTGGTTTGCCGCCGCTTCCCTGCACCTGCTGTACAAAGCAATGCCCAGAGCCCCCAGCACTGAAAGGGCCTCCAGGACAGGAGGCACGGGGAAAGGCCCCTGCAGGCTCTCAGCAGGGGCCACTGTGTCGGAGCCAGTGAGACACGGGGTAGGTGGTGGTCAGAGTGGGACGTGTCAGTGCCATTTTGATGTCAGGTTAAGAAATAGTGGAGTTCAAGGAGAGCGTTAAATGTTTTCTTCACTCATTTTTAGACTAAGGGAAGACTTAAAACTCCACGTGTTATACCCTCAAGGATGTAAGATACGTGAATGAAAAACGATTGAGATAATTTCCCCAACGTTGAGCCGGGATTTGTCCCCAGGGGACAGAACCCTGGACGATGGCCGTTCACATCTTTCTATGTGTGTGCGTCTTCCAAACGTTCCACTGTGAGAAGGCCCTAATTACACGTTGCAAAACGATGATTTAAGGGCAGCGTAACTGGGCTTTGCTTCCTGGGTGTGGAAATGTCTAGACTGTAAATACCCCGAACGTGACACATTCTGACCAAGTCCTCAGGGCAGGGCACGTGTGGTTCCAAGCCATCCACGACCACTCCTAGCTGGAGTCTGGGCCTCTGGGCTTGGTGCGGGGTGGGGGTGGGGGGTGGGGGTCTCTGTCTGAGGAGCCTGGATCTCCACGTGGTCTTCCTGGACTGCTGGAGGATCCAAGTCCAAGTATCACAATCCCACCTGAGTGCTTGGTCCAGGTGTGAGATTCATAATGCAGAAAGTTTTTAATAAGAAAGAAGATGTACTATCTTGAATACAAATTATAGACTACTTTACCAAAAGTAGCAAATGATGGGATGTCTATTTCTTATGTAAGGGCCCCCACCGTGCCTCCGACACTGTGCTCAGCCCTCAATGCCTTACCTGCCAGCGCACTTCCCGTCACAACAGCGCACAGTGAATTGTAACAACGGCAGCTGACGCCTGCGTCCTGGTCATCACCTGCCAGGTGCTCTTCTGGGTCC
Source organism: Orcinus orca (assembly GCF_937001465.1). NCBI lineage: Eukaryota > Metazoa > Chordata > Mammalia > Artiodactyla > Delphinidae > Orcinus > Orcinus orca. The sequence goes on from NC_064569.1 coordinate 101,860,337, forward strand.
TTTCCACGTTTTGACCCCTTTCAGCTTCAACCCCGACAGGTAGACGCTCCGCCTGCCTCTACTTCACTGAGGAGGAGATGGTGGCGCAGAAACCGCCGGGCTCCCGCGGGACAGGGAATCAGCGAGCTTCTGGACTGAACCACAAGCCTATTATTTAGCCTTTAACCCCGCGCTGTCTGTGAACCTGCAGGGAGACAGCAGGAGCTGAACCTGCACTCAGCGTCAGGGTGAGCGGGAGGGAAGGAGAGACGGTGGGGCTTGGAAGGGGAGAGAGCCGTGGAGGATGGAGACGGTCAGGGTGGTGGCAGCAACCGTGCTTACGGCACACGGCGCCCTGCCAGGCGGTGTGTTCACACTTCCTTATTCACATGCTCAAACCTCCTGACAATCCTTCGATTGCTAAGGCATGAGAAGATGTCCTCAGTGAAACAAGGACGAGAACACATGGAAAGCACTGAAAGGAGTGAAGATCTACCGCTGTGTGAGCCGAGTCCTAGGAGACGAGGAGCAGAGATCAGAGCAGGAAACTTAAAGAGGGGACGCCCAGGAATCTTCCAGAACTGATGGAAGGTGTCACCGTGAAAACTTAGAGAGGGGATGCCCAGGGATCTTGCAAAACTGATGGAAGGTGTCACCATGAAAACTTAAAGAGGGGACGCCCAGGGATCCTCCAGAACTGATGGAAGGTGTCACCGTGAAAACTTAAAGAGGGGACGCCCAGGGATCCTCCAGAACTGATGGAAGGTGTCACCGTGAAAACTTAAAGAGGGGACGCCCAGGGATCTTCCAAAACTGATGGAAGGTGTCACCCTGAAAATGTCAAAAGCTTCATGAAGGGCTTCCCTGGCGGTCCAGTGGTTAAGACTTTGCCTTCCAGTGCAAGGGGTGCAGGTTCGATTCCTGGTCGGGGAGCTACGATCCCACATGCCTCGTGGCCAAAAAAAACAAAATATAAAACAGAAAGCAATATTGTACCAAATTCAATAAAGACTTTAAAAGTGGTCCACATCAAAAAAAAATCTTAAAAAAAAAAAACTTCATGAACTCTAAGCAGGGGTCACCTGGGGCGGGGGTGTGGTTCTCATGGGGTGATGTCTAGACCACCTGGAGGTGGCGTGGTCCCCAGCACAGGGATGGGTCCCCAGCTCTGGGTGTGGAGGAGCCTGGGGTGTCCTGAGCCACAGCAGAAGGCAGGGCTCCACGGGGGAGATGAGAACAGAAGGAGATAGGGAGGGGGAGGGCAGGGGCTGGAACACCTGGCCTTGAAGGTCATGGTGAGGCGTGTGGATTTTACCCCAAGTACGTGGAGAATCCATGGGGGTAGGAGCGTGATCCACTTGTGTTGACAAACATCGGTCTGGTTGTTGTGTGAACACTGGGTATAAGGACGTGAGGACGGATTCGGGTTTCCTGGGAGACCCCTGTGGTCCGGCAGTGAGGGGATGGGGGCTTAGCCCGGGTTGGGAGGACAAGGGGCTTACAAGTGAATGGATTACAGGTATAACTGGAGAAAGAAATAGAACCCCTGCTTCCAGCTAAATATGCAGAAAGACAGCTCTTCCTGGGGCAGAACATCCAAGGGAAGAGAACCGTGTTGTGAGAAATCCAGGGCAAGAGCAAAGCAGCGGGAAGACAGATGCCTCAGGGCTGATTGACCCGCCGCAGGGAACCCAGACCTTGGAAGAACCGCGTGGGGAGAGGGGAGAGTTCCAGGAACAGAGAGGGGAGCGTGAGGGACACAGTCCACAAACCTTCCTAATCCTCCCAGCAGAGAAAAGCCTGGAGGAAAGGGGAGCAGAGGGGACGACCTGCATTTTCACCATTACTTAAAATATTCAAACTGTTCTGTCATATCCTTTCTGACTCCTTTAACCCATGAGTTATAGAAAAGAGTTCTGCTTAATTTTCAGGTGCCGTGGAGAATTTCTAATTTTCTGCTATTGACTTCCCATTTAAGTCCCCACTGGTCTGAGGATATGATCTGATTTCTATCCTTTGACCTTCATCTACCCTTGAGTGCCTCTACCCCTCTGACTTTAAACATTTCCACATGTTCAAAGTGCCCAGGACATGTGTAAGGACACATTTTAGCACGGAGATTGTGAAGGTTTCTTTTTGTTGTTGTTTGGACTTTTGAAACAATTCAGTCTTAAATACTTTCTGACTTTAACATTTTTAAATCTTGTTTAACAAAATGTTTATGTATCAAGATACCATTTCCCATAGAACTTGTTTATAAAACTTCATCATAGAAGTTTTTTATAAAACTTTCATCATAGAACTTGTTTATAAAACTTCATCTCTTGAAAAATCAGGAAAACTGAATTAAAATTAAATTAAATTAAAAAATTAAAATTCCTTTTAATATTAATCACAGCATTTATCCTGTGTTCACATGCTTTTTGACCAGCCTTAAGCATCCCACATGGACCTGAGAAGAATGCATATTCTGCGTTATTTGGGTACAATGTTTCTATAAATCTATTAGCTGCCATGGATGAGTCATGGTCCTGAGCTTTTCTGTATCTTCCTGGATTTTTTATTCTCCCTTTAGGAGTTACTGAGAGAGGAGTATGACAACCCCCATGTATAACGGTCAACTTGTTCACTCTTTCATGCGAATTTACAAGCTTGTAAATGCTTAAAAGCGTCATACTTCCTGTTGAATGCGCCCTTTCATCATAAAGAAATGTTCTTTTTCTCTCTGGTAATATGTCTAGTTTGTCTGATCTTCGTAAAGCCTCTGTTTTCTTTTGGTTTGGGCTTATGTGATATATATTTGTTTTTACTTTTGTATTATCAATTCTCAGATTTCCTCTGTCTTTATTTAAAATGCATCTCTCGTAAATAATTGTTGTTTTGTTACAACGTGATTTTCTTCTTTTAATTGCTGTCTTTTTTTTACCATTTGCAAATAATGTGAATACTGGTAACATATGTTTTTAGTGGAATACTTTCGTCATTTGTTTTCTACTTGTCCCCTCTATAACTTAATTCTTTATTCTCTCTATCTCTCTCTCTCTCCGTTCTTTAAACTTTTTTGCTTATTTAGGTTTTTTTAATGATTATCTATTTTCCTCAATGTTTCTCTTTTAAAAATTTTCTATACTCTTGTTTTCCACTTTTTGCACTTTTAAGTCTGAAATTACTCCAAAATAAAGTTTTAAATAATAAAGTTTAAGGGCTTCCCTGGGGGCGCAGTGGTTGAGAGTCCGCCTACCGACGCAGGGGACGCGGGTTCGTGCCCCGGTCGGGGAGGATCCCACATGCCGCGGAGCGGCTGGTCCCGTGAGCCACGGCCGCTGAGCCTGCGCGTCCGGAGCCTGTGCTCCGCAACGGGAGAGGCCACAACAGTGAGACGCCCGCGTACCGCAAAAAATAAAAATAAAAATAAAATTTTAAACAATAAAGTTTAAAAATCCCCCTCTAATTTTAGCATTCATTCATCATCCTTACCCAAACCAGTAATTTCTCTGGTGTTTGTGCTACCGAGTCCAAGCAAATCCTGCTGGCCACTCCCGCCACAGCCCCGGAACCCGCCATTCCACTGGGAAAGATATTTTAATACAAATATTTTCATCAAAATTATGCCAATTCCAATGAGCATCCATGGAGTCTGAATTTTCAAAATTCTATTGAATCAATTTAATTCTTTCATCAAATTGCAATACTTGGGCAGACAAGGTATTCCCCACATACTCACTTGCGTTTTAATTTTATTGAGTTATTTTCACTGGGATCACATATTTGACATTTTTCAAAAAGGTATGAATAATAGTTCTTCCCACCATGTCAATTTTACTAATTACAGTTTTTGCCTTCAGGGATTTTTGAGGGAACTGTATCAATAAAGTGCACCCTGAAGGTGCTCAATTATACGTCCCACTCCTCTTTCAAGCATAATTCACTCCTCCTCCAACCTTTAACTGGTGCGCACTGTCACTTAATCTTAGCAAAACCGACGACCGGTGTTGACGTCTCAGCTGATCTCCTGCCCCTGCCAAACGTCTCCCCAGCTTTGCTGCAGGTCCCTGAGCCCCTGACAAGCCATGTCCTCCCCTCCTACCTCTGCCTACCTGACTCCGCCTGGGCTTCTGCGTGTGGGCTCCCCAAACCCACAGTGTATGTTCCCTCGTCTCTGCTGTACTCGGAACATCTCCTATTTCTGGTTCAGTTTCTTATCATCGTGAAACATCACAACTCTAACATTTGTTCACAGCCTTCTCCAAGCCAGATACTGAGACCTTGTGTTTTTCCTTTTAATTCTCCCACCATCATATGAGTCACACAGTATTTTTCACCCGTTTTTCTGGAATATACACAAATGTACATAAATATTTATGTACAGGCACCTCAGGGATATTGTGTGTTCAGTTCCAGACCAGCACAATAAAGTGAATCTTGCAACAAAGCAAGTCACACAAAGTGTTTGGTTTCTCAGTGCATATAAGGTTGAGTTTACACTATACTGTAGTCTATTAAGTGTGCAATAGTTCTGTGTCTAAAAAATATGCACAGACCTTAATTAAAACCACTTTATTGCTAAGAAATGCTAACCATCAGCTGAGCCTTCAGTGAGTCAATCTTCTTACAACGGAAACATCGAAGATCACTGCCCACAGTCACTGTAACAAATGTAACAATAACAGAAAAGTTTAAATATGACAAGAATTACCAAGATGTGACATAGAGACAAGAAGTGAGCAAATGCTGTTGGAATAACAGCACCAAGAGGCTTGCTCAGCACAGGGTTACCACAAACCTTCAATCTGTAAACAATGCAATATAAGCAAAGTACGATAAAATGAGGTGCGCCTGTGTATTATTTATATAAGTACATACAATATATTACATTATATTATATATTATATTACAGCATAGTATAGTATGTATATTATACAAAATAAAACATAATGTTATATATACTATACATTATGTAGATTATTGTATGTGATAGATAATAATACATACTTTCATATAATATACACATTTGCGTAATATGTATTTTATAATATATCAAATATTATATATGAAATGTATAATAACTATATATTATTTAGATTTTAGATATATAAATATAAACTAGAAGAGACTTGCGCAGGGTGTGGCCAGCACAGACCTCAGGGCTGTAAGCCCATCCGCTGCGCAGTTGCCAGCCCTACATCCTAATGGCAGCCTCGGCTGCTGCCCTAGATGGACGGAGGGCTCGGAGGGCAGGTACCGGTCTGCTTCTCATCCCTGTGGCCCCACTATGAACGGGCTGCTGGTAGATAGTAGGTGCTCAGCATCTGTTTCTTGACTGACCAGAGGGGAACTGTGTTTTGTGTTGTCAGATAAATAATTGAATTCAATGGGTCTTGCTTTGTCAAAATTAGAAGGACATTATTTTAAATCATGGTCTTAAAGATGGATTATTCGTGGTACTGGGTCACTAGTGAAGCATTTGGGTTGAGGGAGGAAACTCTCCTTAATACAAATTAAATTCCAGAAGGTTAATGACTTCATTATAAAAAAGATGCAAAATAAAATAGAGAATAGTTTTGTCGGGAAGGTATTTTTTTATTTTTAAAAGCACTTAACGCAGACAAAAAAAGAAAGATTTGGCTCCATAGTAGTGTTCAAGGGAAGCACAGATACATAATTATATAACTGCAAGCTGTAATAACTCATTGCATCATATCTGCCAGACAAAAAATTAGTATCTATAAAATATGAAATTTCCTCAAAGTCAACACAGAGCCTCAATTGAGAAAAAAATTGTCCAATGCGCTAAAAAGACAAAAAGAAGGAGGAGGAGGAGGGGAAGGAGAAGAAACAGTGAATAAACAAGAAATTCAACCTCAATAGAATTAAATGAAGAAAAATGGAATAATAATAAACTGTTATTTGTGAAGTCGGTCGCAAACATTGGAAATATTGCTAACGCTCAGTGTTGACGAGGCCCTGGGGGGCAGCAGCCCCACCTAGTGGAAGGACCTTCTGGAGAGCAGTTTATCACATTTACCAACATTTAAATTTGTGCTCATGGTAAGCTGGCATCTTCCAACATCCACGGAAAAACATTTGCAGGAATATTCATGGCAGCCCCGTGCACTATGGGGAAACTGGGGACACCATGAATGACCACCTGTTGCACGAACACAGGAAAGGATGGATGGCGTCAGGTGGACCCACGACCTGCCCGTGTCCACAGGAGATGCCGTGTGCTCCTGCTTAGGGGAAGCAGGACACTGTCCGGGTGTAGACTGGCCCAGATGATGCTCAGACACCTGCCTTTCACACTGGATTGTGATCCCAGAGGAAGGATACAGGCCCCACGGTGGCTGCAGCCTCAGCGATTTATCAGAAATGTGCATTCGTGATTTCAAGGATCTGGTCAACTCTCCTCAGCAGGGTGGCAGTTGTCCGTGTGCGGGTTCTGGTTCTCCTGCCCCAGCTGGAACCCGAGCTCAGATGCTCAGGTCACGTGGGAGTCTGGCACGCTGTCTGTCATTGTACCTTCTGTGTGTCCTCATCTGGGAAATGGGAGTGAACTGTCAGCTCGGGCTGCATAACAAACACCGGGCGGTGTGGCTTAAAGAACAGACACTTACTGTCTCACATCTTGGAAGCTGCAATCCAAGATCCAGGTGTCTCAGGGCTGGCCCCTCCTGAGGCCTCTCCTGGGCATGTAGACGCCATCTTCTCCCCCTGTCCTCACGTGGTCATCCCCCCATGTGAGTCCGTGCCCTGCTCTCCTCTTCCTATAAGGACAACAGACCTATTGGATCAGGGTCCCACACTGGTGACCTCATTTCACCTAATAATCTCTGTAAAGATGCTGCGTCCACATACAGTGACATTCTGTGGTCCTGGGGTTAGGGCTTCAACATATGAATTTGGGGGGGATGCAGTTCAGCCGTAGCATGGCGACCTGCTTCACAGTGTGGCCAAGAGCCCCGAGTGAGTGAATATTTGCAATCCATGTAATAACAGGCTCGGGGGAGCTGCGGTCCACTGACCTGCGTCAGGCTCAGCCGCCAGGCCTCCGCCAGGCCTCCTGAAGACCCTGAGCTTCCTGGTGAGATGACATTACAGTCATTAAGGGAGGTTTAGTGATAATAACAATAATAGTGAGCTGCTCAGAGGCATCAGAGCAGCGTTCAAACCTACACCTGCTGCCAACACCCTCTCTGAACTGCCTTCCAAGCTAAAATGGCACAGAATTATTGAGAAGACATTTCACAAGAATCTCATCTAAATATGTAACAGGAAGGAGTGTTGGTGATTAAAGCTGGTAAGGATGGGGGACAGCGTGGTCCCCAGCGAGGGTTGTCTGCACCCTCAGCAAACCTGTGCATCAGTTGTCGTCTGGAGCTAGGAGCTCAGCCTCAGGGGCCTGGGGGTCGTCGGGGGTCCGTGTCCCCCACCCTCCAGAGCAGCAAAGTCAGAGGGCTCTGCTCCAATCGCTGTGGTTCTAGGAAGTGAGGGGCTCAAGCTCCGTTACCTGCAATCCTGTCTGCTTCACTCCCGCGTCAGGAATGAAGTTAGTGGAACCGCAGAGAGCACGTTGCAGCCCCCCACCAAGTTCTGGTCACAGTACTTGTTGCTGAACCTCAAAGCTTTCAGGAAATCGCTTTCATCTCATGCGTGAGGAGCTCCCGGCTGATTGATGGCAGCCACGGACCCTTCCCGCACCCACGGAGTGGCACTAATTTGCAAACTAAAACAACATTAGCAAACCGTTAATGGGCCTTGAAACAGCAGTGCGGCCGTGATCACGCTCAGAACGACAGCTGCATACCTGCGTTCCCACGCGGCGGCAAGAGTCGAGGATGCTAAACCCTGCCCCGCGGGAGACCAGCTGCACCGTGGCGACAGAGCTCCTCGGGACGCTCGAGGCCGGCACCCAGGGTCCTGGGCTGTGGCTGGGATTGGACCTGCACGTGGGGCAGAGCCGGGTAACTGCCGGCCACCTCCTGTCACAGCCAAAGCGCCACGTGTGCCGGGTTCCTGGCCAGGCGGGGCTCGCTCTGCTGGGAAACGACCCCATGGCCCCTGCTGCTCTGCGCATCCTGGACAGGTGGTTCCCAGGTGCAGCCAAAGCCTGAGATGCTAAACAGGCTGTCGGGGTCTGGAGGGGACCTGGCATCCCTGCACCAACGGAAGATGAGAAGGGCTGTCTTGTCAGGGAACCACAGGGTTGGGTGGCAGAAGGTGTCACAGTGGAAGACCTCGCAGGTTTGAAAATACAACATTTAGGGCCAGTGAGAGCAGGTTTCAGGTCTAGAGTAAGCTGATGACTTTGACAGGAAGGTCAAAGAACCTGCGAGGTGTGGCTGTAATGTCCAGGAGAGGTTACTGTAACAAGTGACTAGACAGTATTTGGGGACACAAGTGTCTGCCTGTCTGAGCTGCGTGGCTTCTGTACCAACGTCGCTATTGCTCAAGAATATTGAGAACTCCAGGCAAGGGCCATCTTCAGTCTGGTCATTTTGCAGCCAAAACGCCACGGGTCCCACAGGGATCCTGCCTGCTCAGCATTGGGAAGGAAGCGCTTCCAAAACATCCCACCCCGGACACGCTCAGAGGGACCGGCCAGGCTCTGCAAACGAACATCAGTGAGGCGTCGCAAATATGTCCAGGATGGGTTTAGGAAGCATTGCATCCCCAGAAACCCCAATGTGAAGGGAGGCCATCAGCCATTGCTTTCTGTGTGCGTGTGTGCATACGCGCGTGTGCGTGTGCACGTGTAGGCAAGTGGTGCATAGGAGAAGAAAGAAAGAACACGCTGATTTTCAAGAACGCGCAGTCCAGTCCATCCCAGGAGCTCAGAATCGGGCAGGCTCTCCATCCATGTGGAGAAATTCCGTTTCTAGACTCTAACGAGCACGTCTCCTGAAAGCTCCCTGGGGTCGCCAGCCACCTCTCAAGGCCCCGCTCTGCACTGGGACCACACCCCACCTATCACCCGTTCTTCCTCCAGTGGCTCCGAGATGACTTCTGACGGACCTAATCCCAAAGCTTCATTTTTTTCTTTGAAAACGTTTATCCAGGGCTGCTCAGGGCCAGCCCTCGTCACGGTCAGCAGTGGACGAGGCAGGGACCTGTCCTCAAGGGGCTTCATCCAGTGAGCACGAGGCCGTAAGAGAGAATAAACTCATTAATATGTTACATCATCCTGTTTTTAATTAAAAGCCTGATCATTGCATTCTAATTACTTTTCCAAAAGAAAAGTCAGCAAGAATTTCAAGATCGATAACCTGAGAAGTACATGTAATTCAAATGAAAGCTTAATTCTCCTTATTCAGAATTCAGTGAATTTAGACAATGGCGAAGCCGTTACAATTTGCTGTATAAAGACATATTACACGTTTAAAATGTAAAATAAATGCAGAAGCAGAAGTTGGCCAAGATCACGAGAAATCATCTTTGCTGACAGTCGACATTACAGATCGCTGTTACTTATTGTCGTGGATTAAGAACCCCAAACTCCCGTGCCAGGCAGGCCCTCAGCGTCCTATGTTCATTCATTCACTCATGGACTCAATGTGATTTCATTTGGCATTGTGACCGACCAGCACATGTAGGGTTTGAGGATGGGGGCGTTGATGATGCTTCTGCAAACCAGCCACAGGGGTGAGCTCAGAGCCTGGTGCCAAGAAGTGGGATGGAAACGCAGGTGTCAGCCCATCTGTGCCCACCACACTCTCCTAGAGCAAGAGGTACCATCAATACAGTTAAGACAACTTTACAAGAGGAAAGTTCTAAGTTATTCCATCCCACAGAGAACATTATTTTTTTTTCCCTTTAAGGACTCGGAGAGTAATGGGAATTGCCAAGGAAGGGGGGTCAGAAAGTCAGGCTGGACGGAGCAGGGCAGTGACCTGGCGCGGGTGGCCCCCCGAGGGCAGCTCAGCGGTCAGGAGAGCATCTCAGGTCAACCGTGACTCCAGAAGTGGACGGACCAGCGTGATCTTTGGAGAAAGTCACTCTCAAAGTGACCTTCATGATTTCCAGCAATTAAAGCCTCCCCAAAATGAGCTCACATCCAAAAATCGCCAAACACACAAGGGAAGCTCTTGCACGAATGAGTCAGCGGTGACGTAACAATGGGGACCTTATCCCCACATGGCCCTAACATGGGAAAACGTAAACTGTAGAACATAAATTAACCATCTGTAAAAGAGATAAAACTGAAATTACCAAAAAAAAAAACCAGAAAGAAACAAGAGGTCATGAGTAATGAATTGGCAGAAATAGAAAAAAATTACCTCCTCGAAATGGAAATTAGAATTGTTGACATAGAATTCAGGCGATGGGCACACAGCTGAAGAGAGAATAACCGATAAGCTAGGAGACGCATCTGAACAAACTACCTAAATGGGTCATAAATGAAGAAGGTAGAGCTTCCCTCTCATTAAGGGCACACACCGGGCAAAGAGCACATACCAACAAAGGTCAAAGAATACGTGTGACAGTCAGTTACATCAGAAGTCAGCCATAAACAGATGAATTGTTTAAACTCACATGTTTGGAAATTGATCGACGCATTCCTATATGGGAATTAGAAGATACTTAAAAGTGAAGGATAGTCAACGTACCACATTAGCAAGACGGGTGAGATTCAGAAAAAGAGGTAGTTTGAGAAAAGGTATAGAATTTAAACCTAGGATGTAGAAACCTAAAATATAGAAAACCAAAAGGTAGAGTCCATAAGAAATGCTGAATATAAATGAACCTGGACCCCCCTTCCTCTGTGAGTGGTCAGCTAAGGGCAGGGCCCTCTGCCCTGAGCCCAGCGGGACGCAGGGCTGGGATGTCCCCTGCTAGGGCTTATGGTTCAGGAGATGGAATCAAGTGCCCCTGGCAGAAGTCAGAGTTCACGTTGACACGTAGCCCATTCCGGGATCTTTCTGGGTATGGATGCATCCGTGTTACAATGGGAGCACAGCCAGCACCCCAGTTTTCGGCCAGTGTCCTGCTTGTAAACAAGCCTAGTTTGGACGTAGCAACAGAGCCACCAAGGTGATGGGTGGCGACCCAGGCTGGCTTGTATGCTCTCCTCACCTACTGCTGGTTACGGTTATGGTGGCGATGGTTTGCTGCCATCCACACTCTCTAACCCACCCCTGGAGTCAAACGATATTAAAGACCCCAAGTACTTAAGTACTTTGGGGGGGGTTAGATCCATTGAATCGAATGAGCCAATTCTAAAAATGAATTATTTAAGAATATTATTTTTAGCTTTTGAGTCATTTTTTAAACGGGTCTTTAAAAATGTGTTCCAGTTGACATTCCTATACATTGCGTATAAATACATCTTTTCTCAACTTGCTGACATTAGGGAAACGATTTTTTTTAAGTCTTTGCATAACATAAGCAAAAGGAAAAAAATGTGGAAGTTGGCTTTTTAATTAAGAACACCTGATTTTATAAAACGTGTATTAAAAATGTTTCGTCTTTGTGTATTTGTTCTTTTGTACAGTTGGACTGCTTTCCTAATAGTCTCAAGAAAAAGATAAAATCATCAGAAACATTGAAAAACTCCTTCTGAGGCTTTGGAAGTAGGGTTTTCCAGCTTCTGAGCTGATGGAAAGCCCCCCAGACCCACTTTATCCTGAGGACCATCGACTTTCCCACAGAAGCAGAACGAGTTCCTTTTCTCTTGTCTTCTTGGGAAAAATAAATTCAGTCTAAGCTTTCATTTCCTCCAGGAAAAGGGGGTGAAAATAGAGTATCTGGGTCTCCTGCTTTCCTCTCTCTTCCTGAGACCTCGGTTCCTGTTGTTTAGCTATTTTATATCTAGTAGTTTGCAGCTGCTAATCCCAAACTCCTAATCTATCCGCCACCACCTTCCCCCTTTGGTAACCATAAGTTCATTTCCTAAGTCTGTAAGTCTGTTTCCGTTTTGTAAATTTCATTTACATCATTTTTCCAGATTCCACATATAAGTGATATCATATGATATTTGTTTTTCTCTGTCTGGCTTACTTCATTTAGTATGGTCATCTCTAGGTCCATCCATGTTGCTGCAAATGGCATTATTTCGTTCTTTTTTATGGCTGAGTAGTATTCTGTTGTATATATGCACCACATCTTCTTTATCCATTCATCTGTCGATGGACATTTAGGTTGTTTCCATGTCTTGGCTAGTGTAAATAGTGCTGCTATGAATACTGGGGTGCGTGTATCTTTTTGAATTAGAGTTTTTGTCATTTCCAGATATATACCCAGGAGTGGGATTGCTGGGTCATAGGATAGCTCTATTTTTAGTGTTTTAAGGAACCTCCATACTGTTCTCCACAGAGGCTGCACCAACTTACATTCCTGCCAACAGTGTAGGAGGGTTCCCTCTTCTCCACAGCCACAGAAAGGTTTTTTAAGCAATGGATGTTGGATTTTATCAGATGATCTTTCTGTATCTAGTGAGAGATCATACCATTTTTCTTTCTTAGTTATGGCAAATTCCATTCATTGATTTTTTTTTAAGAATTTACCAGCAAAATTTTGTGAAACTGCTTGAACCTACTTGAGGAAGATTTCTCATTTGTTTCTCGACGGGTCGAGAGCTCTGCAGACCTTGAACTTCTTCTAGGGTCATGTTTTCCCTTCTTAGACATTTATCATTTTTATCAACACTTTCACACATTCTTTTTCTATTGTTCTATTGGTCGTTTTCTTTATCATCAGCTCACACCTGATTATTTCCTTCTGCTCCTGCTAAGTTTAAGTCACTTTCTTTTTATAACTGCTCATGGTGAAAACCTAGATTACAGAAAACATTGCTCATTTTCCAGTATAAGCGTAGAGTGATCGGACGTCCTCTAATCCCTGATTTATCTGCATACACACATTTTCACTTTGTCTTCATTTTCAAGCATAAAATACTTTTCATTTTCCCTGTGGCCCTGCTCATTTTCTTCAGTCTCTGTTCTCCAGCGAGATCGTTTCTGTCGATTGAAAGTTCACTGACCTTTCCTTCTGCCACCCCTAATCTGCTGCAGAGCGCCAACACTGATACCGTTTTTTCCCTAGTTTTTGTACATTTTGGTTCCCACTTGGTTGTCTTTTATAGTTTGCTTTGCTGAAGCTGGGTTGAGTCTTCAAGAGGGGAGGCTAGCCCACTAATTACCCCGCAGAACTGCCCGCAGGCGAGGGTCGGGGGCCTGTGAGGCTGAGGATGGGGGGGGAGCACACCGCCTCATTTGAATGAGCGAGGGATTGAATGAAGAACAGAAAGACAGAGAGGACGGGGGAGACCAAGGATGGAGACAGGAGACATGTGCCTCCCCCCTTCTTCCCACCCAGGTTTTGGGTCCACTGTGGTCCAGGGCCCAGACAGCAGGAGAAGGTATGCTGAACGGGTGGGCATCTGGAGGACGCCCAGTCCAGGCCTGGTTTCTGGGCGTGTGGCAAGAGTGAACGAATCTCCCGGAGAAGCATGAACCGCAGGCCAGGGGGGATGCTGGGCTCAGGGCTGCATGGGGGGCAACCCCTCCCTTTACCAGGAGGAGAGCCGCTGTGGAACACATTTTAAATGAGGCTGTTTATCAAAGGAGGGAAAGAGAAACTAATTCCATGACATGAAAGATGTTCCCTTCCCCGGTTACTAGACGGAGGGTCCTCTCCAAGCAGCAGGATGACAACCCGATGCACACGCACGATTTTGCACATGAAATAACACGCGGACGGCTCACCGCTTGGCCTGTTTCACAGCCAGAATCAAATGACATGATGTGCCTTTTGTCTTTAACCGGCTTTCTTGGAAGAAGTTGGCTGATTTGGGGGCAAAGAGAAAGGAGTCAACAACCTGGGAGGCCGGGACTAGATGGGGCGCAACCCATGCTGGGGGAGGGCAGGTGGTCGGGCTGTCAGACTGCAGCCACCAAGCTCCCGGGCCGTTTGTGTGGCCTCTGGACCACAGAACCCAAGGAAATGTCCTCGCCAAGGATAGCAGCACAGCAGCTGCGGCTGGAACCCCCCAGCTCCCTGGACCTGGATTTCGACAGACGTGGACCGCCAGAGCTGGTTAGTGCAGGGGCCATGTAAGCCCCCCGGGGCAGCGGTGGGCGAGCAGAGCTGCAGTCTAACGCCCATCAGGCCAGCCCGTGCCCTTGCACCCAGCTCGTCTCCCCACAGCCTGGTGGTGCCCGCCTGTCGGAGAGGTTCTGTAAAACCCCGATTCACAAAGTAGGCTGAACACCTGACCGGCCGTGATTAAAGCCACCCGTCCCTGCCTTGCGCCTCCTTCCACAAGTGGGTGTGACAGTCCAGTCACCAGAGCGAGAGGCCTCGGTTTCCCCATCACTCAAGCCAAGGGCTCAAGTCCCTTTGAAATGCTAATTCTCTGATTAATTACGCTTTCCACTTCTCCGGCCGTTTTTTATATGTTTATCCTCAAACTTCAAGAGGTTTTGCTCTGATAGAATGATAGCGGCAGCTACCCCAAGGCCCAGAGTGAAATCACCCCGGAAGTGCGAGGAGGCTGCACCAGAGGACACCCCATCCATGGTCCATGGCCACGCTGTCCCGCGAACGGACAGCCAGACTTGGAACCCTGAGAAAGGGCCCTCGCGGAGGGGGTGCGGAGTCGTCACCCCATGGAGGACAAGCCAGGGCCAGGGCCAAAGCCAGGACCACCAGGCAGGAAGCCAGCACATGTGGTCCAGCCGGGGCTGGTGTCTCCCTTCCTGGGAGCAGAAGCTACTTCTCCCCAGACGGTCCTCGCCAAACGAGCCCCATTTATAACAGGCCTGTTTACGATGCTTTTGTCTATGTGGTCATCAGCGCACCAGCGATTCCTTCCTTACCCTCTGCCCACGTCCAGGGGCCCCGTGACCGTGGTTCTCCAGCCACTCACGTCACCTCTAGCACAAAGGCCCCTGTCTGACTCTGACTTTCCTCAACTAGTAAAATAAAAAGCTCTTAACGTACTTTCGTTTTAAAGTTACAAATCAAAATAACGTAAAGGCTTTGTAACGAAAACCGGGGGATGGCGCTGGACGGACGTGGGGTCCCTGGTAGTAGCCGTGGGACCCGCTCTCAGGGGAGCCCCAGCCTCAGCCCCGAGGCCGCCTTGTCGTTTCCATTTCAGCACGTCACCTTGACATCACCCCAACCACCCGCCATCCTCTGCCAAAGAGAGAAATGAGACGTGTGACATGAGAACTTGGCCTGGGGATTTACGACTCTGCTGTAGGAAAATCAGCTTATTTTACACGCACAATAAAAATGCAAATTAAATTATAAATGAATCAGAAAAAAGATCCCATCTTTCCAAAGCATCACCCCGGTTGCACTTCCCCCGAATGCCTCCCAAGACCTCCCCTAAAAATGCCTTTAGGTCTGTGAATGTCCTAACGGCTCTCCTCCATCAGGAGAGATAACAGCATGTTATCCGTCAACAGAAAGACGTTTGTGCCTTTTGGCTACAATTGAGATCGAGGTTGGATTTGCACTTCACTTTAATTACTAATAGATTCATCCAGATCTAAAAGACCATCCGTAATTAGCATTGTGTTGATTGATTTGTTGCAAAGAAATGACCCGATTATGTTCTTAGTAATCAGTTTATAGCTAAGTGGCTTCCTTTCATTAAAATATAAAGAGACATCCCTAAAAAGTGGCCAAGGTGTGTGGGATCATACGTCAAAGTCTCCATTACTTGTCACGAGCGGGCCTCTTTGATTTTCATGGAAATCTAATTATTCAGTGAATTAAGGGATTTGACCTCCACGGGAAGGCTGGGGGGTGACTCCCAGACATTGATCTGGGGGGGGAGGCATGGCAGCCAGGGCTGATGCATCGTTGGCAAAAACAGCTGCGTCAGTAGACAATAATTACAGACCCCCCACGCAGCTCAACAACGGCAAAATATTGAGAGACTGCAATTAAATCCTTGGCAGTGACAATGCCTAATTAGGTGTAATCCTTCTTACTCCCGATCAAAACAAAACAAAACAATTCCCAGAGAAGCAAGACCTGAAAGGGGGGACATTCGTATTTTTAGCAAATTTCAGCTGCCGGCCGGAGCACCCGGCCTCCACGTCTGCATGACCACAAGGGTCTGCACTGAAAATGCTCAGTTATTATCACCCGTGGGCTTCAAAACCACCCCAGGGGTTACCTCAAGCCCAGGACAAGTGAACCTACGTGCAGATGAGGGTCTTCTTGCAGAGCTCGCTCCCCTCCACCAGCACCACCCCGGGGAGGGCCTCGGCTGCTCCCAGACCTGGGTCTGCCTATCCTGAGGCGCAGCTCAGTCTGTGGCTCGTGTCCACGTGGCCTTGGGACCCTGCAGCGCTTCCTCCGAGCGATGCTTTGACATTGCGTATTTTCAGCAGGGGTTCCTTGTTATCCCTCCTGGCTGCTCCTGGTTTCCAGAGAAGCAATAAACCTCCCTTCTGTGATGCACAAAGTGTAAGCAGACCCTCTCCTGCAGCTGATGACATGGGGCACCCGGGGCCTTCGCGGTGGCCACTGCTACCCCCCGAGCACACCATGACTCTTGCTCTATGAGCTGCAATGCCGCCTGTCCCAGGTGTGCACAGCGTCTGGACGACACCAGAAGAAAGACACCTCCACTCAATCCACAGGGCCGGGGCTGCGGCCCTGATCTGCTTCCAGGGCGGCCGTGCCTCGGGCTGGGAGGCTTAAAGCATAGAGATTTCTGGGGACCAGGTGCGGACAGGGCTGGCTCCTTGGGAAGGCTCTGGCGTTGCCGCCGTCCTCGGCATCCTGCGCTCGCGGCCGCATCACCCCCACCTCTGCCTCTGTGTTCACGTGTCCTCTTCCTCCCCGAGTGTCCCTGCCCTGTGACACCAGTCTCTGGATCTAGGGCCCACCCTCATCCCAGGTGAAGTTGTCTGGAGATCCTCAACTTGATCACGTCTGCAAAGACCCTTTTCCAAATAAGTGACAGCCACAGGTTCCCGGGTGAGGAGGTGGACGTATCTTCTGGGAGCCACCAGCCCCCAAGCGCGCATTGCAGCCAGGCCGGCCCTGAGCGCCGAGTCAGCAGGGAGAACCCTACTGAGGGCAGGGGAGCTGGGAGAGCCCCCGACGAGGTAGGCAGAGGCCTGGCAGAGGGAGCCAGGTGAGGAAACAGCCGCACACAGGAAGAGAGGCCCCTGCCAAGGAACAGCGAGAAAGTCTGCCCAGAGCCTCCTGCTATGGGGGAAGGAGCTCCCGGGATGGTGCCGTCGGCCCTAACCGGGGGCTGGGATGAGAGTGGCACGTGATGGCAGCCGTACTGGAGCCAGGAGGTTGGTCAGGTGCTGGCAGGCTGAGGACCGAGTGGGAGGTTCATGGACGGTCACTGCAGCCTCATTCCAGTCACCTGGGTGCAGGACAGCAGGAAACATCTCAGGCCTGGGTTTGGGGGGATGAGACCTGAAGGTATTAATATTAGGGGGGTGGGCGGGGGGGCACTGAAAGGACAGTGGGAAGCGGGGTTCAGCCTGTGGGGAGGGAGGTGAAGCGCGGCGGGGGAGATCTTAGCTCTTCCACCCCAGGGAGTGGGCGTGGCTCCCGGGCGCCTCCAGCCCCGCCTCTGGCCTAGACTCCTAACTGGAAGCTCTTGACTCTCCTGTCCTCGCAGTTTGCTGGTGAGCACGTTCCAATCTAGGAAGGGCCGTCGTGGGTTCAAAGTATCCCCCTGAGCCTCCGGGGGCTCCGTCCTCACGGGTCCCCCACCCTCTTGTCATCCAGGAGGATGTGACCCCTGTTACCAAACAAACAGCACAGATTCAGCGATTAAGGCTAGAAGTGCTTTATTTTCAGCTCTGACCATCCGAGTCCTGCTGGCCGAGATCTCCCGTGATTGCCATCCACTCCTTTCCCTTTGGTTTGGGGAGGGACCTGGAGCGGGGGCGGGGGACCCCCTGCCCTCCTTCTGCATCGTCTGAGGCTGTCCCCGCGTGGTTCTCAGGCCACCGCCCTGAGCACAGAGGGCTTGGCCAGGGTCTTGTCTCAGGACCCCGACACATATGAAGGGTCAAGCAGGTCCCAGGATTCGCGGGGTGTTTGCAGACCACCCGCGGCTGACCACCAGCTGAGATGGGGAGTCTGTACTGGAGAAGGACGGAGGTTACACGTGGGGACCGTGTCCTCGGGCTGGCCTTGAAGGGAGGTGCCGGGAGCAAAGGCTGCCCCTTCTGCACTCGCTCTGCTCCCTTTACTGCCCGTGATCCGCATGTGCAGTTTTGCATGTAGTGGGCAGGAGGCCGTCAGACATCAGCCCTGCGTTAGGCACGAGGCAGCTGACAGGCAGGGAGAAGACCGGGGCCCTCTGAGCGCTTGGGCAGAGAGAGATTCGCCCGCGGACGGAGCAGTGGGACCGGCTGGTGTCAGTGGACTCGCGCTCGCTCCTGTGCAGCGGGTTCTGACTGGCCCCGCGGGGTCCGCGTTCTGAGCCCGGGGCCAAGTGCAGCCGCAGCCCGTCACCGGCTTCCTGGAAGAGGAGGCTGGGGCTGATCCCAACTGGGATCCCACAGGACGGTGAGGGACAGTGTCCTGGAGCCGCGGGACTGCTGTGCACACCCCACAGGCCTCAACCCCTGCGGAGCCGAGGGAACAGGGACCCTCTGTACCCCCGAGGACGCTCATCCACCCTCACGGCACAAAGCCTGGTATCAGTGGAGCCAGAAATACACCCCCAGGCTCCTGGCGAGTCACACAGAAGTGTGCTCTACGCGGAGGTCTTTGGGGACTAGAGCAGCGCAGGGGGTCGGGGAGAGACCTTGGTTCGCTGTGTGAGGCCTCGGCGGGCATCATCTCAGGGCACCTCCTGGCAACCCCTGTGTCTTTTCATCCCTTTATTTTTGGGGGCTGCACTGCACAGCTTGTGGGATCTTAGTTCCCTGACCAGGGATTGAACCCACACCCTCAGCAGTGAAAGTGCAGAGTCCTAACCACTGGACCACCAGGGAATTCCCTCCCATCTTTCAGACGACAAAGTTGACGTCCACAGATGTATTCAGGTTAAAAGACCATACAGCAGCCTTGCCCGAGGGCAGCTGGCACCGCCCCTGGGCTGCCCATGGACTCTGCACCCCCCGTGGCTGCAAGGAAGACCCCACGTCCTCTGCGAGCTCAGCGTCCATCATCTGCTGACAGCTGTCCGCTCTGACAGGGAAAAAGCCAGTTAAGGCTCCGCCCAGGCTGGACTTCACCACACCCCAGCCGCCCTGGGAGAAAGGAGCCTGGAAGGCACGGGAGCAGGGGCTGTCCTTCCCGCCACCATGTGTAGCCAGCTCTGCAGACCTTCCAGGTGTCACACCCAGGGAGCACTGCAGCTCGTGGAGATTCCAGGGATTCTCTGAGCACCTGCCGTGCACAGGGGGCCCCCCTCGACAGACACGTGAGGACCCGGATGCTGACAGGGCCACGGTGGGAAACCCGCCCTGAGCGGAGAACAGTCTGCCGAGCGGTCCCAGTGCCCCGCTCAGAGCCGACCTGATCAGCCCTACTGCGCGTCCAGGGCTGCGGAGGTGCTGCAGACCAGCTAGGCTGGGCCCACGTGCCCCCAAGACCTCGTCCTCCTCAAAAGGCCTGTCCTGGGGCAGTGCCCCTGATGTGATGGTACCCTGGGGAAAGGCCTGGGGGCGGGAGCACGGGGCACCCTCTAAATGATCCCCAGACTCTCGTCTACCCTGTGCTGCTATCTCCCCCCTCCCGCTGCCGGTGAAATACAGCCCCCTACCCAGAACCCCACCTGCAGGGGCTCTGCTCCCCCTCTACCCAGCCCCCCGGAGCACTTGGCTCTGGGGCGCCCCCTATCCCATGAAACATCTTCCACCCCCTCCCCAAGGCCCTCCCCACTGCAACCCCCAATGAGCCAGACCAGGTCCACCCAGACCAGCCTTCGCTCTGGAGACGTGTGCTGAGACGGGGCTGTCACCCTGCCCTGCTCTGGGGTCACATCTGGTCCTGGCCTGGCCACTGCCCTGCCCTGACTCTCCTTCTGTCCCAGACATGGCCGCTGGCCCCCTCAACCCCCGGCAACTCTGCTGGACCCCAAACCTCTCCATCCAGAAGGGCTGGGCTCATGTGGGCACAACGCCAGCCTGTCAGGCTGCTCTGAGAGCTCGGGGGCCTGTGGGCGGGAGCAGAGGGGCCGGGCTAGGTCACCTGCGAGGTCCGTCTCACCCCCACCGGAACAAAGGCCGTAGAGCAGGCGGGCCCTCCTCGGGCACACCCACCTTCCTGCGCCGGACTGACCAGCCTTGCCCTCCCTCCCGGGGGCTGTAAACCCCTCGGGCGGGGGTCCACAGACCAGTTGTGCTGGGGCTCAGCACGCACCCCCATCCCCTCCCTCCTTCCCTCCCGGGAGGGCCACACACACCAGCCTCACGCTTATCCATCATCTTCTGCAATTCAATTTTCACTTTTATCCTAATAGCATTCGTACATATTTTAAAAGGTAAACATCACTTAATAGACCTTTTTTTCTTGCTAAAGGCGCTGTTATTAGGGGATTTCTGTAATTCACAGCACAGCTGACGCAAAGCAAGGCAGGAATCTCATGGAAATTGCAGTGAATTTACATATTCATTTAAGAGAAGGAACACTTCTGTGATATGGTGTATCCTTACCCCCCAGTAAAGGGTTTATTCATTTCCCAGCTATTCTTTTGCTGTTTAGTGATGTATTATACTTTTCTTCTTGTGAAATTTAGTCTTACATAGTGTGTGTGTATTTGTGTGTGCAGGTGAGATAGAGTATTTTTATTGAAGAATAGCTTATTTACAATGTTGTGTTGATTTCTGCTGTACAGCAAAGTGAACCAGTTATACATACACATATATCTTCTTTTTCATATTCTTTTCCATTATGGTTTATCCCAGGACATTGAATATAGTTCCCTGTGCTATACAGTAGGACCTTGTTGTTTATCCATCCTATATATAATAGTTTGCATCTGCTAACCCCAAACTCCCACTCCATCCCTCCAGTTCTCTATGTCTGAGTCTCTTGCTGTTTTGTAGATAAGTCCATTTGTGTCCTATTTTAGAGTCTACATGTAAGGGATATCATATGGTATTTGTCTTTCTCTGTCTGACTTACTTCGCTTAGTATGATAATCTCTAGGTCCATCCACGTTGCTGCAAATGGCACTATTGCGTCCTTTTTTATGGCTGAGTAGTATTCCATTATATATATGTACCACCATCAACAGATGAATGAAATAGAGTATTTTTCTCCTTTGATGTCTAGGTACTGATTGCTGCAAGAGAGAAAACTGTTGAGTGCTGTATGTCACGGCTGGATCCAGCCACACCACTGCTTTTTCTTCTTGATCTGAGTTATGTCTTACTCTGAAGCTGCTTCAGTGTCTCAGGTACACAAACATCACATTAGCAAAAGGAGAGAGGACTGTATTTCTGCATGTCAGGTTTTCATTAATCTTTCACTTTACTGTCTTTGCTAAACCCTCTAAACTATAGAAGGCCTGGCTTGTCCCTGTCTCTAGCTGAAATGCTTTTAATGTTTTACAATTTAAGTAAAATGTATGAAGTTGTTTCCTTCTTCTGTTTGGTTTAATGTCTTCGTTAGGGAAAGTCGCCAATGTCATGAGATGTAACTTTCGGAATCCATTCGTAATAAGTCTGTTCCTTTTGCTTATTGGATTTATATGGACCGTGTGAATAGATTTTCTGATTTCGAATAACCCTCGCATGGCTATTAAGCTGGGCCCTCTGCTCCACCGCTGAATCCACCTGGTAGTGGCCTATTAGAATCTCTGCAAACTCCTCACAGTGAGACTGGGCTATAGCTTTATCTGTTGCTCGTTTTGAGTTTTTTGCACCCCATCAGATTTCGATGATAAAATCGGGCTGGGTTTGTAAGATAAATTGGGGCGGGGGGTTTGGCTTTGCCTATTTCTAGAGACTCAAGTCCCTTCCCCAGCATCGCCCTGAACTTTCCTTAAAGGTTAGGGGAGATGCACAGAGAAGCTGGCCGGCTGCTTTCTCACGGGGCTCCCAGCCCGCCCCAAGCCGCCCTGGACCATCCCCCACTCCGTCCCCGGTCCTGGCTCTTCCCGAGATCAGTGCCAGCAGCTTGCCTTTCTCCAGAAAGCGTTCTGCCCCTGCAGGCTCGCACGATGCTGCCTGTAGCTCTCGGTCGTGAGTCTCTCATCCCTCCACGGTGGGTCTGTCACCTGTGCTGTCCACTCCTGACCTGGTCTATTTCAATCTCTCTCCTTTCTCTTCAAGCCTGTGAGGGGCTTATCTATTGCATTAGTCTCTGGAGTTTTTCACGGCAGCAGCAGAGTTAAGTACCTGAGACTTATAAGGTTTAAAATAGTCCCTTTCTGGCTCTTTACAGAAGAAGTTTGCCGACGCTGAAAAGGACGACCCAAAGCATATATACAGTCTCTACAGATGTGAACGTGGCACTGTGCCTGAAACAGAGCACGCTCTTTCCAAAGCACACTGAATGTTTAATAACATTTCCCACATCACGAGCCATAAAGAACGCTCAATAAATTTCAAACCCTTAAATCGTTCCAAGTTTGTTTCCTGGCCACTGCAGAATTCAGCTAGAAATCAGTCAGTTAAAGATATCTAGAAAATGTGTGAAAGTTACTACATACTACGCGACTAAGGAACCCATAGTTCAAGGAAGAAGTCATAAAGAGATTAGAAAATATTTTTTTATAAATTTATTTACTTTATTTATTTTTGGCTGTGTTGGGTCTTCGTTGCTGCGTGCAGGCTTTCTCTAGTTGTGGCGAGAGGGGGCTACTCTTCATTGCAGTCCGTGGGCTTCTCATTGCAGTGGCTTCTCTTGTTGCGGAACACAAGCTCTAGGCACACGGGCTTCAGTAGTTGTGGCACGTGGGCCCAGTAGTTGTGGCTCACGAGCTCAGTAGTTGTGGCTCGCAGGCTCTAGAGCACAGGCTCAGTAGCTGTGGCGCACAGGCTTCTCTGCTTAGCGGCATGTAAGATCTTCCTGGACCAGGACTCAAACCCGTGTCTCCTGCATTGTCAGGCGGATTCTTAACCACTGTGCCACCAGGGAAGCCCTAGAAAATATTTTAAATGAATGACCTTAAGGTGTGTTCAAACAAAACCCATGTGAGTAAATTTTAAAAATTTTATTGGCTTCATTTGACAATTCATGAATCGGGTGGCATCCCATTAGCAGACAGAAAGGAGCTCTGAGGAGATGCTCAAAATGAAAGACTTTTATAGGCAGAAGGGAGCAGGGACAAGAAGTGATTTAGGCGAAAAGCCGGGTTGGCTGGGGCAAGGTCACTCTCCTTGAGGGGACGGCAGGGGTCATTCAGGGAGACGACCCCCCAGTGCTAATCAGGGGGTTCCTGGCTGACTGGTCCATGATTCCATTCCTGAGAGAGCCAAGACTCCGATTCAGTTAAGTCTCAGTTTGGTAACGTGGGGCTTAGTATAATAAGCCAATTTATTTTGGGTCTATATTGTCTTGTTTTTAACAAATGCAACTTATTTGCAGGTAAAATAGTAATTAGAAGGAAATTTATATCCTTGAGTACTTCTATTACCAAAGATTAGAAGCTAAAAGTCAAGAATCTAGCTCTATATCTTCAAAATTAGAAAATGTACAGCAAATCAGTCTCAAAGAACGCAGAAGGAAGGCAATAAGAAAGGAATAGGAATCAGCGCACAGAAAACAACCGTACAACAGAGAAATCAACCAAGCCAGATGCTAGCGCTTTAAAAGTCTTACTGAAACGATTAACCCCCAACAAGCTTGATGAAAACATAAAGGTAAAAGACACAAGCTACCAAAAGCAGTAATGGAAAATGGACACCTCTGCAGAGCCTAAAGAAAGAAAATGGGTAATAAAAGGAAGTTATGGGCAACTTTATGCCAACGTCACAACTTAGATGAAATGTACAAAAAAAAGGGGGAAAAAGCACAACTCACCACAGCTGACACAGGAAGAAGCAAAGCATAGGCTCTAAGGTCAGCAAATAAATCTAAACTTCAGTGGAAAACCTGTCCACACACAAAAAATCTTCAAACCCAGACGACTCTAGTAGCAACTCCCTCTAATCATTGAGATATGAGCGGTGACAATACCACACAGCCTCTTCCCGAAGTGAGAAGAGAGTCCACACATCAAGAATCAGGAGGCCCGAGTGGCCTTGCCCCCAAACCCTGACAATTAATTTACAAAGCAGGAATACCACAGAATCATCTGTCTCGTGAGGATGTAAGTTAGAATCCTAAACAAAATATTAGTAACTTGAATTCAGCGATTTGTAAAATGTAGGCTACATCAGGATCAAGGGCATTTAATCCAAGGATGCAACTGTAGTTGCACATGAAAGGAATTAATTAACTCACGTCACCCCATTGACAACAAAGGAGAAAATCACACAATCATGTCAATAGATGATGAAAAAATATCTGATAAAATTCCACATCTATTCTTGTTAACACCTCTTAGCAGACTAGGAATCAAAGGTAACTTACTATAAAGCTGTAGTAATCAGGGCAGTTTGGTTTCAGCACAGACATGTAGACAGTAAATTAGACGGAGAATCCGAAGCCGTACCAGGTCCAGCGCCTCCCACAGGACACAGGTGACCTCGCCGTGGGAGGGTGTGATGTTTCCACTAAATTGTGTCTCATCGATTTGGGCAAAAGAAAATGAATCCTTATCCTACCTGTATCATTTTGAAAAATTAATTCCGGAGGGATTGTAGGTCTGAGTTTTGTGAAAGATAGAAACAAACAAAAAAGCTGGTAGAGGGACACATAGGACAATATCTATGATCTTTAAGTGGACAGAGATTTCAAACTGACTCCAGAAGAGAATTCAGCACAAGCAGAATGTACACACTGGTAGACACTCAAGTTAAAAACTTCTCCCCTTCAAAACACAGCTCTCAGAGAATGAAGAGTCACGCCAAAACGAGAGCAGACATTGATGATACTTCCACCCACCATGGACTTGCGGTCAAAACACATAAAGAACCAGTACAATTCACATTCCCACCAACAGTGCAGGAGGGTTCCCTTTTCTCACACCCTCTCCAGCATTTACTGTTTGTAGATTTTTTGATGATGGCCATTCTGACTGGTGTGAGATGATACCTCATTGTAGTTTTGATTTGCATTTCTCTAATGATTAGTGATGTTGAGCATCCTTTCATGTGTTTGTTGGCCATCTGTATGTCTTCTTTGGAGAAATGTCTATTTAGTTCTTCTGCCCATTTTTGGATTGGGATGTTTGTTTTTTTGATATTAAGCTGCATGAGCTGCTTGTAAATTTTGGAGATTAATTCTTTGTCAGTTGCTTCATTTGCAAATATTTTCTCCCATTCTGAAGGTTGTCTTTTGGAAAACAGTATGGAGGTTCCTTAAAAAACTAAAAATAGAACTACCGTATGACCCAGCAATCCCACTACTGAGCATATACCCTGAGAAAACCATAATTCAAAAGGAGTCAGGTACCCCAATGTTCATTGCAGCACTATTCACAATAGCCCAGAGATGGAAACAACCTAAGTGTCCATCAACAGATGAATGGATAAAGAAGATGTGGCACATATATACAATGGAATATTACTCAGCCATAAAAAGGAACGAAACTGAGTTATTTGTAGTGAGGTGGATGGACCTAGAGTCTCATACAGAGTGAAGTAAGTCAGAAAGAGAAAAACAAATACCATATGCTAACACATATATATGGAAACTAAAAAAAAAAAATGATCATGAAGAACCTAGGGGCAAGACGGGAATAAAGATGCCGACCTACTAGAGAATGGACTTGAGGATAGGGGGAGGGGGAAGTGTAAGCTGTGACAAAGTGAGAGAGTGGCATGGACATATATACACTACCAAATGTAAAATAGGTAGCTAGTGGGAAGCAGCTGCATAGCACAGGGAGATCAGTTCGGTGTTTTGTGACCGCCTGGAGGGGTGGGATAGGGAGGATGGGAGGGAGGGAGATGCAAGAGGGAAGAGATATGGGGACGTATGTATATGTGTAGCTGATTCGCTTTGTTGTTGGGCAGAAGCTAGCACACCATTGCAGAGCAATTATACTCCAATAAAGATGTTTAAAAAAAAAAAAGAACAAGCACAAACCAGTAAGACAAAAAAAGATGAGTCTGCTGAGAAGAGCAAAGGTCTGAGCCAGGCGCCTCCCAACAAGGATGCTTGTGTCTGTCAACACGTGAGGACGCCCTCAGCCTCGTCAGCTCAGGGCAATGCGAGTTCATCCTGGTGCCACAGTGATGCCCACCTACCAGGGCCCAGAGTGAGAACCACAGATGCCGCCCAGCCCCAGTGGGACCCTCACTTGCTTCTGTGGATTTTAGCTGCTTCAGCCCTTAGGAAAGCGTCTTCTAAAGATGAAAACACACCTGTGGCCAGCAAGCCCCCTGCTGGGTTTCTACCCCATCGCGGCACCATCCAGGAGAGAGAAACCTGAGATGCTTCCTCTGAAATGGGGTGGACGAGGTAAATAAAGTACCTCTCTAACCGGGCACCCATCCTAACAAACAGCTACCGCTGCGCACAGCAGCATTCCTGCACCTGACACACTCACGGCCAAGCAAAAGAAGCCGGCGTAAAGGTACAAGCTGTGAGACCCCATTTACATGTGGTTCAGAAGCAGCAAAGCTAAGGAGTGGTCAGGGATGCCAGGACACCTTAGCCGGGCCGCGTCCGGGAGGGGCTGGGAATGCACCCCCAGCCCCATGATCTGGCCGATGGCTCTTCCCTCGGAGAAAACCCTCAGCTGCTCTCAGCACCTCCCTGGACGGTCTGCAAGGTCCCTGCAGGGACCCACCCCTGCCCCATACCTCCTCTCCCAACGACACCAAATCCGCGTCACCGCAAAGCGGACAGTGCTCTCCATTAGTTGATGAGAACCAGAGGACCTGTTCCCCGCGGGGGGTCTTGTGGGAAACGACAGCCCCGTGCCCAAGGCTTTCTGGTTCCCTCTGGTGAGAGAATCACGGCTCTTCTACGGCGGAGTCTCTGTGTATTAGCCTCGGCTTAGCGGTGAACGGATTCCCCGTGGCAAGACCTCGGGGTGACACCTGTCTTCCCCGTCATGAGCAACGTGCCTGTACAACACTCTTGCCCATTTCAGCCTCTGAAGCCATCTCTCCAGGAACCTCTGGGAGCCTGATGTGAGGTCACTCCGCCAGCCTGGATGAGAGCATCTCCACGCCCCTCCCCCGCCCCCCGTTGTCACCACCGGAAACAACACCTGTTCCGACGAGGCACTTCCTGAGGCCTGAGGTACATGTCCTTCTGGCTATCGGTGGGCTGGTGTCTGTTCTGGTCTCTTCGTTACGCATGTGTGTGTATCCCTTTCCAAATTGCCATATGGTTTTCTTGGCCCATTTTCAAATATTTTCATCATTTTCGTATTGATTTGTAGAAGCACTTTCTGTGCAGAGTGTATTTACTCTGTCATATAAATCTCAAGTATTTCCCTATTTGCTGGCCATTTAACTTTATTTTGGTGCACAGAAGTCACAAATATGTGTTTGTTCAAGCACCACATATTTTATACACGGCTATTGCCACCGTTGCAGTGTTTTGGAACGCCTTTCCCAGCCTGTTATTCTTTATAACTTTTAAATCTCACACCAGAAAATTTTTTCTCATTTACTTTCTTTATGAGAATCCCAGGAATATTGTTTTCACTATTAAATGCAGAAAATAACATTACAATTGCATATTGTGAGCCAATCAGCTCTATATGGTCCAGCCTGGGAACTCAACTACATTTCCATCAGTATATGGGGAAACACTCTGCATTTCAAAATGACATGCAAGTGGGCTCCTGAACCACAGTCTCTTGTAAATTTTAGATCCCTCTGTCCAGGCCACTGGGGAACCTGGGTGTGGTCTCTCCTTGTTTTCTGCATCATCTGGCCCATCCTAGAGATGCAGGCAGCTGGAACGATGCTCCTCACAGCTTCCCCAGCGGATGAGGCAGCCATGCGGTCCAAACCAGGCTATTCTTTTGATATGAGAACTCCCGCCAGGAGGGGCCCGGCGGAGGGTGTCAGGCACATCTGCATCCTTCTCCTGTCATCTGAGCATCTGCTCAGGTTCCTGTTTTCCTTTCCGTAACTCCAGCCAATTACAGACTCAGTGAGCTGCCAAAGGAGGCCCAGGACCTGGATGAGCAGGGGTGGGAGAGGGTGGGAGATGAGGCGACGTCCCCGCCCTCCTGCCGGGAGGACCCCCAGCCACGGCTCCAAGTAGTCTGAGGACCACGTGCTGCCTGCTCTTCCCGGCGCATTCTCCCCTCACCATTCTCTCCCCAGTGAAATCAATTATCTCATTGCTACAGTCAGTTAAGAGTGAAATTAAATGGATTCTGAACATTAATAACAGGCTGTAATAAGAAGAACTACCTCTTAATGATGCATAGAGGCCTGATGGAAATGAATTTCCTTTTGGTGGGGGGGGGGGTTGTGAGTCAGGTGGGAGAACACAAGAGGGAGTTTCATCTGCTGAATTGAAATGAATATTGATTGCACAGCCGATAATTAATGACAGCAATTTTTGATTAAAAATGAGTTCATTTAGCAAACAAGTGGAGTGTAGCTGCATATTATATCTAAAAATAGAACCGAGAAGAAAGGATCCTTGTTACACGGCAGGATTACAATGAGTGCTTTCATCCTCGTGCTGATGCCTCTAGATTTGAAATGAGCTTCTCCATTCAGAAGCCCCCGGAACACTGGTGTCCAGGGATGGGGAGGCACCTGCCTCTTCCCGCTGAGAATTCATTATGGCGAAGGACTAGCCGTGAGCCACTGGCAAGATTGAGTGATGAGTGACCCAGGTGTTTCTCTCTGGAAATCCTGTGTCTCGGGGGATCCAGCAAAAATGGGACACAACAGAGTATTCATCTTGGAAGTACTGAACTAAGAAACTCCCTGCTACCACCACTGGAAAATCTCATTCACATACATGTGCACATACATGCACATAGATCACACACACAAGTAATAAAAGGAAATGTTTATGTGGCTATGGTCAGGGAAAATGAGAAGGCCTTCTGGTTCAGAACAGTTAAAATCCTGGATCGAATGCTCATAGCCCTTCGGGCAATGGTGGCTACACTAGTAATAAAGGTCTGTTAGCAGTCAGGGTCCAGGAACAATGAGAAGTGAGACATCAGGACCAGCCCTCCGCGGAACAGGACAGGCAGACAGGGCTGGAAGGCCAGTGCGCTCCAATGGGCTCTGTGCTGGGGAAGGGGACAGGGTCTGGGCCCTAAAAGCGTGAGAGTTCAGAATGGAGATGTCTGTGAGCCCAGAACACCCCAAAGGGCAACAGAACAAACAAAAATGCGTGGACTAGAGAAAGTCTAATTTTCACAGGAAAGAGCTGCTTTCTCAACCACGGCACTGAGTGAAACAGGAAAAAATAAAATAAAAAGATTCCACCCACAGAAGGCACAACAAGCAGCATGAGCCCTGATGTCAACTCTGGGCCGATTGTAAGAAACGTCCCTCTCTGGTTAATGGTAGGGGAGGCTGTGCACGCAGGGGGAGGGGTGTAGGAGATCTCTGTGCCTTCCCCTCAGTTTTGCTATAACCTAAAACTGCTCTGAAAATTGCCTAAAACTAAAAGTAACTTTTTACAGTATTAACCTTAACCCTCACCTCTCGCCCCCAGCATGCCCTCACCTTAACCCAAACACACACTTAGTTTGGTTTGCATTTGGAATTCACTCCCTTGTGTCGCCCACCCCACGCCAAAAAAAAAAAAAGAAGGGAGAAAAGCCAAATATTTAAAGAGGGCTGGATTGGCAGTGCTACCAAGCAATTAGCAGAAGCCAGCGTGAAGCTTACCTAGAGGGTTATACTTTACACATTATTCAAGAGAGCATGAGATTATAATTAAAAATCATGCACCTCATAAAGGAAAAAGCCACCTGAATGTGTGAGTCAAGGGAAGAAAATAAATGCAAAATCAAGTCAGCAAAGCCTGAGGATATTGGAAGTATCCCATTCAGAATTTAAATAAGCATATCTAATAAGTTCAGAGGAAAAGATGGGGATTGGAAGTATGATGGGGGAACAAGAGGCTATCAAAACTGAAAAGGTGCATTTATAAAAGAATGAAATAGAACTTCTAGGACTTCAGAGCATAATTATTGAAATTTAAAACTAACTGGCAATTCAACGCCACTAAGTGGAAAGAGGTGTCACTCAAAAGCTTCCCCGCGAAGCAGAAAGCCAAAGAGACTGAAAATGCAAGGGAGATGAAACTCGAAGAACAGATTAAGAAGGTCTGACGTGTCTACAAGAGTCACAGAGGAAAAAAAGAAAGAATGATGGAGAGCACGAGTTTAAATGGATAAGGTGAAAGGAAAAATATGGAGACAAAAATGAAGGACAATGAGAGAATCAATGTCATATCCAAGAACCACTACAAATCCCGAGGAGGATAAATTCAGGGAAGTCCACACCTAAACACATCATGGTGAAAACACAAATCCCCAAGTCAACCCAATCTGAAAGACAGCCACGGAGAAAGGACAGACCCCGCGCAGAGGGAGGGATTCCAGACAATTGACCCTCAGCAGCCCTGGAGGCCAGAAGACAGCAGAGTGAGATCTTCAAGGAGCTGAAAGAAAAGAGCGGTCCAACTAGGGTGGCCAACCCATGCAATATTTTTGTTAAGGAGAAGAGAGATGGAGTATTTTCAGATGAACAGAACTGAGAGTTTGCAAGCATGAATAGCATCACTAATGAATTTCAAAGCGATGTATTTCAGGAAGGAAAGACAGGAGTTAGGAAGGAAAGCGTGTTCGCTGCTGGCTAGCACTAGTCTTTTTCTATTTTTTGTTTCCTTTTTCATCTCACAGCGGAGAGGCTGATGGTCAGTTATCGTCAACATGCTGGGGGTGGCAGAGCATCTCCTGTGTTCACTGTCCCCTCTGCCTTGTCCTCAGGATGTTCTATGGCTCAACCCCTCGCTCCATTCAAGGGTCCTTGCCATTGTCACTTTAGCAGAGGGGCCTCCATCCAACTCACCTTCACTCTCCAGTTTCTTACCTACTAATTCCTCTCGATGGTTTTACTGTCCCCAGAGTGTGCATAGCTGTGCCTCTGGCCAGGGGAGTATGCGCTTCCCCACATCAGGAGCTTTGCTTGGTCCACTGCTGTCTCTTCATCACCCAGATCAGAGCCCGACACACTTTGGGAGCTTGATGCCTCCTTACAAGTGAGTAAATCACCTCATTACATCTTCAAAGGGACATTGGAGTAGGAACTATTAATGTACTACTTGTGAAGGTGAGAAAACCAAAGCCTGAAAGGTGTGGTCATTTCCTCAGAGGTGGACACATAAATGAGGACCCTCGACCCAGACCCACATGACTCCAGAACATGGCCCGTGTGGACAAATAGAGAAGCTGGACCGTGAGACCACCGAGGCACACGCAGTGGGGTCCCCCACCTCCTGCTTTTCCTGAGACACTTCTCATCCCCATCGCCCATGAGGCCCTGCCCTCACTGCTCTTGGATACGTCCCCAGCCCCTCCTTGGTTCCGGCGCCTCTCCCTTCCCCTGGGAGTGTGGTCAGACAGCCTCCCCCGAACCTCCCACAACCACTCAGGTCTAGATAACACCCAGCACGACCACCAGCTTCCACGTGGGCCAGGCACATAGGTGAGTAGGTGGCAGCTCTCATCTAACTGAATTCCCCCAACTTCTTGGCAAGGAGTCAGAAGCACAAAGAACGAAATACTTGTGCAAAGACACACAGCTGTTATGTCATGGAGGCTGAATTAGACCCAGACAACCCTATCCAGAA
Organism: Orcinus orca; assembly: GCF_937001465.1. Classification (NCBI taxonomy): domain Eukaryota; kingdom Metazoa; phylum Chordata; class Mammalia; order Artiodactyla; family Delphinidae; genus Orcinus; species Orcinus orca. The sequence goes on from NC_064569.1 coordinate 101,892,113, forward strand.
CCAATGCCTTCAGAGCTGATGACTGAGATGGGTGGATGGGTGGACAGACAGATGGCAGGATGGATGGAGGGATGGATGGAAGGAAGGAAGGAGGGAAGGAAGGAAATAAGGAAGGAAGGAAATAGGAAGAAAGGAAATAGGAAGGAAGGAAGGAAATAAGGAAGGAAGAAGGGGGAAGGGAGGGGGCAACAGCTGGATGGATGGGTGATGCATGTGATTCTACTGAACTGGGCTGACGATAAGCTACAGATGACCGCTGGGAGAGACGTTGCCATCCGTGCAGGTCTCAAGGGCACCTTGACTGGTCAGGGCTCAGAGTAGAGGAGGACATCAAGCCCACTGGCTCTGCCCACTGAGCCCCCCTGCCCTCCTCAGCACTTTCTCTCTCCCTCGGTCTTGCCTCCCGTCTCACCCCTGCTGTGTCTCTGGCTCTGGTGATTTCCACGGCCTCGCCCTCCCTGCCTCTCTTCTCATGTCTCATTAAGGCCCTCAGCGGACACTCTGCTCTCTCCTGGAGAAGAAACTTTGAAGCCGCATCCATCTGTTCAGTGACACTGTCAAACAGCTCAAGATTCCTCTTATAAGCCATCGCTATGCATCAGCAGCTGCCTTTTGAGAAGGCAAAGCTCTTCTGCTGGTGAAGAAAAGAAGTGGAGAGAGGAGGGAGTTTATGCAATCAGCCTGGACCCCTGGACGCGGGACCCCGCAGCCCCCGTGTTTGTTCTCCACCCTCTCCGGACCTCACCTTTCCAGGGGGCACCCTCAACCTTGCCTGTCTGGGAGAAAGCGTGCCCACTGAATGTGTTTATGTGCAAATGTGCTTTTAAATTTCTCCCTTTCTATTGTTCACCAAGCAATTCAATTGCTCTCATATGGAAGAAAAGAAAAGAGAAATATAAAGGCACATAATTAGTAACATATAAAAGAAATGGTAATGAGAGCACAGAAGGTGGAAATGCAAATGACCCATGTGTCTTTGTGGATGAAGGTCTTTGAGTCGAAGGACGGTCCTCTGGGCTCCTGTTAATATGCTGACAGGAGCCCATTATTCAGCAGATACTTAATAAACACTCAAAGTAGGCTTGTGCCTGGCCCGTGATGGAAGGGGCTCTCAGACGTCTGGGGGAGATTTTCTGCTAGAAAGAGCTCGAGGTTTGGAGTTTGTGGGTAACGGAAGGGTAGAGATTTTGCACACGTCCTGGGTAGGGAGTTTGCCCCACCAGGTCCCCTCTCTCTGCTCCGTATCAGGGTCACCCCACTGCCCACCTATTCTCCTGGGAGACTCAGTGGGGGGGAGGACCCCCACCCCCACCAGGGTCCACAGCCAAAACCCTCAGCATAGAACAGAACCAGTGAGACTGGGAGCGAGGATCGGGGGCCACGGAGGGGCTGAGGGTGACTCCAGTCTCCTGCTTTTTGCAGAGACGGCACACAGAGAAAGGTCTCCTGTCTGTCTCCCATGCAGGACCCTCCTGGTGAACGGTCCACCGTGCGAGGATGGTGTGACCATCCCGGTCCCATAGATCTCCCACTAGAAGATCACGGCTGGGAGGTCTGTCAGGAAAAGGTCCCTGCGAGCCACCCCACGGCAGGGAACGTACATTGCCAAGTGTAGGCAACAACATGAGCATTACGTGGAATTAGCATGAAGAGCGTTGTTACTGCTAAATGTCTGCATGTGTTTGGGTAACAGAAACGGAAACCTACCAAACTTTTACTTGGGATTTTAGGGGCCTACTTTACGAGTAGATAAGAACAATGTGGCATTAGTATCGTAACCATTTCCAGTTTCCTGAGGATGCTACTCGGGCTATATCCGTCCACCACAAGGGGCTGAAATTCATTGACTTATAAATAAATAATGAGCCATCGGCGAGACCCTTCTGCACGTGACACCAAGCTCCAGGCTTTCTGGGGGACGTGCAGATGCGGCATCCCGCAGTAATACCCCAATAAGCCACGGCTGATGAGGGAAGGGGTCACTCAAGCTGCCCACCCCTGGGTCCGACATCCAGTCAACCAGTGCTTCTGGGATGGATGGCCTTGACCCCTGTGGAGGGGCAAGAGTCCGGCAAGATGCGCCAGAAGAAGGAGGTTTGGCTATTTAACAAACGTTTAGTACCTTCCCTCTGTGTGTGAGAGGCGCTGTTCTAGGTGGTGGGACTACAAGAGTGAATGAAAGAGGCGAAAATGAAATCCCTCAAAATCTAGCTGGGGAGGCAGACAACTAACCAAATAAGCAAGGTGCACATCACGGCAGGCGATCAGCGCTCTATGAAATAAACAAGGTGCACATCTCGGTAGGTGATCAGCGCTCTATGAAATAAACCGGGTGCACATCACGGCAGGCGATCAGCGCTCTATGAAATAAACCGCGTGCACATCACGGCAGGCGATCAGCGCTCTATGAAATAAACAAGGTGCACATCGCGGCAGGCGATCAGCGCTCTATTCAAAGCACAAAGCAAAGGGGCGGAGGCGGGTGGCGGCGTGCATGTGAGTGCGTGTCTCTGCCTGCACACGCGTGTGGCATGCACAGGTGTGGGAGTATGTGTTTTCATGCACACATGTGTGTGGCTTGTGTGCACACAAGGGGGTCAGGAGGGCGTAGTTAGGAGGGTGGTCTCTGGGCAGAGCCTGAGGGAGGAGGGGTGGCCGTCAGGAGGCAGGTGGACAGGTATCTGCACAAAGAACTTTCTGGATGGAGAGAGGCCAGGTGGGCCTGTCGTGTTTAGGGAGCTAGGAGGTCTGCACGGGCAGGAGTCTAAGGGGGAGCCCCTCCCAGCCCCAGCCAAGGGCAGCGGCAAAGCGTAAGAAGAAACCAGCCATCAGGACTGAAGGACACAAAGCGAGGACCTGCGGAGCTGACGTCCGTCTCCAAGGGGAAGACGTGCTCCAGTGAAGCCCCAGGGTCCCGCCAAGCCCTGTTAGGTTCTGGGGACACCCCAGGAGCCAGGCTGCTGAGTGCCTGCCGTCTGGGAGGCCCTCCGGCCATCCAGGTTCCCACGTGATCGCTGCGGACTCAATGGAAACCTTCATGGGAGGTGCGGGACTTTGTACAGTGATGCTAACCTGGTCAGGCAAAGCAGACACGGAGCGGAGGAGTCTGGGTCAGGACACATCCATGCTCCTGATACCCACGGGATCCGCAGACACAGCGGGGAGGTGCCCATCCCAGCAAGGCCGCAGACATGTGGCAGGCAGCGGGTCACTCCGTAGTCACTGCAGTGCTGCCCCCGGGTGTTGTTAGGCTGGGCCCCCATCCAGGGCTGCACGGGACCCTGCGGGTGGACGGCACAGCCCTGCAGCTGGGACCCTGCGCCCTCGGGCCAGGACACTGCCCGTCCCAGGCGAATGTGTCCCTGTGAGACAGAGAACAGGGCATTTCTACAGAAGTGACACGGAATTCCGGCCGCTGCTGTGGACTTTCAGCTCCTGGAGTTTAGGCATCCAGCCCGGCCTCGTGGGTGCTCAGGCCAGCTCAGGTCCCCCTCAGCCCCTCTCATTCCTTCCCTCGTCCTAGATCTGAGGAGGCCACTGTCCCCCCATCGCACAGAGAGGGGGCAGCCTCAGTCACTCCCCCCGCCACTGCCCAGCCTCTGGGAGGAACCGGCGCAGGGCCTGCAGACTTTGCAGGGCGGGTGGTTCCTTTTTAAACAGTGAACCTCGAATGACCCGGGTCACCAGCTGCAGACGGCAGCATCTCTGCTATCTCAGTTCCCTCTTCACTCCATCACCCTAGACTCCCCCAGACCCCCTGGCTGGCTGCCCAGAGCCCTGGCCTCGCCTGGTTGTGACACTGATGTCTGTGTCCCAACCTCCGCCCCGAGGTCAGTGTTTCCGTCTCTCCCTCCTCAACATCCCAGGAGCCAGCAACCGGAGAGGTTAGGACCTGCCATCTCTCTGGTCTGTCGTCGTAGCTAGAGCTTGGTCTCCGTTAAGTTCCCACGAACAGCCGAGGACGGACCCACAGACAGACGGGGGGGTGGCAGAGGGAGAGCAGGGTCCTCATCCTGACCCCCACCAGGCGGTGCCAACTTCCCAAGGTCTCTATCAATACACGCATTTCATTTGAGTGTTTACTGAGCTAGAAGTGCTGCCTTTTGGTTACTTCTGTTTGAGTAAGTACATGCGCTTTCCCTTTAAGATACAAAAATAAATATAAGCAACGTTCACCGATAGATAGATTCAGTAATCGACTGTTGAGAACCTGCCGCGCGCCTGGCGCTGTTAGGTTGGAGGATACAGTGGGGTCAGGGGTCAGCAGAGCTGGAGGCTCTGCATTTCCCATGACCTTGGCGAGCTGCTAACCTCCTAAGCCACGTCCTTGAAGCGGTACCAATGAGAGTTTCTGCAGAGCAGGTGGGCTGTGCTCACGCAGCCCCCAGAGTAGCTGCATTTAGCTTTCGCCTAATGGTGAAGCTGGTTCTTTCCCCCCCATCACATGTGGACATAATCCAGCATCTAAGAGAGTCCTCAACCCAGCAGTCTGTTTCCTGAGCTCGGAGAGCGTTCTGAGATGCTCGGGTGTCCACATGCTCTGGGCTCCCCCTAGATCCCCCACCGCCCCAGGCGTGAATCGCATCCTGGGGGAGGCTGCGAGCAAGGCTCCTTTGCAGCATTGGAGGGAGCCGCTTCCCAGAGTCCTTTGTGCCCTCTGTTTGCTTCCAGTTTAACATTTTCCACCCAGCTCACTGTGCTTCCCCAGAGAACTCATGATTTGTGGAAACAGGATGGGAGATGCATATTTTGGTTCCTCTAAAGAAAATTTACTGATATATGCAGATTTCATGGCTAAGTGCCTTTTCTTAAAAAGCTTCCATCACACAGTTTCTTCCGTATTGACGGGTCGCTCCGTGTTATCTAGTGTAATTAGATTTAGACTTTCAGCCAATCTTATGCATCACTTCAGCTATTTCAGAAAAATGAAGGAAACTTTCCAACTGTTTTCCACAGTGTAACGTGGTGCCTAGGGACTGTCGTGGCAGCACTGGGCTTGGAATATCTTCTTTTCTCTCCTTTGCTCTCTAGGATGGGGAGCCCCTCCAGCGGCTCCAAGTACAAGGCACCCCCACCGCTCAGAGCAGGCTGACCCCTGGCCCCGAAGCCCACCCAACCTGGCTCACTCCCTCTGCGTCTCTACAAGGACAATCCTGTTTTTGTTTCAACTCTTCTGAATTCTACCCGCATTGCCCAAACACGAAGGGGGCGGGGAGAGGAAGAGAGAAAACCACCTCTAAGTAACTGAAGCTGCAGTGCTTTGGGAACGTGCCAAGCCCTTTCTATGAGAAGCTGTTATATCAGATTTCTCAGCAAGAAAGAAACAAGGAAATTAGTGTGCAGTTGAATTGGAGACTAAAATTAGCCATCTTGAAAAACAAATCTCTGGTAAATACAACCAGGATTTATGGCTAAAATTACAGGCAGCACAGATGGCATTCAATGGCATTTTATCTCAAGGGGGAAAATATTCCTTTTACATTAGAACATCAGCGTTATAGGTTCAGGGATTATGGCGGCAGAGACTCTTACACCATTCTGTACACACAACCAGCAAATCCTGGGAGTGTCAGCTGTGTGAGAGATGCTGGAAACGCAGAGCCAGTGTCCTGAAAGGTCACTGTGGCCAAGCCCCTGTCTTCAGGCTGGCTCATAGCTCATGGCACAGGTAAATCTCTTTGGTTTCACAAGACACCCCAGGAAAGGAAGCTCCGCACCAGTGGACTCCGGCGTCTTCCCGACGTCCATCACCAGGTAGCATGCTTGTTTGCTAATGCTGTCTGTCCTTCCTTCCTCACTCGGAACCTTCTGTTTTCCTCTTGACCTTCCCTGGGGTTTAGGGTGGAGGACTCCAAAGACACAGCTGACAGGTGCGTCCTGACAGGCGACTGGGGCGCTGGCCTGATCTGGTTCCATTACATTGTTTTCTTGAATAAAATAAAGACACAGGACGAATGCCCTTCAGAAGGACAAGGCAGCCTGTGTCTCTAGGGTAACAGGGTCTTCTGGGTTGGGTTGTCCAGGGGCATCTGGCAACAGCAGCAAGAGAACCAGAAGTGTTGAGTCCCGCAGGGCCAGACCCACCGTAGGGAAGGGCAGCCAGCGTGAAAGGGAAGCCCCAAGGTGGATGCCGGTGTCTGGAGGGCTTTCCAGCCTCTGCAAGTCTACCTACCAATGGCGGTTTCCTTTTGGCTCCTACACCCTCTTACTATGAAGGGAAGTGAACCTTCCAGTGAACCGAGAGGGGTTGCAGGTAGGTGACCATCCAGCCTAAATGTAAAGGGAGGTGTGCAGCCCTGGAGAAGGAAGGAGTGTGCAGTCCTGCAGGGTCCTGCTTTACAGCTCCTCAGGGTCCTGCACTTACAGCTCCTCAGGGTCCTGCCTTTACAGCTCCTCAAGCTTCGAAGGAGCTTGTTTTCCCCCACAGAGCATCCTTGATTGGCCAGACTTTTCACGGTTTTTTTTTTTCAACTTGTTCATTAATGCCCCAAACTTAGATCATTGAAGTACAGTCTTGGAATTGTTGGTTTCTGGCTTAGGATTTTGAAATCATTTTAGGTTCACAGAAGAGTTGAAAAGATAATACAGAGAGTTCCTGTATACCCTTTACCCAGCTTCCCATAATGTTAACACAGCTTAAGTTTATTAAAATTGGATCATTATTAAGTGGTGTAGATACTGAAGCTAAGAAATCGACATTGACTCTATTCTATGAATTCAACGAACGATTTCATCAGTTTTCCCCACGATGACCTTTCCGTTACAGGATTCCGTCTAGGACATCCTGTTCACATTCGTCATGATTCAGTGATTACGTGTCCCTCGTCTCCTCCGATCTTTGCACAGGTCTCGGTCTTTCTTTTTTATCGTGACCTTGACACTTTAGAAGAGTGATGATCATGTATTTTGTAGGATGTAATTTCTCTGACGTTTTCCCATGATTACACTAGGTTTTGGGGGGTGGATGTCACAGAGGTGATGTGACATTTTATCTCACCTCTTAAGGGTACATGACGTCACTATTATTCTCTTTCCACGCTCTGTTTCTTAGGGGAGAGCCACTAAGTCCAGTCCACACTCAAGGGGAGGAGAGTCAAGCTCCACGTCCTGGAAGAAGGAGTAGCCAGTAATTGGCGGTCATGTGTTAAAGCCACAGCAGTCATTAGTAAACACTTCAGGGGAGACACTCCAAGACTCCAGTCGCAACTATCTCATTTCTCCTTGGAGCCCCTGTTAATTTCAGACTCCATCAGTGGCTCATTCCTGCAGCTGTTAGTACCATGGTGTTCTGATGATTTTCTATTTCACTCATTACTTTTCCTCTTATTATCTGGAGTTTTTATACAAGAAATATCTGTCCGTTTCATGTATTTATTTATTTATGGAGGTATTTGTTGATATCAGTGTGGCCTCGTGGACGTTTATTCGGGGGGGTTATAAGTCAGTTATATCATTATGCGTTTGGTTGGCCCAGCTGGCCCAGCTGTGGCCTTGGAAGGTCTGTCAGGTTGGCGGCTGTGCCCTTTGAACTCTGCTCCCATCTTTTTTTTAGCACTCGGAGATTCTGGACCGCTGCAAGGTGCCCCTGGAGCTGGATTTTATATACACAGTCTGGGCGCCTGTTCGTGTGTGTGCATGTGCGTGTGTGTGTGCATGTGCGTGTGTGTGTGTGTGCATGTGCGTGTGTGTGTGTGTGTAGCTTTCTCGTGTCAGAATGAATTCAGCATCAGAGTCCGTTCGAGTCTTCCCTTTGACTGTCACCCCTTCTCTGACAGTGAGAGATCTGCATCACGTACTCACTCGCCCTGGTACACACATAGTTACAGATTTGCTGACCTGTGAGAACCAGTTTACCACCTAGAGAACAGGGCCAACACCAGTTCCTTTGTCTACCTTTATGGTTTCCAATCACAGCGCCATTTCCAAAGTTACTTTGATAAGCTCCTTCTCTCCCACCCCCTTCAGCAAGTTCATATCATACATGTTTAATACAGTTAGATTCATCTGTCAAGGTCTGCATTTCATCTTGGGATCCCCTCACCTTCTGGTTCATTATTTTAAGTTTCACAAAGTAAAACTCACTTTCTTCTGTGGGTTTTGATAGATGCATAGAATTACGTAGCCACCACCACGGTATCTTACAGACCAGTTCCATTACCCTAAAAATTACCTTCCGTGTCCCCTTTTTCAGCCAGTCCTGTCCCCACCCCCAAACCCTGAGAACCATCCATATGTGCTCTGTTCCTATAGCTTTGCCTTTTCCAGAATGTGGCATAACTGGGATCAGACGGGACGTATCCTTGGGGACCCTAGCCAAATGCACGTAAGGTCCACCCATGCTGGTGCGGATCTCCCTTTTTGTTGCTGGGCTGCCTTCCACCGTAAGGATAACCACAGGCAGTTTATCCAGCCTCCTGCTGAAGGACATCCCGGCTGCTTTTAGTCTGGGCAGCTATGAAGAAAGCTGCTATAACATCCACATACCGGTTCTGGTGTGAACGTAAGTTTTCAATTTGGGTACATTCCTAAGAGTTGGGTTGCTGTTTATGTGGTAACCATATGTCTAACTCTGGAAGAGACGGCCCGGCTGTCCTCCAGAGGGGCTGGGTCACTCTGTGCTCCCTCGACGCCCTCCCAGCACGATGCACTGTCCGCTCCCTGCCCCCACATGGGTACCACAGTGGGATGTCATAGCCCCGCTGTGTGTGGCCTTACGCTGTGTTTCCCGACGGGCGGTGACCTTGAGCAGCCTTCCATATGCGTCTTTGACATCGATACACCTTCTTTTGTGAAGTGACTGTTCAGACGCTTTGTCCACTTTTTAAAATCAGCTTGTTTGTTTGGTTAGTCTTTTTGAGCAGCTCTAACCGTGGCTGGTTTCTTACCTCTAGAGGTAGCTGCAACCAGCAACTTGGACCTTTAGAAAGATCTTCCTGAAGAGAAATATTCTTTTCTTGTTTCTGACCAAGGGGTTGGGTCTGACGCCCACAGAATGACCCAGAGGGCAGCCACTTCGGCCCGTGACTGCAGCTCCAGCCTTGGTGAGGGCCCACAGACCAACGGGGCTCGACCCCCTCCCTCCCTTCCACCTCCTCCATCTCCATCTGGAACTGAATTTTGTGCTGGTCTGAAGCAGGGATTTACTTTTCTTTTTCAGGAGCTAACGAGTTCTTCGAAGGTCATTCCTCAGCTGGCCTCTTCTTCTTCCACTGGTTTAACAGAGCGAAACAGGAAGTGCTTCTGGTCGACCTTGGCTGTGACATTGGTCCGTGTGTCTGTAAAGTTCTTTGTTTACATATGAATTAGATTAAATCATTGGTTTTCTTTCTTTTTTTAACTACCCCATAGATGGGACAGGAGAGAAAAGCTGATGATTTTCTTCTGGCTCAAAGAAAACTGCCAAGTGTGTGTGCTTCCAGGAGGCAAACGTGGGTTTCAGGACCGTGGCCAGAGGGTTTTCTCAACAGGCAGCTGTGGCATCAGCTATCCTCTGGCCTCCTCCTGCCCCACAGGGACCGGACCCAGGGGTCATAGTCCCCAGACTCTTTGCAGGCAGAAGGGACTCAGATCCCACCGATCTCAGATGCTTCGGGGGTGTTTGAAGGTGGAAATGAGGGCTCGGTTTCCACCAACGGTGTCCTGGGGTCAGCGCAGGTTTCTGGTGGCAGCTCGAGCAGAGGTTCCGGGTGGGGTGCCCGGCTTCGTGGGTATCAGAGACAGGGCACTGTGCACGTGAATTTGCTGTTCTAGAGCCCGGGGGTCGTTGCATCAGAGCCTCGTGGACCTTGAGCCACAGCTAAGAGAGCATGTTCCTGGCGCCAGCAGCTTCCCCCAGACCTTCCTGACTGCAGCCACATCTGGATTTTTCTAGAAATCATTCAAGGAGGGCTTAGCACCCCTTTTCCAGACCTTCCCATGGTGTTGTAAGCGCGGGATCCTCTAGTTCACGTGGTTTATGTTGCCTGCAGCTGAACCCTCACGGGGGCAGTGACTGGGAACGCAGGCTCCTGGTGGCCACGGTCGCTTTCTCAGCTCCGGGGCGGCAGCACGAGACAGAGCAGCGTCTGCTTTTCCGCAGCCCAGCAGGGAGACAGCTTGTCAGCCGTCAGAGGGTCCTACAGCTGCAAAGCTACATTCCGTGATTTCATGACTAGCTCACGTGGAAACAAAAGTAGGCTGTGAAGACCAGAAGCTGTGATGTGAAAAGGAAGGGCACGCAGAATTTTCCAGATGGAGCACGTCATGCTCAGTGCAGCTTTGCGGTCTGTTCTCCTCCTGGAAGGCAGGACCCATCTTAACCCGAGCAGCACTGTTACCAGCTAAGCTGAGTCCCAGCACCCCCGACCCAGCCCGCGTCCTCCACTCCGGGCCCCAAGACAAGTAGGAGGCAGCGGTGCCCGGCAGGGCCACGGGGCCCGGGAAGGGAGGGCCTGGGAGCAGGGACGGGGGGGCCACAAGCCTGGAATGGGGCCTCTGGGCAGAATTGGGGCGGGAGGGGGGTGAGGTGTGCAGTGCACGGCCCGCCGTTCAGAACAGGTGGTCGTGTGCCAGGTGTGAGGATGGAAGCCCGCACAGGTGGGCGCCCGAGAGCGGAGGGGCCCCACCACTGACCAGCATGCGCGTGGGATGACCTCATGTGGTTGCGGTTTGAGGACGGCACCTCGCCCTTCTGGGGACCTTAGGGAGGGCTGGCGTGGGCACATCTGTCTTTCAGGCTCCCCCAGCCCTTCGGGGCCCCTTTCTCAACTGTCCCCTGGAAAGTCAGGGTCCACCCTGGAGGGACAAAAGCCTTGTGGCCACCTCCCCTCGAAGTGCATGGGTCACAGAGAGCGCAGCCCAGCCCACGGCGAGCTCCCAGAAGCGTCACGCAAGACAGCTGATGACGCCTGAATCCGCTTTGCAGCCGATCGCGTTATGACAGCTCAGGAGAGGTTAAGGGGCTGGTTGGGACGGGGTTGCCTTCGTTTGCGTTTCTGTGACAAACTTAGATTTTTGCATAGGTGCTCGTGTGTATACCGAGTGAGAGGAGGGGGAACTCATTCTGTGCGTGACGGGTTTGTACGTGCGGTGGGGCAGGGGGCCGACGGGGACCCCTGAAGACACGGTGCCGGCGGCGTTCGGTCTCTTTACAAAAACATCTTGAACGCCCACAACAGTGTTCCTCAACTCTCTCCTTTTGGAAGTAAAATAAGGTGTAATTTCTCCACCGGCTGAAGTGTCTGTGCTTCCTCGTGAGTGATAAGCAGGTGGGGCGAGAAGGAGGAGGGGATGCAGGTTAGCAGGGGCCACACGTTCAAACAGAGAGAAGCGTCCAGAAACACTGGAGTGAAACAGTGCAAGATACCTACAAAGACAGGGTCTTGGCCTTTGAAACGTGAGGAAAGCGTCCTCTGGCATCACGTGTGGTGCAAGTTTAAGCCCCTGTGAAGCAACTTCTAAAATAAACACAACTCAGTCACGGATCCTAGTAAATTATTTCCAGTCCTATCATTACATGAATCTATGAATAAAATTGGTCCTCTGAATTGTGCCACAGGGTAGCGAAAGCTGACTGTCGTCAGGAGGACAGCATTGATTTGTGCTGATTTTGACGCACAGCAAAAGATTCTCAAGCAGAGACAGGGCAAGAGTGGGCATATTAGTTCACATTGCAGAACTTCATAAATACGCATATAAACCAGACCCCCAATGCAGCGGGCACTCTTCCTACTTTGCTTTTTTGTAATTACTGTTCTTCAGGTAACTTCCCGATAATCTATGTGATTCCCCCTACATACCAATGAATCGTGCCCCTAAAGTTTATTTGTAAGTTGTTTTTACTTGAAACACGTTTTCCTAGAGAAACAGTGTGATTAGTGGTATTCCCACCCCACGATAAAAACTTCTAGCGCGTGAGAAAGTTCCAGTTTTTACTCAGCAATGTCACCAGGAGGCCTTGTTTGTACATTACAGAAATCCCGTTATAACAGTCAAAAGAGGGGAAAGCATGGGCGGCACACGGAAAAAGGGCAAAGAGGGAGGATCTGCCTTCGAAGCTACTGGAACGGGGGACTGGACGCCAGCAAACAGCCTCCGCCCCGTCCTCACCTCGATTCTCCCCTCTGTTGGCTAATCTTTGCTCCTCCAGGGTCTCCCCGAGACACGGGACCAACTGACCATCAATTCGGGTCCCGATCCGAGAGCCCCCACCAGAGACTTGGGACCAGGTGTTCATCGGCCCAGGCACCTGTCCTGGAGCCCCACTGATAGAAGGGCAGAGACGGGCCTCCGTCCTGTTAGAGGTCTGCACGTCCCGGGGAGCTGTGACTGCCATCCTGCGATGGGTCCCTGGCACGGCCAGCGCCAGAGGATGTGGGAGGTCCAATCGGCAGGTACGCATGGCCGACAGAGTTCAAGTCCATCCAGCGAGACACACGGCAAAGGAGTCCCTACAGGAGGAGGGGTCCCGGTACTGTCCATCCAGCCCGACAGAAGGGCCAGGACCACTCTGTCCAGACCTGGAGAGAGGAGCTGGGCGGGAGCTGGGGGACCGTCCACGCTGTCCTCAGAGGTGGCAGCCAGGAAATGGGCAACACCTTCGCCCCAGGGGGAGGAGAGGGAAGGAGGCCCCGGGGCTGCCATCGTGCAAACTAACTGATGGTGTCTAAATATAGGCAATGCAGTGGTTAAGAATCCGCCTGCCAATGCAGGGCACACAGGTTCGAGCCCTGGTCTGGGAAGATCCCACATGCCGTGGAGCAACTAAGCCCGTGCGCCACAGCTACTGAGCCTGCGCTCTAGAGACTGTGAGCCACAACTACCGAGCCCACGAGCCACAACTACTGAAGCCGGTGCACCTAGAGCCCGTGCTCTGCAACAAGAGAAGCCACGACAATGAGAAACCCGCGCACCACAAAGAAGAGTAGCCCCGGCTCGCCGCAACTAGAGAAAGCCCACGCGCAGCAGCGAAGACCCAATGCAGCCAAAACTAAAAATAAATAAAATAAATGTATAAAAATAAATAAATTTTAAAAAAGAGGCGATGACCAAGAGGACAAGTCTATGATTTGGATTTTTAAATCCATATGATACAGGACACACGTCCAGTCGAGATGCAGCCAGAGAAGCAGACTCCAGACCGGATGTTTCAGCAGCGGGTAATCACGCGGGCGTTGGGCGGGGGGGGGTGTGGAGCTGGGCTCAGGCCTGGCCGGGGTCTGGTTGGGCGGGGGGCCTGAATGAAGCTGAATGTTGTCGTGACTCTGCTGTTCCTGGGGTGCTGCTGGTAGAAACAACGGACTTGAAGAAAGGCCCTTCCCCTCGCCTCCTGCCTTGCAGTATCTGCACCCACCCTGTGCCCTACACGGGCAGAAGTTAGGGAGGATATGGCAAACTCCGTGCCTGGGGGGTCAGGACGGAGGGGGGGTGACCGAGGGCAGCCCAGCGCTGGCAGCGGGAGGGGAAGGGGTCTCGGCCACGTGGAAGTTCCGTCATCTCAGGGAACAGCGAACACAGCTTCAGCCGGTGCGTCCGTGTGGGGATATGGGCTGAACATCGCAAAATCTTTCCACTTATTCAGGAGAAGCCAGAAATCTAGATTTTGTTGTGAAAATGTTTCAACTTAGCAAACAGCATTGACCCACCAGAGCTCCCTCCGGGCCCTTCTGGGTGTTGTTCTGTCTTCCAGTGAGATTCAAAGAAAAGAAGACGTAGGAGGGAAATTCTGCCAAAGACATTTTTTTAAATTAAGGGCTGGAGAAAGACAGGAACTACAGACCCAGTGAAAAAAGGTGCGTGGTGATGCGTTAATATGGAAAGTGCTGTGAGAAGAGGGGCATCCCGCAGGCCAAGGGCCCCGGAAGGCGAGGGCTGAACGGCGTCCACGCTGCTCCTGGTCCTGGTGGGAAGGGCTCCCGGGCCGCACGTTGGATCCGGGCCGGGGAGGCCGCAGCACGTGTGTGAGGAAGAAGCAGGAGGGTGGAGGGAGGCGGGGATCTATGCCTGGTCCTCCGAGCCCTATCCCACGCGGAGACAAGGGGAGAGAGGGGCGTGGCCAAGGGAGCCCGGAGCCTGAAGGTCAAGGCTTCCCGTGAACGACTCTGAGGCCCCAGGGACGCGACGCGGCTGGACGGTGGCTGTCGTCACCCATTCTCCACGGATGGCGTCCATGCAGCTGTGTCCTGGGCAGCTGCGGGCACCACGGCCGCTGTCACACACACGTGCATGCACACGTACACATACACAGACATGCACACGCACACACACGCACTTCACGAAACATCCACATACAGCAGAAATAATTTTCCATTGCATTTTTATTTCTACGTGATAGATTCCCCAGCACGTGACTGCAGCATCTAAACACACACATTTTGGCCAAACCCCCTCCTCACCAAAATACACTCAAAGAGAATGGATTGGTGGCATCACGGAGGATCAGGATAGAAGTGTATAGTAGAATTTTCCAGACTGCCTTTTAAAACACTCTAACCCCTTAAATTTTTTTTTTTTTTTTTCGGTACGCGGGCCTCTCACTGCCGTGGCCTCTCCCATTGCGGAGCACAGGCTCCGGACGCGCAGGCTCAGCGGCCATGGCTCACGGGCCCAGCTGCTCCGCGGCATGTGGGATCTTCCCGGACCGGGGCACGAACCCGTGTCCCCTGCATCGGCAGGCGGACTCTCAACCACTGCGCCACCAGGGAAGCCCCTAACCCCTTAAATTTACATGAATAATATAAAAGAGCACCATTTTCCCTGCCATCAGGAGATGTTATTTTCCCTTCCTTAGTCTGAGGGTTAGGGGTAGAAATCAAAGTGTTTCTTTTATTTGTGTTTCTCTAAATAACCATGTGTTTGGACATCTTCTCAGACAGACCCTAGTTTGTTGGTTTCTCCTTCGGCAGCTTTCTAATAACATTAGGTGCTTCTCAGATGTTACAAATAATCATCTTACATCTGTCATTTGCATTAAAAATACTTTAACTGTATATTATTTTCATATTGGCTTTATTTAAAGCATTGTTTTGCCATCAAAAGATGTTCACGGCTATTTGAGGGGAAAAAAGTCTTTCTTTAATGGATTTTAAATTCCCGATTAAGAATCATTCTCTCAATTGTAGATTCTACATGAAAACTGCAAGGTTTACCTCTGGGTGTTTCTATCATCCTCATCGCTGTTATTATTATCCCGCACGCGATCCTCTGACCCACCTGGAATGACGTTTACGCCTGGTGTGACGTGAACCTCCCCTTCATCCAGACGGGGCACCGCTAAGCCTGCAGCACTTACTGTACAATCCATTCTTTTCTCCAAATCAAATCCCATAGACTAGGTTCTTTTCTCAATCCCCGACTGTCCTCTGATAGGCTTTTCCACCCCTGGGCCAGTACCGTATTGATCTGATTAAAGAGCCTTGGAGATAAGTTATCCTTCCGCCTCAGGCATATTACGGTTATTGTTCTTTTTGTTTTCTTGACTATTCGTGGGACGTTATTACTCCATATAAACTGCAAGATCATTAAACAAGGTGCCTGGTGGTCTGACTGGGATTGCATTAAACTTTTACATTATGATTGGAAAGACTGGAGTTTTAGGTGTTCAGCATAACACCTAAAACTCCAATCTTGTCCTATAAGGACAGGCTGTCCTTACATTACTTCACATCTTGTTTTACGTCCATTAAAAAGACTTTCTTTCCTTCCATTTAGGCCTTGTACCTTCATTTTCAAGATAATTCCTATTCATTTTATAGTTCTTGCCAATGTTGTAAACAAAATATTTCCCTCAGTTCCGTTTCTAGGTATTTTATTTCTAGCACAGGAAAGACTATTGATTTTTGTGGGCTTACCAGCTGCCAGGCTAACTTACCAAAGTGATGTAGTCATTTCTTTGTGAGCCAGTATTGGTGATTTGTGTTTTCCTAAACTCTCAACCATTTCGTCCAGATCTCAAAATAGTTACTGTACAGTTGTGCACGGAACCCTTTGCTAAAATATCTTTTCATTAGTCCTGCAGACCTTGATTGAATACCCAGTATATGCGGTTCTAATCTCTTTTAGAATCCGTTAAATGTATACGGTCTCACTCTTATTTTTTCTTGATTAGATTTGCTACACATGTATCTATTTTATTAGTCTTTTAGAAGAAATGGTTATTTAATTTATTTACAAAACCTACTTAATGCATCTCTTCTTTATTTTCCACTTTCACTTTGATTTACCCGGGCGTCCTAATATCTTTACTTCTGCTCTATTACTCGATTTCTATCTTCTTGAGCTGAATTCTTAGTTCACCCAATTTTGTTTTCTGTCTTCAAACACTGAAGTGTTGGCAGCTGGCGTCTTCTGAGGGCAGGTTTGCCCACAGCGGGCAGGTGCTGGTACCTCCTGTTTTCATCATCTGATCACAGATTCTGGTGACGCGAGTGCCTGTACGGTGAGCGCTGTGACCTGGACTGGGGGTCTGTGATGGGCTCCAGCATGGGCAGGGGGCACAATGCCCGGAGTGGACACAAGAGGGGCGGTCCTGTGACCAGAGCCGGGCCTGCAGAGATGCTCCAGGGACGGACATCACTTCAGAGCAGGACGGCTCCTCCTCTGTGCTCCGGGGTTGGGGCCACGAGGATGCCCGCTGCGGCGATGCTGCTACTTCTGCTTTTCACTGCGTTGGGGGGAGAGTAAGCGCCGAGGATGCTGGGCTCTGCAGGTGGCCCTGCCCGCCGTGCCCGCCCTGTTCTGTGAGCCAAACGGCTCAGCAGCTGGTTGGAGCTGTCCTTCTGTCTCCAGCAGTTTTCTAAGATAGACTGTAAGGTGAAATTATGGCCACCTTCTTTCAATTTGATCAATAAGAAAATAAGATGTGTTCGGGTGGGAACCTCCCAGTGGTACATACTTCCTCTCATTTTTTTCCATTAATGCTAAGCTTTTGCTCATTGTGGGAAGCAGCTGGTCCACAAGACATCTGACTCATGGAACTGAGATTTTTCTCTGAGCCTTTGTAGTATCCATTTCCCCCCAGAGCTCCATGGAGCCTGGGAGATGAAACGCATTTTTTGCCTTGTAAGGGAAAAGTTGTCTAGAACTTACGTTATTGCTTCGTTTGCTTACTTTTGTCTGTCTTCCCTCCCCCACACCTCGCGACATGATAAGCATCGCGCCCACAGGAGATGTGATCTTCTTTACTCACGATTATGTCCCCCGTTACTAGAACAGTATCTTACACAAAACAAAAGTCTCAAATAATTGTGGAAAGACAATAAAACTCATACTCATCAACAAAACTATCACAATTCCAGGCATCCAATCTGAAATTAGTAAACATGCAAGAAAACACCACCGTAACTCCAAGAAGGATCAATCAGTAGAAAAATGCCCAGAAATGACAGAGATGCTGTAATTTGCAAACAAGGACTTCAAAACAGCTATTATAAATGTGCTCAAGGATTTAATAAAACACATGGTCATAACGAACAGAGAAGTAGAAACTGTAAAGAAAAAACCAAATGAGACTCTTGCTAAAAAAAAAAACACATACACACACACAATAACCACACTGACTAATACACTGGATGGAATTTTGAGCAAATTAAACATAGCAGAAGCAAATAAAATTGAACTTGAAAATAGAGCAGTAGCAATTTTACTAAGGAAAACACAAAGAAAAGAGAAATACTGAAAAAATTCAACAGTCTCAGTTACCTGCGGCACAATATCCATCTGCCTAAAACACCCAAAACTGGATAAAGGAAAATATTTGAAGAAATAAGATTTTCTTTCTAAATCTGGTAAAAACTTTAAACTCTCACCTAAAGATAATTGTTGGGAAAGGTTCGTACTGGCCCGATATGGAAGAACAAGAATATGAGAAAGAAAGAAAACTGCAATTGATTGAAACTTATCAAACATATAAAACTCATATGTTCGGGCTTCCCTGGTGGCGCAGTGGTTGAGAGTCCGCCTGCCGATGCAGGGGACGTGGGTTCGTGCCCCGGCCCGGGAGGATCCCACATGCCGCGAAGCGGCTGGGCCCGTGAGCCATGGCCGCTGAGCCTGCGCGTCCGGACCCTGTGCTCCGCAATGGGAGAGGCCACAACAGTGAGAGGTCCGCGTATGCAAAAAAAAAAAAAAAAAAAACTCATATGTTCACAATGATGGCCCAAAAGTGCATCCTTACTGGTCAAAAGGGGGAGACTGCTAGAGCCAGCTCTTCACCTTGAAATTAAAGAGAAGAAGGTCAAATGTTATCTTCCCGTATTTAAACTGAGGAGAGAAACTTCTTCTTTAGAGAAAAATCCCAGCCATTACTCAAAAGTGAAGTTAGAATTAGAAAACCACCATCTGTAAACTCTCAGTGATGTAGGATCTATTATGATGGCCTCGGGGTGTTTGCTGAATGGACCTTATGATGTGCTCAATAGTCATAAGTGGCAACTCCTCGCGTTCATCTAGTGAAGGGTGACTGGGGGTCGGGGCATCAGGAGGACCCCGCCAGCCTCAGCCCCACTAAGATGTAAGTGCCCCCGAAGCAATGCAGTAGCAGAGACTGGCTCCACTTGGGAAGAATTCCTGAGAGAAAATTGAACTAGAATCAGGTCAAGCCCAGGATCCATCCAGCAGTTTACATGAAATACAAGGAGAGACAGACAAACCAAAAGGTACCAGTTTCTCCAACAAATCAGTGATTTATAAAGGAAGATGAACAGTCGTATGAAATAAAAACCTGAAAACACCTAGTCACAAACTCAGAGAATAAACCAACTATGAAAAGACACCTTGAAGACAATAGGGAAATTCTTAATATGGATTGGAAATTATAAAGCATCAAAGGATTTATTTCCGTGACCTTCCTTAGATGTGGCATTGTGGCTTTTGTAAGAGACGGATAGACGGATGGATAGGTAAATGGATACAGGTAAAGATACAGATTTTATAAGTGTGTGCATCCTTTAAGTAAAAGCGTATAATGAAGCATTTATGTGTAAGATGCTATGGCGTCTAGAATATGCTTTAAAATATTTGAGAAAATATTTGAAGAAATATAGGCACAATGTTTCTTTAAAACTGGGGTGGCGTATACATTGGTGTTTATAATACTAGTCTCTTTTCTCTTTGAAATCCTTTATAATAGAAAGTTAAAATAATTTGTTGAATAAAAGAATAAATTAATGAATGTGTCACAAGGCTGTGCAGGGTGCCCGCCTTGAATATAAGGAATTAGGAGTCAGGGAATGTAATCAGTCATTAAGATTATGCTATTCAGTAAAAACCAAAAGGCAGAAGGAAAGAAGATGTCTACAGCAAGGATAAAAGCACTGCATAGGGTGAATGAATGAATTAATTAATTAATTAAGATGTCTACAGCAAGGATAAAAGTACTGTGCAGAATGAATGAATGAATGAATGAATGAATTAAGATGTCTACAGCAAGGATAAAAGTACTGCACAGAATGAATGAATGAAGGAATTAAATAACTTCATGTCTATGGTCTCTTCTGGTTCTGGTCATGCTGCCCTGATTCTAAACTGGAAAAAAAACATGACAAAACTTGAAGAAAGCATCTTTATGCATTAAGTCATTCAGGTCAATGAACGAACCTTTAAAAGTACCAAAAAAGAAAAACAAACAAAGCCAAGAAGTTTACAATGGAAACATGAAAGATGCCCAGGGGACAGGACATGAAGGAGAAAGGCTCAGGCAAATCTGAGCTGTCTGATAATATACAATAAAAGTTACAAATTAGGGTGGGGGTGACACTGTCTCCTGGGCCCCTGACGCAGTATTTGGAGCCCTGGGTACGTCCAGGGCACACTGCTGCGGGTGGCTCAGGGGCGGGCACTGGGCAGAGACTCCCTGGGCGGGAGGGACTCCTGGCTGTTTGCTCAGCTCACGGTGGCCTCGGGGTGTTTGCTGAAGTGGGTGTCAAAGGGCACAAGACCCGCAGCTCTTGAGGAGTCTACTGATGGGGCTGGGTTTGCCCTGCTCAGAAAAGATTAAGAGGATGCAGGGGAAAGCCCTTCAAATATTTGTAGAATTTTCAAGTAGAAGAAATGGTTTTCCTGGGGGTGTGTGTGTCCTCCAGGCGCTGAGCTGAAATCTGTGTCAAGAAGCAAGAGAGAGATTTCAGCTCAATGTACGGATGACATTTTTTGTGCTTAAATGTGTGCTGTTATAGGTTGTTCCTGGTGATCCCGGCCACGTAATTGTAACAGGAGCTGCTTCTGCGTTAGAGACTGTTCTCCCCGGCTCCCGAGCAGAGGCAGAAAAACCTGGACAAAGAATTTGTGAGGGGAGATTCCAGGACAGGTGACAATCTCCAGCTTGGGATTCTGGGATTCTCCCCCGAAAACTGGGAATCATCGGTTGTAGGGGTGTGTGTGGGAGACAGAGAGAGAGAGACAGAGATAGAGAGACAGAGACACACACAGAGACAAAGAGAGACACAGACAGACAGAAAGAGACAGAGACATACACAGAGCAGAGGCAGAAAGACAGAGACAGACAGAGACAGAGAGACAGAGACACACACAGAGACAAAGAGAGACACAGACAGGGACAGACACTGAGAGGAAGGGAAGCAGAAGGGAGGGGGGAGTTTGCGTCCTCGCTCTCAGCCCTGGGGCTGTTTTAACACAATCCCTTCATTGCATTGAAAGAGGACCACAGGAGATGCACAAATTCCCCCGGGGAAACATCAATCGATATAGAAAAAAACAGGGCATTTGTTTCTTAAGACCCTTTGAGGAAGAGTCCAAACAACACCCCTGGAGGACCTATTTTATCTTTCTGCCTAGAAAGGAGGTGATGGAGGGTAACACCCTTTTCCTCCATTTCTGGGTGGTAAACGCTGCTTGCATCGTCTCATTTCGTGACTGGCTCTATTAATAAATAATTGAAGACGGCATGTTGGCTTAGCCACTGGAATCCCTGCGTTAAGGGCAATAACGTAAATGGTGTCATGTAGAGATGCATTATTAATTAGCAGCTACCGTCTCAGTAATATCCTGACAAACACAGAAGTGCTTGACTTAACCTCGCCTACATTCTTTGTTCTGCCATTTGTCAAGACCTCTTGATAAATTCCCAGAAATGACGCTCCTGGCGGCGTCTTTCAGAGAAGGGTGTGGCTCTCCTCCGTGGCATCTTCCCTGCTGTCCTCTTCCGGGTCCTGTGTCCCTCCCAGACTCACCTCCGTGTCCCTCGTGCATCCGGTGGGGGGACCGGCCGGGGGGGCTCGTCCTCACTGCAGGCTGCCCCCTCTGGTGCCGGGCCTGACCTTGGGTGAACGTTGTCATTGCTGGGGGCTGGGCTGTGGAGCCAGCTGGTGACTTCACAGGAGTCCTGAGAGGGTAGAGACCCCTGAACCCCAGCACTTTAAGGACATGTGGACACACCCTTCCAGGGCTGCACCCCCTTAACTGCTGAGGTGACCTCTCAGAGTGTCCAGACCCCACCCTGTCTTCCCCCTGGCCTCGCTGGTCCACCCCGGGGTCTTTCCCGCAGGGTCAGAGGCTGGGGGACAGGGAGCTGTCAGCTTAGGTGCCTACAGGAGAGAGTGGGTCCTGGGATCCGGGAAGTTGGCATGTAGGGCCACCGATGCTGGGCAGGGGCTCGAGAAGAGGGAGCATCCCTGCCCCCAGGAAGTAACACGTCAACCCCGCCCCTGCCAGGGCACAGACTGTCAGCTGGGGATCCGCAGCTGCCCTACATTTCTGGAGAGTATGAGGGATTTTAGACACATGTTGGGAAACATAACAGTCTGTGTTGGAACTTCGCTGACAACCTAGGTGACCCTGCGTCTTCACTGAGAAACAGGGAGCGGTGTGTCTGCTGCCGACCCCTCGGCACTGTAACCGGTTGGTTGTTGCCAAATGCGGTGGAGCACAACAGACCTGCCCGGGAGCCCGGCTGGGTCAGTTGTGGTGATTCAGGGAGTCAGCCCAGGTCTCCATCTCCACTTCCACAAGATGGGACATATAACATCTATCCATTAGAATGAGGAATCATGTATAATGGCTTCATCTATCACAAAACCTGTCACATGCTCAAAACATCCCATAAATCATCGTGGAAAATGATAACGGTATTCCCATTATCTGTGTCTGCTGCTTCAAAAGCTACCTTCTAGGCCCCCAAGGGAAGATGCCCCGGTTTCCCTCCTCCTGTGTCCTGTGGAATCCATCCCAGAATAGGCGCTGATAGGTTCTCAAATTGTGTCTACCGGTCGTGGCCCCTTAGCACCAGCACCCCCAGACCAGGGTGGCATCTAGATATGGCCACTGTCTTCCCACCACAGCCCCAGGTCAGCTTGGAAAGGGCACCCCTGCAAGTCGCCCAGGGGGTTGGACCTGCCAGCACTGCCTTTGTTGTAGGCGGTACCCCATTCTCTTACCTGTTCTGAGCCCCTTGCCCCGGCCAAAGCTCTCCACTGAAAGCAACGGCAGGGGGACACCCACTTCCTGGGGGGCAGTTCCCTGAACCACACGCCCTCCCCCAGGACAGACCACGGGGTCCTGGGCCTGGAGCTCAGGCTTCCAACTGAGTCTGAGGGCCTTAGTCTGTAGATAAGTAGATAAGCTACTTATAACCTCGGCAGTTAGCATCCACCCTAAGAGAAAACAGCTGAATCCACAGACACAGGACACATAAAAGTGACTCACGTCACTCACTCCCACCGGGCTGGGCCACCTCGGAAAGGAACCCAGACCCAGCGAGTCCCCCACATCACGAGGCTCCCCGGCAGCGTCCCCCCTGGCTGTCCTACGCATCTGCACTCATCCGCCTGGTGCCCGTCAACTCACTTCCAGCCTCATTCTCACCTCCAGGATCCAGGGACCTCCCTGGCTCATCTGACCCCTGGAGCATGATTATTCTCTCTGCTGTGGTTTGCTAAATGAATGATGGAGGAACCCAGCTGTGTGGGTTTGGGCAGGAATAATTAACCATGCTCCTCTCCCGTCAGAGTTCCAAACCTGGACCCTCACCTGGACTGGACCCTCACCTGGAACCAGAACTAGCATAGACTCTCTTTCCCGGCTCTTCCCGCATTTCCTTACCCAATTTTTTAAACTTTTTAAAAAAAT
Organism: Orcinus orca; assembly: GCF_937001465.1. Taxonomy (NCBI): domain Eukaryota; kingdom Metazoa; phylum Chordata; class Mammalia; order Artiodactyla; family Delphinidae; genus Orcinus; species Orcinus orca. The sequence continues at coordinate 101,915,171 of NC_064569.1, forward strand.
TTTATTGGAGTATAGCTCATTTACAATGTTGTGTTAGTTTCAGGCGTACAGCAAAGTACATTCTTTTTCAGATTCTTTTCCTATATAGGTTATTACAGAATACTGAGCAGAGTTGCCTGGGCTATATAGTAGGTCCTTGTTGATTACCTCTTTTATATATAGTAGTGTGTATATGTCAATCCCAATCTTCTAACTTATCCCTCCCCCCATGTTTCCCCTTTGGTAACCATAGGTTTGATTTCAAGATCTGTGAGTCTATTTCTGTTTTGTAAAAAAGTTCATTTGTATCATTTTTATTAGATTCCACATATAAGTGATATCCTATGATATTTGATTTGCCTGACTTACTTCACTTAATATGATCATCTCTAGGTCCATCCATGTTGCTGCAAACAGCATCGTTTCCTTCTTTTTTATGGCTGAGTAATATTCCATTGTATATATGTACCCCATCTCCTTTATCCATTCTTCTGTTGATGGGTTGGAAAAGATGAAGTTAAACTGTCACTGTTTGCAGATGACATGATACTACATAGAAAATCCTAAAGATGCTACCAGAAAGCTACTGGAGATCTTCAATGAATTTGGTAAAGTTGCAGGATACAACATTAAAACACAGAAATCTCTTGCATTCCTATACACTAACAAAGAAAGATCAGAAAGAGAAATTAAGGAGACACTTCTCACCCAGTTTGAGGCTGAACACTCAGAAGACGGTACTCAGAAGACGGGTGGGAGACGCACCTCCTACAAGCAGCAGGAGCTACGAGGGGCCCCCGTCCTGGGAGGCCTAGATGGACGTCAGCACCAAGGCCAGCTCCCACCCCGGCAATTCCCCCGCCACAGCTTTGCAGGCAGCCTTGGGCCGCTCACTCTCTCGGATACCAGGAAAACGGAGCTGGTGGGCTAAGCCCAGGGCACCTTTAAAACCTTCACCTAGTATCACACTCACCAGGCTCACCAGCTCTCTCCACGCCCCTGGGGTTTTCTCACCTGCTCTCTCCATGCCCCTGGGGTTTTCTCACCTGCTCTCTCCATGCCCCTGGGGTTTTCTCGCCTGCCTGTGTGTCCTGTCCATTAGGAGGAGGGCTCGTGGCAATTTGCAGGAGGAAACTTAATTCCTGAGATGGAGAAAAGGTGGTCAAGACTTTCTGTGAGTCGTTTTCATTACATTCCTTCTGAAGCTTTTATTAATTTAGCGGGGCTTCTTAATTAAAGTCTCGATGAATAATTGAAGCGTAGTTTTTGATTATGCCAGAGCTGATGCCATTTTGAGGTGTAATTGTAACTAATAAATTAGTTAAATAGGTAAGATGATGAAATCCTGTCTCAAGAGGGACACTCATAAGTTCAAGAATTTATCTACATGTCATTCAATAAATTTATGCAGAAAAAAATAGATGCTCAGGAGGAAAACCAGACCATACTAGTCCTGCTCTGGCAGTGCTGCAGTTCCCGAATAACTCACCGCCATCTCAACGGGAGAAGAAGAAGGGGCATCATCGCTTCCCCCAGGAACCCTCGCCGATTTCCTACAGTCCCCGCGGGCACCCTGCTAAGACCCCCAGAGGCGCCTCGCTGGGTGGTCTGCGGTCCCAGAGCTTCAGGGAGACCCTGTACCCAGTGATGGTGGCCGAGCCTCTGCCTCCGTTCTTCCTCTCACCCTCACTCTCTTTCTCCTCCGCACTTCTCTGTAACCCCCTAAGCAAAGCCACGTACACACCTCCTACAGTTTAGGGAGAAAATTAAGAGAGAAGGGCAAGGGTGCGATGGACCAGAGGCAGCCAGGCCGGTCGGGTGGGGAGGGAGGCTGCAGGCACGCGCTCCCCCCGACCTCCATCTCTCTTCCTGCACAAATGAGAAGCAGGGTGTGAGAGGAGACGCCTCTCCGCCTCAGAGCAGGTCTTGGAGCGGCTCCAGAGCCCCGCGGCTTCGTCAGCCTCCTAGAGCCACAAGAAGCAACCGGTGATGAATTATTCACCTCGCGCGGTCGATAGTTGGGAAACAAATTCATGCCCGGTGAGAAAGCCCTTCTCCTCTGGATTCCCAGGGCCAGCACACACCTGCTCCATCAGCCACTGAAGCGAATGCTTCATGAGTGCCCTGGAAGCAAACCACACCTGTGTGCTGGGCACAGGGGCCTTTTGCTATGAAGGCCGGTCTCATCCCCCATAAGCACTGGAGGAAGGTGTAGCCCTGGCTGGTCTTCACTCCCAGAAGCAGCTGGCAACGAAAACAATCGAAGTCTGAGAAGACAGCGCTGGTATCGCCGGTGACGTAGTGAGCGCCTCCTCAGCTGTTTGCAGGAAGTGCGCCCCACGTCGCGTAGGGCAGGCGGCACCACCCTGTCTTCTCGTCGTCTGATTAGCTCAGATCTGCCTGCTGGTGGTCCAACGCCACACGCATCAGATCGCCAAAACTGCTCACTGAAACGCAGCCCCCTGGACCTCCCCCCAAGCAGGGCCCCAGGCCTGGTCACCCGCATTCGGTGGGTAGTGTGTGGCTGTTACACACCGAGGTTTAAGAAGCACTGACACACGCTCGTCTGTCCTGCTAAACCAAGGACTGTTTCAAGGTGGCAACGACGCACTTGGTTCACGTGTTCTCGGCACTTTCTAGCACCTTGGGGGGTGGACACCAGCTGATTCTCCAACGCCTCCCAGCTGCGGGCCAGTTGGCCCCAGGACGTGCGTCTTCGTGAGTGGCTCTGACCCACCTGGCCCCCACCGTGGGGTCCAACACCGCACGCTGGGGCCAAGTGGAGCTCAGCAAGGCCCGCAGCACCGGGCAGGGGCTGGGCGTTCTGCGCGCTTCCTTCAAGGAGCAGGAGAGGAGGTGGCTGGTCTCAGGCGACCCCGTTATTGGGTCCTCACCTCCCTGGGCTGCACAGCCCACTGCTCTGTCCTTCCGGGACCCCTACCAGGACGAGGTGGCTAGACTGGGAGGTGTCGGGGGCTGGGAACGCAGCTGTGACACCACCTCAGAAAAGGGCTCCGATTCTGTGAGCCTTGGTTCTCTCACCCGCCAATTGGGACGGTAATAGAGCCGACCTCTGAGGCTTGGGGTGAAAATTGAATTGATTGCGACTTCTTGGGAGCGAGAAGGGCCCGTGCAGTCAGTGCCCCGCGCGAGCCCGGTGCCCACCGCCCATCCACCTGCATAAATGACTCCTACCTGGGCCTCACCCGCGTGCGCCTTTCCTGCTCCCTGGGCACACAACCCCCCGGGGACCTCAGGATCTCCGTGCACGGGGCAGCTGACGGAGGCAGGGGCCGCGGGGGCCTCTGTCTGCCGAATCAAGACCAGGAGGGCCTTCGTCCATGGGAATCGGGTTCGGGGCGAATGCACGGCTCAGAGCCTTGGAGCCGGAAACCAGAGCCCTGACGGCGACTCCGCTGCCCCTCTGGTTCTCCCGTCTCTCTGGCATATGCTGACCTCGCCTGAGACCTTCCTGCTCAGCTACAAACCACCCGAGTCGTCTTGGAGCTGACACGGAGGCCGTCCCAGCCACTCAGGCTCAGGGCGCCCGGACGCTCCTGGCTGGGCTGGGGTCGCAGAGGAGGCCGGTGGGGGGCTGGGAGGGGCCGGGGAGCGTCTCCCAGAAAGGAGTGTGGTGGCCGGCCGTGGCTGACTTCCGGGGCAGATCCCTGGAGGTGTGAGCCGGGGGTGCCGAGAGCTCCAGCCCAGTGCAGGGAGGGAGGGGGGAGCAGGGGAGAGAGCTGGGGTGGGCTTCGGGGGCGGGGGGGTCTTAGAGGTGGCTTGGGACTCCTCAGGCAGGTCAGTGTTTGGAGCTGTCCAGGGAGGCCGTGGGGTGGAGAAGGGTCTGGAGGGAGCTGGGAGCAGCAGGGCTGTCCTGGGGGAGCACAGGTGTCCCCCCCGGGAAGGGGCTGAGGGAGGAGGGGGCGGGACTGTTGGGGTGTAGGGAGTGCAGAGTCCTCCCCAGCAGTTCTCGGTCCCCTGGCTGATAGCTTCCCTCGGGCAGGCGCCACTGCAGAGGGGCTGGGGGTGAACCTACAGCTCACAGGGAGCCCAGGGGCCCGAGTCCACCCCCTTCCCGCCCCTCGCTCCGCGGGCCCCCCCCCCCCCCAGCAGTCCAGGCTCCCACAGCCAGCTGTGCGTCCTGCGTCTCCTCCCGCCCTGCACGTCTGGGCCAATGGATGAAGAGGAGGTTTTCCACGCAAACCCACCTCCAGTTAATAGTTCTTTAAACGTGTGATGTTAAGAGAAGGTTCTATCAGAGGTTCCCCTTCTGCTGAGCTGGAAAAGCACAAAGACGCGTCTATGGTTTAACAGAGCAGCCCTCCCTCCCATGATTGGGGTTCTCTGAGAAGCCACATAGAGGTTCTGTGGGGTGAGGTGAAGTCAGATGAGCCGCGTCAGGTCCACCACCTCTGGCCCAGACTGATCGAGGTCTTTGTTTTCAAAGGGACAGAGGCGAATATTTATACGTGTTATTTACACGTGTTCACAGCAACACAGATCACTGAACACGAGCATTGATCAGACATGTTCCTGGTTGCCATATGTACCCAAAGTCGCGCCCACCTTTGTCAGGTGCACCAGGACCCATTCCTGGACTCTTGTTCGCTCCGGGGGCCTGACTGTGAAGCCCCACGAGGTGACCACCTTGTTTCTGTTACAGCGTCTGTGTAACTTAGTGCTTGATTATTTAATATTCCTCCAGGCACCATGAATTCTTTTGGTATTTTTTGGCAGTTCTGAGACATTTATTCCACCTATTCCTAATAATAAATCTGCTGGGGCTTCCCTCCTGCATTAACTCTATGTATGAGTTTGGGGAGAACTGACTTTTTTTTTTTTTTTGCGGTACGCGGGCCTCTCACTGTCGTGGCCTCTCCCGTTGCGGAGCACAGGCTCCGGACGCGCAGGCTCAGCGGCCATGGCTCACGGGCCCAGCCACTCCGCGGCATGTGGGATCTTCCTGGACCGGGGCACGAACCCGTGTCCCCTGCATCGGCAGGCGGACTCTCAACCACTGTGCCACCAGGGAAGCCCTAGAACTGACTTTTTTTATTACGGCTTTCTCTCTGAGAATGTGGGATCACATCTGCTGTGGACTGTGTACTGTAAGTAAGTTTAAGCCCCAGTCTGCAGTGTTTCCTTACAGCTGCCCAAGCTGAAGAAGAAACTTGCTCCCACAGGTGTTTTTAATACCAAATCCATACTTATTTTAAATAAATTCCTGATTTTAATTTCCTACTCCTCATTGCTAATATAAGGACTATCTATAGATTTTGAAATTTTATCTTATATCCAGCAAACTTTATGAAATTTTTAAATTACTCCAGCCGTTTTTTCTTTTTCTTTTATAAAATAATCTCTTTGGTTTCTTAGCTGTACAATAAGATCATTAACTAAAAAGATGTCTTTGCTTCACCAATGTTTGTACTAATTACTGAATATTTCTCTTATTACATCCGGAGCCACCAAAGCACACTGTATAATAGTGACAGAGGCCCTCATTTCACAGGAGATGCCCTGGTGTTTTCCTGGCTTGCACACTGCCGCCTTCTCACTGTGTCCTCACCCAGCCTTTCCTAGAGAGAGAAGAATCTGGTGCCTCTTCCTCTCCTTGTAAGGACACCAGCCCTACTGGATTAGGCCCACCCTTTGACTCCACTTAACAATTCTTCTTGAAAGGCCCCATTTCCAAACAGTCACATACGGGTTTAGGGCTTTAACATATGAATTTGGGGTGGTGGGGACACAATTCCATCCGTAACACCAGCAAGCCAGAAAAAAAGACCTCACCAGGAAGCAGCCCTGCCCATCACCAAGCTTGGGCTCCATCCTCCAGAACTCAGCGTGCTGTTAAAGTACCTGTCCGTGTGGACCTGATGGAGCTGCCCTAGCTGCTCCGGGTCTCATGGGCTGAAGCTCTTCATGGTTGCATCCGCCTCTGGAGACGGACACCCCTCCAGGCTCCCTCAGACAGCTGGTAGGGTCCGTCCCCTTGCTGACCTGTACCTGGGGACCCGTGTTCCTGCCAGCTCCGGCCTGGGGCCACTCCCAGCTCCTGGAGGCCATCTACATTCCTTCCACGTGGCCCGCCTCTAGCCCGAGAAAACGCTCGGCTATTAAAGAGCTCACCTGATTAGGTCAGGTCCACCAGGATTGATAGCGAGCGGGGGCCCTGTGGGGCTCCCGGGCACAAAAGGCTTTCTGGGTCACCCATTTCTTTGATTACCGGAAACAGGCTTCCTTCAGCCTCCATGACCCTCCCTGAGTTCCAACGGGGAAGATTCAAGCAGTTGTTAATTAGGGAAGGGAGGGGATGCAGACACAGGGAGAAACAAAGAGGGAAACAATAGTGCAGCCCTGGGGCGGGATCCTGGTCCCCGCCTGAGGGATACACACAACACCCACCAGGTGGGAAAGTTAACTGTCTGCTGCCCACAAGCACTGAGACCCCAGACCTGTTGGAACCAGAAGATTGGTGATGCTGACTCCCGATTACCTCACCACCAGCCAATCAGAAGAAGTCCGTGAGCTGACCACACCCCCTCATTGAATCATGACTATAAAACTTCTCACTACCTCCTCCAAGTTGGGACACGTAGTTGTTCGAGGCAGGAGCCTGCTGTGTCCCCCTTTGCCTGGCAAAGTAGAAAAGCTATCCTTTTCTACTTCACCCAAAACTCTGTCTCCGAGATTCAGCTCGGCACCGGTGTACAGAGAAGCTGAGCTTTCGGGTTAGGATCATCTCCCGTTTTCCCCAAAGCACAACATAATCACGGGATTGATCTCTCATATTCACAGTTTCTGCCAACATTCAAGGGGTGGGGATCACACAGGGCTCTACAGCTGGGCTGTCTTAGAACTCTGATGCTGCAGCTCTTATTAGGAATAAATTAGGGATTTTATAAAATGTCTTCTTTTCTTTTGGAATCTGTTGGTATATTGTATTATGTTAGTAGATTTCCCGGTCTCTAACCCTTTTTGCATGTCATATTAAACAACCTGCCATATCCCTGCTTTTTAAATGTTTAAGATTTTCTAGGTGGGTAACTGCAATCTATTTTTTATATATTCAACAAATATGACAAAATGTGAGTTTTCTATTTGAAGAATATAAATTATATGGTTTATATTCATGACCTCTATGTTCTTTTTTATTTATTCCCTACTAGAGCTGTATAATTCCAAAACAGGTACATTCAGATATCCCAGATGCTTTTTTTTTCATGGTTTTCTGTCTTTTCTAGTAGATTTTTCTCTATATATTTAGTTGTTATACTGTTTGTTCCTTAACAGTTTATGCCAAGTCAATTCAATTTCTTATAAATTAGGCCATTTATCATTATATAATGACCTACTTTCCTCTTGTATGAAGTTAAAATTGTCATTCATTTATAGTCAACCTTTCTATGCCACTTGATCTTAATTAAGTCTTTCGCATAAACCGTAGAGCTGGGTTTTGTTGTCTAAATCAGTCTATCATTCTCTGTCTCTTAAAGGAGACTTTATTCTAGCCACATTAATACCTCATTAATAATCTTGATTCTGTTTCTTCCTTTTTCCTGTTTTATCTACTTTCCACTCTACTCTTTCTGTACTCTTTTTTCTCCCCTCCTTTTTGAAGTTTTGTCAAGTTCTTGTTTATTATCTCTCTTTTTTCCTTTCAACTTTGGAAGCCCTGCTTCCGGATTTCACTGGTGGTCACCACGGCTTCCTGGCCGACATGCGCACACACAAGTGCCGGCCGTCGTCATCTCTGACAGCTCAGCATCTCCCTGCAGACACACCCGGCTGGCCACCTGGAGCAGGTGAGGCTCAGGCCCCCAGGCACCCTGTGTCAGCTGACCCTCAGCCAACCCCAGACAGGTCGCCGAGCCCACTTAGGACAAAGAACCACCAGTCGAGCCTGTCCAAAAGCCCCCACCCCCAGAATCACAAGCCGGGACCAACGTTCACTGATGCCCCCCGCGCCACACCCCACGAGCTGCCGATTTCCCACGAACACTTTTCCTCAAACACCAAAGAACCTACTGGAAAGATACATAGTTTTGTTCACAAAATCAATCAGAAGAAATGCTTTATTTCTAGCCCACACAGGGAAACTTAAATGAAATATAAACCCTTAATCAGATGCCTGGTAAAGCAGAAGGAATCTTCACTCCAGGCACTAAATCGGTCTTGACATTTACAACTTCATTAAACAATGCAACAAAGTGACAGTTTGTACCTCACAGAGGATGACAGTCCTGAAATCCAACGCCAAATTCAAGGAATAGTTACACATTTTAAGGACATGAGATGGAGGCTTAAGGGTTTTATCTCAGACTCAGAAAGTTAGCGAACGTTATATTTATCCAACATTTATTCAAGTGAACAACGGGCACCTCGCTTTGAGCATGACAAGGAAGGTCTAAGACAAAGACGACGCTATGCCCAGAGTCCCCAGGTGGGGCCTCATGACCACCAGAAAAAACCACAGTGCTTCCTGGAGGTTAAAATGTGCAAGTGGTTTGAACAGCAGCAGGGGATGGTCCCTAACCCCAAGCCCTCTGGGGCAGAGTCAGCAGCCCTCCCAGGAAAGACCTCCGTGGGCCACTTCCAAGGGCTGTGCTTGTCCATCCCACCGTCCAAGTGATGCTGGTACTGCCCCCTCCTCCCGTAAACCCTGAGACCCTGAGGAAGTGATGCCCCACGCCTCGGGCAGAACCCTGAGACCCAGGTAGGAAGAAAGGCTTTTCAGGGACACCCATGGTGTCTGGTGACAGACAGGGGAGGTCCCAGGACATGGTTTCAGGGAAAGAAGAGCCGTCGGCGGCCCCTGTGGGCGGGACGGGCAGGATGTCTGTAAACTGGGGGCACGCCCACCCCGCGGCGGTTCCAGTGAAGAGTGTTCTCTCTGGGGTCCCCAGGTTCTGGGGTCCCCTCTCCCCCCTCCTCCCTCACAAAATCTTGGCACCAGCCTAAGTCAGGCCAGGCCCCTCCTCTGCTGGAAACCTGCGACACCCCATCACAGGCAGGCTGGAGCCCCTCCTTCTCACCACTGGACACGACTCTCCCCCGTCATCCCCCTTCTGGCCACCAGCGACCTTTCCACCTGCTGATGCCTCCACCTGGGTCCTATCCCCAGGTGTCCACCTGGCTGCCCCGTCCACAGGGCACCCCAGCCCCCTGCCTTCCGTCCCCCACAGCTGAGGGCCCTGTGGGCCGTGCAGCACCCACCAGGGCAGGGGTCCTGCTGCTCAGCGGGGGGGACGAGACCCCACACGTGGGGGCTGCTTTCCAGCTTCCGAAATGCTCTTTCCAGCCACCTTCCCTTACGCCCAGCCCCTTCCCAGGCCGCCCGCCCTCATCCTGACTTCACTTCTGAGGATGCCCGGAGGTGATACTTGGGGGCTTGGTAAGGGCTCAAGCACAGGCAGGTACCGGGGCCGGGCGCCCGGTCAGCGCTGGCTCTGGTAAGACGTCCCCACGAGGGGCTGGACAGGAAGAGAGAGGACCCGGGGGTCAGGTGAGCCTCCCAGGCCGGTCTGCCGGGACCACATCTCCACTCTGGCATCTCCAGGTCTCAGCAGATGCGCTCAGAGGGGATCCCCACGTGTGTAAAATGCATTCTTTCCCCAGATCCTATTGCAGTCCACGTCTTCTCTGCCAGACTTCTTAATCCCAGAGCAGGAAAGGGGTCACAGCACCCAGGTTCTCAATTTATCACTGTTTAGTCAGCCTGTCCGAGCAGAAGCGTGGCGTGCGGATGGGCGTAGAGACAGGCCCCCTCGGGGGTCCCCCTCGCAGATGTGCTGCCCCAGCTGCTGGGCAGGTGTCTGCCAGGGCCACTCTGCTGCCAGGAGCCTCCTCTCCCTCGGGGCCACGGAACCACAGGCCCGACGATGCAGAGAGGTGGGCTCTGTTCCCGGGCAGCAGCAATGGGCAGGCGTGCCCCCAGGACGAGGGCGGGAAGGAGGGCACCCCCCGTGACGAGACACGCTCCCTGAAGCCCACCCTCCGCCCCTCAGCTCCTCCCTTGCTGCGTCCTTTCTCTTTGGCAAAATCACACGACAGCTCCATCTGAGTCTCCACCTGGTCCCCACCTGAACCTGCACACCTGAGCGAGGCTGGAGGAGAGAGAATGCCCACCCATGGGACAGCTCATCAGGGAGAAAAAAGCCTTTCTCTGAACATCACTTCCCTCCCCCCAAAGTCCCCGCACCACTTCACAAACTCCCGAGCGTCTAGAAGGTTGGGAGTGGGGGAGAGGACACAGAGCCCACAGACAAAGGTCTTTCCTTGAGGGGGGGGGTACCAGCCAACAGAGGTGCCTGAGGACCCCTGACACCCGCCTCAGTCAGCTCATCATCTGCTGAGACCAGTGGGCTCCTTTAAAACAGGCTCATAAATGACTCCCCGAAAATACAGGCTCCCGGGCCCCCTGAACCGAGGCTGCATCCTTCCTGCAGGCAGTGGGCTGACAGCTCCCAGCTCCGTTTGCAGCCCCCTCGGGGTGGAGCTCAGTCCCGGTGCCACCGTTTGGGGCCAGCTGACCAGCCCCTAGTGAAGTTGACCTCACTGCTAAAAGGACAACTCCCAACTTAGCAGAAGTCCGGCTGCTGTTCCTACCTACTTATTTGTGCTTTTCTATCTGAGCTAAATTTGTACCCAGGACATGTATCCACTTTACAAAAACGAGACCAAATGCTTAAAACAATTTGCCAAATTCCTGAAAATTGGCAGTGTAAGCTTTTTGGCCAACGGCAATGGAAACCAGTGTTTGTGAAGTGCTCACCGTGTGACAGTGCAATGCTGCATCTTCCACACCAATCGCCCCATCTCATGCATACAAGGGGGTGCCTTCAGTCCTGTTCTACACACGGGGAGATGGAGGCCAGGAGGCTGGGGGTCTCCCGAGGCTCCAGGCTGCCCCAGGCCTGCCTGACGCCCAGCAGGGAGGGGATAGGGTCTCCCCTCCCTCAACCCCCACCCTCTGTAGCCGCACCTCAGTGGGCGGCTCGCTCCATCCCTCCAGAACGCTCCTTACCTGTGACCTTGCACAACTCCCGGGAAGACGCAGGACCTCTCCTCCCTCGGCTCTGCTTGGCCCCTGGACGTTAGCAATGGGCTCCGGCAGACACTAGGAAAGAGCTGGTACCTCAGGCTTGTCCAGGATCCATGACCAACACGTGAAGGAGACACCCCCAGTGGAGACTGAGGGCCCAACCACCCACCTGGGGCGAGAGCCCGTCCTCAGGCAACCAGCCCGCCGAGCCGGCCCAGAGGTCACGAGGAATAACAGCAAGTGCCGGGGATGCTTGTTACGCACCAAGGGTAACTTAGACGCCCTGGGACCAGCAGACCCGACGGTCATCTGGGATACTGGGGCTTCATCCCAGTTGTCTTTACCCTCATCCTCCCGCTATTCAGGGGTCTGAGCAGCTTCAGCGGGACCTACCTTTTAAGACTATCTGGAAAACTGGGGCCACAGCACCTGTGTGGGGTCTCTGTGGGAAGAGAGGAGGCCCTTCTCGGGTGGGCTGTATGGCCGCTGCTCCCCGCTGCCCAGTTGTGTCCATCAGGGTGACCTCCTCCCACTGCGTTGCTCCCTCCCACCCCCTCCCTCCTGGGGGGGGCCTGCAGCTGTTTCCCGGAGTCACCCCAGTGTCCCGAGCCCCAGCCTCCTTCCCCAGAGCCCCTGACGAGCAAAGATGAGCACCCAGACCCCACACAACCCACTGTGAGGACCCCACGAAGGCCTCCTCGGCGTGGAAACGCACAGCTACCCACCCGCACGGTGAGGGAGAGACGGGAGGTTAGAGCAAAGGCAACACAGGGGCCGGGTGGCCGAATGCAGAGCTGAAGCCGGCATCACGGCCGCCAGACCCGGGAAACCCACCCTGCGTGCAACAGGAAGAGGCCGTGACGGGCACCAGGGTATCTCTGCACCGGCGGGTCCTCAGGCGCCGCGGCCAGGGGCTTCGCAGCAGCGGTAACGGGGCTGCCGCTGCACCCAGTCCTGGCCGCGCCCCCAGACACGGACCCATTCCAGGGTGAGGCTGAGACCCTGGAAGGATGGCCAGACCCACGGCCCCCACCTGTCCGGGATGGGCCATCAGTGACTCAGCCACGCAGCTCAGTCCCCGCGAGCCGGGAAAGAGGCGCCCGCTCAGCCAGGGCCCCAGGTCCTGCGCGGTCAGGGCCGGTGTGGGCGGGCGCGCAGGACGGGGCTCTCCCGCACCGCCTCTGCCGGGCTCGCCCTCGGTTTGCTCCCTCCGTCAGGACAGGACTAGCATTCTGGGCTCCGCACCCACCTCGGGCCCAGCAGGCGCCCCGCCGGGGCCGGGGGTGTGAGTCCACCGGCACGAGGATCCCACCGGCACAAGGATGCCGCCGCGGCCGCCGTCTGCCTTCTCCGCGAGCCCCCGCTCCGGACAGGAGGCCTCTGCGGCTCCTGGGGGAGGACCCTGCCTGTCCCCACACCGCCGGGCTCCTCAGGGGCCTCTCAGAGGCGGTCGCAGCTCATGGCAGCCCCACAGGTCCCGGGTCACCCTCTGGGGCTTCTCTGGAAACAGGGTTTGCAGTTTGTGACCCTCCCGCCAAGTCCCCCTCCGCCTGAAGCCCCGGGCCCCCGTGCTCCCTCCTGAAGGCTCCTGACAAGGAGTTTGCTAGAGGGACTGGAGGTCTGGCGGCGGTTGGTCTGGAGGCCACTTGAAGGTCCCTGGCCACGCCTGGGCTGGGGGAGGAGAGGCAGTTCTGGAACATCCGTGAGGCCTCTGCCCGGCTCCCCGCCACGGAGTCTGCAGCACCAGGCTCCTGGGGGACGTGTTCCCGGGAGGAGCGCCCTCAGCTCTCAGGCTACGTCTCAGCCGCTCACACAGCTGCCCAGGAGCGCGTACACCTCCGGGGACCCCCATCCACAGGGCAAGAAGACCCTCTCCAGTGCGCACCCCCCAATCAGACTCCTGAAGGTGCCCCATGGGGGGCAGTCAGGATGCTGGGAGCCACGTGGACAGACGGGCAGCTGGCTGGGGCCGCGGAGGGTCCAAGTGTGACAAAGGTCCCAGAGCAAACCCCAAGTCCCGACCCCCTGCCCCCACCAGGACTGCTCCCACCGTGAGGGGCCGTGCCCTCAAGCACACTGGGTCTTGTCACCCCCGCCAGGCTCTCCTCCCCTTCCCGGGCCGCCCCTCCTGGTCTCCCTGGCCATTACTTGACCACACCACACGCTTCTGCCTCAGGGCCTCACGAGCTGCCCTCTCGCTGGAAACCCCAGGTTCACCCCACCAGCCATGTTGCACCTCTGCCCGCAGCTCCCAGCAGCCTCATTGGCTGGGTCTTTCTCCCAGGACCTGCCCCCCACCCGTGCTAGAAGGCAAGGTCCCTCGCGGACGCATTTGCAGGACCGCAAGCCCAAGGTGGCCCTTGCAGCTGGGACTCCAGCTGACCACAGACCTGCCGGGTGAGCTGCCGACGCCCCGTTTACTGGACTCAAATCAGGAGCAAATAGGGACGGGCCTCATCGTCCCCGGGGATGGTCCCAGACTCCTCGCCTGGAAAAGCATGTGCAGAGGCCTCAGAAGCCACTGTCTGCGCCTCTTGTCCACGTGTGGCAACAGGCACTCAGGAGCTCTTTTTAAATACACCGGCAGAAGCCGGGCGGTTGAACGTGTTATCACCAACGGTGTCTTGTGATCGCCAGTTACTTAACAGAGCGAATCAAAGTGCAACTTGCCGGGTTCACTCAATTACTGCTAACCTGGAATAAAAGCATGTTAATCGTAATCAGAACTACACTCTCCAGAGTGGATATTAAAGGGAATAACGATCAGCCGTAAATACGTCACGCATTTATCTCCTGATCTGCTCAGCAAACAGGACGGCACACGCCCGCAAACGGGCTCCAAAGGCAGAAGCCCATTAAGGAGCTTCGCTGAATTAGTGCAACGTCTAAATTGGATTCCATTCCAGCGCTTAGCTGAAATTTATCTTAGCTGGGGACTGGTTTTCCAGCTGAAAAACTAGTGTCAAGTAAAAGAATGAAACTGATACAAAATTATTTTCTTTAAAAAATTGAAATTAAAAACCCATCGCTGGGCTTACTTATCTCCTGTAATTTTGCAAAGATGGTTTGAGATCACTGTAGGTGCAGACCCCGGCATTAGTCCCGTGAGGCCAGGCCCCCTTCCGTCCCCTCACGCCCTCTCTCAGCGGCAGGAGGGGGCACCCTTGTCTCGGGGATCTGGGTTTTACTCTTAGTAAGGGACAAGTGTGCCCGAGTTCCCAGGAGGCCCGGGTTACCCGGGTGTGAAGGGAGCTGGGTCTCGCGCCAGCCTGCTGCCTTGTTGCCGAGGGCAGGGTGCCCTGATCCGGCGCCCTCGGGGCCCCTCCCTGAGCCCGGAGACCCTGGGCCGAAACCCTGCCTCTGCCTCTGTCCACCTCCTGGTCCCCTGGGGGCACTGGTTTTGTTCTCCTTCAGTTTATGAGGTACGTGTCAGACACAGACCATACACGTGTGTGTGTGCATCCGCCTGGGACACCGTCACCGCCATCCCGGGAGGCAGGTGGTCTAAGCACGTGCATCCCCTTTTGCTCCCCGAGAAGAGGGGTGGCAGGGCCCCCGCCACACGCGCGTGGTGAGCTGGCGGCACACCCTGGCTGTCCCGGCCGGGTTTACGCATTCGGCTGAGGGACATTCCTCAAGGTCACGGGGGCAGAGACGGACGGAGAGGCGGCCGGGACGCTGCACTCTCAGCACGGCTCCCACAGCCCTTGGAGCAGAGGGCAGAGGGCACGTGTGTCGGACCTGTCCTCTGCCCCCGTGACCCCCTGACCTGTTCAATCGGCTTCCAGCCAGGCCCAGGGCAGGTGTGGGGGGCAGAGCCGAGGGACGCAGCCCCCACATCCCCCTCCTACCCTGGACAGCAGTCGACGGGGAGGTCGAGCCCCGGCTCAGCAGGGCTGAGCACTGCCCTGCACCAGCCTGCACGGAGCGGGAGACGGGGTTGGCATGATGGCCCTGCTGGTCTGAGGCCTGGAAGCCAAGGACACGGTTCCCAAGTGGCTGGAACCGTCCCTGAAAAGCGGAACCTGAGACCTGGGCCCGTCGCCAGGCCTGGAAGAGGCAGCTCGCAGGGGGAGTGTCTCCACGGACGCAGAGGGGCTGTGGGGTCTCTCACTCCACACAGGGGTCAGGGAAGGGGACCCCGGTGCCTCTCACCCAGGAGGCTGGTGTGCAGAGGCCTGGGGGTGTGGCCTCAGGCGGGGACGGGGGTGGGGGGGATGGGGGGCGTGGGCGTGGGCACGTGGGTCAGCCAGAGCCCGGGACCCTGCGTGGGACGAGGGGAGGGGAGGGGACAGGGCGGGCAAGCCCAGTGGGCAGAGCAGGTGGCAGGAGGGGCCCACGGGGAGGGCAAGCCTTCGGGCGTTCTCGCTGTCATCCCCTGGGGCTGGGCTCTCCTTCGCTGCCTGTGGGCAGTCATCCTGGGGGGGACCCTCCCTTAGCACCACCAAGCCGCGGGCCGTGTCCCTCCTGGTAGAGGGGCCGTGCTGTGCACCCAGGGTGACGAGCGATATCCCTGGGATCCAGTCCCTTGGTGACAGGAGCGGCCACTTCCTCAGCTGTGACTATGAGTCTCCGCACATCACCGTCGCTCCTGGAGGGCAGGAAAGTGTGGTCCAGACCCGCTGCTCCAATTTCGAGCTCCAATGCAGAGCCGGCATCCCC
The DNA here is from genome assembly GCF_937001465.1 of Orcinus orca. Classification (NCBI taxonomy): domain Eukaryota; kingdom Metazoa; phylum Chordata; class Mammalia; order Artiodactyla; family Delphinidae; genus Orcinus; species Orcinus orca. The sequence continues at coordinate 101,930,859 of NC_064569.1, forward strand.
GTCTCTGCCCAGGGTGCGCGTAGGCACCCGCAGGATTGATTTCAGAGTCTTAGGCGGCCGGCTGCCGACCTCTCACTGCAGAGAACGGCACGTGGATCATTTTTCATGGGCACAGAAATTGGAAGATGTAAATCCTGACGGCACTCTGTGAAAACCCAGACACGGCCACCAACGTGGACCTGCTCCCAGGACGGAAGATCCTGACGCCTGTCTCCGTGTTATTACACTGTTACCAATGGGAAGATCCACTTTGAGGAGGTGCTCGAACACCGCCCGCCCCCAGCCACGTTCACATCTCTCGGGACGCCTGCTGCTCCGTGGCCATGCACACTCGTCTCTGCGGCCGGTGCGCCCAGGCGCCGCCATGGGGAGAGGGGAGACGCTCAGGTCTCAGCCCCGCCAGGAGCGGATTCGGGCAGAGAGGGCAGAGGAGGCCGTGGAGCGAGGCGATTCGAGGACTGAACGGGCATCACCACCGACCTCGTGGAGAGGTGTCTGAGGGGCAGCACGCGCTCCAACCTTCTTTTTCCACATCTTTGATCTGCTCTCTGATTAGTGTTTCACTTTCTCCATCTGCCTGGATCTGCCGTTATTAATTCACAGTAGATTTCCTTGTGCCCTTGTGCCAGCTGCTCCCCCACCCGGGAGTCCAGACTAATCCCCCCACGTCAGCGTCACCGGGTGTGCCTCCTGCCGTCCACACTTGAGACACGGGGGTGGGCACAGCGCCCCCCCCTCGGCCAGACACCCCTCCCCACGTGTCTCCTGGACTCCCTCTCATAACCAAACACCGCAGATTCCCAGAAGTCTCCTGGACTCCATCTCATACACCGCAGATTCCCAGAAACTCTGCAAGCGTCCATCTGGGCACCAAAGGATGCAGTTTGCCTAAAAAGTGGCAACAGACACACAGCCCCTAACGGAGACCAGCTCCCCTGGGATGCGGACCAGGGCCCAGGTGGTGAACCGGGGCGTGAGGGGGCAACCGTGGCGTCTGCCTGCCTCACTCAGACCCTTCCAAGCTCTCCTCCTTGGTCAGGGTGCATCTTTGGGTGTTCGTCCCCTCCCAGCCCGTCCTGGGGGCTCTGTCCCCCTCCACGGGTGCACTCACCGGGTAACTGCAGAGCTCAGGAAGCCAGGCCTTGGGTCTCCTGTGCACGTCTGACAAATCCCTCTGGAGTAAGAACACCCACCCAGAGAGCAGCCCACGTGGTGCACCCCGGGCACAAAGTACCAGTTCTGCCAAGACCCGTTGCTCACCTGTCCCTTCCTCCAAAGGGCAGAAACTCGGGAAGTACTCTGAGCTCTCGTTGGACCACCTTCCTCCAAAGGGCAGAAACACAGAAACTCGAGAAGTACTCTGAGCTCTCGTTGGACCACTTTCCTCCAAAGGGCAGAAGCACAGAAACTCGAGAAGTACTCTGAGCTCTCGTTGGACCACAGTCCTTCCCACAGTTAAAGACGTACCTTTTCCCATTGCCAAGCAGATCATCTCATTCCTTGGTCTGAATTACTACATAGGGCCATCCTGCGCATTTTCCGGGAACCAAGTCACAATCAGCTTTCAGAGGGGTTTGGCTTGTCTGTCTCTCGAGGTCGACAGGCATCTGCACATTTTAAATAACAGCTTTCTCTTCTCGTCAAGATTTTTTAAATCTTAAAATCAGGTTGTGACCCCAGCAAGATGCTAAATGCAGACAATGTCTCAGTGAACCAGGCCCTGCTCACTGGGCCTCCAGCTGAGGGAGACCACCTTGAGCTCCGTGGCCAGGCCTGGCTCCAAGTGACCGTCCAACACCAGGACCTGTGCCCCTCTCCCTGAAGCTTCTCGTTGATCTGGGAAGACAGCAGTCCAATACCTATGCATTTCCCATGATAAATGCTGCAAGAGGAAGCTGTGGCTCGCTAGAACTGATTAAGTCAGGGGCGAGAACAAGGTCCTCGGGGGACGAGCCATCCACAGTGGCTCCTAGGGGTGCATCAGTGTGGCGGCAAGGAGGACATATTTTTGGAGCACGTGGCCAGCGCACAAGACAGAAAGGGCCCAGACCTCGAGGACTCACAGCCTCGACAGTGACCACGCAGCCATCCAACGTGACTCGGTGCAATAAGGTTGTGTAACGGTGGGGTTAAGCCCGTTCCGCTCGTAGTGAAAAATCTGATATTTGATGGATTCACAGAAGCCAAGAAGGTGGAAGAGGGTCGGGGGGAAATGCACCAAGACCCTGTCATCGGGGGGAGCGAAGGATCAGGAGGACTGAGGGGCTGACGGGAGGGGTGAGACCGGAGAGAACAGTAGGGCTGTCGGGGCTGTTAAGTAGAGTGGAGCAGAGGAGAGGGCTTGGTGGACGGGAGACAGAAATGAATTTGGGGTGATGGAGTCAGAATTTCCTTTGAACACGCTCACTCTACCTGCAATGGGAAGACAGGATGTGAGCTGTGCTCACGTGAGTTCAAGCAGGTGAGTCTGCCGGCCGTGCCGTCTGTCCAGACAAGAGCTCCCGGTGGGGGTGGAAGTGGCGTGTGAGGGAGCAGATGTCGAGCCTACTGGCGACATCCAGGAGGAGAGATTGACCGGGCCTGGCTGTGGAGCAAGGGGATGAAGTGGTCACGAGTGGCTCCAAGGTGTCTGGACTTCGTACCCAGGCAGGTGGCGGTGCCTTTTACCAAGTTTTGGATTGAACATGAGTCCGTTCTTGGACTTGTGAGTTTCGGGTCCTCTGGGGCATCTAAGAAAAAAATTCGTAGACCTGGATTCAGGGGAGAGGCCTGGGCTGGAGGTGTGTGTGGGAATCATTGCTGTGCAGGATTCACAGGGACCGAGGACACTGGTGCCGTCCTTGGGGAGAAGGGGATGCTGAAGGGTGGGGTAGCCCTAGGTCCCAGTGTTGAAGAACAAGAGCTTGAGTGGGTGGAGAGAGGAAGGGGAGCCTACAGATGAGCTGGCAGCGAGGCCAGAGAAGCGAAGGAAAACCAGAGAATGACTGAGGAAGCCAAGGGGGTGGGGCTTCGAGAAGGAAGCAGGAATCACCGGTATAGACACGAGGGTAGAAACACCCCCAGTGGACTTGGTTACACAGAGGTGACTGACGAGTGGGTGGTGAAGACATGCAAACTCTTGTGTCCAGAGGGGTGTGTGTGTGTGTGAGAGAGGAAGAAATGAGCTGAAAAAAAAATGAGAAGGTGGCTGTTTACTGCTTGGTTTCCATTTCTGCCCGTGCTCTTTCCATTATGGTGAAGATGCTCAGTGAGTACAGAAAGCAGCAGGAAGGATGCAGTTGAAGCCTCAGATCTTGAAAAAATTATTTACCTTCACTCCGTTTCAAATTCCATAGGAGAAAGATTAAAATAATCACACTTAAAGAGTTTTGCTAGAAATTAAGTAACACAGAAATATCATCTTCAAATCCAGGTATCAAACAGGCCATTATTACGGACACCTTCCTTACTGTTTAGTACCAACCACATTAAAAACAACACAAGCTCAGGGTTATGGTTTATCGTTATTGTAATTAATTTTAATTTTTAATTATCGTATAGTAAAATTTACGATTTGGGGTGTATAGTTTTATTAATTTTAACATACACAGATTCACATGACCACCACCACAATCGGGATATAGGACAATTCCATCATCCCCAAAATTCCCTTGTGCGGGCTCTTTATGGTCACCCCGCCACCCCATTTCTAAGCCCTGGAAACCACTGGCCAGCCCTCCATCACTACGGTTTTCTCTCGTTTAGAATATCACACAAATGGGATCACACACGGCGTGTAACCATTTGAGGCTGGCTTTCTCCGTCCACATTGTGTGTGTCAACCACCCCCCTTCCTAGCTGAGTAGAACCCCATTCTACAATGCCCCAGAGTTAGTTTAGCTCCTCACCTGTCCAAGGATGTGTCATTTGTTTGTGACCCATGTACGCTTTTTGGTGAATCGCATCCAGTTTTGAGCAATCATGAGTAGATCTATAGACATTCAAGTTCAGATCTTTATGTGGACACGTTTTCAATTCACTTGGGTAAATACTGAGGGGAGGGAAGTGAGTTGTGGAGTTAAGGTAGGTTTGACTTTGGAAGAAATTGTCACACCATCCTCCAGCGTGGCTACACCATTTCACATCCCCGCCAGCGAGGCGTGACAGTCCCAGCTTCTCCTCGTCCCTGGCAGTACTTAGTATTATCAGTAATTTTTACTTTAGCCATTCTGATAGACGTAGCAGTACCTCCACATGGTTTTAATGCACATTTCCCAAGTCCAATGCTAATGATGTCAGAGAATCTACTCTGTTTAATTTTCATTCTTTTAAGCTTGTTGAGGTTTGTCTCCTGACTCAGAGTGTGATCTGTCTTGGTAAATGTTCCTTATGCACTTAAAAGTAATGAGTATTCTGCTGATGGGGAACAGATCATAAAAACATACAATAAAAAAAAAAATACTAGACAAGAAATGAAGCAGAAGAATTTGATGGGTGATCCGGAGGAAAAAGATACACAATAGAAGTAAACGGCAGACCGTCCCTGTACTAGAGTTAGTGAAGGAGGTTTTAAAACCGCTGTGGTTACCATGTTAAAGAAAACTGAGGAAAAGACAGCAAAATGGATGAAATGGAGAATTTTAGGAAAATCGGAATCTGTAATAAGACAAATGGATGGTCATTCTAAATTGAAGAATACAATAGAAGAAAACTTTAAAAGCAAAAAGATAGAAAATAAAATCAGATCGATAAACCCAGTTGTATCCAGTTTGTGGCATAAACACATAGAGAGTAACTATTCCAATTAACCTTAAAATACAAAAATTTAGCTGGGCATCCCAAGTGAGACATACCCCAGTGGCACATGTTACTGCAGACCTTAAAACCTAAAATCATGTTCAGCAGTCGCACTGATTTCCATACGTTGGTATCGTTGGTCTAAGATGTGCTGTGGGGAAAACCTTGTCAGCGTCTTAGAAAAGTGACACCTGGGCTCTGAGTGAAAGGAGGTACAAATGTCCTGTTAATAAGATTCAATCATGTCAGTGGAGCCCTGGACTTGAAAAATAATTGTCACAAGAGCTCGTGATATATTTTTACATTTTAAAAATGCCTGTTTACCAGCTCTGTCTTCTGAAAAGCCCTTGAATCATTGGCCAATCCAGTAGCAAAGACCTTAGATGATGGTATTTAAATATCACTTCCCATCTATAGGAACCACCACTCCTTGAAGAAATAGCCAGTTTCGGGACTGAGCCTTACGTCTTGTTATACTGAAAAACAAAGCTGTGATCAGAGACTAAAATACCAGGTCGGCGGTCTCGTGTCATTGCTGTCAGAAGGGCAATAATCGCAATGCACTGAAACACTCTGAGTGTGTTTACGAGATTTATTCGTGATGGTGCAGGAAGCAAACCTCCTTGGCCGTCTCCGAAGAAAGCTAAGGAACCAGACGATTAGGTTAAACAGTCAATAAAAGTAGATCTGGCCATTTATTCTGCTTTTCCTGTAAGAACAGTACTTGAGGGTAACCAAGTTGTTGAAAGGAGAAGGTTCTCTGTTATATAAGTATTCTAGGTAGAAAACAGAAAAGGAATAATAGAAGGATATTGGAATGTTACCTCTTACAATTAATAATTATATTATTAATATTAATTATTAATTAATACATCTATGGACTCACCCTCAGTTCTTAGTATCCCCAGCATAGAAGCGACCAGACAAACCTATCTCCTGACGGCAGTGCACTCTGCAGCTGGAAGGAGCTGTCAAGGAAATCAAACCTGTATCTTGTTAAGTCTCACTGACTCCAAAACAGAAGGCCAAGGGGCAGGGGTGCAACGGGCAAAATCCATGCTCTGGAAAGTTCTACAGAGAAATGAGTCAGTCTCTTCAACAGCCGTTAGAAATGAAACAATGGGGCTTCCCTGGTGGCGCAGTGGTTGAGAGTCCACCTGCCGATGCCGCGGAGCGGCTGGGCCCGTGAGCCATGGCCGCTGAGCCTGCGCATCCGGAGCCTGTGCTCCGCAACGGGAGAGGCCGCAACAGTGAGAGGCCCGCGTACCGCAAAAAAAAAAAAAAAAGAAAGTAATGAAACAATGAAAACAAAAAGAGAAAGAGGAGGAACCTAGAGATTAAAAGAGACTGAAAGTCATTTCAACCAGTTACAATTCACGGACTTTATTTTGATTCAACCAAGAAGCAGAAAAAAGCTATAAGACAACTGGAGAAATTTGAGTGCTCACTCTGTATCTGACGGTACTAAGAAATCTCTGCTAAATTTGGGTATAATAATTATCAAAGTTATGCTTTAAAATTTTTAGTTTATCTTTGACAGACCTATGTAGAAACTTCTACTTTAAAGAGTAAAGAATGTCTAGAATTTACTTTAAAATAATCCAAGATAGAAGGAAATAAGTGTATAGAGGTGATACAAGGTCAGGCAAGATTTGATCATTGAAGTTGGGTGATGTGAATTCAGGATTCAGTATATTTTTCTCTCTGCTTTTGTATATATTTGAAATTTTTCATAATCAAAAAGTAGGAAAAATTAAAGGTACACTTTTCTCACCAAAATTCTGGAGAAAGTGAATGCAGCCAAAGTGAGGCTGCGTCTGAGGCATGGTCTTGTTTTAGTCTTTCCATCCGGGATCTGGACTCACTGATCATGAGATGGGACAGGCTTATCTATATCCAAGAGGAGCCCGGAGCATCTGGTCACAATCTGAAGGATGGAAGGAAACCTGAGGTGCCCCCCTCACCCCCCAGGCCCCACCCAGTCTCCGCATCCCTGTGTCCTGGCTGGAACTCCGGAAAACACTGTAGTCACTGAAATCAAAGTTATCACATTACTGAAAGCAGAGGCATAACAAAAGCACCCTCATAATGCAGGAAAGAGAGAAAACACGTCACCACTAATGAAAATGGACGATGATGATAAAGTAATGACATAGCCCTTCTCCCACACCACCCCCAACTCCCCAGCCAGCCTCGAAGCAAAGGTGACCATGTGACCAGATCTGGTTACCGGAACCTAAAGGCAAGTCTGCAGGGAGCTTCCAGAGAACATCAATTTCCTGCTTTACCGATGAAAGACATAGCAGGAGCCCAGACTGTCTCTTCCCTCTTTGAGCATGGCTGTGATGCTTGGCGTTGTGGCAGCCATCTTGCCACCATGAAGCTATCAGCGAGAGGACATGGGAGCAGATCAAGAAGACGGAAAGAGCGAGCTCCCCGATGACATTGCTGCAACGTCTTATCCTGTGGGATCTTGAAATGCCTTGATTGCCTAAGTCACTGCTATTCAAGCTGTCTGTTCTTTAGGAAAAGTGCTTCCTCAGCAATATAAAATCTTTCCTTCTGTCAACTGAAATAAAAACACACAACATGACAGCTCTGAGTTTCCGCATTATTCGGGAAGTTCCTGAGGACTATAGCCCAGCAGACAGCCTCTTAGTAGCTCTGAGGAATGGCTCCAAGGAAGCTGGGGGTAGGGTCAATATTGTCTACTTAAAAAAGCGCACAACGTGAGAGTTGCGAGTTAAGTTTTATCTGGGGCAAAATGAGGGCTATAGCCCAGGAGACAGCATTTCAGAGAGCTCTGAGAACCTGCTCCAAAGAGGTGGGGGTGGGGGGAGGTCAGTACATAAGCGATTTTGGTGAAGGGGGAGTCCATGCAGTCAAGCACATATTTTCTGCAGAAGGTTCCTGCTGGTCATGGAGAGCCGTCATCACCATGAAGGATTTTAGTGGTTTTCTAGATATGAGGAGATACAAGAATCGGGCTCATGAGATCAGCTCCTGAAAATATCTAACTCTCTGAGGACCTGTGCTGCCAGTCTTTCCCGGAGCGTGGAGAGCCTCCTTCCTGATCTCCACCCTGAACTCCTTTCCGGGGGCGGGGTTGAAGGTCAGCAGCTGCAACGGCTCAGGAACGGCTCAGGATTTAACCCTCGTAGAGGTAGCTGGCGAGGGCCAATTTGTGGTTGACAATATAGCTGTGATGTTGGTGAAGGGGCTCCACGCAATCTGCCGCCAGCTACGAGAAACAGTACCTTAGTTGATGGTTTTAGTGCTTTTCTAAACATGGGAAGATGCAAGCATTGGTGTTCATAAATCTTTCTCCTGAAAAGAAGAGCTCACCATCTGAGGGCCTGGCTACCAGTTTTCCCAGCGCACAGACGCCTCATCCTGACCTCCCTGAACCCCTGTCAGGGCATGTGGAGGGCCAGCGACTGCGTGGCAGCGCCTTCACCCTTGCAGAAGCGGGTGGTGAGCGACGTTCTTTAGCTGGCTCTTGCGATGGACGGGATGAGGTCCAGACGGGTCCCGTCCTGCCGCACTGAGCGCCTCACCAGCACCATCCTCGCCCGCTCATCCCTGGAAGCTCTGCAGACACCCGGAGTCGGTGTGGCTCAGGTAAACAGGCATCCCTAACCCCTTACACCCTAAGTCCATTTTCTGTCCGGGGAGGTCGTGCCCCAGACATTTCCGACTGTCGGGACTGAGAGGTGACCCTGCCTCCAGTGGGGAGAGGCCAGGGATGCTGCCCAACGCCTGCAGGGCCCAGGGCTGCCTCCGTCACGGAGGATTTTCTGGCCCAAATCGTCATAGTGCTAAGAAGCCCTGCCCTGCATGACGTAGCTGAGGCTCTGCCTGGTGCTGGTGCCACAGCGGGCTCTGCATGAGCTCAGAGCCGAGAAATAACGCCAGCTTCTCACAGAGTCCATGCTGAGGGCGGTCCCAGCCTGACGAATCTCTGCTGGCTGGTCAGGGAAGTGACCTGAAGGCGGTGATCATTGCAAGTGCAGGTGAGGGGTTCCCAGATCTGCCCTGTCCCTAGAGTGTCCTTAATTTGTAACAGAGACGTCATGTAATCAACCAGACACTCCTCGACTCCTCGCCTGTTCCCAGAGGACCAGCAGTAGGGGGGCAGCCCCACCTGGACAGAGCCACACCCCCTGACCCCCAGGCAGCTCTGGGGCTCCCAGGCCCTGGTGTGTTGTCACAGGGTGATCCTGTGAACATAAACAAAAAGAAACAGTAAATTTTGCTCTCAGGGAGTGTGGCGTTTATCCGGGGAAATCCAGAGATGAAATACACAGAACGTGAGACGGATCAGCGGAGACGGCAGTGCAGTGCCACGGAGCAGACTGTGTCAGCTGGAACAGAGGATGCACGGGACTGAATGGCAGGGATTTTTTTGTTATTTGGCCATTTGACATCTCACAGGTCTTATGCCTTTACAATTACTCATCATTTCATTTTGGAACCATTTAGGGAAAGGGGTGAATTATGACCCAGTCACAGCAGAGATGTGACATCTCTGTCAGCACAGACGGTGACTCTCACATCCTTGTCTCCTGATTGCATGAGCATCTCTGTCTCAGTGTGAATCAAAGAGGAGCTCTGTGCCTGCACGCACTCCCCGAAAACCAAACTGTGACTCGGCTGACAATTAGAGAAGTGTGGAGTCAAGAGTGTGCAATTTCTAAAGTTAAAAAAAAAAAAAAAAAAGCCAGACACTTTAGCATCCCCCGGCGGCGTCGCTCACAATGAATCCCACCTCTCCTTTCAGCACACCAGCGATGTAGCGAGGGCTTGG